>NC_133148.1:30900946-31500946 GCF_048418815.1 Hemitrygon akajei
AGTTCATTTTTCTTTTACATGTTACACAATGGAATAATAAATGACCCTCTAAGCCCTGTGTGTCACAGTGTGCTCGGGCAATGACTGCACCCTGGTGCGGAGGAACAACGGACTCCCATTTGGAGACAGAAACAAGAGTTTATTGATAGGAATTGCAACATATCATCAGTGGCTTGCCAAAGTGACATCACGAGACAAATCATTCTCAAAACACAAGGACCCCGAGGTAAGTGCTAACCGGGAGGCCACTTTAAATAATCACCGCAGGAGGAAAGCCCGTGCCAGTCAAAATAAAGCAGACAAGATTAAACAGAAAACGCAATGAATTAACGACACGGGATAAGGCAACTTCAGGCCCACAGGGCTCGTGATGCAGTGAGCTTGAATGGAGCAGGAGCGTTCGAGACCATGGCGCCAGCGACAAAACTACCAACTTCCTGACCACAAGCCTGACTCCGACCAAACGCCCACCGACAGTCCAATCCGCACCATGCGTGTACTCCAGACACCGGTTCTCATTCCGAACTATGCTGGACGTTCAAGAACAATCGGGTGGTGGTTTTCTAATTGTTGTATTGTTTGCTTACATTTCTCACTCCCTGTTTATTCCTCCTATATTTAAGCAACGGAATTGGTTTATTGGAAACTTTTTATTACATCTGTTGAGAAAAAAGTGGGAGGTAATATATTTTTACAGCTTTGGGAAATTTACAGCCTTGAGATATATTATTTGATTACATTTTACACAAAGCTTCTAATTAAATCGATAGTACAATAAACATTTGAGTTGATCTGCCGCGAAAGCCACCTCACATTAATTCCTTTAACATCATAAAGCTCGCTCTCTCATCTTGTTCCATTGTAAATATTTATCCAGTTTCGATATTATTGCAAGCCTTGATTGTTTCACTGTGATAGAGTGTTCCACACTCCAACTGCACCAAGAAAATTCCCTTTACACCTCTTTACCAGAGTAACGCATTTTACTTTGCAGATCCTTCACTGCTGACTTCTCGAGCAGATAAATAATGTTCTCCTATTTCCTCTGTTGTTCAGAGTAAGCTGGTGATCAAAGTGGGAGCAGGTCATCATACACCACCCTGAGATTCAATCTTTTGCAGGCATTCACAGGAGAACTAAGAAATACAATAGAGTCAATGAAAGACTATTCAACAACACTGACAATCAATGTGCAAAAGACAAACTGCAAGTACAAAAAAACAAACTAATAAATAAATAACAGATAATTAGATAAATAGATAGATCAATCGATAGACAGATGTGGATAGATAAATAGATGTATAGACACAGATAGATAGATAATAGATAGACAGTTAGATAGATTAATAAATAGATCGATAGGTAGATAGATAAAGAGCTAAACTAATAAATAAATGGTACTGAGTTATTGAGTGCTCGAGTCCATAGGTTGTGGAATCAGTCCAGCGTTGAGGTGAATCAAGTTATCCACACTGGTTCAGGAGCCTTGTAGTTCAAGTGTAATAACTGTTCCTGAGCCTGGTGGTGTGGGATCTAAGGCTCCTGTATCTCCTTCCTGATGGCAGCAGTGAGAGGAGAGCATGGCCTGGGTGGTGGGGCTCCCGGATGATGGGTGCTACTTTCCTATGGTAGCACTCCTTGCAGATGTGCTCAGTGTTGGGGAGGGCTTTCCTTCTGAATCATTTATTAGTTTAGAAACCTCCTCTTCGCCAATAGAAACCAGCAAGGGATGACCCCGAGTTGTGGAAGTCCCAATTTACAGAAATCCAATGTTACACAAATTCTCCCAGACTCTGCTCTTTGGAATCTCTTCACCAGCAAACAATACAGAGGTTACCCGTAGGAGGAGCCAGTGCTTTCTTCAAATTCTGCTTCAGGAAAGGTGAAACATTCGGAACACCAAGCCACTTCTCATGAGCAATTTTATTTGTTTACCTGACAGGAGTGTTCCTGGTAATTAGTGAGCCACTCTGTTGGGGCAAACGTTTAACCATATAACAATTACAGCATGGAAACAGGCCATCTCGGCCCTTCTAGTCCGTGCCGAACACTTACTCTCACCTAGTCCCACCGACCTGCACTCCCCATAACCCTCCATTCCTTTCCTATCCATATATCTATCCAATTTTTTTTAAAATGACAATCGAACCTGCCTCTACCACTTCTACTGGAAGCTCATTCCACAGAGCTACCACTCTCTAAGTAAAGGTTCCCCCTCGTGTTACCCCTAAACTTTTGCCCCCTAACTCTCAACTCATGTCCTCTTGTTTGAATCTCCCCTACTCTCAATGGAAAAAGCCTATCCACATCAACTCTATCTATCCCCCTCATAATTTTAAATACCTCTATCAAGTCCCCCCTCAACCTTCTACGCTCCAAAGAATAAAGACCTAACTTGTTCAACCTTTCTCTGTAACTTAGGTGCTGAAACCCAGGTAACATTCTTGTAAATCTCCTCTGTACTCTCTCTCTTTTGTTGACATCTCTCCTATAATTCGGTGACCAGAACTGTACACAATCTGCTTGACAGATCACAAAGGATGCTGGAAGAACTCAACAGGTCAAGCAGCACTTTTGGAGGGAGAGGGACAACTGATAGTTTAGATCTGGCAGAAAGCATCCTATCTGGATGCATCATGGCCTTGATTAACAACTGCTCTGCCCAAGACTGCAAGAAAGCTCAGAGTTCTGGAAACAGCCCAGCACATCCCTCCAAGGACTCTCGTCTACTCTTCTCACTGCCAACATAACCAAAGACCTCACCCAACCTGGACAGCCTCTATTCTCCTTCCTCCCATTGGGCAGAGGGTACAAAAGTCTAAAAGTACACGCACCATGCTACCAGACAACTTCTGTCCCACTGTTTTAAGAGTGGGAAACGGTCCCTCAGTACAATAAGATGGACCTTTGACCTCACACCTCATAATCTACTTTGTCACGGCCTTGCACCTTATTGTCTGCCTCACTGCACTTTCGCTGTAAGACGCTATTCTGCTTTCTGTTGTTGTTTCTCCTTGCACTATCTGAATGTACTGATGTAATTGCCACACAAAGCAGAGTTTTCCTTCGTCCCGGGGAAGCCACAGCCTCTCCTTAGGCCAAAAGTGCTCAAGATTCTGAGGAATCTTCTCTGCACTCTGAACTCGAGGGGTATAGATTGGGTACATGGGCAAGCAGGCTTTTTCCACTGAGGTTGCGTGGGACTACAACCAAAGGTCAAAGGTTAAGGGTAAAAGGTGAAAAGTTTCTGGTTAAGGTTAAAGGTGAAAGGTAAAAGGTTTCAGGGGAACATGAGGGGAAACCTCTTCATTCAGAGGGTCATGAGAGCTGCTAGCACAAAAGGTGCATGCAAGCACAGTTTCAACATTTAAGAGAAGTCTGGATGGGTTCATAAATCATAGAGGTATGGAGGGCTAGGGTCCCGATATAGGTCGATGGGAGTAGGCAGTTCAAATGGTTCGGCATGGACTAGTTCGCTGTCCGCCAGGCCGATTGGTTCTGCAGTAAGGATATCCTCAATCTGGGCCACCTCACCCTACCGCATCACCGGCATCAACATTGACGGCAGCCTGGTCCGCTCGGCCCACCAGAACATTCACCCACTTCCTGTCCATCCCAGGCCCCGGGCCCCAGGCTGCCTCTTCTCTGTGCCACTGGCCAACTGCAAGAGGCCGATCGCCATGCTGCCTGCCACCCTTGACCATCAGAATGCGTCTGACTTCCCCAACAACGTCACCTTCGTCCAGAGAAACGAGGTGTTGGAGAAAGATGAGCGGCTGGAAATGCAGAAACCTGAGTGTGAAGACATCCTGTGCTTGACTCTGATGAAATGGATTCAGTTCAACTGGGGCAATGATGGGTTAAAACAAATGTTCAAAGGCTTCTACAGGCACTTGAGGAGGGGTGGGATTTTCATCCTGGATACTGCATACACCATCCCTCTGACTGCTCTGCAAACTGCGTCACCTCCGTTGAGTTAGAGTCTAAATCGTCATTTTTTTTCTGGTAGTTTACAAGAAGAATGGAGACAGGCTAGCCCCTATTGACATCAGTGGATCTGGGGTTGAGAGGGTGAACAGCTTTAAGTTCCTCAGCATCCACATCACCGAGGATCTCACGTGGTCTGTACATACCGGCTGTGTGGTGAAAAAGGCACAACAGCAACTCTTTCAGCTCAGATGGTTGACAAGTTTGATATGGGCCCCCAAATCCTAAGAACTTTCTACAGGGGCACAACTGAGAGCATCCTGACTGGCTGCATCACTGCCTGGTATGGGAACTGTACCTCCCTCAATCGCAGGACTCTGCAGAGGGTGGTGCGGACAGCCCAGCGCATCTGTAGCACAGGCTCCGGGACAGCTTCTTCCACCAGGCCATCAGAATGCTTAATTCGTGCTGACACAATTGTATTTCTATGTTATATTGACTATCCTGTTGAACATACTATTTAATATAAATGACTATGCTTGCACATTGCACATGTAACAGTTTCTTCCCCCATTACCCAGACTCCTCAATACCCAGAGTCTGGACCGACACCAACTTACTGCTCTCTACTGTGCTTATTGTCTTGTTTATTATTTATAAACGCCCCCCAGGGGTGTGTCCTCTCTCCACTGCTGTTCTCCCTCTACACCAATGACTGCACCTCCTCCAACCCCTATGTGAAGCTTTTGAAGTTTGCAGACGACACTACCGTCATCGGACTCATCCAGAACAGTGATGAGTCTGCATATCGACAGCAGGTGGACCAACTGGCGCTCTGGTGCAGTCGGAACAATCTGGAGCTGAACGCGCTCGACAAAGGAGATGATAGTGGATTTCAGGAGACATCCCCCCGCTATGTCTCCCCTCACAGTCCTCAGCAGCCCTGTGTCCACCATGGAGAACTTCAGGTTCCTGGGAACCACCATCTCTCAGGATCTGAAGTGGGAGCAGAACATCAGCTCCATCCTGAAGAAGGCCCAGCAGCGGATGTATTTCCTGCGGCTCTTGAGGAAATACGGTCTGCCTCAGGAATTGCTGCTGCAATTCTGCACTGCAGTCATTCAGTCTGTCCTGTGCACCTCCATCATTGTGTGGTTTGGAGCCGCCACCAAGCAGGATAGAATCAGACTACAGCGCACAGTGAGGACTGCCGAGCGCATTATTGGAGCCTCCCTGCCCTCTATTGTGGACCTGTACTCTTCCAGGTTGAAGAAGAGGGCGGGGAACATCATAAAGGACTCCTCCCATCCTGCGCACGGACTGTTTGATCTGCTTCCGTCTGGTAGGCGCTTCAGATCCCTCCAGACTAAGACTAATAGGCATTGGAGAAGTTTTTTCCCTACTGCGGTCACTTTGCTGAACAGTTAACTGTCGGCTAACTATTACTTGGATTGTACTACCTGTATGTATAATCTATATTTTCATTTATATTTATCATTATTATTGTTATGAGCAGAGAGACAACATCTGCCGGAAGTAAATTCCTTGTATGTGCATCGGTACTTGGCGATTAAAGTCTGATTCTGATTCTGTTTTGTGCACTTTATGCAGTCCTGGGTAGGTCTGTAGTCTAGTGTAGCTTTTTCTGTTGTTTTACGTAGTTCAGTCTAGTTTTTGTATTGTTTCATGTAACACCATGGTCCTGAAAAACGTTGTCTCATTTTTACTGTGTACTGTACCAGCAGTTATGGTTGAAATGACAATAAAGAGTGACTTGACTTGACATTTAGATGGAGACACAACGTAAATATTTTCGCTCCTCATGTGTCTGAAGGATGTAATTAATAAAGTCAATTCAATTCAATAACCCTTTTTATGTTTGCTTAACTTTTTATATAATCACCTCAACACACTCAAAATGCTGGAGGATCTCAGCAGGCCAGGCAGCATCTATGGAAAGAAGTACAGTCGGCATTTCGGGCCGAAACTCTTGCAGATGGTGCCTCCAACATTTACATCTGAGTTGTTAATCATAGACAATTCAGGATCTTAGCAAGCACTGATCCCTCCAGTACACTACTGGAACAGACATCCAGCCAGAAAAGCATATGTTCACTTCCGCCCTCTGCTTCCTATCCCCAAACCAGTTTCGGGATGTCAGTGGTAAATTATTCACCCACTGACCATATTGCACACAGTACATCATTTACCTGTTACAAGCCTGTGATTACACTGGACAACAAAGATTCTGCTTCTTGAATACTTCTGGGTGTATCTCATGGTTTTGGGCTGCTGATCATGAATTCACCACGAATTTTCCCTATCATGCACCACTTTTTTTGAAATTTGCTATTTCATTTCATAATTCAAATCAGAATAACTGATGCCAAGATTAAGGAATGCATTTTTGCTGGTCCACAAATCAAACAGGTCACCAATGACAGGCAACTTCTAGTAGGACCGGAGAAAATTGCATGGAAAGCATTCAAGGATTTTGTTGAAAATTTTCTTGGCAACTACAGAGCGCCAAACTATGTGCAAATGGCTGACAACATGCTTCAAGCATACAAAACCAGGAAGTGCAACATGTCACTAAAGATTCATTTTCTGCATTCCCATTTAGACTTCTTCCCTGCAAACCTTGGTGCTGTCAGTGACGAGCACAGTGAAAGGTTTCACCAGGACATTGCGGTATCAGGGCAAATGGAATCCATTAATGCTGGCTAATTATTGTTGGGCACTTAAACAAGAAGCCTCAGACACTGAGTACAAATGAAAATCATCAACAAAACATTTTTAGCTTAGTTGAACAATTGCAAAGCTTCAGCACCAGTCTGCAATTAAATGCATTACATTCAATAAAGGTTAATTTCTTGTTTCTCCAAATTCTTACATGATACAAATAGTCTGAAATTATATTTGAGTTCAACTTCGAGTGGTCTATCATAAACAAAAAATATTCTGAAGAAGCAGCACTTTTGAAAAAATATATTGTCCAGCTTTATTATTTCAGTCTCCTGTTTCACACAGGATATAAAAAAAACTTAACTCTACCTGACACAATACTTCTTCTCAACTTGTACTGATGTTGTTATGTCCATTTTATTTTAGTTTATTCTTGTGCAAGGTATGATTAATTTATGTTAATTTAACTTCTGTCCTAATGCTTTACAAAGCTAAACATCATGGTGTTTATGCCCTGGGCATGTCTGCCTATCGTAATAAGGTTAAACTTGAACCTGAAACCTGTGTGGCGGGACGGAGACACATCCCTAGCAAAGGAGGTGTAAGGTGCCCCTTCCCTCCGCTAGCCTGCAGGTCGCCCCTTGGGCAAGGTGTAGCACATGCTTTGCCCTCCCAATCAGGGTCACATGGAGCCATGGGGGCAGGTGGTGGATGGTTGTACGAGCAGCCGGTGCAGATCACAAGTCCTGGTTATGCGACCACGGACGGCAGGCAGACAATCTCTGAAGAGTATTGATAACGGCTGGGGGTGGGGGGGGGGGCAGTCACCTGTCTTGTAAAGAAACTGCCCAGAAGAAGGCAATGGTAAAGCACTTCTGTAGAAAAATTTGCCAAAGACAATCGTGGTCATGAGACCATGATCGCCTCCGTCACATGTTACGGCAGATAACGAATAAACGAAACACGAAAGCAAGACAAAGGAAAGGCACCAGGGAATAGATAGATAGATAGATAGATAGATAGATAGATAGATAGATAGATAGATAGATAGATAGATAGATAGATAGATAGATAGATAGATAGATAGATAGATAGATAGATAGATAGATAGATAGATAGATAGATAGATAGATAGATAGATAGATAGATAGATAGATAGATAGATAGATACTTTATTCATCCCCATGGGGAAATTCAACTTTTTTCCAATGTCCCATACACTTGTTGTAGCAAAACTAATTACATACAATACTTAACTCAGTAAAAAATATGATATGCATCTAAATCACTATCTCAAAAAGCATTAATAATAGCTTTTAAAAAGTTCTTAAGTCCTGGCGGTAGAATTGTAAAGCCTAATGGCATTGGGGAGTATTGACCTCTTCATCCTGTCAGAGGAGCATTGCATCGATAGTAACCTGTCGCTGAAACTGCTTCTCTGTCTCTGGATGGTGCTATGTAGAGGATGTTCAGGGTTTTCCATAATTGACCATAGCCTACTCAGCGCCCTTCGCTCAGCTACCGATGTTAAACTCTCCAGTACTTTGCCCACGACAGAGCCCGCCTTCCTTACCAGCTTATTAAGACATGAAGCGTCCCTCTTCTTAATGCTTCCTCCCCAACACGCCACCACAAAGAAGAGGGCGCTCTCAACAACTGACCTATAGAACATCTTCAGCATCTCACTACAGACATTGAATGATGCCAACCTTCTTAGGAAGTACATTCGACTCTGTGCCTTCCTGCACAAGGCATCTGTGTTGGCAGATTAGTAATTGTATTGAAGAGAGATAATTGTGAACTTAAGATATCAGCTTTATTTGTCGCAATACACAGTGAAATGTGTCACTTGTGTCAAAACAAATGAGCGAGGATTGTGCTGGGTAGCCTGCAAGTGTCAAAAAAGCACGTCCACAAACACTAGTCATAAGATGATACAAACTTCTTTCAGACAGCAGTGGGTTATCCAGAATCAGAATCCGGTTTAATATCACCGGCATATGTTTTTTGAAATTTGTTGAATTTGCAATAGCAGTACAGTGCAATTCATGATTGAGGGAGAAAAAGAAAACTGCATATTATATAATTTTTTAGGCATCCGTTAGTCTCGTGAGATCATGGATTTGCACCTTGGAAGGTTTCCAGGGCACAGGCCTGGGCAGGTTTGTATGGGAGACCGGCAATTGCCCAAGCTACAAGCCTTTCAAGCGATGTTGTCCAAGGGAAGGGCACTAGGACCCAAGCAGTTTGGCACCGGTGTCATCGCAGAGCAATGTGTGGTTAAGTGCCTTGCTCAAGGATACAACACGTTGCCTCAGCTGAGGCTCGAACCAGTGACCTTCAGATCACTAGATCTGATGCCTTATCCACTAGGCCACACGTCAACATATATTTTTATATGTACGCACACACACTCACACGTTCGATGACCATTCGGAAATCTGTTGACAGAAAGGAAGAGGCTGTTCCTGAACCGCTGAGTGTGTGTGTCTTCACACTTCAGTACCTCCTTCTTAATGGAAGTGTTGGCACATAGCCAAGTGGTTAAGGCATTGGTCTAGTGATCTGAAGTTCGCCAGTTCAAGCCTTGGCTGAGGCAGTGTGTGTGTCCTTGAACAAGGCACTTAACCACACATTGCTCTGCGACGACACCGGTGCCAAGCTGTATGGGTCCTAATGCCCTTCGCTTGGACAACATCGGTGGTGTGGAGAGGGGAGACTTGCAGCTTGGGCAACTGCAAGTTTTAAAAAAAAAACCTTGTCCAGGTTTGTGCCCTGGAAACTTACTGGAAACTTTCCAAGGCGCAAATCCATGGTCTATCGAGACTAACGGAGGCCTACATACCTGATGGTAGCAATGAGAATAAGGCACGTCCTAGGTGGTGGGGATCCTTACTGGTTTGATGCCCTTTTTGAAGCAGCGCCGCTTGAAGATCTCCTGGATAACCATGATGGAGCTGACTAATTTTATAACTTTCTTCAAGCCTGTGCAGTGAAATGTGTCAAAGCAAGTGCGCGAGGATTTTGCTGGGCGGCCTGAAAGTGTCGCCATTCCATAAAAGCATCTCCACAACCCACTAACCCTAACCATACATCGCTGGATAGTGGGAAGAATCCCGAGCTACTAGACGAAACCCATACAGTCATGAGGAGAACATACAAGCCTCCTCACAGGCAGCAGTGGGAATAGAACGCTGATGACAGCGTTGCAGTGTTACAGTAACCGCCACTCCACTGTAGTGATTTAATTTATAAACTTGTTTCAAAATCTTGATTTTTTTTGGTGTGGGTTGGTGCATTGCGGTCAGGTGCACGGTGCACTGTCAGTGAGGTAGGCCGAGTGTGGGGCTGCTCGTGAATGGAAAGTTGAGGTTAAGCAGAAGGTGGCGTGCAAACAGCTAGCGGCGCCTGCAACACAGGAAGCCAGCGTTCCGCCGACTAAATTGCACAGAAGTGCTGAAAACACTCGGTGCTCGCGTTGTTAGGTACAGGAGTGGAACCCAGTGTAGCCTGCTGCTGCAGCCCATCCACTTCAAGGTTCGACATGTTGTGCATTCAGAGATGCTCCTCGGCACACCACTGTCGTAACGTGTGGTTATTTGAGTTACTGTCACCTTCCTATCAGCTTGAACCAATCTGGCCATTCTCCTCTGACCTCTCTCCTTCACAAGGTGTTTTTACCCACTAAACAGCTGCTCACTGGCTGCTTCATGTCTCTTGCACCGTTCTCTGTAAACTTTAGAACGGGGGTTCCCAACCTTTTTATGTCATGGACCCCTACCCGTTAACCGAGGAGTCTGTGGACCCCTGCCCAGAGACAGATTTGGATCCCAGGAGATCAGCAGCTTCGGAGATTCTGTCTTGGCACCAACAATCATTTCACAGCCAAAGTCACTTAGATCACATTTCTTCCCCGTTCTGATGTTTGGCCTGAACAACAACTGAACCTCTTGACCTTGGCTGCATGCTTTAGTACATTGAGTCGCTGCCACCTGATTGGCTGATTAGATACTTGCATTACTGAGCAGGTGTACAGGTTAAACACGAGGGAATCTGCAGATGCTGGAAATTCAAGCAACACACACACAAAATGCTGGTGGAACGCAGCAGGCCAGGCAGCATCTATAGGGAGAAGCACTGTCGACGTTTCGGGCCGAGACCCTTCGTCAGGACTAACTGAAAGGAGAGATAGTAAGAGATTTGAAAGTAGTGGGGGGAGGGGGAAATGCGAGATGATAGGAGAAGACCGGAGGGGGTGGGGTGAAGCTAAGAGATGGAAAGGTGATTGGCGAAAGTGATACAGAGTGAGGGAGGAAGTGTAAGGGCAGGTGTAGCACTTGTTCCGCTTACAAGGATAAGTGCCAGGAGGGAGATCGGTGGGAAGGGATGGGGGAGACGAGTGGACAAGGAAGTCGCGTAGGGAGCGATCCCTGCGAAAAGCAGAAAGAGTTGGGGAGGGAAAGATGTGCTTGGTAGTGGGATCCCACTGGAGGTGGCAGAAGTTACGGAGAATTATACGTTGGACCTGGAGGCTGGTGGGGTGGTAGGTGAGGGCAAGGGGAACCCTATCCCGAGTGGGGTGGCGGGCGGATGGGGTATATGGTGTACAGGTGTATCTTGTAAAGTGGCCACCCAGTGTATCGTTTATATGTTTCTAACTGGGTTCTTTTCCGTCTGTGCACTTCACTAGGGAGCTCCTGCCAGCAGGAGAACCACTGATACATAATTCCACAAGGATTTCCAATACATGCCTCCAGAAGGGAAGGTTCTCCTTTGCTGTGTATAATTAGAGAATTACTGCAGCAGTGTTTTGGAAATGAATTATTTACTGGTACATAAAAGGTTCTCTGCCAGTAATTACAACGGGGGAACACTCGCTAAACATTTGTTGGCAATATTCAAAGTTAACGTTTTGGAGGCCTCACCAGCCGTAAAGGATCAAGGTTAAGATTAGCTTTAATTGAAACATCCAAACATCCAGTGAAAGGCATTGCTTGTATCAATGACCAACACAGCCCAAGGAGCAGCCATGCTTCCAGCACCAATATTCCATGCCCACAACTTACTAACCCTAACCCGTCCATCTTTGGAAAGTGGGGAGAAACGGGCGCAGCCAGAGGAAATCTACACGGTAATGGGGAGAGACAGTGGCGGAATTGATAACCAGTCGCCGGCACTTCAAAGCGTAATGCTAACCACCACCGTGCCACCTACAGAGTCAGCCTTGGCAAAGTAGGCTTGGCACTCAGAGTTAAAGTTTGTTGGTTCAGTATCGTGGCAACAGCAGAAGATCTCAGCTGTCACTTCAGTCCTTTACTGAGACAGCGAGGAGGTCAGAGGGGTCGACTTTTAGCTGTGGATTTAATCGAGAGCCTGATCTGCTCGTCCGGGTGGCGGGGGGTGGAGATATGTCTCTACCAAAGGAGGTGTGAGGCACTCCTTCTCTCCGCAAGCCAATAAGTCACCCTTGGACAAGGTGTAGCACCTGCTTAGCCCCCCCGATCAGGGTCACGCAGAGCCATGGGGGCAGGTGGTGGACGGTCGTACGAGCAGCCGGTGCAGATCACAAGTGCTGGTTATGTGACCACTGACGCCAGGCAGACAATCTCTGAAGAGTATTGATAATGGCTGGGGTCACCCGTCTTGTAAAGACACTGCCCAGAAGAAGGCAATGGCAAACCACTGCTGTAAAAAATATTTGCCAAGAACCATTATGGTCGTGAGACCATTTTCGCCCACGTCATACAACATGGCACATAATGACTGATGAATGAGCTGCTTGTCGGGGGGAACACATAAATCCCATGGCGTTAGTCTGAAGGGCAGCAGGTTTTCTCCTTGATATCCCGGTCCATGCATTTCCACCCGGTAAAATTCCGAAACTCTCTGATCGGATCGTCAGAACTCCTGATGGCTGGGCATCCGGCTCACTAGATGACATTTCAAGTTCAAATTTCAAGTTTATAGTCACAGGCTAGCATGCATCAATAATGAGAAAATTAGCTTCTTCCAGCGGTAGTACAATGCATTACATGCACAATGAACAGAAGATAACATGAAGTTCCTGATCTGATGATTCTTTTAACTTCACCAGTGACTTGGAACTCACCAAGGTTTGTTTCTTTTGCTCTCTTTAACCTGAAAACTTTATATTTGAACACCATGTAACATTTTATAAAAGGTTCAAAAGTTAAAAGAAAAAAGTTCAGAAGTTCAAAAGCAAATTTATTATCAAAGTCCATGTATGTCACCATATACAACCCTGAGCTTCACTTTCTTGTGGGCAAACTCGATAAATCCATAGAATAAGAGAATCAATGAAAGACGGCCCAACTTGGACGTTCAGCTAGAATGCAGATGAAAACAAACTGTGCAAATGCAAAAGAAGAAACAATACTAATAAATAAATATGCAGTAAGTAGTGAGAACATGAGATGAAGAGTCCTTGAAAGTGAGTCCATTGATTGAGGGAACATTTCAATGATGAGGCAAGTGAAGGGCGTTGAGTTCCTCTCCATGCCTTGTGGTGCATTCAGTGGCAACTTTGCTGTTTCTTTATCATTTGTCTGTTTTTTTTTTTTTACGAGGCCGAGTTGCTCGCTCGATGCCCAACCCAGCATGAATGGAAAGCGTGCAAGGAGCCGGCCGGATTCGAATCCCGAACCTCTCGCCTTGAAGTCCAATGCAGATGCCACTACAACACCGGCCGGCAAGCGAAACGAAGTTGACTTAGAAGTGTGAATGGGTATCAATATTATCCAATTGTCCAGAAAGTACTTGCTACAGGGGCACAATTGAGAGCATCCTGACTGGCTGCATCACTGCCTGGTATGGGAACTGTACCTCCCTCAATCGCAGGACTCTGCAGAGAGTGGTGCAGACAGCCCAGCGCATCTGAAGATGTGAACTTCCCACGATTCAGGACATTTACAAAGACAGGTGTGTATGAAGGGCCTGAAGGATCATTGGGGACCCAAGTCTCCAAAACCACAAACTGTTCCAGCTGCTACCATCCGGGAAACGGTACCGCAGCATAAAAGCCAGGACCAACAGGCTCCGGGACAGCTTCTTCCACCAGGCCATCAGAGTGATTAATTCATGCTGACACAACTATATTTCTATATTATATTGACTATCCTTTTGTAAATAATATTTATTATAAATTGCACAATTCACATTTTGACAGAGATGTAATGTAAAGATTTTTACTCCTCATGTATGTGAAGGATGTAAGAAATAAAGTCAATTCAATTCAATAATGTTTCCGCGAGGTAATGTTGCAGTTCTATAAAACCCTGGTTAGATCATCCTTGGAATACTGTGTTCCATTCTGGTAGCATCATTATAGGAAGGATGTTAAAAAAGCTTTAGAGAGGGTACACAGCGGATTTACCAGGATACCGCCTAGATTAGAGAGCATGTCGCATGAGGATGGGGTGAGTGAGCTAAGGCTTTTCTCTTTGGAATGGAGGATGAGAGGTGACTTGACAGAGGTGTACGTGATTCAGTGGACGGCCAGAGACATTTCCCAGGGCATAAATGGCTAATTATGGGGAGGAAAGAATAATTTTAAAGTGATTGAAGAGATGAATTAGGGGATGTCAGAATTAAGTTTATTTTTAAAAATAGAGAGGTGGGTGCATGGATCCACTGCCAGAGGTGATGGTAGAGGCAGAATCATTTAAGAAACACTTCAACAGGCACATGATGATAGAAAATGGAGGGTCATGTAGGAGGGAATGGTAGGGTCATGTAGGAGGGATTGATCTTAGAGCAGTTTAAAGGGTCAGCATAACATCGTGGGCTGAAAGGCCTGTAACAGGCTGTAAAGTTCTATATTCTCTGCTGTATGTAAAGTCTGCCAGTCCAATAGCACCAATGTCCCAAATATGCCAGATTGCTAGTATTTCACTGTATCTGATCATTTTCAAGCTGGTTTTGGGAGTTGGTCATATAGAAACTGGGTGTTGGGGTGAAGGTTACATTTGTACCCAAAGAGGTGTAAGGTGCTCCTTCCTTCCATTAGCCTGCAGGTCACCCTTGGTCAAGGTGTAGCACCTGCTTAGCACCCCCCACCCAATCAGAGTCAGGTGAAGCCATGGGAGCAGGTGGTGGATGGTCGTACGAGCAGTTGGTTGCACATCACAATTCCAGGTTATGCCACCACTGATGTCAGGCAGACAATCTCTGAACAGTATTGATAACCCGTCCTGTAAAGACACTGCCCCAGAAGCAGGCAATGACAAACCACTTCTGTAGAAAAATTTGCCAAGAACAATCACGGTCATGGGACCATAATGGCCCACGTCATATGACATGGCACGTAATGATGATGTCATACGACACGGCACATAATGATGATGCTATATACAAACTGAACGCAGTTTCTCCAACATTATACCAGTAAATGCACTTTAACAGAACCTCTTTGGTTCATTTTAAAAAAGATCTGAGATTTCCCAAGCCCTTGACAACAGCTGACAAATATTTCATAACTGCAATTCCGTGCTGTAATTACAAAGAGGTGCTTTAGAAGTTTCTATTCTATAATGTTTGTAAATAAACAGAACCAGTTCTATAGCAGCCAGCGATTGCATCTCTTCTGCTTCAGATTAATAACAAAGGAGTAGTGTCAGGGAGGTATGTAAGTACATGGTCATGCTGGTGGAAGCTCACAGCACGCAGAGTGAAAGAGCATTGTAGTGTGATTGCAATAACCACAGAAAACTATCCTAAATTACTTTACAACACATGGAGGAGATCGCAGTTGCAACCTTATAAATTCAATGTTCAAATTGCGCAGTGTAAACTCACGCAAGCCATTCTGCTGGGATGAGATTCATTTGAATGGGACCAGAACCAAAATCTTCATGAGTCAAATAGCTTTAATTTAATTACCCTCCTCCACGGGATTAATATTGATTTCTCCTCCCTCTATTCCCCACTCTGACCTTTTACTTCTTCTCACCTACCCATTACTTCCTCCTGTGTCTCTTTCCCTTTCTCCTGTGGTCCACTCTCCTCTCCTATCAGATTCCTTCTTCTCCAGCTCTTTATCTTTCCTAGCAACCTGACTTCACCTATCACCTTGCAGCTACCCTCCTTTACCAACCCCCCCCCCCCGCCACATTTTTATTCTGGCATCTTCCGCCCCCCTTCCTGCTCAGTTCTGAGAAAGGGCCTCGGCCCAAAATGTCGACCCTTTATTCCTTTCCACAGATGCTGTTTGGCCAGCTGAGGTCCTCCGGCATTTTGTGTGTGTGACTTTAATTGTGGATAAAGCTTTCAACAGAACGGTGGTGGTACAGGGCTGGGTGTGGGGATGGTGAGGGGATGTTGCAAAGTTAAAGAAAACAGAACAATGCAAGGTAGCACTGTGGGTAATGGAACAAACTGTCGAGAGCCCGGACAATAGTAATGAAGTGGAAACTGCTGGTGAAGAGATAGGAAGACATATTGGAAGCACCGGTAATGGTCATAATGAAGAAGTGAAATGGGGTCTGAGGGGGAAACGGGGAGTGGGGGGGTAGAATGGAATGGAGACTGAGAGGCAAATTGGAAAAATGGAATAGAGTCTGAGAGAAATGGGGAAAATGGAATGGAGTCCGATAGAAAATGGGAAAAAATGGAATGGAGTCTGAGGGATTATTGGGGGAAATGGAATGGAGTCTCAAAGGCAAATGGGGGGAAATGGAACAGAGTCCGAGAGGGACATAGAGAAAATGGATTGAAGACTAAGAGGGAAATGAGAAAAATGGAATGGAGACTGAGAGGGAAATAAGAAAAATGAAAATGGAGTCTTTGCTGGTTGCAGAAAGCAGGGTGAGAAGAAGGGTAGTCAAAGTAACCGGGAGTCTGAAGGCTTCCAGAGGTTGCTGGTCAATAATTTATTCTCTGAAATGGGGAAAGGGAAGTCAAGCAAGGGAAGAATCAGAAATCAATCAGATGAAAGTCGGAGGATGTTGAAACATTTGAGCTTTGTAAGAAAAACAGCCAACATCATCATATGTTGAGTATGATTAAGTACTGGTAATAACAAATATTTCTTCCATTATATCAAGTCAAGAGTGAAGCATTTACTTTTTCAGGCGCTACACCAGGGGTTCCCAACCTGGAGACCCCTCAGTTAATGATAGAGGTCCATAGCATAAAAAAGGTTGTAAATTCTTGCCCTAGACCCTTTCTAAGAACTGGAACTGTTAACTTTTTGACCTGGAGGGAATTCCCAGCATTTACTGATTTTATGTTAGCTTAATAGCAAGTACAATTTTATTCTGACTTTCCAAGAGTAGGCCGTTCAGTGAGAATTCAACCAGCTGAAGAAGGGTGTTGGTGAAGCAGAAGTGGTGGCTCGGGGGGGATGTGAAGGGCTCCGACTGGGTACTTCACATTTCCGAAGTAACTGTCGAAAGGAAATGAAGAACAGGATCGGAGAATGGTAACTCTGTTCATAAAAAGATTTCTAGTTCAGCTGTCAGAAATGAATCTGACCAAGGAGAACAAAATGTAGAATCTGTTTGGATGAAGATGAGGAAGAGCAGGAAGGTAGTTATTAAGATTAGAGCAGCCTGTACACCACTTATAGTAGATACACTTTAGGGCAGAGCATAATTCAATAAATAATGGGAATTTATGTATAAGTATACTGCAACATTTTCACTAGATTAGACAAATCAAAATGGCAAACTTGAGGTCGAGAATTCAGGACAATTATAAGGAACAACATTTTCAATCCAGTGAGGGTGCAGATCACACCAGATCTAGTAATGTATAATGACACAGTTAATTATTTTTCCTCATCATAAAGGGGAAGAGTGATCATAACATAAAAAAAACTTCATAACCAATTGCAGGCTGAGAAACCTACATCTGAAGCAGGTGTCTTAAATAAACATAGGAAGACAGAGCTAGCTAAAGTGGAGAAAGGAAATAAACAGGGTCCAGTAAAAGTGAAAGATTAGCTTTATTGGTCACATATATAGCACTGGGCAAGTCAAGTCACTTTTATTGTCATTTCGACCATAACTACTGGTACAGAACATAGTAAAAATGAGACTTTTTTCAGGACCATGGTGTTACATGACACAGAACAAAAACTAGACTGAACTGTGTCATGTAACACCATGGTCCTTAAAAAAAAGTCCTAGGTGTGTGTGTATATATGCATATATACATAGCTAGGGTGCCTAAGACTTTTGCACAGCACTGTATTTTTCAACATGGAGTGGAGAGAGAGTTTGTAAATCTGACAGGAGAAAAGGATATTGAGAATGACAAGGGTGGAGTACTGTGTGAAGGGCATGGGACAGAGAAAGCATGGAGAGGGTGGTAAAAGCACAGACAAAGCCAGCACTGAGACACCAGGCAAGATCATTCACTTCCAAATGATTGGTTTATTGATCATTACAGAATGTCTCTCTGGTACTTCCCACTTCCTCCACTCTCCCTTCCTCTTTTCCCAAACATGATTCCCCTTTCCTTTCCCCTCTTCCCAAACATGATTCCCCTTTCCTTTCCCCTCTTCCCAAACATGATTCCCCTTTCCTTTCCCCTCTTCCTAACCATGATTCCCCTCTCTCTACCCCCTTCCTGCTCTCAGTCCACAATAGAGATCCATATCCAAATCAGGTTCATCATCACTCACATATATCATGATTTCTTTGCAGCAGTACAGTGCAATGCATAAAATTATTACAGTACTCTATAAAAGTCTTCAGCACCCTAGCTATATAGTATATGTGCCTACTACTTTTATACAGTACTATAAATACAGTATGTGCACAGTAGCATATGTTTAAAGAAATAGTTTGTACTCAACAAAGACATATTCAATTATGGTATAACTATTTTATAAAAAGGCCGAGTTACCTGTTGCTAATTAAAGATTTTGAAAGAATTGTCATTTAATGTTGCAAAGATTAGTGGCAGGTAGGAAGATAAGGAAAATTTTATAAACTGGCAAAGGTATTCTTAAAATAAAGAGAAATGGATTGAAGCTGGAAACAGTATAGAACAAGTAGTAAAATATCTAAAGCAATTTGGGAGCAGGGGTTCCCAATCTGGGGTCTACTGACCCCTTGCTTATTGATATTGGTCCATGGTATGAAAAAGGTTGGGAACCCTCATCTAGAGGACCATACTGAGTGATTAGTAATGGGAAAGAATTAATTTGTACAAGTACATCCAACAACAGTGGAAGATCTAGCAACCAAAGAGAAGGAGAATATAAACCAAAAATCATCATTAGAGAAAAGAACCTGTGATATTAATAGATCCTGGTGACATACATCTTGAGACTGACAAGGTGGACAAACTGGTTGTGATCGTCCATATTCTCCAATGCTCCTCAGTCAATCGTCCAATGCTCCTCAGACAGGATGAAGAGGTCAATACTCCCCAATACCATTAGGCTTTACAATTCTACCGCCAGGACTTAAGAACTTTTTAAAAGCTATTATTAATGCTTTTTGAGACGGTGATTTAGATGCATATCATATTTTTTTACTGAGTTAAGTATTGTATGTAATTAGTTTTGCTACAACAAGTGTATGGGACATTGGAAAAAAAGTTGAATTTCCCCATGGGGATGAATAAAGTATCTATCTATCTATCTATTCCCTAGGCTATGGAAATGTCCCAGTGGCTGGTAACTGCAAGTGCCTTTTCTTTTTGTGCAGATGCTGGACCTCATTAGGATCTGCTGAAGGGCCTTGGTTATCAACTGAGTATTCCTTTCCGTAGATGCTGCCTGACCTGCTGAGTTCCTCCAGCATTTTGTGTGTGTTGCTTTGGACTTCTGGCATATCTCTTAGGTTTACAAAATTCCACGGATGCTTGAAATCTAAAGTAAAATCGGAAATTGCTGGAACTATTAAGTCAGGCAACACTTAAACCATTTAATATGTTGAGTTAAATTAAGAGAAACTTAAGTGATCCCCCTCCAGAAAGCGATCAACCTAGAACATTAACTCGGTTCTAGTCTCTCTCCACAGATGCTGCCTGACCTGGTGAACATCTCCTGCATTCTCTGTTTCTGTTTGAGATTTCCAGCATCTGCATTTAATTTCTGTTGTTTGTTTTGATTATCATTTTAAATTATTCAAGTTCAAGATTAATGCCACCTGACTGGGCATATATACAACCAAATGAAACAACGTTCCTCTGGACACAGCACATAAACCAAAATATTACACTATGAATATTTTAATAAAATATAATTCAAAATGCATGCATTAAAGCACAGCACAGATAAACAGTAAACTGCAACCTGTCCTAGTAACAAGAAATCGGTGGTGGCGGGGTATTCATTAGTCTCACAGCCAGTCTGGCAGTCCTAATCCTGACGGTTCTGTACTCCTTCCTGATGGTAGTCGGTCTAAGAGATTGTGGGATGGGTGGTAGGGATCCTCAACAATGCTTTGAACCATTCGTCTGCAATGCTCTTGGTACTAGGAGTGATTGATAAGTTCATGGCCTAAGGTAGAAGGAGTCAATTTTAGAAAACCCAGCACATTTATTTTTCAACATAGTCCCCTCCTACATTTACACACTTAGTCCAGCGGTCGTGGAGCACACGGATCTTGGACCTCCAGAAAGAGTCCACAGATGGGTGATTGATAAGTTCGTGGCCTAAGGTAGAAGGGGATGAGTTATTAACTTCAAACTTTCTGCATTATCACTCAAAGAGTTGAACTGTACGTGCATGTAACGAGAGTGTCTTGGACCTCCAGGTGGTCCATACCAGTGGTGATTGATAAGTTTGTGGCCCAAGGTAGAAGATGAGTTATACAGCTCTCGTTACATGCACATGCAGTTCAACTCTGAGTGATAATGCAGAAAGCTTGAAGTTAATAACTCATCTCCTACCTTAGGCCACTAACTTATCAATCACCCCATGCTGTGGACCACTTCTGGAGGTCCAAGACGCCGACTTCTACAAAGACGGGATCCGTATGCTCCACGACCGCTGGGACTAAGTGTGTAAATGTAGGAAAAATAGATGTGCTACTAAAATTGACTTCTTCTAACTTAAAGCCACGAACTTATCAATCACCCTGGTAAATGTCACTAATAGGGGCAAGGAAGACCCCAATGATCCTCTCAGCTGTTGTTATTGTCCTCTGTAGGGTCTTGCAGTCTGATACCTTGTATCGTCAGCAATACATAATGATGCAGTCAGACGGGACACACTCGACAGTGTTCCAGCAGAAAGTATTAGAACGGGGGCGGGGAGCCTTGGACGCCTCAATCTCCTCAGAAAGTGTAGACGCTGCTGTGCCTCCATGAGTAGTGAGGAGATGTTGTGGGTCCAGGATAGATTGTCCATTATGTGCACAGCAGGGGACTTCTCCTCACCCTCTCCACAGCCGAGCCATTGACGTAAAATGGAGGGTGGGCGACCTGCGTCTTCCTGAAGTCCACAATCATCTCTTTTGTCTTGTTCATACTGAGACTCAGATCGCTGTTCTCACGCCCTTTGACAAGCTTCTCCACCTCCTCTCTGCGTGCCAGCTCGTCACTGTTGCTGATGGAGCCAGCGAGCCTGATGGTGAGGTTTGAGCTGGATCTGGCAGTGCAGTCGAGGGTCAGCGGTACGAGTAGCAGCGGACTGATCACACAGCCCTGGGGGGGGGGGCATCAGGGCTCAGGCGTGCTGAAGCCCGAGATCTTGCTGCCATCCCGGACTGACTGGGGTCTTTCCAGCAAGATCCAGTCACAGGGAGGGGTGCTGAGTCGTAACCAGGGCAGTTTACCCACCAGCTTCTGAGGTGTGATCGTGTTAAACACTGAGCTGAAGTCGATGAACAACACCCTGGTGTACGAGGCAGGACAGGACCGAGTGGCGGCCGAAGCTATGGAGTCACCAGTGGACCCACCTGAGCGGAAGGCTAACAGAAAAGGCTCCAATGTAGCTGGAAGGTGGGATTTTATACGATCCATTACCAGCCATTTAAGGAACTTCATGATTGTTGAAGACAGTGCCACTGGGCAGTAATTATTTAGGTCAGGTACTGTGGCCTCCTGGGCACTGGAATGATGGTGGCTGTCTTGAAGCCTGCAGGGACAGTGGACTGTTGCAAAGAGATGTTAAAGATGTCTGTTGAGACCTGTGTTAGCTGGGTTGCGCGGTCCCTCAGCACCTAGTCGCGTATGTTGTCCACCCCTTGCGTGGGTTTACCCTGGCTAGAGTCCTTCTCAGCTTGGCCGCGGCCAGACAGAGTGCCTATCCCGCAGGAAGAGAGGGGGCTCCCTCGATGTCACATCATTCAGTTGGTCAAACGGTGCATAAAAAGCATTCAGCCTACCAGGAGGGGAGAGTGGATTTGTAACCAGTTATGGTTTCTATATGGTACCACTTGCAGCTTGTGTTCCTGGTGACGCAAAGGTGTCTGCTGATTCTCTGTGAGTACTTTCGCTCAGCCGTCCTGATGGCACGGCTTTTGTTGGCCTTAACAGCCCTCCTGCCCCCCGATCTGAAGGCAGCATCCCCATCCCTAAGCACTGCATGGACCTCGCCGGTCAGCCCGTGGTTTCTGGCTTGCCCTGTCAGTGTAGGGTTTTTTTTCCTGGGTTGGGAGGCTCCCGTTCTGACCCTCCACCATCTCCAGAGCCGCCACTCCAACCGCAGCAGTGTAGTGTTTAATCACGGTTACGTCCTCAGTGCACTTCCCGACGTAGCCGGTCACCGATCCCACGTGTTCGCCATCGTTGACGTGACGATCTCCATGAAGAAGAGCCAGTCCGCACTCCCGAAGCAGTCCTGCAGCACTGCGGGGTAACTTCTGGCCAGGTCCTGATCTCCCTGTGAACTGGTTTGACCCGTTTGACCAGTGATCGTATGCAGGGATTAGCAAAATGGATATGCAGCCTGAGTATCTGAGGTGAGGGTAAGGGATGTAGGCCGCACAAACGTTGGTATAAACCATGTCTGATGTCTTCTCTCCTGCGGTTGCAAAGTTGATGTGCTGGTGGAAATTTGGCAGGACTGTTTTTAAGCTGGCACGATTTGAAGTCACCAGCAACAATGAAGACAGCTTCGGGGTGAGTGATGTCAAGGTTGCAGATTGCACCATAGAAATCCTGCAGAGCTTCCCCAGCTCTAGCTCGGGCGGGGGGGTGGGGGGGGGGTGGAACAGGGACACCAATAATCACAATGGCAGTGAACTCACTCGGCACACTTATGGGCCTATCTGTGGTGAGCAGTGGGCATTACACCAGAATTATGTTCAGTTCTGGTCACCTCATTACAGGAAGGATGTGGAAGCTATGGAGAGGGTGCAGAGGAGATTTACCAGGATGTTGCCTGGTTTGGAGAACAAGTCATATGAAACAAGGTTAGCAGAGCTGGGACTTTTCTCTTTGGAGCGTAGAAGAATGAGAGGGGACTTGATAGAGGTCTACAAGATTATGAGAGGCATAAATGGGGTGGATAGTCAGTACCTGTTTCCCAGGGCACCGATAGCAAACACCAGAGGGCATATGTACAAAATTAAGGGAGGGAAGTTTAGGGGAGACATCAGGGGTAAGTTTTTTTTTTACACAGAGGGTTGTGAGTGCTTGGAATGACTTGCCAAGGATGGTGGTGGAGGCTAAAACATTGGGGGTATTTAAGAGCCTCTTGGACAGGCACATGGATGAAAGGAAAGTAGAGGGTTATGGGGTAGTGTGGGTTTAGTACTTTTTTTTAAGGAATATATGGGTCGGCACAACATGGAGGGCTGAAGGGCCTGTACTGTGCTGTAGTGTTCTATGGTTCTATTATCACTGAGTTCTTATTGAAGTAGATACACGGACCTCCTCCACGGGTTTTGCCTAAGGTTGTGACATTTCTATCCGCCCAAAAAGGGATTAAGCTTTCCAGCCGGATTGGCGTGTGGAGTAATGTCTTGAAGCCACGTTTCTGTCAGGATGAGCATGCGACAGTCCCTCATCTCCCACTGGTTCGGCTGTAGAGGCGGGCAGTCCAGTTTATTTTCCAGTGATTAGACATTGGCGAGTAGAATCGGCAGGAGCACGGGACTGCGAGGATCTGCTTTAAGTCGCGCTTCAATACCGGTGCGTGTACCGCGCTCCTGCACTTGAGCGCACCGCTTCTGACAGGCCGCTTCCCCGAGCGACTGCAGTAGATCGCAGCATCTTCGTTATTCCATGCGCTAGTGGGGTAGACCGCCAGACTGCAGTGTCCTTAACGCTCAGCGGTGTTTGTCGGTCACAGAAAAGGTGAACAGGACAAGAAATTTCACCGCTGGTTGGAGCTGGACCAGCCGCTGCGTCCAGGCGCGCCGCCATCTTGTCGACCTCTGACCTTCAATCGGATGTCTTCACATCTATCCGTAGATAGTATACACATTCCTTGACGTGAGCTGAATACAGAAGAATTCAAAATTCACTAGGCTTTCAGTTTTACACATTCATGAACTGGCACTGAGTCAAGCCCACTGGCTGCCTGAGAGTTAAGGATCCCTTCCAGTCTGCCTTACATGGTGAAATCAATCATTGCAAATAAAATATTGGTCACAATATTTGGATTGTAATATACTAACAGCTGTAATTTATAATGTAGGTACTTTCTTCTCCTTTGGCTATAATTTAGAATGAAGGAAAATTACCTCCCCAATCTATAATTTAGAACTGGGAATTCTTCACTCCTACAGTTATTTACTCCTGCGGGGTCTGCAATTGCACTATGACAGCAGTCTAATGCTCTGAAATATAAAGTTATGTGTTTGCCTTAATTCAAAGAATGTGCACATTACACACGGCCAAATGTAAAAAAGGGGAGAAAAAATGAGACTGGAAAGAACAATGTTGGGTTATCCGTGGACGGAAAAGATTCTGCAGCCGACTTCAATGGGTGAATCTTACCTACAAAGTGCTACTGCTTGGAGTTCCTCAGAAATCTCCTTGCTAAGTTAGGGGAGCTCCTCAGCTTGGGCAGGGTAGTGACACCGGTCGTATAAGCCACTGCCTTACGGGATCAGGTTCAATCCTGACCTAGCGGTGTGCACACTTTCCCTGTGACCATACCAGCTTCTTTCCTCATCCCAAACTTGTTCAGAACATAGAACAAAGAATGTACAGGCCCTTCGGCCCATCATATTGCGCCGACCTTTTCGTCTACTCCAAGACTAATCTAACCCTCCTTTCCCACAGAGCTCTTCATTTTTCTTTCATCCGTGTGCATAAGAGTCTCTTAAATGTTCCTCACGTATCTGCCTCTACCAGCATCCCTGGCAACACAAACTATTATCTATTTATTTAATTACTGATATGAAGGGGTAGTGGAGGTATAAATTGTCCATCTGTGCTGATCACCCCATCCTTGACTAAGCCGTTCTACTGTGAACACGATCTGTTATGAGTCAACATGATGCTTTCAGATCAGGTCGTGCACAGCACATACCTCCGCCACACGGCTCAGGTGTGCTTCTGGGGTACAGGGGCTAGCGGCCCTTGTGCCTGTTCTATGTACTTGCTACGAGTTCTATCGCTGAGCAGCAGTGAACCGTCTGATTGGCCTATCAGAGTTCCCTTTGGGAACTAGTTGACTTGATTGGCATTTCTGATTTGGCTATTGTTCACGATTGCACTTAATAATTTTTTAAAAAGCACACTATAGACCCTTCTGGCCCTTTGGGCTGGGCCACCCAGCAATCTCCCGATTTAACCCAAGCCTAATCACGGGACAATTTACAATGACAAACCGGTACGACTTTGGACTGTGGGAGGAAACCAGAGCACCAGGAGGAAACCACACGGTCACGAGGAAAATGTACAAACTCCTTAGAGGCAGCGGTGGGAATTGAACCCTGCTCGCTGGTACTGTGAAGCGCTGCGCTGACCACTATGCTACTGGGCTGTCCTCTGTAGAAAAAGCTGACACCTAACGCTCCCCCCTCTGGTCACCTTAAAATTACTGCATGTTCCCCTTGTGTTAGCCATTTCTGCCCTGGAAAAATGTCCCTGGCCGTGCCTCTTCTCATCTTGTGCAACTCTAGCAAGTCACCTCTCAACCTCTTTCACTCCAAAGGGAAAAGCCCCAGCTGGCTCAGCTTATCTCTTCCAGGCAGCATCTTGGTAAATCTCCTCTAAAGCTTTTCCTATAATGAGGGGCCCAGAACTGAACATGCTACATACAGTATGTGTGGTCTATGTTCAATGGGGCAATTGCCCACTGTAAATTACCCTTAGTGTGTAGGTGGGAGGTAGGATCCGGACAGAGTTGGATGAGAATGTGTGCGGAGAATAAAAATTGGGATTAATGCGGGATGAGTGTAAAGTGGGGTGGTTGGTGGTCAATGATGGGCTGAGGGGCCTGTCTCCATGTTGTATCACTCAACGGCTCCATGACTCTCATCATCATCAATTACGTGCTGTGTCCTTCCATCACCACGATTGTTCTCAGCAAATTTTTCTACAGAAGTGGCTTGCCATTGCCTTTTTCTGGGCAGTGTCTTTACAAGGTGGGTGACCCCAGCCATTATCGATACTGTCTGCCTGGTGTTAGCGGTTGTATAACCAGGACTTGTGATCTGCACCGGCTGCTCGTACAACCATCTGCCACCTGCTCCCGTGGCCTCACATGACCCTGATTGGTGGGGGAGACTAAGAAGGTGCTACACCTTGTCCAAGGATGACCTGCAGGCTAGCGGAGGGAAGGAGCACCTTACACCTCCTTGGGTAGAGATGTATCTCTATCTCGTCACCCATCTATGACTCTGCGATAGCTGAATGAGGACCACAAGAACACTAGACCACTCGGCCCCTCAAGCCTGCCTCACCATTCACTGTAACCATGGCTACTGTGCCCCAGGCCTCATCTTCTCTTCTGTGTCAGATCCTCATTTACCCCGATCTTTCAATAATGTGTTTAGCCCCACTGTCAATAACCACAACCCACTGGGTAGAGTATTCCCAAGATTTGCCAATCCCTTGAGGAGGAAATTCCTACACACCTCACTTTAAATGTGGCCGGTGGGTGGCGTAGTGGCATCAGTGCTGGAATCCGGCCGGCTCCCTTGCACGCTTTCCGTCCGTGCTGGGTTGAGCGTCGAGCTGGCAACTCGTCCTCGTAAAAAAAAACTGGAGAATGCCACAGAAATGCCACATGATGAGCAATCACCAATAAGATCAGTGCAAAATGATTGTCATGGCTGCACCACGATGACTCCACCAGGAGTTAAGGGCATCCTTCAACACGTAGAAACAAGCTGGATGAACTCAGCAGGTCGGGCAGCATCCGTTGAAAGGAGCAGTCAACGTTTCAGGCCGAGGCCCTTCGTCAGGACATCCTTCTTCTTCACCGCCTCAGCTTGTAAGCGTCCCATCCTTTGACCAACAAGATGCTGAAACTCAGCAGTTCAGGCGGCATCTGGGGAGTGAAATGGGTAGTCGATATCACAGATTGAAACCCTTCACCTCGACTGTTATCTCACCCCCTGCAAACACGTGGCTCTCCGCTCATTCTGCACCAATCCCGAACTTAGTCCAGGTGAAGTGTTTCAACCCAGAATATTGACCGTCCGTTTCCCCTCACAGATGCTGCCCGACCTGCTTCTGTAGAGGAAGAAGTGAGTTGAAGTTGGAGATAGCACAGTCTGGGGCCTACAGCAAGTTATGGTCTGAGTAGGAGGTGGCAAGGTCTACAATTTTTTGTTGCTTCAGATCCCAGTGTCTTCCACTCAATGTCAATAAGGCCAAAGAAGAAAGTTTTATTTATTTATTTATTTATTTTTAAATTCATTTACTGGATGTTCATTACGTCACCAGCTAAGCTAGCATTTATTGCTCATCCATAGTTGCCCCTGAGAAGGTGGTGATGAGCTGCCTTCTTGAACCGCTGCAGTCCCTGAGGTGTAGGTACACCCACACTGCTGTTAGGGAGGGAATTCCATGATTTAGACCCAGCAACACTGAAGAACGGTGATATGTTTCCAAGTCAGGATGATGAGTGACTCGGAGGGGGATTTCCATGGGTGGTGTTCCCAGGGATCTGCTGTTCTTGTCCTTCTAGATGGTGGTGGTCATGGTCTGGAAGGTGCTTTCTTAGGAACTTTGGTGTGTTATTGCAGTGCATCTTGTAGATAGTACACACTGCTGCAACTGTTGGTCGATGGTGGGGGGATTGGATGCTTGAGGAAGGGGTACCAATCAAGAGGGCTGCCTTGTACTGGATGGTGTCGAGCTTCTTGAGTGTTGATGGAGCTGCCCTCATCCAGGCGAGGGGCAAGTATTCCATTACACTCCTGACCTGAGCCTTGTAGATGGTGGACTGGCTTTGGGGAGTCAGGAGGTGAGTTACACGCTGCAGGATTCCTAGCCTTTGACCTGCTCTGGTAGCCACAGAGTTTATATGGCTAGACCAGTTCAGTTACTGTCAATGGTAACCCCCAGGATGTTGACAGTAGGGGATTCAGTGATGGTGATGCCACTGGATGCCAAGGGACGATGGTGAGAGCCTCTCTTGTTGGAGATGGCCATTGCCTGGCACTTGCGTGGCTCGAATGTCACTAGCCACTCGTCTGCCCAAGCCTGGATATTATCTGGATTCTTCTGCATTTCGACATGAACTGCTTCACCATCTGAGGAATGCTTCACTACTGTGGACTTCAGGAAGGGCAAGATGAAGGAACACACACCAATCCTCATCGAGGGATCGGAAGTGCAGAGAGTGGACAACTTCAAGTACCTGGGTGTCACTATCTCTGAGGATCTAACCTGGACCCAATACATCAATGCAGCTACAATGAAGACATGACAGCAGCTATATTTCATTAGGAGTTTGAGGAGACTTGGTATGTCACAAAAGACACTCGCAGATTTCTACTTAAGTACCATGGACAGATCTGGCTGACTGTATCACTGGGGGAGGGGTTACTGCACAGGATCGAAATAAGTCGCAGAGAGCTGTAAATTCAGTCAGCTCCATCATGGACACTAGCCTCCGTAGTATCCAGGACATCTCAAGAAGTGACACCTCAAGAAGGCAACGTCCATCATTAAGGACCCCCATCATCCTGGTCATGCCTTGTTCTCATTGCTACCATCAGGAAGGAGGTACAGGAGCCTCCACACATTCAGCGATTCAGGAACAGCTTCTTGCCCTCTGCCATCTGATTTCTGAACGGACATTGAACGCATGAACCCTACCTCACTACTTTTTTTATTTCTATTTTTGCATTGTATATTTAATATAACTATATACTTACTGTAATTCACGTTTTTCTCTCTGTAATTATGTAATGTACTGCAGCAGCAAAGACAACAAATTTCACAACATATGCTGGTGGTATTAATCCTGATTCTGCAGTCTCTTGTACTTCCTTCATTTCAGATTATCCCACAGGTTGAAACATCTCAACATCTACTCTGTCGAGGCCTCTCAGGATGATCATCCCTGATTTTCCTAAACTCCAAAGAGTACAGAACCAGGACTAACAACAGCTTGCTTCATATAACATTCCTCACAGACGACCGCTTGCCAGAGTATTCAAAGTTGGAGAGTGCGGGCAATCGTGGCAGTCAATTTGCACAAAGTAGGATCCAAAGGTGTTAATTTGAGAATTTTTATTTGGCTCAAAAGGCGAAAGAGACTGCTGTTCTTCTGCAGCGAGAAGCATGCAGCTGCGTACATTCCCTCACCAGGAATCGACTATCATCTCATTGGACAAAAAAAAAATCTAGAAACGCAACACTAACAGGCACAGCATTAGTTACCCAGATCCTCAAAAAGCGCTGGAATCAAAAACAGATGAAACTGGCCAAGTTGACAACACTTGTTCACTGACCTGAGCCGACTTGTCCCCACTAGTTTACCATATTTGACATACAAAGCAGAAAGTGAAGAGAAATGGCCAGGGTTGAGTTGGTAGTACCACATACAGTTCTGGTCGCCCCCACTATAGGAAGGATGTTGAGACTTTGGAGAGGGTGCAGAAGAGGTTTACCAGGATGCTGCCTGGTTTAGAGGGCATGTGCTATCATGAAAGGCTGGACAAACTTGGGTTGTTTTCTTTGGAGCAGCGGAGGCTGAGGGCAGAGCTGATAGAGGTTTACAAGACTATGAGAGGCATAGATAGAGTGGACAGGGAGTATCTGTTTCTCAGAGTTGAAATGCCAAATACCAGAGGGCATGCATTGAAGGTGAGGGGGGGTAGGTTCAAGGGGAATGTGAGGGGCAAGTTTTCCACTCAGAGTGGTGGATGCCTGGAATGCGCTGCCTGGTATGGTGGTAGAGGCAAATATATTAGAGGCATTTTAAGAAACATTTAGATAGGTACAGGAATGTGAGGAAGGTGGACAGATATGACATTGTATAGGTCAGAGAGATTCATTTTTGGGTGTTTTTGACACAACATTGTGGGCTGATGGGCCTATTCCTGTGCTGTACTGTTCTATGCTCTATAAACTACCAAGTGACAGGTGAATGAGTCTTAAACCACTATTGCGAATTAATCTTTGTTCAGTCACCGTCAATATGTGCTGTGTCGTGTGACATGGGTGATCACAATCTTTGACCATGATTGTTCTTGGCAAATTTATGGGGGAAAAGCAGAAGAACAGGGTTGAGAGGGGGAAAAGAAATCAGCCATGATTGAATGGCGGGGCAGACTCGATGGGCTGAATGGCCTAATTCTGCTCTTACGGTCTAACGGATGGGATGTCACACCAACTGAGCATGCATTCTAGAGTGATAGAAAAGGTAAATTATGGGGAGAATAGATCACGTAGATGTATAAAACTCAAAGACATAAGTTCAAGGTAATGGGTGGAAGATTTGGAGGCGATACAAGCTAGAATTGTTTCATCTAAAGGGTAGTTGGAACGTAGGACACATTGCCTAAAGGGGTGGTGGAGGCAGAGACTTCCATAGCTTTTGACAAGTGAGCACTTGAATCACCAAAGATAAAGGCGGCTACAGGCCATTTTTGGATAAGTGATGGGTGATTAGCATGGTAGCCTGAAGGACTTGCTTCTGGACTTTTGACTCTACGACCACAATGGTATATATTCAAATACATTATTGGAGTTGGATTCAGTAATTAAACATCATCTGTCCAGGAAAAATCTAAGAACCAAATTGTGCACAGTTATCTAATAGAACAGGTGTTCCCAGCCTGAGGTTCACAGACCCCTTGGTTAATGGCAAGGCTCATTGGCATAAAAAAAGGTTGGGAATGGCTTTTATAGAACATGAAACATGGAATAGTGGAGGAAGAGCCTATTATGTTGTGCTAGACTAATTAAATTAGTAATCAAATGGCCACCTATACTAATCCCTTCCCTGTATATAATGTTCACATCCTTCCAATTCCCTCACATTCAATGGTTCAATGATTCTATTTAATATCAAAGAATGTATACAGTGTACAACGGGAAATTCGTACTCTTCACCAGACATCCGTGAAACGGAAGAAAAAGGGTCAAAGTTTCAAAGGACCCTTTGAAACTCTTACTCTTCACAGACATCCACGAAAACAGAAGAGAACCCTGAAGCATTACTGACTAGGAAAGTGTTAGAACCCCAGATCCCCCCCTCCCATGCACAAGCAGCAACAAAGCATCAACCCTCCCCCCCCGACTTGCTTCAGCCAGAAGCATCAGCGCCCACCACCCACCAAGCAAGTAGGAGCAAAGACCCCAAAGAGAGACCGTGATCTGCAGTCCAACAAACACTAACTGTTCACCCAACAGTTCGATGCCACAGGCTCTGTCTCTCTCCCCCCATCTAAACATCTCTTAAAAATCCCCAATGTATATGCTTCTCTTTTTTCACCGCTTTTCATGAGAGCATGTTATGCAAAATTGTTTTTTTTTTATTCTGGACTACAGCACAGTCTGCATGTTGAACTTATTTTGAGATTCTGCCAAGGCTCAGCAGCTCTTGAATCAAGCATTCCAAGTCGATGCCGGCCTCTGATCGCAGTGTCATCAATTAACATAGAAACCAACAATCACACACACACACACACACCCATTGAAAAATAATTTTAAACTTGGTCAGGTTTAAATGTTTCACACATCAGCTAAATAAAAACTGGGAAAAGAGCCACAACAGTTTATGTTTCAATCTCATTTCCATTCACCCTCAGGTTATTAAAGCTGTGGTACAATAACTCATTGTGAGTCATAAGGATTCCTGCAGATAATCTTTCCCAACATCCCATCTGCTTGCCATCTTGTCACTTTATTTACAGTCGTCTCTCTTCTGTCATTCCCTCACACGTCATCTATCCAACTGCGTGACACTTTTCCTCCACAGAATATGGAACGGTTCAACACACGAACAAACCATTCAGCCCACAATTTCATGCTAAACTAATTCGAAGTTCAAAGGGCATTTATTATCAAAGTACGTATATATCTTATAGCCAGCCGGTGGTGTAGTGGCATCAGCACTGGACTTCGAGGCGAGTGGTCCTGGGTTCAAATCTGGGCAGCTCCTTGCCAGATTTGCCAGCTCCTTTTCCATCTGTGCTGGGTTGAGCAGCCTCGTAAAGAACAGACAAACGCTAAAGAAATGGCAAGGTTGCCCCACCGCGCCCCCCCCCCCCCCCCAATGTACCACAAGGTGCAGAGAGAATCCTCGGGCACTGATATTCATTATACACCTTTGAAATTTGACTTCTCACACGCAGCCACAAAACCAAGTCAAGTCAAGTTTATTGTCATTTCGACCATAAACTGCTGGTACAGTACACAGTAAAAACGAAACAACGTTCCTCCAGGACCCTGGTGCTACATGAAACACAAAACTACACTAGACTATGTGAGACAGCACAAGGCTACCCTAGACTACCTGAAACAACATAAAAACTGCACTAAACTACAGACCTGCACAGGACTACATAAAGTGCACAAAACAGTGCAGGGCAGTACAATAATTAATAAACAAGACAATAGGCACAGTAGAGGACAAATGACAATATAATAATAAATGATGTAGATGTCAGTCTAGGCTCTGAGTATTTTGGAATCTGATAGCCTGGGGGAAGAAACTGTTACATAGTCTGGTCGTGAGAGCCCGAATGCTTCGGAGCCTTTTCCCAGACGGCAGGAGGGAGAAGAGTTTTTATGAGGGGTGCGTGGGGTCCCTCATAAAGCTGTTTGCTTTGTGGGTGCAGCATGTAGTGTAAATGTCTGTAATGGCGGGAAGAGAGACCCCGACAATCTTCTCAGCTGACCTCACTACCCGCTGCAGGGTCTTGCGATCTGAGACGGTGCAATTCCCGAACCAGGCAGTGGTGCAGCTGCTCAGGATGCTCTCGATACATCCTCTGTATCAAAACCCAAAAGAAAGAAACGTCAGACACGCGATGTGCAAGCAATAAGATCAAGCAAATGATGTTCAGAACTGAAGACCACGAAAGAGAGTCCGTTCACGGGCACAAAACTACAGCCTCAGATCAGCGCAGAGCCGAGTGAACATCACAGAGCAGCGAGCTGAACTGACCCGACCTTCAACTCAGGGCCCCAACTCCTGACCGTTTCAATCAAGCCCAGCGCTTAAATCACCATCCATACATCGGGTTCTGTCGCTTCGATACGCTCTGGGGCCTGGATCCCGCCACCTCGATTCAGCCTGTTCCCGACCTTTCCACCTTTCTGTGCAAGGTCCATATCCTTCTATTCCCTGCCTCTTCATCCGCCTGTCGATGATTAATGAATCTTAAACATTGTTTTCATATCCGCTTCCACCATCCTTCTGGTAACGTGATCCAGGCATCTAACACACTCTGCATAATATACTGAGAGATTCAGACTCAAATTCATCTAATTACCATGTCCATTGATTATCCGGGTTCATTCCCCACTGCTGTCTGTAAGGAGTTTGTACATTCACCCTGCGATCATGACAGTTCGGAGTGTCACCACACTTTCCGGCATCAACACAGCCCGCCCAAGGAACTCGACTTGCCTTGCATGTCTCCTTTAAACTTTCCTTATAAACTTTAAATCTGCATTTAAGTTTCCCTTCCTCCTCCTCCTCGATATTTCCATCCACGGAGAAAGACTCTCATTGCATTCGGTATTGAGGGACGGTGCAGAGCACACCATGACACCAGCATGCAGGATATTTGACTGAACTTTATTGATAACCCTGCTTGTACCTGTATTGTATTGATAACACTGTATGTGAACTCCTTCCATGTGAGATTGGCTAACAGAATGGCATAGGATTAACCCACTAACCAGTACAACATCTCCCCTTCTTGAAAAAAAAACTAGATGTATTTCTTGTCTATAGAACTGCACTTAAATTATAATCACTTAAATCGAACACAACTGACTTCATTTTACCCATAGCATGTAACTTTTTCTCCTTACATAAGGACACAAAAGAATTGCCAACATTGCCAAAGTCTTTCTCTTTATTTTTAATGATCCCTCACACTCTTTGTATTCCTCCATTTTTCAAGATTTTCAACTGTATTGCATGGGATGGGATTAACTCATTAACTACCACAACAACTCTGACTTCCATTTAGGCCTGTTCCATTTTTGTTCATTTGTTGTGCAGGGAGGAGGCGTTTGGGAGTTGATGACCGTGCTGCTGTTCTTTGCTTTCCTAGCTATCTAGAGAAGAAGAATTTCAGAGTTCTATACTTTGATAATAAATGAACCCTTGGACCATCCACTCTAATATAATGTGTTTCTCAGCAACACACAAAATGCTGGAGGAACTCAGCAAGTCAGGAAATACCTGTGGAAATGAACAAACAGTCAACAGTTCAAGCCAAGACTCTTCCTTGGGACTGGAAAGGAGGAGGCTTGATTCCAGAATAAGGGCGAAGAGGACAATCTAGAAGGTGACAGGTGAAGCCAAATGGAGGGGGAGGGGATGAAGTAAGAAGCTGGGATGTGATAGGTGGAAAAGGTAAAGGACTCCAGAAGAAGGAATGTGATAGGAGAGAGAGTTTCCCAGCAAGCTGTCTTGCTTGACCTCAGAATATCCACTCAATATGGCAAAAGTTTAAAGATCACAATCAAATTGATTCTTCTCCAGTGCTATCAAAAACAGGTCCAAAGTGTTGTTCAAGCACCACTAGATCATCAGTCCCAACCAAGAGTACCCAACAGATGTTTAGTCATTACCACCAGCCCTGTTGACACAGTTTTGAGCCTGACCTCAATGGCTGCCAGTTTAGCATTTGCACGTCCTCCTGGTGTCTACACGGGTTTCCCTCAAGCACTCCCAAATGCACTCAAAGACCACTTTACTAGGTACCTCCTCCACCTAACAAAGCAGCCACTGAGTGTATGCTTGTTGGCTTCTGCCCACCTACTTCAAGGTTCGACGTGTTGTGCGCTCTTCTGCACACCACTGTGGACGCTGCACGGCAGGACAGGTTTTAGAAAGACCATACACTTCCAGAAAGGATTTCAATATTTGGGACAGAGTTTTCCCAGAAAATCTGATGCCAAGATTAAAGAAGGTCCACAAATCAAACAGGTCATCAATGACAGGTAAGTCGAAGAACTTCTAGTGGGACGGGAGAAAATCGCTTGGAAGGCATTCAAGGATGTTATTGAAAATTTTCTTGGCTATTACAGAGCACCAAACTACATGCAGCTGGTTGACAACGTGCTTCAAGCATACAAAACCAGGAAGAGCAACACGTCACTACAGATTCACTTTCTGCATTCCCATTTAGACTTCTTCCCTGCAAATCTTGGTGCTGTCAGTGACGAGCACGGCTAAAGGTTTCACCAGAACATTGCGGTATCAGGGCAACTGGAATCCATCAATGCTGGCTGATTATTATTGGAGACTTCAGCGAGAAGCTTCAGATACTGAGTACAAATGAAAATCATCAACAAAACATTTTTAGATCAGTTGAACTATTGCAAAGCGTCAGCACAGTTATGCAATTAAACCTATTATATTCAATAAAAGCTAATTTCTTGGTTCTCCAAATTCCTACATGATATGATTAGGCTGAAATTATACTGTGTTGAGCTTCAAGTGGTTTGTCATATACAAAAAGAATCTAATGAAGCAACACTTTTGAAAAATATTGTCGCCTAGTGTAATAAGCAAATTGTAATTCTATCGTAGAAGTGACAACATTGGAATTGCCTACTCAGTCCAAGCCTACTCGATCAGCAGTCCCAGTGCAGTGTGTCCCTCTGAACCCTGGTATTGTCCCCTGCTGTTCAACCACCTGTCCAAACAGTTGCAGGTTCACCTGGGGGAGAAACTTAGACTGAACTGTCACGGGAAAGGCCCACGGGACAACTATCCAGATTCCAGAGCTGGGAGCTAACCCATTCAGCCTCCACCGCGACAGTGTTGTTGACTGCTGGTTCTCCTGTCACTGGAAGCATCAATACCACCATGTCTACTAACAGCGGGGACAATAACTGGCTAGGAAGAAGGAAAGCAAATTAAGATAGATCCCAAAATATTGAATTTTAGAATAGAACAATTGGTGTTAAATGGTAGTTGTTATGAAAACATAAAATGACAGCCCATCAAATAACTACTTATGATACCCTAAGGTCTCTGCCTGGGTTTCACCCGACAAGGAACAGCAATGACCCAACAAAGAGCAATTGGCATGCCCCACTGAAAATACACCCTGCAGCACATAGGAATCCCGGGCATCGAAAATGACGTGCTAATTAAAATGAATTGAAGTGATAAAAACACAAAGAAAGTTTAACAATCCCCATGATCCCAAATGAGACACTTGCAGCACAAAGTGAAAACTCAGAGCTAGTCCAAAGACAATTGGACATAAAAGATAAATGATCCAAGGAGAACAATTCACGAAATGACACTGAGAAAAAACAGCCAGCCTACTGAAAACAAATCTCTATTTAAAAAATGACCCCTGGTTGTAACACTTGAACGTCTTCAAACATTAAACTACTACATCTTAGTATGAAAATACCGTGGAGCGGTAGGGCTCCGAGGAGGATGGTAGAGCAGAAGAATCCAGGAATACACATCCATAATTCTTTCAAAGTGGTGTTACAGGTACAGTAGATAGGTTCATAAAGAGAGCTTTTGTCACATTGGGCTGCATGAATCAAAGTATTCAGGACAAGAGTTGGGATGCTACATTGACATAAGACATTGAAGCCTAATTTGGAGCATAGTGTGCAGTTCTGGTCACCTAACTACAGGAAAGATGTCCATAAGATCGAACGAGTGCACAGACAATTTACAAGGATGTTGCTGGGATTTGAGGGCCTGGGCTATAAGGAAAGGTTGAATAGGTTAGGACTTTATTCGCCGGAGTGCAGGAGAATGAGGGAGGTAGGCAAAATTATGAGGGGTACAGTTAGGGGTAAACGCAAGCAGACTTTCTCCACTGAGGTTGGGTGAGGCTAGGACTACAGGTCATGGGTTAAAGGTGAAAGGCAAAATGCACAAGGGAAACGAGAGCAGGGACTTCTTGGGTGGGAGTGTGGAATGAGCTGCCAGCAGAAGCGGTGAATGCAGGTTTGATGTCACCACTTAAGAGAATTTTAGATAGGTACACAGAGGGAGGGCAGGCTGCAGCCCACGTGCAAGTCGACGGGACATGGTAGAATAATAGTTCAGCATTGATCAGAGTTCTATGACTCAATGCCACTGCAATTTTAGAACACTGAGTGGTCAAAGTACACAGTATACTTCAATACTTCAAAATTCAAAGTAAATTTAATATCGAAGTGTGTATATGTTACCATATACTTGTTGCAAGGACATGGCAGTGGAAACGAACCCAAGTGCAGAACACAGGCGTGGAGGCCAAGTCAGGAGGCGTTATTAACGTAGCGAGCGTGGAGTCAATATCCAGGAGTGATGCTTGACCTAGACCTGGTAGTCCTAAGAACCATGGACCAAGGTTACTCACACCAGAGTCAACCAGTGAACTGGCAGATCCTTGTTGTGCTCACAGGGTCTTGATCCTGCATTTTCTGATGGAAAGCAGATGCTTGTAGTTAGTGGAACCTGGGAATGATTGGAAACTAAACAAGGTGATTGAGGCCCAATTCCTGAGGTAAATAGCCAGGTGGGCAATTGCCAGAAGTGACCATGACAATACTACCCTGAGATACACTTACAGAAATAAAAGAAATACAATAGAATTTATGAAAAACTATGCATATAGACTACCAAATGACCAATATGCAAACAAAGAGAAACTGTAAATAAAAAAATAATACTGAGAACCTGAATTGAAAGCAGTCCTTAAAAAGTGAGTCTATAGGTCACAGTTCTGAGGAGTTGTGAATGATATTATCCACGCGGTTTCACGTGCCTGATGGTTGGAGGGTAATAACTGTTCCTGAATCTGGTAGTGTGGGACCTAAGGCTTCTGCATTTCCTGACTGATGGTAGACTTGAGAAGAGAGCATGGCTTGGTCAACGATGGATGCTGCTTTCTGCCTTCGGAAGATGGCAGTCCCATTCCAGTCATAAAGCCGCCACACTTCCCAATGTCCTCGCAAACCAGAAGGAAGCCATTCAGTTTACACGCAGTGGCCAGTTTATTAGGTACTCGTGTACACCTGCTCGTTAATGGAAATACCCAATCATGTGGCAACAACTGAATGCATACAAGAACATAGACATGGTCAAGTAGTTCGCTGGTTGTTCAGACCAAACATCAGAATGGGGAAGAAATGTGACTTTTACTGTGGAATGATTGTCGGTGTTAGACACATTGGTTTGATGATCTCAGAAACAGTTGATGTCCTGGGATTTTCACCCACGACAGGATCTGGAGCTTACTGAGAATGGTGCAAAAAACATAAAGTATCCAGTGAGCGGGTGAAAATGCCTCGTTGATGAGAGAGGTCAGAGGAGAATGACCAGACTGGTTCAAGCTGAGAAAAAAACGTGACAGATCTTACAGCCGTGGTACGCAGAAGAGCGTCTCTGGATGAGCAGCACATCGAACGTTGAAGTGGATGGGTTACGGCAGCAGGAGATCATGAACTTACACTTGGTGGCCACTTTATGAAGTAGAGGAGGTACCTAGTAAAACAACCACTGAGTGTAGTTTCCATGGGTTTGAACTTTTCCAACCAGTCTACCGCTTGTCAAGAGTCCTGCTGAAGTCTACGTGGACCCACATCGACCCTGCCTGCTACTTCTTTACAAATTCCTGAGAGTTAATCCATCACAGTTGCCCTTCAATAAATCTAACCTGGCAGCGTTAATCTGCACCATCCAAAACAATGATTAATACCATCCTTTCGAATCCCTTCACAATAATTTACACTGCAGCGGGGTTAGGTTGACTGACCTGCAATTACTCAATCTAGAGCTTTTTCTTGTCGTTATCATTTCTCTAACATGCTGCCAGGGAAGATTGTAAAATGATAAACAGAATCTTGTCTATTCCTTCTTTGCTTCTCTTAACAGCCCAGGATACATATCATATTGTGCAGGCCTGGCAGTTTCATCTCCTTAACACCTCACCCCAATGCTGCCTCCCTCTCTGTAATATCTCTCATCCTCAGCCACAGCATATCTACACAAAATGTTGTCACAGGAAAGCAGCATCCATCATCGGGGACCACCCCCCCCCACCACCCAGGACATGCTGCTGCCATCATGAAGAAGACACAGGGGTATCAGGATCCACACCACCAGGTTCAGGAACAGTTATTACCCCTCAACCATCAGGCTCTTGAACCAAAAGGGATAACTTCACTCAACTTCACTTGCCCCACCATTGAAATGTTCCCACAACCTAAGGGCTCTCATCTCATCTTCTCGATATTTATTGTTTATTTATGTATCATATTATTTCTTTCTTTTTTGTTGTCTTTTGACATCGGTTAAATGCCCAAGCTTGTGTGGTCTTTCATTGAATCTGTTGTGGTTATTATTCTATTATGGATTTACTAAGTATGCCCAGAAGAAAATGAATCTCAAAGTGACATATGTGAACTTTGGTAATAAATTAACTTTGAACTTTGAACATTTCTTATTTAAGGTGTACATGGCCAAACATTTTTTACAAGGCAAACTGTACATTAAAAGCAATGTCTGCCTGTTCCGCTCCCACAGGTTTAGATGATAAGACGTAGGGACACAATTTGGCCATTTGACCATCAACCGTGCTCTGCCATTCCATCATGGCCGATTTATTATCCCTCTCAACCCCATTCTCCTGCCACCTCTCCGTAACCTTTGACACCCTTACTAATCAACCTCCACTTTAAATACACCTAATAACTTGTCCTTCACAGTATATGGAGCTGGCAGTTTAATCTTATAGTCAGCATGTTGCCAATAATATGTCGTCCATACCCATTCAACACTTAAAGCAGAGTTTTCTGTAATTCCACAGATTCTTTCGCCCTCTGGGTGAAAGAAATTCCTCCACAACTCTGTTTTAAATAATATCCTTGGTACCTATTATGCACCTTGGTTTCTATTTCAAATCAAGTTATTTCCAAATGGTAACCAGACCAACTGAATGTACCGGTATCTGTCCTCCTCTGTTCTTGCGATATATTGACGACTGCATCGGCGCTGCTTCCTGCACGCATGCTGAGCTCGTCGACTTCATTAACTTCGCCTCCAACTTTCACCCCGCCCTCAAATTCACCTGGTCTATTTCCAACACCTCCCTCCCCTTTCTAGATCTTTCTGTTTCTATCTCTGGAGACAGCCTATCCACCGATGTCTACTACAAACCTACTAACTCCCACAGCTACCTAGACTATTCCTCCTCCCACCCTGTCTCCTGCAAAAATGCTATCCCTTTCTCTCAATTCCTCCGCCTCCGCCGCATCTGCTCTCAGGATGAGGCCTTTCATTCTAGGACGAAGGAGATGTCTTCCTTTTTTAAAGAAAGGGGCTTCCCTTCGTCCACTATGCCCTCCATCGCATCTCCCGTATTTCACGTACCTCTGCCCTCACCCCATCCCCCCGCCAGCCCACCAGGGATAGAGTACCCCTGGTCCTCACCTATCACCCTACCAGCCTACAGATCCAACGCCTAACCCTCCGTAACTTCCGCCACCTCCTACGGGATCCCACCACCAGACACATCTTCCCCTCCCCCCATTCTCGACTTTCCGCAGGGATCGCTCCCTACACGACTCCCTTGTCCACTCATCCCCCCCATCCCTCCCCACCGACCTCCCTCCAGGCACTTATCCCTGCAAATGGAAGAAGTGCTACACTTGCCCCCACACTTCTTCCCTCACCACCATCCTAGGCCCCAGACAGTCCTTTGATACACTGGGGAGACCCGCCGCAGACTGGGAGACCGTTTCGCCGAACACGGGCGCTCAGTCCTCCAGCAGTGGCGGGATCTCCCTGTGGCCACACACTTCAATTCCTCAGACCACTCCCACTCCAATATGTCTGTCCATGGCCTCCTCTACCGTCAAGATGAGGCCACACGCAGGTTGATGGAGCAACACATCTCCCACCTAGGTAGCCTCCTACCTGCCGGCATGAACATTCAACTCACAGACCTCCATTGATACCCCTGTCCCCCCCCCTTACCCCATCCCTATCTATAATTTTAGTCTGGTTCTCTTTCTCCCCACTCACTATAATCTCCCCCCAGCCCTACCTTTCTTTCTCTTTTACTTCCCATAATTCTCCACCTTCCCCCAGCCCATTGCCCTTCAGCCTATCACTTCCCAGCTCACTACTTCATCCTTCCCCCCACTTCTTATCCCCCCCTCGACCATCCCATGTTACTTCGCTCCTGATGAAGGGTTTCGGCCCGAAACGTCGTCACTACCTCCTCCCACAGATGCTGTCTGGCCTGCTGAGTTCTGCCAGCATTTTGTGTTTTTATGAATGTACTTCTGACCTTTTTGTTTCAATTTTGGCTATGTGACTGTGGGAATTTCCTGATTTGGCTCTCCAGTCAGTGATTCACACACATAGAAGTGGTACAGCACAGGTTCCCAATGCTGAGAGGTTCTACCCACTCAGAACATTGAATCCACGAAACAAGAGATTGTTTCTGCCTTCATAAATCAAATAATTGAGTACAGGAGACGGGATGTTTTGTTGAAGTTGGTGAGACCTAATTTGGAGTATTGTGTCCAGTTTTGGTCACCTACAGGAACGGTTGAAAGAGTACAGAGAAAATTTACAAGGATGTTGCCTGGTCTGGAGGACGTGGGTTTTAAGGAAAGATTGAATAGGTTAGGACTTTGTTCCTTGGAAGATAGAGGAGAGTTGATAATAAGGGGTAAAAGTAGGTTAAATGCAAGCAGTCTTTTTCCACTGAGGCTGGATGGGTCTACAACCAGAGGTCACGGGTTGACGATGAAAGGTGAAAAGTTTAAGGGGAACTTGAGGGGAAACTTCTTCACTTAGTGCAATGTGAGAGTAGGGAATGAGCTGCTAGTGTAACTGGTGAATGCAAGCCCGATTTCAACGTTTAAGTGAAGTTTCAATAGGTACATGGATGGTAGGGGTATGGAGAGCTATGGCCCGAGTGCTGGTTGATATTAGTAAGCAGTTTAAATGGTTTCAGCATGGACTAGATGGGCCGAGGGGCCTTCTTCTGTGCCGTACTTCTCTATGACTCGATTCTGCTAAGTTTAGTGACCAACATGTCTGTGAACGTCGAAGCATCTGAAACATTCGCCACAGCTGCCACTGAGGAGCCCAGAGTATTTCAGATCCAGTAAAGGACAAAGCCCTTTGTCAAGCACCGATCCTCTCCAGAACGTGCTCAAACCTAATATGTACATTTCATATTTCCTTACTACACAGAAGGAAGCTATTCCTTCCATCAAGCCAATGCTAGCACACAGAGGGATCCTGTTCCACCATTAGTTTTCTCTGCAACCTATTCTCTCCACATTCCTGTTAACCTCCCCCAGATTTTACCACTCCCCTAGGCACATATAAATAACTCAGATTAATGGAGGATCAAAGGGACCTTGATGTCCAAGTCCATTGGACACTCAAAGCTTCTGCGCAGATTGACTCTGTGGTTAAGAAAGCATACGGTGCATTGGCCTTCATCAACCATGGGATTGAGTTTAAGAGCTGAGAGGTAATCTTACAGCGATTTTGGACCCTGGTCAGACCCCACTTGGAGTACCGTGCTCAGTTCTGGTCACCTCACTACAGGAAGGATGTGGAAACTATAGAAAGGGTGCAGAGGAGATTTACAAAGATGTTGCCTGGATTGGGGAGCATGCCTTATGAGAATAGGTTGAGTGAACTCGGCCTTTTCTCCTTGGAGTGACAGAGGATGAGAGGTGACCTGATAGAGGTGTATAAGATGATAAGAGGCATTGATGGTGTGAATAGTCAGAGGCTTTTTCCCAGGGCTAAAATGGCAAACATGAGAGGGCACAGTTTTAAGGTGCTTGGAAGTAGGTACAGAGGAGAAGTCAGGGGTAAGTTTTTTACATAGAGAGTGGTGAGTGTGTGGAATGGGCTGCTGGCAACGGTGGTGGAGGCAGATATGATAGGGTCCTTTAAGAGACTCCTGGATAGGTACATGGAGCTTAGGAAAATAGAGGGCTATGGGTAATTTCTAAAGTGCGTGCATGGTCGGCACAGCATTGTGGGCCGAAGGGCCTGCATTGTGCTGTAGGCTTTCTATGTTTCTATGTTTTTATGTTTCTAATTAAGGTTCCTGCACAGTAAAATGGTTCAAATTGTTCAATTTAATAACAGAGAATATATACAGTATACACCCTGAAACTCTTACTCTTCACAGCGTAGTAATTACTGCTGTAACTTTATATATTGCACTGTACAGCTGCAACAAAAAAAAACAAATTTCATGACATGTGTGAGGGATGTTAAACCTGATTCTGATATGGGTCTCTGGTGTTGACTGAGAGTGGGAAGGGGGCCGGGAGAGGGGAATCATGGTTGGGGAAAATGGGAAGGGAGAGGGGAGGGAGCGGGAAGCACCAGAGAGAAATTCTGTAATGATCAATAAACCAATTGTTTGGAATCAAATGACCTTGCCTGGTGTCTCAGATGTATGCACCCACACCTCTCACCTCACACCTGAGCTCCTTCTCTGCCAGCTGCCCCCTCCTGAGGCACGCCACCCTCGCCATTCCCCGCATACTTTGCTCGCTCTCCACTCCTCTTTGACAAATACAGTATTGTGCAAAAGTCTTGGGCACCCGAGCTATATAGATATGTGTGCCTAAGACTTTTGCACAGCGTTGTATATACTAATACATAGCTAGTTAACCTGCCAACCCACTCATCTTTAGGATGTGGGAGGAAACCAGTGCACCCAGGGAAAACCCACATAGTGACAGCGAGAACATGTAAACCCCACACAGTTAGCAACGGAGGTCAGGAATAAACCTGGTTGATGGAATTGTGAGGGAACAACTGTCCCAGATGCACAACTGTGCTAATACTCAGGCACTTTGTCCACACCCCATGTCATTCCAGTTTATTTTGGAGAAAATTCCCTGACAACAACTGAAAGGAAAACAAACTTAATTCCATACTGGCGAGTTCTTTTATTTTGGACATAACAACACAGGGAAAGGCCCTTCAGCCCATCAGATATACACTGACCATCAGCCATTCATTTACACTAACCTTACAGGAATCCAACAATTTTATTTTTTTCCACATTCTCATTTATTCCCTTCAGATTCTACCACGCAGCTACACAAATGCACGCACAGTGGATTCCAGTATTGGTTTATGACATGTGCGAGGGATGATAAACCTGATTCTGATCTGGGTCTCTGTTGTTGACTGAGAGTGGGAAGGGGGCAGGGAGAGAGGAATCATGGTTGGGAAAATGGGAAGGGAGAGGGGCCAGTATATTTTGGCACAATTAAAAGGCTGCTCCAATTAGTTGAAGTTTCATAGAAGTAGTTAAAAAGGTATTTTTTAAAAATACTACCGTTTAACAGAGTAACAAATTATGTATTTCAATGAAATAAAGTGCAAGCAAATTAGAACATGATCAATACTACTACAGTACTACAACACTGTGTATTAGTTCCTAATTGTTATCGACAGAAGAATTCACCCAGTGCATGCTGTCGTGTTCTTTTAACTGACTGTAAATGAACAAATTGGCACCCCGGTGGAGATCTGATTGACGACCCCATCTCGCTCCTCCTGGGCTTTACTACGGCTACCAAAAAAAAACTGACAGTCGCAAATAGACTCAGAAGTCAACATGCCAAAGCAGCACAAACACTACACCGATGGGGCACCCAGCAAACCCCCAGCTTGCCCCTGTGGTGCCCCAACCCAGGATCTCCTCTATTTGGTCCAAACATGCCCTCAAGATCTATGGTGGCTTCGCCACGGTCCAACGGTGCAGCCACAAGCTAGAGGAGTGGCTTGACAAAACCAATTAAAAGTGTGAACAGAAAAATCATGGCCATATGAAACAACAACAATGAACCCCATCAGTACAGACGACTATAGTAGAGAATGGACTGCCTTCATACAATGCTATCAACAACTACATCCTCCAAACCTTTACTTTCATTGCAACATTCAAGATGATTGCCAATACCTCCAAATTCTTTGTAGTCCTTAAGGAGTGAAATTGCTTCATTTTCAGCCCCAGCCATTTCTGGCATCTCCAAGCCTGAATGTTTGAAACCGCAGTGAACAAAACAGTTCTGATATGCCTTACTGTTTATTTCTTACCATGTCAGTGACAGAAATCAGTGCTTTTTGAACACAAGTGCACACAAGCGACACTATTTAAAAACTGTTTGCTCTAGGCACCTGTAGCATTTAATGGCTACACAAGTGCACATGTCTGATGCTGGTTGGAAACGGTTTGGCAGCAGTCTCCTTCCCCAATTAAGCGGCCAAATAAATTAGCAAAGTCCCAGCAATCTTCTCAATTAGTTTTTGTTCTTTAAGTGTTGTCTCAAATAAGCAGCTGGCCCAACGAACTGAATTGCACTGTATTTGGGATGTTAAAGTGAGCGTGTGGGAGAAACCTACACATTAACGCGGTTTTATTTTATATGAGTGTGTTCTTTCTCATAAAAATTGTCCGAAATTTATGATTTTGTTGCGAATGTTGCTGCAAGTTTTTTTTACTGCACCTGTTCACAGATGTACTCATGCAACTGTCATTAAACTCAACTTTCAAAGAAAGTCCAAAGTAAATTATCCGGACGTCACCTTATACTACCCTGAGATTCATTCTCCTGCAGGCACTCACAGCAGATACGAAGAAATACAATAGGATCAATGAAAAACTACACATAAACAAAGACGGACAAACAGCCAACCTGCAAATACAAAAAAAAAGGAAAGAAAGAAAGAAAGAAAGAAAGAAAGAAAGAAAGAAAGAAAGAAAGAAAGAAAGAAAGAAAGAAAGAAAGAAAGAAAGAAAGAAAGAAAGAAAGAAAGAAAGGAAGAAAGAAAGAAAGAAAGAAAGAAATAATATTAAGGACATTAAGTGTAGAGTCTTGATAAGGTGAGTCCATAGGTTCAGTGTTTACAAGAAATCGTGCATAAATGGAGGTTTGCACAGACACATGCAGTAGCTGCACTAAATTTATGTGCCTTCTGGCTTGGAATTACAAACAGCAGAAAATATCCCATTTACTAATGCCTGCTTCATTTTAATTTCCCCAAAATAGCTTGCCCTCATTTCTATAACTCTGCTAATCCTTCAATAACGTTACCTGTTTATTAATGGAATATAATTCTAAAATGCTGATTGCTATGGAATGAAATGTGACCGTGGCTTTAGATTGTGATGCCCCGACATTAAGAGCGTGGCTCTAGGTAGATTTTGGCCAGTCGTATTCAGATATCGAATTCTGCCGGCCTTCGGACTTATTAGCAAATGAATATTTCAGTGATTGCAGATTTTTTTCATTCATACTCACATAATGCAGCACTTGATGCTTGATTCAATCAGCTGGTAAATTGTGCTTGTACAAACGAGCCACCTCCATCCACGTGCCTTACTGAGTGAAGGAACTGAGAATGGAGGCAGGGGGTCAAAGGCTTCCTCCAAAGGTCCCACTTAACTGTGACAAAAGGCCTAGGCGAGGATGGTAACTAGAATTGAGACACGATTTCTAGACTGAGGCAAGAATGGGGTTCTTGACTAGATGCTATACGGAAACCTGATGAGTCTGGACGAGAATCGGTCATAACAAAACGGCAGAGCAGTCTTGATGGGCCAGATGGCCTAATTCTGCTGCTATACCTTATGGCCTTATGCTTCTCTGAAAGCATAGTCGTTGACCTGGTAGAGATACTGCCTCAGCTTTACAGCGATCCAGGTTCAATCCAGAGTGGAGCTCGCAGGCTCTCAAAGTTCAAAGTACATTGATTATCAAAGTATTTACACCTTGAGATGCATCTTCTTGCAGGCAGCCGCAAAACAAAGAAATGCAATAGAGTTCATGAAAAACCCACACCAAAAATGGTTCAATGCTTCAAAGCTTCCAATTAACATCAGTGAACAGTCATACAACTTGAAACTCTTACTCTGCGCAGACGTCCGCAAAACAGAAGAAATTCCTCGAAGGATGAATGACAGAGAAACATAGAACCCCAAAGCCCCCCTCCCCTTTCCACACACAAGCAGCATTAAAGCATCCACCTACACCCTCCCCTTCCCCCACTTATTCCAGCAGAAAACATCAGCCTCCCACCTTGCAAACGATAGCAAAGCCCACAAAGAGACTATGATCTAAGAGTCCATCAAAAAATCACTGTTCATCCCAACCGTCTAACATCCCACGGGCTCTATCTCTCTCGCACTAGTGAGGGAGAGGGGGATATCACTCCCGCCAAGGTGAGGGGAGCGGCCAACAGCTCGCTGTTTCGATGTTACAGTCTGCAGGGTTGTTCTAGAATTCCCCCAACTCACCATTGAGAGAGCGAGAGAGAGCGAGTGTCAAAAGACAGTCAAATATTCCCCTCTCCCTGCCCCCTTCCCACTCTCAGTCCACAATGGAGACCCAGATCAGAATCAGGTTCATCATCACTCACGTATGTCATGAAATTTGTTTTTTTGTGACAGCAGTACAGTGCAATACATAAAATTACTACAGTACTGTTCAAAAGTCTTAGGCACCCTAGCTATATACATGCGAGCCGAAGATCTTTGCACAGTGCTGTATGTATATGTCACCATATACTACATAAAGATACATTTTTTTGCAGGGTAAAAAGAAAGAATAAATCATCCAAACAATAAAAAATAATACACTGAACATGAATGTGAACTGCAGGGTGAGTCCACAGCCGCAGAGCCAGGTTCAGCGCTGAGGCAAAAGCAGTTGACTGCAGGCCACAACTGCAGAGATAATTCAGCGCCGGGCCGAACAAAGCCTCAGGAGTTAGTTAGTGAGCTGAACAGTTGTGATCCTGTGGGTTTCCCGCAGGTGCTCCGGTTTCCTCCCGCATCCAAAAATATGCATAGGATCCGAGTCAAAGTAAATTTATTATCAAGGTGTGTATATGGTACTATGCAAAAGTCTTGGGCGCACACACACACACACACACACACACGCGCGCGCACGCACGTACGCATGCACGCACACACGCACACACACTCACACACTCACACACACACACACTCACACACGCACACACACTCACACTCACACACACACACACTCACACACGCACACACACTCACACTCACACACACACACACTCACGCTCACACACACTCACACACACACACACGCACACACACTCACACTCACACACACTCGCACGCACACACACACTCGCACACTCGCACACACGCACACATACTCACAATCACACACACACACACACACACACACACACACACACACACACACACACACACACACACACACACACACACACACACACACACACAGCTATGGTGCCTAAGACTTTTGCACTGTACTGTATTTGTCAACGTGGAACAGAGAGTAAGATTGTAAATCTGGCGGGAGCAAAGAATGTTAGGAATGGTCAGGGTGGGTGTGGGATAGGAGGCAGAGAAGGAGTGCCAGGTATGGATGTGAGACACCAGGAGCCCCTGAGACACCAGACAAGGTAATCTGATTTCAAACAATTGGTTTATTGATCATTACAGAATGTCTCTCTGGGGCTTCCCACCCTCTCCACTTCCCCTTCCCCTTTTCCCAACCATGATGCCCCTCTCCCTGCCCCCTTCCCACTCTCAGTCCACAATAGAGACCCAGATCAGAATCAGGTTTATCATCACTCACATATGTCACGAAATTTGTGTTTTATTTGTGGCAGCAGTACAGTGCAATACATAAAATTACTACAGTACTGTGCAAAAGTACCCTAGATAAATATATGTGTGCCGAACATCTTTGCACAGTGCTATATGCATATATCACCATAGACTCCCTAAAAATACATTTTCTTGCAGGCATTCTCTGTCAAACAAAGAAATACAATAGAATCAATGGAAAACTGCACACGAGGACTGACAATCAACCGATGTGCAAAAGAAGACAAACTATGCAAATATAAATAGATAGATATAAAGATAAATAATAAACAAATATGCAAATAGATAAATAACTATGTAAATAGATAAATAAATAAATGCATACATACATAAATAAATCAACAAACCAAGAGCTTGAGTTGTAGAGTTCTTGAAAGTGAGCCCATGTATTGTGGAATCAGTTCAATGTTGAGGTGAGTGAAGTTATCCAGGCTGGTTCAGAAGTCTGATGGTTGAAGAAAATAACTGTTCCTGAACCGGATGGTGTGGGACCGAAGACACCTATACTTTCATCCTGATGGTGGCTGCGAGAAGAGAGCATGGTCTGGATGGTGGGGGTCCGTGATGATGGATTCTGCTTTACTGAGGCAGCGCTCCATGTAGGTATGCTCAATGGTGGGGAGGGCTTTGCCTGTGATGGGCTGGGCTGTGTCCACTCGTAGGTTAATGTCCCTGGCGTATCTGGGTGGTGGAGCCCGGGATAAACTGATGGGTATAGGGGCAGAATAAAATGGGATTAGTGTAGAATTGGTGTGTGAAGGGTTAATAGTCTCAAGCCTTAGAGGGGGTGAAGGGCCTGTTTCAATTCTGAAGGACCCAATGATGCGGGAACCCAGTGATAAACTGTAGAGCATAGGTCTAGATGAGAAAGCTGTGCTGAAATTAAATTCTTTTTCCAAAATTTCCCATCAGTATAACCTCCTTCTTTCTGCACTTAAGGTTGTTATAGCCAAGGATGCTAATGGAAACAAGCTCCCACTACCTATTAAATGTTCTCAATGTCGTGCATCTCAAATAGCCTCTGACAACCAAGTCCAGCTCCTGGCCTTCACGTGTGGCTCAGCTACTAAGCCTGGCGGAACTACCCCTAGTTGCAGGAGAAGGGGAAAAGTCGGGTTACTGGCGCCTTAAAACCAGTCGCTTTGGCCAGATGGGGCTCGTCAGCTGTGGTTGGCAGCTCATCTAGGAGAAGGACAGCTCTGATCTCAGACTTCCTTGTGGCTATACCCACTCATGGGGTAGGCTTTGGGAGTAAACCTCCGAGGGAAAAATCCAGAGCTGGAGTCCCTAAGTTAAATTCTGTGCTGACTGGCAACTCCTGCTGGTGCCAAACTGTATCGGTCTCTGCCGTTCCTTTAGGATCATCAGATGTATGGAAAGGAGTGGCTTACTACATGGGTGGCAGCTTGCTCTCCATATTTCCCTCCCCAGGCTGCCGTATCTAGACAGTCAGGACACAACATCCATGGTTGACCATGGCAAGTGGTGTCCTCCATACCCAGTGTGCAAAGAGTAAATGGACTTGCACAGGATTTTGACAAACCAAACTCACCAAATTTTATCAACAGTTTAATATCAGAACAAGTCCAGATCATTGTAAACTCAGCAGTCTATTACTACTCTCATCTATTGTTTAATCTGGTCTTTAAATTTATGATAATCGACACGGCCGAGAAGTAATATTAAGCAGCTGGAGGAACTCGTTTATTTTTCTGCTCCAAATTTCACCACCTGTAGTCTCTTGCATCTCCAACACAGAACAACAATTTTTTTTAAATGTCGCTTCCTCAGAATTATTTGCTTGTTTATGATAGACCATTTGAAGCTGAACAAAAATATACCTTCAACCCACTTGCATCGCATAGGAATTTGGAGAAACAAGAAATTAACTTCCATTGAATATAATGTGTTTAATTGCATAATGGTGCTGACATTTAGTTCAACTAAGCTAAAAATATTTTGTTGATAATTTTCGTTTGAACTCAAGTCTCTGAGGCTGCTCGCTTATGTGCCTTACAATAATCAGCCAGCACTGATGGATTCCATTTCCCCTGATACTGTTTCTCCATGACCGCAATGTCCTGGTGAAACCTTTCACCGTGCTTATCGCTGACAGCGCCAAGATTTGTTGAGAAGAAGTCTAAATGAGAATGTAGAAAATGAATCTTTAGTGTCATATTGCACTTCATAGTTTCAGCTTACATTGTGGGCAACATTTTAATTGACTTGAATTATGAATTGAAATCACAAATTCAGGATATATTTTAAAAAGGCTGCACGATATTTCTGCAGAAGTGGTTTGCCATTGCCTTCTTCTGGGTGGTGTCTTTACCCCCACCCCCAGCCATTATCAATGCTCTTCAGAGATTGTCTGCCTGGTGTTAGTGGTCGCTTAACCAGGTCTTGTGATCTGCACCGGCTACTCGTATGACCATCCACCACCTGCTCCCATGGCTTCTCATGACTCTGGTCAGGGGGCTAAGCAGGTGCTACACTTTGCCCAATGGTGACCTGCAGGCTAGCGGAGGGAAGGTTCACCTTACACCTCCTTGGGTAGAGAAGTATCTCCACCCCACCACCCAGTACGTCAGTAAAGAGAGAACAAAGAAGACTGCTTAATGACAAGATTTCATTGCAAAAACAAAAAACACAATCAGAGACAAGTCCATGGTAGTGCAAGAGGTGGTCTGTAGTGCTCTGTTGCTTAGGGTTTAGGTTGTACAAGTGGGTTCAAGAGTCTCATGCTTGTAGCAAAAAACATCCTGAACCAGGTGTTGTGGAATTCCAGCTTCCTTGCCTCCTGCCTGACGGTAGCAACAGGAAAAGTTTGAACAGGTGCTTGGTGTCAGCACAAACTCAATGGTTTGAAGGGTACATTCCTTGGAGTGAAGAAGATTGAGGGCAGATTTGATAGAGGTATATAAAATTATGAGGGGTATAGATAGAGTAAATACAAGCAGGCTTTTTTCTACTGAGATTGGGTGGGACCATAACTAGAGATCATGGGTTGAAGGTGAAAGGTGAAAAGTTTAAGGGGAAAGTTCTCCACTCAGAGGGTGGTGAGAGCGTGGAACGATCCACCAGTGCAAATGGTGCATGTGAGCTCGATTTCAACACTTAAGAGAAATTTGGATAGGTACACGAAGGTAGGGGTATGGAGGGCTATGGTCCCAGTGCAGGTACAAAGGGAGTAGGCAGTTTAAATGGCTCAGCATGGACTGGACAGGCCACAGGACCTGTTTCTGTGCTGTGCTTTTCTATGACTCTATGAATGATAGAGATAAGGCATTTACTTCTCCCGTTCACACAGTTATTCCCTACGGCTAACAAGACAAGAATGTGTCTTGGCTGCATTCTAAGACAGTTTCAAAGATGATTTGATTTTCTGCTGATTATCCCAAAATGTTTCAGAGACTCTGCTGTTTGCACCTTGACTGACCCATTTCCGACACAACATCAGTATCTGTACTTCCAAAGCACTGAACTGAGTATAAAACACTTTTCAACTTCTGCATGTCCTGAAAAAGCTGCAGATATGCAAGCTCTTCTCAGATACAATCCAGAGCTTTGTTCCGTCAATAGGAGGGACATGTGATTAAGGAATTGTGGGTCAGCAGGCAGTATTGCCTTAAGAGATCCCAACAGAGGAGAAAGGACAATTAGAATATTCTTGACCTAAAGGAAGAAACTCCCTGTTCAAACTTTGAGTTCAAGTTGCCCCGATACACCCTGGTGTCCAAACGTCACATGGCACTTACGAGGGGTGATTGATAAGTTTGTGGCCTGGGGTAGAAGGAGATGTTACTAACTTCAAACTTTCTGCATAATCACTCGAAGAGTTGACCTGCACGTGCATGTAACGAGAGCTGTATAACTCATCTCCTTCTACCTTAAGTCATGAACTTATCAATCACCCCTGCTTGGACCACCTGGAGGTCCAAGATGCTCTTGTTACATGCACATGAAGTTCAACTCTTTGTGTGAAAATGCAGAAAGTTTGAAGTTAATAACTCACCCCTTCTACCTTAGGCCACAAACTTATCAATCTCCCCTGCTGTGAACCACTTCTACAAAGAAGGGATCCGTATGCTCCATGACCATTGGACTAAGTGTGTACATGTAGCGGGGGGGGCGGGGGGGGGAACTATATTGAAAAATAAATGTGCTAGGTTTTCTAAAATTGACTCCTTCTACATTAGGCCATGAACTTATCAATCACCCCTTGTAAATCAATTGAACCTTGGGACCTTGGGTCTTGCTCGCATTCGGAAATAGGCCACATCAAATTGCCTTCAAGTCCAGACTACTACTTGAGATTATCATTTTGTGGCTGCCTGTTAGGAGATGAATCTCAAGGTTGTATAATGATAATAAATGTACTTTGAACTTTGGAAAAGCAGTGAAGGGGCATGAGCAAGATGGGATGTCAGGTGTTAATGATCTTAAACATGAGAAATTCTGCAGATGCTGGAAATCCAGAGCAACACATGCAAAACGCTGGAGGGACTCAGCAGGTCAGGCAGCATTGATGAAAATGAATAAACAGTCGACGTTTCGGGCCGAGACTCTTCAGGGTTGGAAAGGCAGGTGGAAATTGCCAGAATAAAAATGTAGGGTGGGGGGGGAGGGGAAGGAGGATAGTTAGAAGGTGCTAGGTGAAGGTCTTTGCCCTGCTGCAAAAAAAATTACCTTCCACCTCCCCTCATCCTCTATTCCCCAGTCTCACTTCTTACCTCTTCTCACTTGTCTATCACCTCCTCCAGGGTCCCCACCTCCTTCTCTTTCTCCTATGGTCCACTCTCCTCTCCTATCAGATCCTTTCTCTCCATCCTTTCCCACCCACCTGTCGTCACCTATTATCTTTGAGCTATCCTCTTTCCTCTCCCTCCACCCTTTTATTCTGATGTCTTCCTCTTTTCTTTTCACCTAGCCTTGAGTGCTGACACTTGATCCATTTCCATAAATGCTGCCCAACCCGCTGAGTTCCTCCAGCATTTTCTGTGTGTTCAACATAAACTTACTGCCAATTCAGAAGGTTCAAGGCTTACTCTGGGCAATTGGCCTGTCCCTAACTGTTTGGTTGTTAGAAGAATTTATTATCAGATGAGATTCCATCTGCTCCACTGCGGAGAACTCATAAGCACAAGAGGTTCTGCAGATTCTGCAGTCCTGAGTAACACACGCAAAATGCTGGAGGTACTCAGCAGGTATGGCAGCATCTATGGAAATGATTAAACAGTCGATGTTTCGGGCTGAGACCTTTCATCAGGACTTGAGTCTGTCTGTGTTACTGTGACGAATTTCCTTCCCTATCACAATGCCTATTGTTTCAGACACTTTAGGAGCCAATAAATGGAATTAGTATCAATCGGCATAGGTATATCAGGCAAAAGGGTCTGTTTTCTGTGCTGATAACTCTGACCATGTCACTGAAAAGATAATGTGGTGTGCATATTAGATCCACCTGTCGGCCAATCAAGAACAGGAATGGAGGCAGCCATTTTGTGATACTGTCCTTGCAGCCACCATTTTGTGAACTGTTTCAGAACTGATTCTTGCCCTGGGATAACTTAATCAGGGCAATTGAATGTGGTCACAAGGAGTTCCTGCTAATGATCTGTTAAATCTGAGACCACTCTCAGATAAGAAGCTGTTTCTTACATAAAATGGCAGGTTTGCAGAAGTAATCTCAACATCAGGGCCCAGCACTTGGGTGACTCAGTTTGACTGGTTTGAACAGAACAGGAGTGTTCCCCTAGGGTATGAAGCCAAAGGCACGGGGCATGGACGGACTTGGACCAGGGCTTGTAGCCCTGGGCTACATCAATGAGAACATCGGTCAGTCAGATTACCTTGAACCAACGAAATTGAAACATCAAAGATTGATCTGATTAGGGAAGAAATAAGAATGAAGGATCTTCTGAGACCAACTATCACAGATGTGGAGGACCCCATGTCAGATACGTGGTGAACATATCGGGACCATGAAGAACACCTGGCCACTGTAGACTGTTTGTCCCTGTAATGACCTTTCCTCTTCTTTGACCGTTCATGGAGTGTCAGGGAAAGTTTGTGAACCCACATACTTTTTAGTACTTCTAATAAAAGTGCTTGTCAGTAAGTACAGATTCTGTTGGAGCCTAACTGATGATTATTACTGAAGGGGTAATCCTTGTAACACATCCTTTGCCAAGGTCCTTACCCAACAGTACTGACTTAGACTGAACTCACTGACCCTAATGTCAGGCATGAAGACCAGTTTGGGATTAGCACACATGAACCATGGTGTGGAGGTCCTGCCCCGGAAATCCACCGACAGACTAAGGGGTTAACTGAGGGCAGAATATTGCCTCCTGCCACAGCTGTCAAAGATGTTCAGTTTTTAAATGTCTCTCATGCACAAAACTGAAATGATTAAAAAAGGGTTTTAAAAGTAAAAAAAAACTGTATAGTTAATTAAGAACATGGGAACAGAAATAATTAAGGCCATAAATTTAATTTATTTCATATTTAATAAGTACCGTTTGCTTTTGCCTCCCATTTGAGACGTTTTAATAAATTCTTCAATCGTCTGTTGGGTCTAAGTGTCTGAGAGGAACTGCAAACTAATCAGGAAAGATGGGCCCCACTATCTCACTACTGTTTCAATGTAAATTTGTTATCAAAGTACATATATGTCACCACTTTAAACCCTGAGATTCATTTTCTTGCGGGCATACACAATAAATCCAAGAGCCATAATAGAGTCAATGAAAGGCTGCACACGACAGGATGGGCAAAAACCAATATGTAGAAGACAACAAACTGCGAAACTGCAAAAGAGGAAAAAGTAATAAATAAGTAAGCAATTGATATTGAGAACATGAGGTGAAGAGTCCTTGGAAGCCATAGGTTGCAGGAACATCTCAATGATGGGGCAAGGGAAGTTGAGTGAAGCTAACCCCTCTGGTTCAAGAGTCTGCTAGTTAAGGGATAACTGTTCCTGAACCTGGTGGTGTGAGTCCTGAGACTCCCGTACCTTCTTCCTGCTGACATCAGCGAGAAGAGAGTATGACCTAGGTGGTGGGGGTCCCTGATGATCTGGTGCTTCTCTCCTGCAACAGCTTTTCATGTAGATGTTCTCAAGGGTGGGGAGGGTTTACATGTGATGGACTTGGGCCACATCCACTATATTTTTTGTAGGATTTTCCATTCAAGGGCATTAGTGTTTCCTATGAGGATGCGATGCAGGCAATCAATATACACTCCACTACACATCTATAAAAGTATATCCAAGTTTTAGATGTCATGCCAAATCTTCAGAACCTCCTAAGGAAACAGAGGTGCTTCCTTCATAATTGCACCTACATTCTCAACCCAGGACAGGACAACCGAAATGAAATCCCTGAGAAATTTAAAGTTGTTGACCCTCTCCACCTCTGATCCTCCGATGAGGACTGGTTCATGCTCCTCTGGTTTCCTTCTTCTGAAGTCAACAATCTGATCCTTGGTCTTGCTGACATTGAGTAAGAGGCTGTTGCTAAGGCACCGCTCAGCCAGATTTTCCATCTCCCTCCCCCCACACTGATTCATCACCACTTTTGATTTGGCCTACAACAATGGTAGCCAGCAAACTCGAATATGGCAGTGGAGCTGTGCTTAGCCATACAGTCATAAGTCGTAATTCAGGTTGGAGGAGCAACTCCTCATATACTGCCTGGGTAGCCTCCAGCCCCTTGGGATGAATATCGAATTCTCCAACTTCCAGTAATTCCCTCCCTCTCCCTTCCACCATCCCACTTTCACTCTGTCTCATCTTTTAGCTGCCTATCACCTCTCTCGTGATTCTGCCTTCTTCTACTACCCATAGTGCTTTCCCCTTACATTCCTTCTTCACCCCTCCTGCCTATCCCCTCCCTGCTTCCCCTCCCCCACCCCTTGATCTTTCCTCTGATTGGTTTTCCATCCTCCTCCCACGTTCTTTATGGGGCCCCTGCCCCCTCCTTCTTCAGTCCTGACAAAGGGTCTTGGCCCGAAACGTTGACTGCACATTTCAACGGATGCTGCCCGACCTGCTGAGTTCATCCAGCTTTTGTACGTGTTGATTTGACCACAGCATCTGCAGTGTACTTTGTGTTTACTTGTCATAAGTGTAAACTGTTTGTACCCAAATTGGCTGCCAAATTCCCTATTTTACCAGGGTAGTAATTTCTGGATTGCTACCTGTGCCACGCGCCAATGAGGGAAGAAACAAAATGATTTGGCAGATAAATGTGTGACTGAGAAGCTGGTGCAGGGGGCATGGCTTCAGGTTTTTGGATCATTGAGGTCTCTTCTGGGGGAAGGTATAAACTGTACAAAAGTGACAGGTTGCACCTGAACCCAGTTGGGACCAATATTCTCATGGGCAGGTCTGTTAGAGCTGTTGGGGAGGGTTTAAACTAATTTGATAGGGGTGTGGGAACTACAGTGAAGGTATTCAGGATAGGACAGATGGTAAAAAAGGAAAGATAGCATGCAGTCAGACTGTCAGGAAGGGCGGGCAGATGATAGGACAAAATTGCACCCAGCAGGGCAAGTATCAGTGCATTAGGGATGCAGAATCAAAAAGGGTAGCAAATAGAATGTTCAGAGTGCTATATCTCAATGCACGGGGTATAAGAAATAAGTTGGACGATCTTCTTGCACTGTTACAGATTGTCAGGTATGATGTTGTGGCCATCACTGACCCATGACTGAAGGAAGGTTGTAGTTGGGAGCTGAATGTCCAAGGTTACACAATGTATCAGAGTGATAGGAAGGTAGGCAAAGGGGGTTGCGTGGCTCTGCTGGTGAAGAACGGCATCAGATCAGTGGAAAGATGTGACATTGGATCAGAAGGTGTTGACACCTTGTGGGCTGAGTTAAGAAACTGCAAGGGTAAAAGGACCCTGATGGCAGTTATATACAGGCCTCCAAACAGTAGCAGGGATGTGGAGCACAGATTACAACAGGAAATGGCAAAGGTGTGTCAAAAGGGCGATGTTATGATAGTCATGGGAAATTTTAACATGCAGGTCAACTGGGAAAATTAGGTTGGAAATGGATCTCAAGAGGGTGAGTTTGTTGAATTCCTATGAGATGGCTTTTTAGAGCAGTTTGTCGTTGGGCCTGTTAGGGGACGCAACTGGGTGTTATGTAATGAGCCAGAGGCAATTAGGGAGCTTAAGGTAAAATAACCCTTAGGAGACAGGGATCACAATTTGGTTGAGTTCAACTTGAAATTCGATAGGGAGAAAGCAGTATTTCAATGGAGTAAAGGAAATTACAGTGGTATGAGAGAGGATTTGGCCAAAGTAAACTGGAAGGAGATGCTGGCAGGGATGACAGCAATGGAATGAATTTCTGGGGAAAATAAGGAAGAAATAGGATTAATGCATTCTAAAAATGGAGAAATAGTATGACTAGCTGACAAGGGAAGTCAAAGCTAATGTAAAGGCAAAAGAGAGGGCATACAACAAAGCAAAAATCATTGGGAAGTTAGAGGATTGGGAAGCTTTTTAAAAACTGCAGAGAAATAATAAAATAATCATTAGGAGGAAAAGATGAAATATGAAAGCAAGCTAGCAAACAATGTCAAAGTGGATAGAGAAGATTTACTAGAATACAGAGAAGATTTACTAGACTGTTACCTGGGTTTCAGCACCTAAGTTACAGGGAAAGGTTGAACAAGTTAGGTCTTTATTCTTTGGGGCGTAGAAGGTTGAGGGGTGACTTGATAGAGGTATTTAAAATTATGAGGGGGATAGATAGAGTTGATGTGTATATGCTTTTTCCATTGAGAGTAGGGGAGATTCAAGCAAGAGGACATGAGTTGACAGTTAGGGGGCAAAAGTTTAGGGGTAACACGAGGAGGAACTTCTTTACTCAGAGAGTGGTAGCTGTGTGGAATGAGCTTCCAGTAGAAGTGGCAGAGGCAAGTTCGGTATTGTCATTTAAAGTAAAATTGAATAGATATATGGACAGGAGAGGAATGGAGGGTTATGGGCTGAGTGCGGGCCAGTGGGACTAGGTGAGAGTAAGCGTTCAACACGGACTAGAAAGGCCGAGATGGCCTGTTTCCGTGCTGTAATTGTTATATGGTTATATGGATAGTAAAAGCTTTTTTGGGAATGTAAAAAATAAAAGAGAGATGAGAATGGATATAGGACCGCTAGAAAATGAGGCTGGAGAAATAATAATGGGGGACTAGGAGATGAACTAAATAAGTACTTCACATCAGTCTTTACTCTGGAAGCGTGGCAGGTGTTGAAGGGTGTGACATAAGAGAAGTAAGTGCAGTTACTATTACAAAGTAGAAGGTGCTCAAAGAGCTGAAAGAAGTAAGGGTAACTAAGTCACCCAGACCAGATGAACTGCACCCTAAGTTTCAGAAAGAGGTAGTGGTAGAGATTGTGGAGGCATTAGTAATGACCTTTCAAAAATCATTGGATTCTGGCATGGCGCCAGAGGATTGGAAAATTACGAATGTCACTCCACTCTTTAAGAAAGGAGGAAGGCAGCAGAAAGGAAATTATAGACCAGTTATAGCCTGACCTCAGTTGTTGGGAAGATGTTGGAGTCAATCATTAAGGATGAGGTTATGTTGTACTTGGTGACACAGGACAAGATAGGACAAAGTCAGCATGGTTTTCTTAAGGGAAAATCTTGCCTGACAAACCCGTTGGAATTCTTTGAGGAGATTACAACTAGGATAAATAAAGGGGATGCAGTGAATGTTGTATATTTGGACTTTCAGAAGACCTTTGACAAGCCTATGAATGAGGCTGCTTACAAAGTTAAGAGCCCATGGTAATACAGGAAAGTTACTGGCATGGTTAGAGCATTGGCTGATTGGTAGGATGCAGTGAGTGGGAATAAAATGACGCTTTTCTGGTTGGCTACCAGAAACTAGTGGTGTTCCACTAGGGTAACTGTTGGGACTGTTTCTTTTTATGCTGTATATCAATGATTTAGATGATGGAATAGATGGCTTTGTTACCAAGTCTGTAGATGATACAAAGATTGGTGGAAGGGCAGGTAATGTTGAAGAAACAGGTAGGTTGCAGAAGGACTTATACAGATTAGGGGAATGGGCAAGGAAGGGGCAAATGAAATACAATGTTGGAAAATGCATGGTCATGCACTTTGGTAGCAGAAATAAATTTGCAGACGATTTTCTAAAATGGGAAAAAGTTCAAAAATCTGAGATGCAAAGAGTTCTTGTGCAGAACAACCTAAAGGTTAACAATGCAAGTCAAACATTAAGCCATGGGGGAGATTTAGTGCTGTAAGAATTGATGGCTTCCTGCAGGTTGAGTGTCATTGGTGAGGAAGACAAATGCAATGTTAGCATTCAAGAGTACTAGAATATAAGAACAGGGATGTGATGGTCAGGCTTTATAAGGCACTGGTGAGGCCTCACCTTGAGTGTTGCGAACAGTTTTGGGCTCCTCATCTAAGCTCAGTGGAGGTTCACAAGGATGATTCTGGGAATAAAAGGGTTACCATACGAGGAATGTTTGATGGCTTTGGGTCTCTACTCCCTGTTATTTAGAAAGATAAGACGGAATCTCATTGAAATATGTCGAATGTTGAAAAGGCTAGGCAGAGTAGATGTGGAAAGGATGTTTCCCATGGTGGGAGAGTCTAGGACAAGAGGGTACAGCCTCAAGACAGAGGAGTGTCCATTTAAAACAGAGATGCGGAGAAATTTCTTTAGCCAGAGGGTGGTGAGTTTGTGGAAATTGATACCACAAGCAGCTTGGAGGCCAAGATGATGGGTGTTTTTAAGGCTGAGATTGATAGGTTCTTGATTGGACATGACATCAAAGATTACGGGGAGAAGGCCAGGGAGTAGGGCAGGGGGGAGGAAAAAAGGATCAGCCATGATTGAATGGCAGAGAAGACTTGATGAGTGAAATGCTTTAATTTCTGCTCCTGGATCTTATGGTCTAAAATTGTGAACTCTTTCCAATGTCATAAGGGAGGGAAAGATTGTGTACAGACATGAACTCTTTCTCAGAGTTTGATTTCAGAAAAGAGTTGGAAAATCCGTTAGGAGGCAGAGAAAGAAAACAGCCCTGAGAAGCTTTATCTCTCAATGCCAACAGGATATTGAGAGAAAGCAAAAAGGTAAACACCTTGAGGGATAAATAGCTCCCAAGGAAGCCATCAATTCTTACAGCACTAAATCTCCCCCATGGCTTAATGTTTGACTTGCATTGTTGAATTAGAACAAACTCTCCAGTTGAAGGTGGAGAAAGGGGGAGGAAGCTGGTCAAATCACCTTATACAAGAGCAAATCGTTTGTTCTACTGAAACTCTCAGCTGGCAAAAGTGGCCTCTTGAAGTGGTGTTGCCAAGAAACTTTTTTTTTGGTTAAATTGCTCACTGGTGTTTCACAAACGCAGGAGTCTGTTGCCTCGTGCTGTTGCGGCCGTGCAGCTATAAAGTAGACTTGGAAGCAGAACTTGACAAAGCACCAGATCCAAATGTCACTGCCACTGAAGCCTTCAGCCTTATTGTGAACCTCCTGGTCCCTACCTTCATACTTACACTAAAAGCAATACAGGAAGACACAAAATCAATGAAAGCTCCTTTGAGTGGCTGGAATTTAAAAATCAATGCAAAATGGTTCAAACAGGTTCAAAGCACACCAAAAAGCAGCCTTTCTTGCTAAGCACTGCACATGTCAACCAGGTGTGGTTCTACTAGGAATGGGCAGCAGAGCTTTAACCCAATTCACTTTGAGGTTTGCTTATCCACCACCTTGCCATTCAGCTTTCTTCACCTGCAGTGTGCCATGGCAGCTCCATGAACTGTCTAAGAATGCTTAGCGAAGGGTTGACAATATAAGGAAAGACCAAATGACCCATGGGAACACAGCCATCTCCAGTTCCCTCCATACCTCAGCCTGGGCAAACAGTCAATGGCCACTTGTGTAGGTACACCTGCTCGTTAATGCAAATATCTAACAGGCCAATCATGTGGCGGCATCTCAATGCATAATCCCCTCTCACTTGTGGGGTGGGAAGTAAAAAGCTGGGAAGTTGATTAGTGAAAGAGATAAGGGGCTGGAGGAGGAGAATCTGATCGGAGAGAGTAGAAGGCCATGGAAGAAAGGGAAGGAGAATGAGCACCCAGAGGGAGGTAATGGGGACAGCAGAAAGAGAGAAACAGGAATGGGGAATGGTGAAGGGGGGCAATTACCAGCTGTTCAGGAAATTCATGTTCATGCCACCAGCTTAGAGGCTTCTCTGATGGAATATAAACTCTTTCATGGTTTCACCTATCACCCGCCACCTTGAACTTCTTCCTCCCCTCCTTATATGAGTAGAATTAGGCCATCTGGATCATAAAGTCTGCTCCACCATTTCACCGTGGCTGATCCAATTTTCCCTCTCAGCCCCAACCTCCTGCTTTCTCCCCATATCCCTTTATGCCCTGACCATTCTAGAATCTATCAACTTCTGCCTTAAATATACCCAATGACTTGGCCTCCACAGCAGCCTGTGGCAAGAAATTCCACAGATTCACCACCCTCTGGCTAAAGAAATTTCTCCGCATCTCCGTTCTAAAAGGATGCCCCCTTGTTCTGAGGTTGTTCCCTCTGGTCTTAAACTCCCCCACCGTAGGAAACATCTTCCCCACATCCACTCTATCGAGGCCTTTCACTATTTGATAGGATCCAATGATGTCTTCCCTCATTCTTTGCATCACTTCAGAATGCAGTGATGTTGATGTGTTCTTCTTTGGGTCCTTTTACCAATTCTGAAAAGTCAACATGCCAAATTTTCAGGCAATATTTACAGATTATGGCCAATATGTCCCTCTTGACCAATACTGCAACACACAAAAAAAAGAAGCAGTCATTAATTTAACTGCCAACTATGAGATCCTATTACAATTTCACTGGCCTTTGCTTAAAAAAAAACAACATTTCAAAGTTAATTTTCTGGATGAAATGTATTTCAAAGTGCTGCACCATGACATAAATGATTTGTTTATTTCTACAAAAGCAATTATTACTGCAAATAGAACCAGAGGAGCCATTGATTTCAGCACCATGGACAGGAGCCCACGCAGTCATACATACAAATTATGCAGGCAACAAAACCATTGCAGCAGTTTCCAAACCTCTCTCAATACATTCAGGAACAATTCATCACAAGATCTCCTTCCCCACATTATCACTATTTGTCACCCCATAAATTTATCTTTGCAGTCCACTAATAGCATAGTGGTTAGCACAACAATTACATTTCAGAACGTTGGAGTTCGGACTTCAACCCTGGTGTCCTCTGTAAGGAGTCTGTACATCCTCCCCATGGAATGCAAGAGTTTCCTCCGGGTGCTCTGGTTTACTTCCACAGTCCAAAGCTGTACTGGGTTGGTTAACTAGTCATCGCAAATTGTCCCATGATTAGGTTAGGGTTAATCAGGTTTGTCGGGGATTGCGGGGTGTGGATGTAGCTCAAAGGTCCTACTCTACACTGTATCTCTAAACAAATAAATAGATAGATAGATAGATAGATAGATATAGAGAAATTGAAGGATAGATCGATAGATAGAAGGTGAGCAGGTATCTCATTGAATGATTCTTAATGCACTAATGGTCTAAAGCAGAAATTCCAAAGTGCATATTCCATGAACCTTTACCATTAACCAAAGGGTTCTTGGACCCCAGGTTGGAACCCCCAATCTAAGGAGTGTAAACCACAGCAGTGATTTGGAGATTAACTTTACATTGCTGGAGACTCCTGCCATCATGGTTAGTTCTGAATTGCAAATTAAATGCAAATTGTGAGGACATGTTTCAGTTCATAATACTCTAGGACACAGCATGAGCAGTTAGAGACATGGTAAATGGTTGAGGGGATTTGAGATCTTTGGATATTGTTGGGGGATAAAAAGCTCAATAGCCCTCTGCAATATTATGTTTCGGTCTAGTATAGACCAGAATATAGAGATTGGTTACTATGAATGAGCAATAACTCCATTACCATTGTATTGTGACTGTCAGGACTGTGAAGGAGGAATAGATGGCCCACTGTTTGTTTCACCATGCAATTATTATGTTCTTAAACCGATTACAATGTAAATTTCACAGTGTTGGCAATAAAAGATACAGGATGTAAGTGAACAGTTCATGGGGCTGAAAAATCCTGAGAAGTGGTCCCGGACTGAAACGTTGGCTATTTACGCATTTCCATAGATGCTGCCTCAGCTGCTGAGTTCCTCAAGCATTTTGTGTGTGTTGCGCAGAACAATTTACAATTTACAGTTAAATGATATCTTGCCCATCTACACTAATTCCACAAGATCCATATTCTTCTATGCCTCACCTTTTTAATGACACATCTAAATGCCTCTTAAATGTTGCATTTGTAGCTGATTCTGCCACCACCTCCAGTGGTACATTCTAGTTATCAACCACTCCTTGTGTTAAAATATCTTGACCTTCAAATGCCATCTAAAACTCATTGTCACCACCACTTAGACATCGACTGAAATGTTTTTCTGAACTATTTCATCAAAATGTTGGTCTGATGTTTCAAACTGCTTAATCCCCAATTAGACCAACCCAGAATATTATTAATCAACTGCACCAGTTTCAGATATCCAGGTTTCTCTCTTCACAGATGCTGCCTGACGTGCTGAGTTTTTTCAGCACTTTTATTTTGTTTCAGATTTCCAGTACATGAAATTTAAAACAAAACTGTTTTCTCTTCCTTAACTGACGATTCAGCTTTTATCTGGACATCATAGCAACGTAGTGGTTCACGCAACACGATTAAAGGTCGGGGCTTCAGAGTTCTGACTTCAATGTCAACATCACCTGTAAGGAGTCTGTACTTCCTCCCTGTGGAATGCGTGGGTTTTCTCCGAGTGCTCCGGTTTCCTCCCACAGTCCAAAGGCGCACCAGTAATCAGGTTAATTGGTCGTTGTAAATCGTTAACTCCGGGGTTTACATGGCTTGAAGGGCCAGAAGGACCTTTTCTGCTCGCTAGCTCAGTAAATAAACCAATCTCCACAGCATCCACAGTAACATCAGTAAAGGGTGAACAGCTGGACAGTGGAGTTATTGAGGCTGAAAGAGTGAGAGCCAGACAATCATTCCCCTCAGCTGAAACTGTGTGCCATTTTGTGCTCTTTCTGCCTCTGTACACTAATAAATCTAAATTAAAAAAGAAAATGCTTGGACTGCCCAGCCTTTTTTTTTTCTTTTTGTTTTTGTTTGTAGAGAACAGTGCGGGTTTTTCATATAAAAATTTCAAAAAGTCTTTTTTATTTTTATGAATTGATAAGAGGAGAACTAATTATCTTTTTCATTATGCATTCTATATCAGATTAATACTATGCATGATTTTGATAATGTTTATTTCACCTTCTGCATGTATTGTCATTGATATATATATTTGCGATAATTCTCCTCTTGCTTGTATATATGCTCTTTTTAAATCAATAAAAAGATTGATAAAGAAAGAAAAGAAAATGCTAGGAACTCCCAGCAGCTCAAGGAGCACCCTTGGAGAAAAAAAAAACAGACTTAATGTTTGATATGGCATCTGATGAAGTCAAGTTTACAGAAAGGTGAACTGTCTTGCGTACCTGAAAGGTTTCTCTCTCCTCAGATGCTGCCTGAACTGCTGTTACAGCTCTTCTTGTTTTCATTTCAGATTTCCAGCATCTGCAGGTTTTGCTTTTCGCATTTTTGTTGATAGGATTCCCATATACAATACTATACAAAAGTCTGAAGGACATATACGTAGCTATGGAACTCAGCTGCATCACTGCCTGGTATGGGAACTATACCTCCCTCAATCGCAGGTCTCGGCAGAGAGTGGTGCGGGCAGCCCAGCGCATCTGTAGATGTGAACTTCCCACTATTCAGGACATTTACTGCGACAGGTGCATAAATAGGATCATCGAACACCTGAGGCACCCCAACCACAATCTATTCCAGCTGCTACCATCCGGGAAACAGTACCGCAGCATTAACAAGTCAGGACCAATAGGCTTCCACCAGGCCATCAGAGTGAGTAATTTACGCCGACACAGTTGTATTTCTAAGCTACATTGACATATTATAAATTTACATTTACATATTATAAATTACTATAATTTGCACATTCCACATTCAGACGGAGGTGTAACATAAAGATGTTTACTCCTCACGTATGTGAAGGATGTCATAAATAAATTCAGTTCAATTCAATTCAAGACATTTGCACAGTACTACTGTGATTTTATGTATTGCACTGTACTGCTGCCAGAAAAAAAACAAATTTCATGACATATGTGAATGATGATAAACCTGATTCTGACATGGGTAGATCTTTACTAATGTGTTGTGAAGGGACTTTGGCTTCGGTACGCTCTGGGACCTGAATCCCAACCCCTTGATCTGGCCTGTACCTGACCTTTCTGATGCAGCCCGGTGCTTAAATCGATCGAACCTTGGGTCTTCTCACTCTCGGTGACGGGCCCCACTGCCTTGCCTGACTTCCTTTCTGCCACATCAAATTGCCTCCAAGTCCAAAGGGAAGTTACAGGCTATTGCTTGCGATGATTGTTTGCCAGAAAAAAAATTTCCTTGTTTCATTGGCCACCAGGCAGTCAGTGAGAGTCCACCAGCGGGATCTTAAACTGAATGGGCAATAAATGCCGGCCTAGCCAGTAGCATTCAGTTCCAGAAATTGCGAAGATACATTACTATCAGTCAGAGCATTCAGGAAGAAAATTGAAAGTTCAAATTTTAATTATTTCTAAGCGATAATGTCAGCATTCTGAACTGATTTTGCTCACGGATTCTCTCTGAATGAAGCAAGCTTGCCCTATGTTTTACAGAGAGTATAAGTTATCTGACAGGTAGTATGGGGGAGAATTGGCTGAATGTTAGATGTCACTCCTACAAAAGGAGCTGAGATAACCGATTAACTGAACCATAACAACAGACACAAAATGCTGGAGGAACTCAGCAGGCTAGGCAGCATCTTTGGCAGACCCCAAAGGGTTTTGGCCCAAAACGTTGACTGTGTTTTTTCCCACAGATGCTGCCCGGCCTGCTGAGTTCCTTCAGCATTTTGTGTGTGTGTTGTTTGGATTTCCAGCACCTGCAGATTTTCTCTTGTTTGTAAAAGATCCATAATGTGATTTTGGTGGTGGGGTGGAGATACGTCCCTACCAAAGGGGGTGTAAGGCGCTCCTTCCCTCTGCTGGCCTGCAGGTCACCCTTGGGCGAGGTGTAGCACCTGCTTAGCCCCCGATCAGGGTCACATGAAGCCATGGGAGCAGGTGGTGGATGGTCGTACGAGCAGCTGGTGCAGATCACAAGCCCTGGTTATGCGATCACTGACTCCAGGCAGACAATCTCTGAAGAGTATTGATAATGGCTGGGGTCACCCATCTTTTAAAGACACTGCCCAGAAGATGGCAACGGCAAACCTCTTCTGTAGAAGAATTTGCCAAGAGCAATCATGGTCATAGAAAGATCGTGATCGTCCTCATCATATGATATGCCACGTAATGATGATGATGAATATGGTTTTGTACGGAACCAGCGGTTATACAGGAACATTCAACAATTTCAAATGTTCCTTGTTTTTTCAAAAAAATGCAAAAATCCCCGTGGATTCTGGAAGGAGCTGAGGTCAGGCAGCATCTATAGTGAGGAACAAACAGTTGTGTTTCAGGCCGAGACCCTTCAGCAGGTCTAATGTCAGCATGTCTGAGATGTTGACGTTTTGGGATGGACAGTAGTTCCTTGTTGGACTCTAGGTCACGGTCTCTTTGGGGATTTTGCTTTTGTTTGCATGGTGGGTGGTGGGGGCTTGGTGCTTCTGCTGGGGCATCTGGGAGGAAGGGGAGGGTTGATGCCATTGCTGCTGCTCGTGCGTAGAAGGGAGAGGGGGGCATAGGGGATCTAACGTTTCTGTCATTCATTCCTTGTGGGGTTTTTTTCTGATTCATGGATGTCTGTGAAGAGTAAGAATTCCAGGTTGGATACTGTCTACGTTCTCTGATGTTAAATTGAACCTTTTGAACCATTCAATTTTGAACATTCAACATCATGTCAGCATGATGGACAGTCTTGGCCCAAAATATTGACTGTTTATTCCTTTCCATAGATTCTGCCTGACTTGCTGAGTTCCTCCAGCATTATATATATGTTTCTCTGGATTTCCAGCACCTGCAGAATCTGACTTGCATAATACCTTAGGCTCTTCTACTGCTGAGTGCAACACTGCAGAACTGATTTATTACATGTTTCTGGTCCTTTATTACACATATTCTGCAGTTCAGCTTGCCAGAAACTCAGCCCTCTCACATTGTCCCGTTCCATCCCTGTGCCCCGCATTTCCTCAGTGACCTCCTGCGCTGCCTCGCCCTGCCTCGGCTCTTGGTCTCAGCTTTTCTCCCCGCGCCAGTGAAATCGCTTTAACCCTTTCACTGCTGCAGGAAGGCAACTGGAGGCTTCCTGTCACAGTTACACCTTTAAGCGCAACTCTCTGTATAACATCATAAACACAAGAGATTCGGCAGGTGTTGGAAATCCAGAGCAACACACAAAAAATGCTGGTGGGACTCAGCGTCCAGCAAAAAGAATAAACAGTCGAAGTTTCGGACCAACACCATTCATCAGGAAGAAGGAAGAAGCTAGAATATGAAGATAGGAGAGGAGAAAGAACACTAGAAGGTGATAGGTGAAGTCAGGTGATGAGAAAGCCAAGTAGGCGGGGAAGAGGTGGGGATGAAGTAAGAAGCTGGGAGGTGATAGGTGGAAAAGGTCATTGGCTGAAGAAGAAGGAATCTGATAAGAGGTGAGAGTGGACCATGAGAAAAAGAAGACGAGAAAGGGCACAAGAGAGAGGTGAGGGCAAGAGAATGCGGGATTGAAAACAAGAGGACGGTTGGGGGGAGAAATTATTGGAAGTTAAGAGATATTGATGTTCATGCGGTCATATTGCTGGTTACACAGATGGAAAAACAGGTAGTATGACAAACACAAGAAAGTCCGCAGATGACACGCACACAAAATGCTGGAGGAACTCAGCAGGTCAGGCAGCATCTATGGAAAAGAATGAACAGTCGATATTTCGGACCGAAACCCATCATCAGGACTGGCCAGCCCTTTATCTCTTTCACCAATCAACTTCCCAGCTCTTCACTTCACCCACTCCCCCCTCCTGGTTTCACCTCTCACCTACCACCTTGTACTTCTTCCTCCCCTCCCCTGTGATTTCTCCCCTTCCTCTCCAGCCCTGAGGAAAACGTCGACAGGTCACTCTCCTCCAGAGCTGCTGCCTGGCCTGCTGAGTCCCTCCAGCATATGAGATGTTGCTCCTTCAACTTGAAAGTGGCCTCATCGTGGCAGCAAAGGAAGCCACGGACCGACATGAATAAAATTCTGTAATGGACCTCTTCGGCATCGATCCCACCGGCAAAGGAGGCTGCGGAGTGATGTGAGGGAAGTGTATGAGAGCCACAGATCGGGTAGGCAGTCGAAATTTCTTTACGATGCTGGAGGTATCGAAAGCAAGAGGTTTAAGGCAAGAGGTAGGATATACTAAAGAGAATCAAAGGTAGATTCTTTTTTTGACACAGAGTGCTTGCTATCTGAAAATTACTGCCAGCGGAAGTGGTAGAATGAGCTACAATTGCTTTTTTTAAAAGAGGCTTTTAGATAAATAATTAAATAGATAAAAGCAAAGAAGGATATGGTTCTAATGTGGCCAATTGAGATTATCTTAGATAGACTAAAAGATCAACATGGGTTTGGTGGCCAATGGATCTAATCCAGTGCTGTACACCTCTGTGACTCTCGGACTGTGACACTTGTTCCTGAAAGTACTTGCCGGGAGCGAAGTGAGGTTCCAGTGGATTTTTAAAGAGTACTGTTAGCCAGGAAGGACTACAGTCTACAGATCCATGAATTCGGATAAATCAAGGACATTGGAAGCAGACAGACCAATTGTCTTTGTTTCTGCCACAAGGAAGGAGATGGAGGCTGCCACTTTACGAAGAGAACTTGTGTTCTCCATCTTGTAAGCTCGTTGCTTGGCTTCATCAGTGCTTTAAAGTGGACACAATGGTGCCTCAGGTAATCAGCTGGACTAAGGACCATTTCCAAGTAAGAAGTTATAGGTGAGGTGTTCTTTGGTTGGATGTAACATGCAGGTTAGTGACTGTTGGGGGAGGAGGGTCATTACTTTCCCTACGTGATTCAAGCTGGTTGCTGATTGATGGCAAGGAGCCATTAATTACCGATTGTTACCGGCTGGGAAGAGGGCAATAAATGGATGCTGGCCTGGAGCAGAGTCAATAAAAAGATAGTAAAGGTCAGACACATGACCTACAGCCACTGGAATGCAATGTTTGAATTGGTAAGAAATGAGCATAAATGCAGATACCTTCACATTGAAGGTAGCGATTAACTCTGGAGGCCAACCACCGTGGATCTGAGGAACCCAAGGACATGGAGATGCGAAAGAAGACGATGAGGAACATGTGGCTAGCAGCAAAGATTCCTTTTAAGTAGTAGTACTTCTCCTATTTGTTCATGGAAGGTCAAGAAAACATAATAGGTTTACATACAGGTATTTGGTTGTCTAATTTCATGCTCTTCCCTTGAGATTCTCTCTGTGCCTCCCTGATCGTTATTACAAGGGGTGATTCTTGTAACAGTACTTTTAGGTTACCAGGCAACTGACATACACTGAAGCTTCCCATAAATTGAAATATAATGGGTAGGACTTTATCAGACATCCATTAACTAGTCACGGTACAGTGGGTTCAAGAACATTCAGTGAGGAACTTCAAATGCACACAAGGCCTTGACGTCAGCCCTCTGGCTATGTAAAGGACAGCAGGCCAGAGATAGGTGCAGTCTCCAAATGGGCAAAAGGGCTTGGCTTCCCAGCTTAATTTTCTAGTATAGATTGGAATGGTTGCTGGCATGGATCAGATGGGCTGAAAGGCCTAATTCTAAGTTGTATGACACTATGACTGTTGGTGATGGGAGGGCTGCTGGTGGGAAGGGTCGGGGCAATGACTATTAAGGAGCAGGAACAAGAGAAAATCTGCAGACACTGGAAATCCGAGCAACACACACGAAATGCCGGAGGAACTCAGCTGGGCAGGCAGCAGCCGTGGAAGTGAGTAAACAGTCGACGTTTCGGGCCGAGACCCTTCACTAAGGATGTCAGGTTTAGGGTCAGCTGCTGGGGAGAGTGAAGTGGAGGAATGAGGGGAGCAGTGAGAGAGTGGCATGAGAGATGGAATAAGGGGTGACCTCATTGAAGCCTGCCGAATGCTAAAAGGCCTCGACAAAGTGGATGTGGAGAGAATGTTTCCTACGATGGGGGAACACAGCCTCAGAATAGAGGGTTGTCCTTTTAGAATGGAGATGAGGAGGAATCCCTTTAGCCAGAGGGTGGTGAATCTGTGGAATTCATTGCCACAGGCAGCTGTGAAGGCCAAGTCACTGGGTATACTTAAGGCAGAAGTTGATCGATTCCTGATTAGTCAGGGCATGAAGGGATATAGGGAGGAGATGGGAGATTGGGGTGGAGAGGGAAAATGGATCAGCCTTGATGTATGGTTAAGCAAACTTAATGGGCCCAATAGCCTAATTCTGCTCCTATATTTTATGGCCTTATAAGAGATAGATAAACAGGTGGGGAAGAACGAGAGAGAAAATATCAGAGAACATGGCAAGTTTAATACTTCAAGCTATACGATCCAAACCTAGACAACTTTCTCCACAGAACAAATCATCAGATATAAAACCATACCCATATCTCTTAGACTTAAACAGCTTCTAAATGAATCATTCTTGTTTATTTTTTAGGTGACTGACAGTAATGAACATGGAACCCAAAAATGTCAACACTTGGCATTTGAATAGAATCACAGCCGCTAATAACCCTCTGTTTTGCTGGAAACACATGCTTAGTTAACAGTTAACTCTTGCCTGACATTCATTAATACTCCCCCATTCACCTAGAGCTGAACAGTCATGTTTATTATACTACTCTCCGTGCAACTCTGCCATTTCTTTAGCACCTTTTGTCTGTTTCTCATGAGCTCGACGCTCAACCCAGCACGGATGGAAGGCGTGCCAGGATTCGAACCCAGGACCACTCGGCCTCAAGTCTGGTGCTGGTGCCACTACGCCACCAGCTGGCCCACCCGAGGGCCGAGAGCAGAACTTATTTGCTCATAGCGCAAAACCAGCCTTTAAAAATTTAATGTTATTTTCAAACGTAAAGAGCAGCATTACAGATGAAATAGAGCTGATTAGCATTATAACTTGCAAATGTCTGCGGGTGTGAGCTGGCTCTGGAATGAGATGTGGAGATTCAGCCTGCAGGTTAAGAAATGTCTCATGAGTGAATGCTCATGAATCACATAAATGGATCAAAGTGGATTGTGTAAGGATGTAATCCTCATAATTTGACTGTTTATACATGCACATCACATGCATATGCATAAGGATAGACAAATGTGTAGGGTAATGCGATTGGTGGAAATTTACATAATTCATAACCACCGACATAGAGTTGAAGTTCACTTTAAAAAGTGGGTCTGACGGGACGACATAATTTCTGGAAGTTCTGTTACTGCGATTTGTGTTCCGTCTTTGGAGTATAATAAATGGGTTGCTCCGGTCTTCCTTAAAACATAAAATGCCTCAAGCCACTTTACTTGCAAAAACCCAAAACTCTATCGCCGTACGAAAACAGACATCCACTTTTTATATCTTCTGCCTTGGGTTTGACACTGCACTTTCTGACCTTCTAAACGCCGTGCTGTGCAGTTTAGCACAACCGCTTTCACAGTGCCAGCGACCGCTACCCAGGGTTCGGAATTTATAACAATGAACATTTACAGCAAAGTAAAGAAGCCGTTGGGAAATTACATTTTCTTTGCATGAGAAGCTAGAGTGAGTTTATGCATCCAGAATGTACATTGGATTAAGAGTTGCCTGGGGAGCACGTGCTGCGATCTGGCAGTCTCAGTGCCTCAGGACTTCTCCTCCTACCCTGTTGCCAAGAGACTACTTATGCCTGGTCCCAGACTGAACACACCTCCGTGAGTGCATAGGAAACATTCAAATATTCAAGTTGAGTCCTGACCCAGAGTAAAATTTGACTTGCGTCGCATTAAGCAGGTTCCACTGTAGTGCGGTGGTTAGCACCCCATTGCACTGCGCAGGTGTCCCAGGTTCAATTCCCGACGCTGTCTGTGAGGAGTTTGCACGTTCTCCCCATGACTGCATGGGTTTCCTCCAGGTGCTCCAGATTCCTCCAACAGTCCAAAGACCTACCAGTTCGTAGGTCAATTGGTCATTGTAAATCGTGTATAAGATGATGAGAGGCATTGATTATGTGGATAGTCAGAGGCTTTCTCCCAGGGCTGAAAGAGCTAACATGAGAGGGCACAGCTTTAAGGTGCTTGGAAGTAGGTACAGAGGGGATGTCAGGGGTAAATTTTTTACTCAGAGAGTGGTGAGTGTGTGGGATGGGCTACCGGCAACGGTGGTAGAGGCAGATACGATCGGGTCTTTTAAGAGACTCCTGGATAGGTACATGGAGCTTAGAAAAATAGAGGGCTATGGGTAACCCTAGGTAATTTCTAAAGTAAGTACATGTTCGGCACAGCTTGGTCTGAATTGTGCTGTAGGTTTTCTATGTTTCTATGTCCCGTGATTAGAATCAGAATGGAAGCCACTTTCTGAGGCACCACTCCTCGAAGATGCCTTGTATACTAACGAGCTGACTAGTTTTACAACTTTCTGTGGCTTCTCTTCTTTCGATCCTGTGCAGTGGCACCCGGCCCCCAAAACCAGTTGGCGATGCAGCCAGTTGGAATACTCTCCACGGTACATCTGCACAAGCTTTCAAGTGCTTTAGCTGACAAACCAAATCTCCTCAAGCTCCTAATGAAACATAGCCGCTGTCTTGCCTTCTTCATAGCTGCATCAACATGTTGGGACCAGGTTGGATCCTCAAAGATCTTGTCCACAGAACATAAGATATAGGAGCGGAATTAGGCCATTCAGCCCATCTAGTCCACTCCACCATTCCATCCTGGCTGGTCCTAGATCCCACTCAACCCCATACACCTGCCCATAATGCACCGACCAATCAGGAATCTATCATCTTCCACTTTGAATATACCCATAGACTTGGCCTCCACCATGGTCTGTGGCAGAGCATTCCACAGATTCACCACTCCTCGGCTAAAAAAAAACTCCTCCTTACTTCTGTTCTATAAGTTTACCCCTGAATTTTTAGGGTGTGCCCTCTAGTTTTGGATACCCCCACCAGAGGAACCATCCTCTCATCCACCTTATCTGGTCCTTTCAACATTCAGTAGGTTTCAATAAGATCACCAAGCATTCTTCCAAATTCCAGTGAGTACAGGCCCAAAGCTGCCAAACTCTCCTCATATGTTAACCCCTTCATTCTCGGAATCGTCCTCATGAACCTCCTCTGGACTCTCTCCAATAACAACATATCCTTTCTGAGATATAGGGCCCAAAATTGTTGACAATACTCCAAGTGTGCCTGACTAGTGCCTTATAAAACTTCATCATTATCTCCTTGTTTTTATATTCTATTCCCCTTGAAATAAGTGCACACACTGCATTTGCCTTCTTTACCATGGACTCAACCTGTGGATTAACCTTCTGGGAGTCTTGCACGAAGACTCCTTAGCCCCTTTGCACCCCTAATGTTTGAATTTTCTGCTCATTTAGATAATTATTTGCACTATTATTCCTTTTACCAAAATGTATTATCATATATTTCACAACACGGTATTCCATCTGAAGCAAAGTTACTTATTAAGTTCCTCTGCTATTTCTTTGTCCCCTATTGCTACCTCGCCAGTATCAGTTTCCAGTGGTCCAATATCAGTTCTCAACTCCCTTTTATTCTTTATATAATAACTGAAAAAACTTTTCGTATCCTGCCCTATATTATAGCCTAGTTTGCCCTCATATTTCATCTTTTCCCTTCTAATAGCTTTTTTAGTTGCCTTTTGTTGGATTGTTAAAGCTTCCCAATCATTCAACTTCCCACTCACTTTTTCCACCTTACATAATCTTTTTTCGGCTTTTATGCAGTCCTTAACTTTCCTTGTCAGCCACGGTTGCTGTTTGATAACTTCTTGTTCTGTGGGACATATCTATCATGTGTGTTGTGAACTATTCCTAGAAAGTTCAGCTATCTCGACTCTGCCATCATCCCCGCCAGTATCTTCCTCCAATCCACCTGGGCAAGCTCCTCTCTCATGCCTCTATAATCCCTTTATTCCATTGCGATACTGATACATGTGACTTATGCTTCTCTCTCTCAAACTGCAGTATGAATTCAATCATATTATGATCACTGCCTCCTAAGAGTTCCTTTACCTTAAGCTCCCTAATAAAATTTGGGTTATTACACAACACCCAATCTAAGATAGCCTTTCCCCTAATAGGCTCGAGCACAAGTGGCTCTAAAAAGCCTACTCGAGGAAAGGCTAGGAATCCAGGAACTTGAAATTGCTCATTCTCACCACTTCTGCTCCCTCTATGAGTATTAGTTCATTTTCCATTGTCCTACCCTTTCTGAAGTCCACAATCAGCTCTTTGATCTTCCTGATTATCGAGCACAAGATTGTTGCTGCGACACCACTCAACGAGCTGGTATATCTTTCTCACGTATGCCCTCTCATCTCCATCTGAAATTCTGCCAACAATTGTATCATCAGCAATTTTATAGATGGCATTTGAGCTATGCCTAGCCACACAGTCATGAGTGTAGATAGAGTAGAGCAGTGGTCAAATTACACATCCCTGAGGTGCACCAATGTTGATTGATATTATTACCAATCCATACAATTGTGATCTTCCAGTTAAAGAGTCCAGGATCCAATTGCAGAAGGAGGTACAGAGGCCCAGGTTGTGTAGCTTATTGATCAGGACTGTAGGAATTATGGTATTAAACGCTGAGCTATAGTCAACGAACAGCATCCTGACGTAGGTGTTTGTATTGTCCAGGAGATCTAAGGCTGTGTGAAGAGCCATTGAGATTGCCACAAACCTATTGTGCTGATAGGCAAATTGCAGTGAGTCCGAGTCCTTGCTGGGGTAGGAGGTGATTAGGCCATCGCAGACCTCTCAAAGCATTTCATCACCTTAGGTGTGAGTGCTACTGGACAATAGTCATTAAGGCAGCTCACACTACTCTGATATAACTGAGATAACTGTTGCCCCTTTGAAGCAAGTGGGAACTTCTGACTGTGGCAATGAGAGGTTGAAAATGTCCTTGATTACACCAGCCAGCTGGTTGGTGCAGGTTTACCAGGTACTATATTGGGGCCTGCCGTCTTGTAAAGGTCTTGTAAAGACAGCCTGGCATCAGCCTCTGAGACAGATGGACACCAGGTGCAGCGGGCATCTTCGCAGCTGTAGTTATGTCCTCCCTTTCAAAGTGGGCATAAAAGGCCCACTTCAGTGGTAGTGAAGCATCGCTGCCATTCATGCTATTGGGTTCGTTTTTGAGGGAAGTAACGTACTCCAAAGCCCTGGATTAGGCTAAGATTAAAATCAGGGGATTGCTGGGCAGCACGGCTTCAAGGGCCAGATAATAACATAAATGTTATTATCAGAGCACATATGTGTCACCATACACAACCTGAGATTCATTTTCCTGTGGGGATACTCAGAAAATCTAAGGAATAATAACTATAACAGGACCAATGAAAGATCAACCAGAGTGCAGAAGGCAGCAAACATATGCAAACACAAATAAATAGCAAAAAGTAATGAGAAAATGAGATGAAGAGTCCTTGAGAGTGAGATCATTGTTTGAGGAAACATCTCAATGGATGGGCAAGTGAGTGTAGTTATCCACTTTTATTCAAGAGCCTGGTGGTTGAGGGGTAGTAACTGTTCTTGAACCTGGTGCTGCGAGTCCTAAGGCTCTTGTATCTTCTACCTGATGGCAGCAGCGAGAAAAGAGCACGGCCTGGGTGTTTGGGATCTCTGATGGTGAGATACTACTTTCCTGCAACAGCATTTTGTGTAGACGTGCTCAATGGTTGGGAGGGCTTTGCCCGTGATGGACAGAGCTGAACCCATTCCCATCTTCAGGAATTTCCGCCCAAAGGCATTGGTGTTTCCACACACTCTCCACTGCACATCTATACACTTTAAATCCGGGACACATCTTAAACTGAGAGGTGGTCATTTCTCCAACCCAATATAAAGCTCATCAAATTTTGGCTTCCAATGTTCACTGTGAAGTTTGGGCAGACTAGTTTCACAGAAATTGTTACAGCCTGGGAAGAATTTAAATTTTAGTGTTGTTACTTGAAGAATGAATCGGCTATGGTGGGTGACAGTTTAGTAATAGCATGTCTCCTGTCATTTTAGACCTTGTGGCCAGTTCACACCTCAGAAGCAGAAGTGGTTCCTTACAATCGCACTCCTATGGTTTGGCTGAGTCAGGCGTATTCCACCAACTGGGAAACTGAACCTGAAATTACTTCAACTTTGTAATGCTGTGTTGTGACAAAACTACTGGGAAATGTTGGCTGTCTATTTACTTTCTTTATTTATAAAGCCAGATGCTTCTTTGAAAACATTAATTTCTCACAGCCTGATTTAAAGATGAGTGAAAATGGAATGTTCAGCATCACTGGGAAACATTTTTTTTTAAATGTGTTGTTTCCTCAGAAATATTTTTCTGATTATGATACACCACTTAATGCTGAACATAAATATAATTTCAGACTACTTGTATCACATAGGAGCTTGGAGAAACGAGAAATTAACTTTTATTGAATATAATGTGTTTAATTGGATAACCATGCTGATGCTTTGCAATAGTTCAACTAAGCTAAAATGTTTTGTTGATGATTTTCATTTGTACTCGGTGTCTGAGGCTTCTCACTTAAGTGTCCAACAATAATCAGCCAGCATTGATGGATTCCAGTTGCCCTGATATCATTTCTCTCTGACCGCAATGTCCCGGTGAAACCTTCCACCGTGCTCGTCATTGACAGCGCCGAGATTTGCAGGGAAGAAGTCTAAATGGGAATGCAGAAAATGAATCTTTAGTGACATGTTGCACTTCCTGGTTTTGTATGCTTGAATCTTGTTGCCGACCAGCTGGACGTAGTTCGGTGCTCTGTAGATGCCAAGAAAAATTTCAACAACATCCTTGAATGCCTTCCATGTGATTTTCTCCCGTCCCACTGGAAGTTCTTCCAAATTGCCTGTCATTGATGACCTGTTTGATTTGGGGACTAACAAAAACATCTTCCTTAATCTTGGCATATGTTATTATGGGAAATATCTGTCTCAACTATTGAAATCCTTCACAGAAATTTATAGCCTTTCCAAAACCTGTCCTGCCATGCAGTATCCGCCCAGCCTACGCATGCCCAGGACAATAGACAATAGGTGCAGAAGTAGACCATTCGGCCTTTCGAGCCTGCACAGCCATTCTGATATCATGGCTGATTATCTACTATCAATACCCGGTTCCTGCCTTGTCCCCATATCCCTTGATTCCCCTATCCATAAGATACCTACCTAGCTCCTTCTTGAAAGCATCCAGAGAATTGGCCTCCACTGCCTTCCGAGGCAGTGCATTCCACACCCCCACAACTCTCTGGGAGAAGTTTTTCCTTAACTCTGTCCTAAATGACCTACCCCTTATTCTCAAACCATGCCCTCTGGTACTGGACTCTCCCAGCATCTGGAACATATTTCCTGCCTCTATCTTGTCCAATCCCTTAATAATCTTAAATGATTCAATCAGATCCCCTCTCAATCTCCTTAATTCCAGCGTGTACAAGCCCAGTCTCTCTAACCTCTCTGCGTAAGACAGTCCGGACATCCCAGGAATTAAGACAGAAAACTTGTCAGCTTACATTGTTGGCAACATTTTAACTGACTTGAACTTTGAATTGAAATTACAAATATAGTTTATTTTTAAAAATAGTACATGATCGGGAAAATTCATTGTGATTTTCATGATCTGCAGCCCAGAGTTAGATAAACCCAAAACTATTCAGGAAGCAAAGTCTTTAGCAGCCGGTGAAATATAACTATCTTCTCCCTTCACGTCAGACAGCAAGTGAATATGTAGTCCGTCAGTCCCTGACACAGGAGACGGAACAAATGTGTCGGCTGGTAAAGTTACAAATTGTTTTGTGACCTTGCATTTTGACAGGCTGGCATTTGCTGTTGGATGTACAAAAGTTAAACGAGCTGATAAATTTCTAAGCAGCTTGCTGGAAAGATTTACTGTGCTGAAGGAACAACACAAATTGTTACACGGTCATAACTGGGCAAAGAATCAGGAAAGGTCGTATTGCTGTCTGTATTATTTACATTCCTTATTGTCTTAAACCTGACATTCAGTACCCTTGGCTAATTGCCTTGGCTTAGCCAGATGCTGAGGAACTATCATCAATATCCCATTCTCCAACACAGAGACACGCTATCATCCTGCACTGGTCACTTTTCATCTTTTAGTTCCGCTGTTTTGTTCTTAGCTGCATGTTTTATTATAACAGAACATAGAAATCTACAGCACATTTCAGGCTCTTTGGCCAACAATGTTGTGTCAACCATGTAACCTACTCTACAAACTGTTTAGAATTGCCCTACCGCATAGCCCTCTATTTTTCTAAGCTGCATGTACCTATCTAAGAGGCTCTTAAAAGACCCTATTGTATCCATGCCAACCACTCTCTATGTGAAAAACTTACCCCTGACGTCCCCTCTGCACCTACTCCCAAGCACCATAAAACTATGCACCCTCATGCTAGCCATTTCAGCCCTGGGAAAAAGCCCCTGGCTATTCACACGATCAATGCCTCTCATCATCTTCTACACCTCTATCAGGTCACCTCTCATCCTCCGTTGCTCCAAGGGGAAAAGGCCGAGCTCACTCAATATATTCTCAAAAGGCATGCTCCCCAATCCAGGCAGCATCTTTGTAAATCTCTTCTGCACTCTCTCTATAGTATCCACGTCCTTCCTGTAGTGATGAGACCAGAACTGAACACAGTACTCCAAGTGGGATCTGACCAAGGTCTTATATAGCTGTAACATTACCTCTAGGCTCGTGAACTCAACCCCATGGTTGATAAATACCAACACACTGTACGCCTTCCTAACAACACCATAATAGTGCCAATACATTCAGACAATCATAGCCGGGGATTGTAGTGGGGATAAGCTCCCACTACCAATTAAATGCTCCCAGTGGCGTGTGCCTCAAATAGCCTCTGACAACCAAGTCCAGCTCCTGACCTCATGTGTGGCTCAGCTACTAAGCCCGATGGAACAGTTTCTACTGACAGGAGAAGGGGCAAAGGCGGGTTACTGGCGCCTTAAAACCAGTCGCTTTGGGCAGATGGGGCTCGTCAGCCGTGGCTGGCACCTCACCTAGGAGGAAGAAAACTCTGATCTCAAACCTCAGGTGCCTTGTGGCTATACCCACTCACGGGGAAGGCTTCCTGAGTAAACCCCGAGGGGGAAATCTGGAGCTGAAGTCCTGAAGGCAGTCCTACGTTGAGTTCAACACGACTGGCAACTCCTGCGACGGTGCTGGTGCCAAACTGTATCGGTCACTGCCGTTCCTTTGAATTCATCAGCTGTGTGGAGAGGGGCCTGCTACATGGGCAACAGCTTGCTCTCCATATCGTACCACCCTGGCTTGCGTATCTAGACAGCAAGGACACAGCATTCATGGTCAACCCTGACCAACGGAGGGCCTCGCCCAGTAACATTACTCTGAATTCCATCAACATACACCTCACACTTTCTGCAAGTCTGGCAAACTTCAGGCCATGCCTCTCAGGAACAACCAATTTCATTTTGTGACACCGTACACACTGGGTGTGACACCGTGCGCACTGGGTGTGACACCGTACGCACTGGGTGTGACTATATGTGGCACTGGGTGTGACACTGTACACACTGGGTGTGACACCGTACGTACTGGGTGTGACTATATGTGGCACCCGGTGCGGACATGGCCCAAGCGCGGAGTGAGAGACGCTGAAGCAGGCCGATAGGTCACAGACTTTAATGCGAACAGGGTTAAAGGGAAAAGAAAACAATAAACGCTAGGCCAAACAGGGCCGCTAACTAAACCTCTCAAATGGAAAACAAAGCCTACACCGTGGCTGAAAAGAACAACTAAGAATTAAACAAACACTGCTCGTCTTCAGAGTCGGTTGACTCGACAGTCCAATTTCTCAGGCAAGGTGGAATGCAGGCAGCGAAGTGTTGCTGTGTCCTGGGTTCAAGTCTCAACAAACACTACGATGGAACAAATGGAGTTAAAGACTATCACATTGAAATAATCATTAGCTGACACGTGCATATTCACCGGCACAATTGCCAAATCTGCTGTGCTGCTGAATCCGTGTGTGATCGTATGTAATGTGTGTGACTGTATGGACTGTGTGTGACTGTATGGACTCCGTGTGACTGTATGTACTATGTGTGAATATATGGACTGTGTGTGACTGTATGTACTGTGTGTGACTATATGGACTGTGTGTGACTATATGGACTGTGTGTGACTGTATGGACTGTGTGTGACTGTATGGACTGTGTGTGACTGTATGTACTATGTGTGAATATATGGACTGTGTGTGACTGTATGGACTGTGTGTGACTATATGGACTGTGTGTGACTATATGGACTGTGTGTGACTGTATAGACTGTGTGTGACTGTATGGACTGTGTGTGACTGTATGTACTATGTGTGAATATATGGACTGTGTGTGACTGTATGGACTGTGTGTGACTATATGGACTGTGTGTGACTATATGGACTGTGTGTGACTGTATAGACTGTGTGTGACTGTATGGACTGTGTGTGACTGTATGTACTGTGTGTGAATATATGGACTGTGTGTGACTGTATGTACTGTGTGTGACTGTATGGACTGTGTGACTATATGGACTGTGTGTGACTGTATGGACTGTGTGACTATATGGACTGTGTGTGACTGTATGGACAGTGTGTGACTATATGGATTCTGTGTGACTGTATGGATTCTGTGTGACTATATGGACTGTGTGTGACTATATGGACTGTGTATGACTCTATGTACTGTGTGTGACTGTATGGACTGTGTGTAACTATATGGACTGTGTGTGACTGTACGGACTGTATGTACTGTGTGTGACTATATGGACTGTGTGTGACTATGTGGACTGTGTGTGACTGTATGGACTGTATGTGACTGTATGGACTGTGTGTGACTATATGGACTGTGTGTGACTATATGGACTGTGTGTGACTGTATGGACTGTGTGTGACTGTATAGACTGTGTGTGACTGTATGGACTGTGTGTGACTGTATGTACTGTGTGTGAATATATGGACTGTGTGTGACTGTATGTACTGTGTGTGACTGTATGGACTGTGTGACTATATGGACTGTGTGTGACTGTATGGACTGTGTGACTATATGGACTGTGTGTGACTGTATGGACAGTGTGTGACTATATGGATTCTGTGTGACTGTATGGATTCTGTGTGACTATATGGACTGTGTGTGACTATATGGACTGTGTATGACTCTATGTACTGTGTGTGACTGTATGGACTGTGTGTGACTATATGGACTGTGTGTGACTGTACGGACTGTATGTACTGTGTGTGACTATATGGACTGTGTGTGACTATGTGGACTGTGTGTGACTGTATGGACTGAATGTGACTGTATGGACTGTGTGTGACTATATGGACTGTGTGTGACTATATGGACTGTGTGTGACTGTATGGACTGTGTGTGACTGTATAGACTGTGTGTGACTGTATGGACTGTGTGTGACTGTATGTACTGTGTGTGAATATATGGACTGTGTGTGACTGTATGTACTGTGTGTGACTGTATGGACTGTGTGACTATATGGACTGTGTGTGACTGTATGGACTGTGTGACTATATGGACTGTGTGTGACTATATGGACAGTGTGTGACTATATGGATTCTGTGTGACTGTATGGATTCTGTGTGACTATATGGACTGTGTGTGACTATATGGACTGTGTATGACTCTATGTACTGTGTGTGACTGTATGGACTGTGTGTGACTATATGGACTGTGTGTGACTGTACGGACTGTATGTACTGTGTGTGACTATATGGACTGTGTGTGACTATGTGGACTGTGTGTGACTGTATGGACTGTGTGTGACCGTATGGACTGTGTGTGACTGTATGCACTGTGTGTGACTGTATGGACTGTGTGTGACTATATGGATTGTGTGTGACTGTATGGACTGTGTGTGACTATATGGACTCTGTGTGACTATATGGACTGTGTGTGACTATATGTACTGTGTGTGAGTCTATGTACTGTGTGTGACTGTATGGACTCTGTGTGACTGTATGGACTGTATGTGACTGTATGGACTGTATGTGACTGTATGTACTGTGTGTGACTATATGGACTGTATGGACTGTGTGTGACCATATGTACTGTGTGTGACTATATGGACTGTATGGACTGTGTGTGACCATATGGACTGTGTGTGACTATATGGACTGTGTGTGACTGTATGGACTGTGTGTGACCATATGGACTGTGTGTGACTGTATGGACTGTGTGTGACTATATGGACTGTGATTTGCACCCTGGCCCAGAAGCAATGAGGTTCTGTTTAACTATATACATGTGTATCATTGAATGACTATAAGCTTGACCGTGAACCTCAATACACACTGGATAATCTGGTCTATATTTACTCCTGTAAAGCAAAAACACAAGCACCACTATTCTATCTGAAATGTGCTCAGTTAGACGCAAGGCCTTCGAGACTGGGCGTACCACCCATGTTCAGTAAAAGGCTTTCGGTGTCTGTTCGTTACCCATCAGCATTCCGACCACCTGGATCAGGTACTTTCACCCCACCCTCGGTCTTCGTTTCATCAACGTCGTGCTGGTCTCCTGCCAGGGTAGCCTGGCAGTTAGCGCGGCGCTATTACAGGCTCGGAGCGTTTCCCCAGAGTTCAGAGTTCAATTCCGGCGCTGTTCTGTAAGGAGTCTCCGTGGAATGCGTGAATTTACCCCGGAATTCCTCCCACAGTCTCAGGATGTACCAGGTAGGTTAATTGATCATTGTAAATTGCCCTGTGAAGAGGTTAGGGTTAATTGGGTTGAAGAGACTGTATGGACTCTACAGTACTGTATGGACTATCATGGCTCTAAGGACCAGAAGGGCCTACTCCGTGCATTTTCACTAAGTAAATAATTAAGGTTTTGCTCACTGGTACACTCATCCACACACACCAAAGCCTCGGGCCAGGATGAGGTGCACAGTCCCGCACAAGTCTCCTAGAAAGAAGGTGCCGAGGGAGTTCCTCCAGGCCAGAGTTGCCGCCTTCCGAACACAGAAGAGCGGAATGTAGCTGCGGGTCCTGCCCCCTCCCAGCAGACCTGCCTCATTGTCAGCTAACTCTTTACCTTTGTGATTCTATCCTCTTCAAAGCTCCCATTCATCTTTTGTGTTCATACTCCCCCTCCTGCAATTCAGTGAGGAGTTTGAGGTTTCGAAGCTTCAGTAGGTTCGGGTGGCACAGTAGTGAGTGCCACTCCCTCATAGCTCCAGGGGCCCAGCTCTTTGGGTGCTGTTCGTGTGGAGTCTGCACGTTCCTCCTGTGACTGCTGGTACCCAGATTTCCTCTGAAATCCTCTCGGATCGCAAGACCCTGCAGCGGATAGTGAGGTCAGCTGAGAAGATCATCGGGGTCGCTCTTCCCGCCATTACAGACAGTTATACGACACACTGCATCCGCAAAGGAAACAGCATTATGAAGGGCCCCATGCACCCCTCATACAAACTCTTCTCCCTCCTGCTGTCTGGGAAAAGACACCGAAGCATTCGGGCTCTCACGACCAGACTATGTAACAGTTTCTTCCCCCAAGCTATCAGACTCCTCAATGCCCGAAGCCTGGACTGACACCTTACTGCCCTATTGTCTTGTTTATTATTTATTGTAATGTTTGCACTGTTTTGTGCACTTTATGCAGTCCTGGGTAGGTCTGTAGTCTAGTGTAGTTTTTTTCTGTGTTGTTTTTTACGTAGTTCAGTCTAGTTTTTGTACCGTGTCATGTAACACCATGGTCCTGAAAAAACATTGTCTCGTTTTTACTGTGTACTGTACCAGCAGTTATGGTCGAAATGACAATAAAAGTGACTTGACTTGACTTGACTTGGCATGAGTGCAGGTGGATGGTAGAAGAGTCAGGTGGGAGTTCAGAAGCATGTGACAGGAGGGATTGCTCTGAGCTGGTATGGACTCAATGGGCCGAATGCTCTCACTCTGTTTGGTGAACAAGGGCAAAGAGTCTTGTTAGTACAGAATGGGGCATTGCACCGTTTACAGGATTGATGTGCAACTGACCTGTTCTTGGGAAATTCTGGTCCTATAGATATCACAAAGAGCACATTTTACTCTTAAAACTACATTTCACAGGAACACCATTGAGAGTGTCCTGACAAGCCGCATCTCCATCTGGCATGAAAGCAGCCAATCATCAGACCAGAAGTCCCTGCAAAGGACTGTGAGAACGTCTGAGATGATCATAGGGGTCTCCCTACCATCCATTGGGGACATTTACCAGGAGAGCTGTGTACACAGGGTCATTAACATTATCAAGGGTCCCACCCATCCATCCAGCATCCTCTTTGACTTTCTACCACCAGGCAGGAGACTCCGAAGCTTAAAAGCAAGAACGGTCAGGATGGGAAACAGCTTCTTCCCTCAGGCCGTTAGGCTTTCAGACTCTTTGCTACATCACATTCAAAATGCCATTGGTTAATCTGTTCTGTATCTTACAATAGATGCTGGGGCTTTGCTGGCACGTTGACAACAAGGTTGCTCCATGATACGGCAGTGACTAGAGTGATGCTCAGGAGGGACACCAGAGAGTTGGTTGAATGGGCAGAAAAGGGCAGCTTTTGGCTGTGGCTGAGGAGGCAGATCAGACTAACCCCACTGAAATCTGCAGGGGGTGCCAGGGAGACGTCCATACGACTGCTGTGCCACCAGGAGATGTATCAGGGCTAAGGGAGCAAACCATCAATTAGTAGTGGTCCTTGGCTGATGACCCAAGGGCACTGTTGGAGCAATGCCAAGCAGGAAACATCTTCCTGTAAACTTCATTGCACTTTAGTTTCTTCATTTATATGTAATCCATCTCCAGGTTTCATCCTAACTTTCCTAAGTTACTTTGTGTTATAAGTACTACTGTGCTTCAGACCCTGGTTCGAAGAAACGTTGTTTCATTTGATGGTATGCAGTTCAATGACAATAAACTTGACCTCACTTGTTCCCTATTCTTAACCTGAATGCTGCGTTTGCCTCCCGGCAAGAATAACAAGGCCCCAGAAGAACTAACTCCTTGTGAAGATCATTGTGGCATCCTGAAGCCTTCCTTTCCCAGTTCTGAATGCCAGGTCATAAGGGTGGAATAAACACAGTGTTTTGGAAGATCTGGATAATTAACAGCTTGAAACCTGACGCTGCAGCTTCTCATTCCACAGCTGCCGCCTGACCTGCCAAGTATTTCCAGGTATTTCTCCAGGTATTTCCCGATTTTATTTCCACTTCTCACCACCTATAATTTTTGCTTACTGTTTCATAAAGACTGGATTCGGTTCAAAATCATGAGGTGTTCAGATACTTCACTCAACATGACTCACTGTATTATTCGCCTTCGTGTGCCTATCTGTACTCAAAAGTCAGCCAGAACAGATGGTGGGATTCGTTTTGAAATTTAGAATTAGTTATGAATATATTGCCCCTACCTACCTCTGTAACGTTCCTACCCTATAACCCTCGAAGATATTGGGACACATCCCAACCTAGTCTGGATCATCCCAGCTTCCACCATCCCCACGTTCATTATATTCCCACTAATTGCCTAGGATATTCACCTTGGAATTCCCTCATTAAGACTATTTGCCATGAGCTTCTTAAAACTACCTCCCTGACTGAATTTTTATTTATAATATAGAGGAACAGAACTAGACCATTTGTCCTATTTGAGTCTGTTCTACCATTTCATCGTGGCTGATTCATTGTTCCTCATACTTATATGGACTTGCTTTCAAGAACTCTTCATCTCATCTTCTCAATATTTATTGCTTATTGTTTTGTTTTTGCTCACTGGTTGAACGCCCAAGTTGGTGCAGTCTGACATTGATCCTATTATGGTTATTATACTATTATTGATTTATTGAGTATGCAGGCAAGAAAATGAATCCCAGGGCGGTATATGGTGACATAGACGTACTTGGATAATAACTTTTACTTTGAACTTTAAATTGCTTAGGATGTATGCCATGGAATTCCCTCACTCAGCCTATTTACCAGAAGCTCCTTAGAACTATCTCTCTGAGGTTTTGCTTAATATTTCGATGTGAAGCTCCATGTCGGTGTTCTAAGATTTCACTTTCACCCTCATTTACTTCTGTAAAATGCCTCGAGATGTTTTATGATGTTATACACAAATGCAATTTATTAAAGAGAGTCACAATGAACTCCTACTAAAATGATCCTGGAGGGAACATGAAATATACCGACATCCCCTAATTCCTGGCAGATTAAATTTCATAATAATGGAAATGTCCTATAAAGAGCGGGGCCAGTTACGTTGAGATGAAGAAAATGAGGACTATGGAATATGATGAGGATTGACTGACATGGTGAAGTGGTGGTTAGGTGGGTCTGAGAACTGAGAGGGAGGAATTGCAGGACTTTGACTCTATTCTTTGATAAATCAGGTGAGGGTGGCCGGCAGCGAAATAGGGACATCCATTCCTGCCCTGGCATGCAAAGCCAGCTCCTCTGGACTGGGAGGATGAGATCCACAGTGAGATACAACAGCAATGCTCCGTGGAGAGTGAGGGGCACGGCAAGGCACAGAAGGCGCCTTGGGCATCCACTGCAACCAAGGAAGATCCCAGTTTGCGATGCTTGTTTGTACCGCTGGACCCGAACCTCTGAAGTCGAGAGAGTGGAAATGCCCCAGTGCAATGGCTTTTCCACTTTAAAAGCTCTCCCACACAAGTCTACTGCCATCGTCACACAATGGACAACCGCCAATAATACATAAAGATATAACACCTGTAACAAAGCTGTCATTCCCCTTCATGGACTGGCCAATTAAACACTTGCCATTTCTCTCATTTACCCTATGTCCAGCAAAGGCCTCCTCCTTCTTAGACATTTTCCTTAACACTTCGATCTGGTTAAAATGCTAATCCAGGACACCTAAAGATTTAACACCTGCCTTTAAGTTCAATTTCAAGGCTAATTGTCAATCAGCCATACGTGAACTCCCATGAACTTTTTCATGAACTTCTTTACTCTACTTCAAGGAGATGGTAAACATTCTCTGTCTATCACACTCCTGCTTACTTACCCCATAATCATAAAACAGACTAGTACCTAAATGACTCATTCTCCAGTATTGTCATGATCCTTCCTCATTACAGTCCTGGCAATGGGGTCTTAACATACTCTGCTTGGAATAATTACTCCTGTGAAGTCCCCAAAATCGGCAATAATTCAATGGATTCAACCCCCCTATCTCTTAAGTGTTTTGGTGCCTGGACCTCCCTTTTCCTAATAGGCAGGAATGGTATATTGACCTTCCCATAGGATAGTTAATATGGCCTTGTCTTGGTACCAGAGACACAAACTATTGCTCTTAGAGCTCTGCTGAAAACAAAATTGAGGGAACTTTGCATTGAAACAATGTCAAACAATATCCTTTTCTTCCAAAACCACAATATCTTGGCCACCAATCAGTTAAGATTTTTATGAAACGGTCACTTCAAAATTTCCTGCTGTAGTCTCTTTTCTCGCTTTTTCCATTCCCCATTCCGGCTCTCCTCTCAACCTTTCTTTTCTCCTCACCTTCCTATCACCTCCCTCTGCTGCCCCTCCTCCTTGCCTTTCTCCCATAGTCCAGTTTCCTCTCCTATCAGATTCCTTCTTCTTCAGTCCATTATCTTTTCCACCAATCACTTGCCAGCTTCTCACTTTGTGTCCCCTCCCAACCCCAACCACCTTTCCCCTCACCTAGCTTCATGTATCATTTGCCAAGTGGTGCTTATCCACCACCACCTCACCACCTTATTCCAGCTTCTTTTCCTTTGCCTTCCAGCCCCAGTGAAGGATCTAAGCCCGAAATGTTGACTTTTCATTCATAGGTGCTGCCTGACCTGCTGAGTTCCTCCAGGAGTTTGTGTGTGTTGCTCTAGATTTTCAGCATCGCCTTTCGAATTTCTTGTGAGACTGAAGTCCCACCAACTTTTAACATATTGATGGTGTTCTATCAAAGTTCTACAGGCACATGGGAAAGACATGATCAAATGGAACTGAGTGGTGAGTAAGTGATATTCAGGTTCAGGCAGATAGGTGAATCCTGGTTACTCAGGACGGAACACTATGGAAAGATGGGACATTCCCTCAGTAACCATCTATACATTTGCTTGTTAATGCAAATATCTAATTAGCCAATCATACGGCAGCAACTCAATGCATATAATCATGCAGATATGGTCAGGAGGTTTAGTTGTTGTTCAGACCAAACAGACTCAGAATGGGGAAGAAATGTGATCTAAGTGACTTTGATCATGGAATGATTGCTGGGGTGGTTTGAGAACCACAGACTCTACTGATATCCTAAGATTTTCACTCACAACAGGTTACAGTTTACAGAGAATGGTGCAAAACAAAATATCAAACATCCAGTTGACAGCAGTTCTGTGGGCAAAAATGCCTTGTTAATGAGAGAAATCAGCCTGACTGGTTCAAGCTGACAGAAAGACATAAAGACGAGAGTAACTCAAATAACCACGGTGTTACAACGGTGGTGTGCAGAAGAGCATCTCTGAACACACAACTCATTGAACCTTGAAGTGAACGGGCCACAAACATATAATCAGTGGAAACTTTATTAGGTACAGGCAGAATGAGGTGTGAGATATGAGGAGGGAGTGTCCAAATGGCCTTGAGAGATACAAAGGGTGATTGATAAATTTGTGGCCTAAGGTAGAAGGAGTCAATTTTAGAAAACCGAGCACATTTATTTTTCAACATAGTCCCCTCCTACATTTACACACTTAGTCCAGCTGTCGTGGAGCATACGGATCTTGGACCTCCAGAAAGTGTCCACAGCAGGGGTGATTAATAAGTCCATGGCCTAAGGTAGAAGGAGATGAGTTTTACAGCTCTCGTTACATGCACATGCAGTTCAACTTTGAGTGATTATGCAGAAAGTTTGAAGTTAATAACTCATCAGTTAATAACTCATCTGGGTGATTGATAAGTTCATGGCCTAAGGTAGAAGGAGATGAGTTATTAACTTCAAACGTTCTGCGTAATCACTCAGAGTTGGCCTGCACGTGCATGTAACGAGAGCTGTATATCTCATCTCCTTCTACCTTAGGCCACTAACTTATCAATCACCCTTACTGTGGACACTTTCTGGAGGTCCAAGATCTGTATGCTCCACAAACACTGGACTAAGTGTGTAAATGTAGGAGGGGTCTAGGTTTTCTAAAATGGACTCCTTCTACCTTAGGCCACGAACTTATCAATCACCCCCTCATATGTTGGGGCAGGGAGACTGAGGGCTATGATGAATGGTCGGTAGGTAGGATTTCATGACGGGTTGTGGGAGCCAGTGAAAAGCTGGGGACTGGGAGAGTTACTGAGAAAATGTACAAGGAAGAGTTACAGGAAGCTGGGATGCTCTCTTTGGAGCGGCGGAGGCCGAGCGGAGATCTGATAGAGGTTTATAAGATTATGAGAGGCATAGATAGAGTAGACAGGGAGTATCTTTTTCTCGCGGGGTAGAAAGGTCTTACTCCAGAGGACGTGCTTTGAAAAGTGAGAGGGGGGTAGGTTCAAAGGGGGATGTGAGGGGTAAGTTTTTTACTCAGAGAGTGGTGGATGCCTGGTCTGGTGGTAGAGGCAAATACATTAGAGGCTTTTAGGTAGGCCCACGAACATGAAGAAGATAGAGGGGTACGGACATTGTGCAGGTAGAAGGGATTCGTTTCAGGTTTTTTTTTTGATTTACATTTTAACTGGTTTGGCTCAACATTGTGGGCTATTCATGTGCCATATGTTCCATGTTATTAATTACCTGCCCGCTGCCTTTTTTTTTCAATATTAGATAACCTTATATCACATTTCACAGATCACGAAGTCACTGCCCAACTTCGGATTGATATGCTGCTCACTATCCTGCCTTGACACCCAGCTTATTCATTTCTCCTAACGAGGAACTCGGTGATCGGCTGTCAGTCATAGACCCGCTGATTGGTTCAAAGGTTATTGACTGTGCATCCCTTTGTAATTACAAAGACCTCTACTCTATCATCTGCTTTCACAGTTAATCACCAAACACTCGCACTCTTCAGCGCTGCAGCTGACAAGTCCATTAATCACGGATTTCTTCCCCCCCCCCGCTAGCTAAAATGCTGACGAGGTCATCAGGAAGGAAGACTGATCCCAGGGGAATATCTGTCAGTCATCTGAATATCCAGTGCTCAGCCAAGGGAATCTGGTACCTGACTCTTAACAGACTTGGGGAAGAGAGACCTTTATTCAGAGCTCAATTACAGCTGATGCTTGTAAGACGTGAAGCATTTATCAAAGGCAATGTTCATGAAACTGAGTGAATACTGAGAAAACGCTGGGAAGATGATTTCATGATTCAGTGCAAATACACCTACAGACACCGATATATTAATCTGTAGTCACACACACACGAGCATATCCACGCATTCACCATGCATATTAATCATCTGAATGTTTCTCAATACTTTTAATATTGTAATAATCATGGACGGGGAGGTACGTCAGTGAAAAGCTTTACAGTACAGGTGACGCAGGTTCAATTCTGCCGCTGCCTGTGAGGAGTTTGTACGTTCTCCCCGCGCAAGTTTCCTCCAGGTTCTCCGGTTTCCTCCCATAGTCCAAGGGCGTACTGGTTAGTAGGTTAATTGGTCTTTGTAAACTGTCCCGCGACTAGGCTCGGGTCAGAGTAAATCGGGAGACCGCTGCGCGGCATGCCTCAACGGGCCAGAAGGGCCCATTCCGCGTTACATCTCAAAAAGTAAATAATTTAAAGATCTAAAGATTAGCTTTATTGGTCACATGCACTTCAAAACATGCAGAGAAATACATCACTTTGTGTCAACGACTGACACAGTCCAAGGATTTACAGGGGGCAGCCCACAAGAGTCACCACCCTTACACAAAGCATCTCCACAACTCACTAACCCGAACCTTAAGTCTCTAGAACATGAGATGAAACCTATGAGGTCACAGGGAGAACTTCTTACAGTCAGTAGTGGGAATCAAACCCCGATCGGTAATTGCTGGCATTGTAATGCGATTGCATTAACCACTACCCTACAGTGCTCACTGTCATTATGTGCCGTGTCGTATGACATCATCATTATGTGCTGTGTTGTATGACATCATCATTATGTGCCATGTCGTATGATGTGGGCGATCACGGTCTTTCCATGACCGTGATTGTTCTTAGCAAATTTTTCCACAGAAGTGGTTTGCCGTTGCCTTCTTCTGGGCAGTGTCTTTACAAGATGGCTGACCCCAGCCATTATCAGTACTCTTCAGAGATTGTCTGCCTGGCGTCAGTGGTCGCATAACCAGGACTTGTGATCTGCACCGGCTGCTCATATGACCATCCACCACTCACTCCCATGGCTTCACGTGACCCTGATCGGAGGGTCTAAGCAGGTGCTACACCCTTCCCAAGAGTGACCTGCAGGCTAGCGGAGGGAAGGAGCGCCTTTCACCTCCTTTGCCAGCTAACGTGCTAACCCGAAAAAAAGCACTACATGGTAAACTGGTTTATACATCAGGTAACATTAAGTAAGAAATATGTCCAATAATTGTAAAGCATCTTTCACATGTCCCTCCAAGCCCCTCTGAATGATGAATCAGCATAAAAGAAGAGATTGAAAATCTGGCTGAGCGGTGCCATAACAACAACCTCTCACTCAATGTCAGCAAGGAACTGGTTAATGACGTCAGGAGGAGAAACCAGAGGTTCATCAGCCAGACCTCATCGGAGGATCAGAGGTGCATTGGGTTAGTAACTTTAAATTCCTCAGTGTTATTATTTCAGAGGACTTGTCCTGGGCCCAGCATGTGAGAGCAATTGCAAAGAAAGCACAACAGAGCCTCTGCTTCCTTCGGAGTTTGCAGAGATTCGGCACAATGTCGAAAACTCTGACAAATTTCCAGAGATGTGTAGCGGAGAGTGTATTGACTGGCTGCAACACGGCCTGGTATGGAGATGCTAATGCCCTTGAAAGGAAAATCATTCAAAAATTGTGGACGTGGCCTAGTCTAAGCTCTCCTCCCCAATGAGCAGATCTACGTTGTCGCAGGAAAGCAGCAACCATCATCAGGGACCCCCACCACCCAGGCCATGCTTTCTCCTCCATTGCTGCCATGAGGAAGAAGCTACAGGAGCTTCAGGACTCACACCACCAGGTTCAGGAACAGTTATCACACCTCAACCATCAGGCTCTTGAACCAGAGAGTATAATTTCACTCAACTTCACTTGCCCGTCATTGAAGTGTTCCCACAACCAATGCACTCACTTTCAAGGACTCTCCATCTCATGTTCTCAATATTTATTCTCATCTATCATTGTAATTTTCTTCTTTTTCTATTTGCACAGTTTGTTGTTTTTTGCACACTGGTTGAACGCCCAAGTTGGTTTGGTCTTTCATTAATTCTATTCTGGTTATTATTCCAATATGGATTTATTGAGTGTCCCAATGGGAAAATGAATCTCAGGGTTGTATAAGGTGACACATAGGCACTTTGATAATAAATTTACTTTGAACTTAGAAATTTCTCTTAAACATTGCTATCATAGCTTCTTACATAACATCCCCTGGCACTTCTGATGTTAAAAAAAATGTCTTGCAAAACTTCTTTAAACTCCCCTCCTCTCACCTCAAAGCTAGGTATTTGGCTTTTCCAACTTGGGGAAAAAGACTCTATCTAGATCTAACCCTAACCCTATCTATACCTAAATAAAAACACAAAATGCTGGCAGAACTCAGCAGGCCAGACAGCATCTATGGGAGGAGGTAGTGACGACGTTTCAGGCCAAAACCCTTCATCAGGAGACATACCTATACCTAACCCTATCTATACCTGATAGGATTCTATATACTTTTGTCATCCCTGCCTCCTCAGAGAAAACAATTCAAGTTTGACCAGTTATCCTTATAGGTAATACCCTCTAATGCAGGCACCCTTCTGGTGAAACTCTTCTGTACCCCCTCCAAAGCCTCCACATCTTTCCTGTAATACAGTGACAAGAAGAACAGACAATGCTCCAAATGTGTCCATATGCTACAACACATGCATTGTCGAGGTATCATGTGACTACAGCCAAGTAACAAAACAATGGCTGATTGTTAACTAGGTTAACGAGGTCTCAGAAAAGCAGCGTCCATTATTAAGGACCTCCAGCACCCAGGGCATGCCCTTTTCTCACTGTTACCATCAGGAAGGAGGTACAGAAGCCTGAAGGCACACACTCAGCGATTCAGGAACAGCTTCTTCCCCTCTACCATCCGATTCCTAAACAGACACTGAATCTTTGGACACTACCTCACTTATTTCTTAATATACAGTATTTCTGTTTTTAATCTATTCAATATACGTAATTGTTTTACTTGCTTTTTATTATTAATATTTTTTTCTCTGCTAGACGATTGCATTGAACTGTTGCTGCTAAGTTAACAAATTTCACGTCACATGCAGGCAATAATAAACCTGATTCTGATTCTGAAGTGTTTCAAAGATTCATTGTATTGTCAAAGTATGCGTGTACAATGCAACTCTGATATTTGTCTTCTCCAGATGGCCATGATACATATGTATACACTGTATAACAATTAATTTCTACGATGATAGGTCAGTAGAGTGTATAAATGTGCGTTTTTCTCTTTTTGGTGAGGTTGCCTGAGGCAATCAGAAGCTTACGTCCCACCTCTGTGAAACAATAAAGTCTTGAAAAAGGATTCAGAGCTTTCCTGGCGTATATGATGAATAAACACTTATCGAGCTTCCAGCTGGGTACAGGTATCGATTTTAACCGACGTTTCTATAACTAACTTTGCCACCTTCATCGCAATTAAAATGTCAGTTAAAACTGACATTTGTACCCGGCCGGAAGGCCGAGAAGAGTTTATTCACAATAAAGCCTAGATTATCGGAAGGGCAACGCACACAAAATGCTGGAGGAAGTCAGCAGGTCGGGAGCATCTATACAAATGAATAAACAGTCAATGCTTCAGGACTAGACACTCCTGAATGGAAGATGCCAGAATAAAAAGGAGAAGGGGAGAGAAGGAGGATAGCTAGAAGGAGGATAGGTGGGGCCAGGTGGGTGGGAAAGGTAAAGGGCTGGAGAAGAAGGAATCTGCAAACACAGATACCCTAGCTATATATATATATATATATATATATATATATATATATATATATTTCTTGGGCACATAAAGATATACAGTATATATCTTTATAAATATAAATTTATATATTTCAGTCTGGATGTTTCATTGTAAAGTGCAGAGTATGTTTCATTATTATACATTGTTTAATTATATACCGCACTATCACCTTCATTAGAATTGTTCTATTTTACTTTGTTTAATTATATGCTGTATGGTAACGACTGTAATTTCTAGCAATGTTTCATTAATTGTTTTCTTGTTTGTGCAAGGAGTGTTTGAATAACACTCACCGACCATCTTCCGAATATCTCTCAGCAGGTTAGGCGAAATCGAACATTGAAAGGACCATTTCATATGCAGCTCCTTTCTGATCATCAGACGCATCACTCGCTGCCACTTCCACCACCTTCAACCGGATTCCACCACCTAACACACCTCTACCTTCCCCCCCCCAACTCTCTGCTTCCTGCAGGGAACGCTCCTCCCTTGTCCGTTTGTCCCTCCCCACTAATCTCCCGCCGCGCGACAGAAATGCTGCACGTGCCAATGGACCACCTCTCTTATCTCCATTCAGTTGCCTAAACAATTCTTCTAGGTGAGGCAACAATTCACCTGTGAGTCTGTTGGGGCCGTCTGTACATACTGGTGCTCCCAAAGGGGGTTCTTCTACACCGGCGAGCCCCAACATAAATTGGGGGAACTGCTTTGCCTGGTATGGTGGTAAAGGCAAATACATTAGAGGCTTTTAAGAGATATATGTATAGGCACAAGGATTTAAGGAATATGGAGGGATGTGGACATTGTGCATGAAAGAGGAATTAGTGTTTGGGTGTTTTTGGTGTGCTTTTCAGCTGATTTAGCCCAAACACTGTGGGCTGAAGGGCCTGTTCCTGTGCTGTACTGTTGTACGTTCTACGTTCTACATTCAAAGTAAATGTTATTAATCAGAGTACATATATGTCACCACATACAAAACCTGAGATTCATTTTCCTGCGGGCATACTCAGCAAATCTATAGAATATTAACTGTAAACAGGATCAATGAAAGATCAACCAGAGTGCAGAAGACAACAAACTGTGCAAAATGCAAATATAAATAAATAGCAATAAATAACGAGAACATGAGATAACGAGATAGAGAGTCCTTAAAGTGAGATCCTTAGTTATGGGAACATCTCAATGGTGGGGCACCCGAGTGTAGTCATCCCATTTTGTTCCAGAGCCTGATGGTTGAGGGGTAGTAACTGTTCTTGAACCTGGTGGTGTGAGTCCTGAGGCTCTTGTACCTTCTACCTGATGGCAGCAGCGAGAAAGGAGCACGGTCTGGGTGGTGGGGTTGTCTGACGATGGATGCTGCTTTCCTACGATATCATTTCAGGTAGATGCGCTCAATGGTCGGGAGGGCTTTACCCGTGATGTAATGGGCTGAAATAAACTACCTTTTGTTTCAACGTGGGGCTGAGCTTCCAGTGGAAGAATGCCCTGTGATCATTAGTCCTTATCGTGGAATTATCTGATTTTCTGCAGTAATTGCAGACCTACTTTGCAGTCTGAAGCTTAACTCCGGATGAAATCCTCTTTCAGTTAGAGAGCATTGGCCTAAGTAGGGTCCTAAGTCAGGCTGGCATAGACATCTGGATCCGCTGTCGCTCTGTCAGTCAGGTGTGAGACATCCTCCTCTGTCTATCCAGCAGGCTCACTCTTAGTTTGTCAGGGATAATCTACATCCGGTGAAACTTTGCTGACATTTTAAGACCATTAAGACACAGGAGCAGAATTGGGACATTCTGACAATCCAGTCTGCCCTGCCATTCCATCACAACTGATTCATTATCCCTCTCAACCCCATTCTCCTGCCTTCTCCCCGTAACCTTGGCCACCCTTTCCCCACAGGAATTCCCACCTGGGTGGAGACTGTAGGGTTGTGGCAGGCACTAGTGAATCATTATTTAGAGCAGGGTTTTCCCAACCTTTTTTTATGCCATGGGCCAATACCATTAAGCAAGGGGCCCGTGGACCCCAGGATGGGAACCCCCAATTCAGAATCTGTGTATTGCTTTTATTCCCCTTGAACCAAGTGGCTTGCTAAACCATTCCAGAGTGCATCAGGAGTAATCCCAGTGCCCCAGCGTCCGATACAGCCTAGAGCAGGTAAGGATGGTGGTGTTTCTTCCCTGGAGGAAATTTGTGCACCAGATAAACTTCTAACAATAAAAACAGTGGTTCTAAAAATAATTCAACATTATTATTGACACTTTTAATAACTTCCACATTTGTTAATCTAAATTTGCATAAAATCAGTCTATGTTGTACCTACAATCAGTCTATGTGTATAAGCTAATCTTATTTATTTATATTTATTGTGTTTTTTTTATCTTGCTCTTTATACTTATTGTGTTTTTTTTATAAATGAAGAAGAGTCTTGGCTCAAAACGTCGACTGTTTGTTTTCATGGAGGCTGCCTGACCTGCTGAGCTCCTCCAACATTTTGTCTGTGTTGCTTTGCATTTCCAGCACCTGCCCAGTCTCTTGTGTCTGTTCTTTTTTTAAATGATACCTCGGGTCCAGAGTAACAACCGTTTCGCTCACCTTTACACTGGTGTACCGAAGAATGGCAATAAGCAATCTTAAATCTTGAATTTTGAAACTCTGCAGCTGTTGTGCTGGGATCTGAACGCAGGTCCTTGCCCTGTTGGCCCTGGCCTCTGGTTTACTAGTCTGGCACTTTAAACGGCATCACTAGCGTGCCATGAGGGAGTGCAAGGATAATGGGAAGGTCAGGAATGCAGAGCTAAGGTCACAATCAGATCAGCCATCATCTCATTGAATGGCAGAATGGGCTTGAGGATGGAGAGAGCCCTCTACCTGGTCCTGTTTTGTATGAAAAGCTCAAACAAATAAATAGAGGGTTACCTCAAGCGGAATGGCCTGTGGAAAGCGGCCAGTGAGTGAGTGGGCCAGTGAAGGAGTGGAGATTTGAGGCTTTGACTCGAGAGGCTTCGACGAGAAGAGGCTGACGACGAGCTTCACTCCAAGTGAGGTAAGGCCGGGTAAGTTCCTTTCAAAGGAGAAAGTTTCAAAAGTTGTGGCAAGTATTGGGTAGGTCATGGCAGCTGAGATCGGCCCCGTGGTTTGTTCATCCTGCAGCACGTGGGAAATCAGGGATACTTCCAGTGTCCCTGACGACTATGTGTGCAGGAAGTGTGTCCAACTGCAGCTTCTGGCAAACCGCATTGAGCATCTGGAGCTACAACTGGATTCATACTGGAGCATCCACGATGCTGAGAAAGTCGTGAATAGCACGTTCAGTGAGTTAGCCACACCGCAGGTAAAGGCTACACAGGCAGAAAGGGAAGGGGTGCCCACTAGACAGCGTAGCAGTAGGCAGGTAGTGCAGGAGTCCCCTGAGGTCATCTCCCTCCTAAACAGATATACTGTTTTGGATACTGTTGGGGGAGATGTCTCATCAGGGGAAGGCAGCAGCAGCCGAGTTCATTGCACCATGGGTGGCTCTGCAGCACAGGAGGGAAGGAAAAGGAGTGGGAGAGCTATAGTGATAGGGGATTCGATTGTAAGGGGAATAGATAGGCGTTTCTGCGGCTGCAAACGAGACTCCAGGATGGTACGTTGCCTCTCTGGTGCAAGGGTCAAGGATGTCTCTGAGCAGCTGCAGGACATTCTGGAATGGGAGGGTGAACAGCCAGCGGTCGTGGTGCACATAGGTACCAACGATATAGGTAAAAAACGGGATGAGGTCCTACAAGGTGAATTTAGGGAGTTAGGAGATAAACTAAAAAGTAGGACCACAAAGGTAATAATCTCTGGATTACTACCAGTGCCACGAGCTAGTCAGAGTAGAAATAGGAGGATATTTCAGATGAATACGTGGCTTGAAAAATGGTGCAAGGGGGAGGGATTCAAATTTCTCGGGCATTGGAACCAGTTCTGGGGAAGGTGGGATTGGTATAAACAGGACGGTCTGCACCTGGGCTGGACTGGAACCAATGTCCTAGGGGGAGCGTTTGCTACTGCTGTTCAGGAGGCTTTAAACTAATGTGGCAGGGGGATGGGAACAAGTGCAGAGAGACAGAGGGGTGTAACATGAGGGTAGAAGCAAAAAGTAGTAAGGTGAAAAGTAAAAGTGGCAGGCAGGCAAATCCAGGGCAAAAAGCAAAAAGGGCCACTTTTCAACATAATTGTATAAGGGCTAAGAATGTTGTAAAACCAAGCCTGAAGGCTTTGTGTGTCAATGCGAGGAGCATTCGTAACAAGGTGGATGAATTGAATGTGCAGATCGTTATTAATGAATATGATATAGTTGGGATCACAGAGACATGGCTCCAGGGTGACCAAGGATGGGAGCTCAACATCCAGGGATATTCAATATTCAGGAGGGATAGACAGGAAAGAAAAGGAGGTGGGGTAGCACTGCTGGTTAGAGAGGAGATTAACACAATAGAAAGGAAGGACATTAGCCTGGAGGATGTGGAATCGATATGGGTAGAGGTGCATAACACTAAGGGGCAGAAAACGCTGGTGGGAGTTGTGTACAGGCCACCAAACGGTAGTATTGAGGTTGGGGATGGCATTAAATAGGAAATTAGAAATGCGTGCAATAAAGGAACAGCAGTTATAATGGGTGACTTCAATCTACATATAGATTGGGTTAACCAAATTGGTAAGGGTGCTGAGGAAGAGGATTTCTTGGAATGTATGCGGGATGGTTTTCTGAACCAACATGTTGAGGAACCAACTAGAGAGCACGCCATTCTAGATTGGGTATTGAGCAATGAGGAAGGGTTAGTTAGCAATCTTGTCGTGCGAGGCCCCTTGGGTAAGAGTGACCATAATATGGTGGAATTCTTCATTAACATGGAGAGCGACATAGTTAATTCAGAAACAAAGGTTCTGAACTTAAAGAAGGGTAACTTTGAAGGTATGAGACTAAGATAGTCTGGCAAATGATACTTAAAGGGTTGACGATGGATATGCAATGGCAAGCATTTAAAGATCGCATGGATGAACTACAACAGTTGCTCATCCCAGTTTGGCAAAAGAATAATCCAGGAAAGGTGGTGCACCCATGGCTGACAAGGGAAATTAGGGATAGCATCAAGTCCAAAGAAGAAACATATAAATTAGCAAAAAAAAAGCGGCACACCTGAGGACTGGGAGAAATTCAGAGACCAGCAGAGGAGGACAAAGGGCTTAATTGGGAAAGGGAAAAAAGATTATGAGAGAAAGCTGGCAGGGAACATAAAAACTGACTGTAAAAGCTTTTATAGATACGTGCAAAGAAAAAGATTGGTCAAGCCAAATGTAGGTCCTTTACAGTCAGAAACAGGTGAATTGATCATAGGGAACAAAGACATGGCAGACCAATTGAATAACTACTTTGGTTCTGTCTTCACTAAGGAGGACATAAATAATCTTCCGGAAATAGTAAGGGACCGAAGGTCTAGTGAGATGGAGGAACTGAGGGAAATACATGTCAGTAGGGAAGTGGTGTTAGGTAAATTGAAGGGATTAAAGACAGATAAATTCCCAGGGCCAGATGGTCTGCATCCCAGAGTGCTTAAGGAAGTAGCCCAAGAAATAGTGGATGCATTAGTGATAATTCTTCAAAACTCCTTAGATTCTGGATTAGTTTCTGAGGATTGGAGGGTGGCTAATGTAACCCCACTTTTTAAAAAAGGAGGGAGAGAGAAACCGGGGGATTATAGTTAGTCTGACATCGGTGGTGGGGAAAATGCTAGAGTCGGTTATCAAAGATGTGATAACAGCACATTTGGAAAGAGGTGAAATCATCGGACAAAGTCAGCATGGATTTGTGAAAGGAAAATCATGTCTGACGAATCTTATAGAATTTTTTGAAGATGTAACTAGTAGAGTGGATAGGGGAGAGCCAGTGGATGTGGTATATTTAGAATTTCAAAAGGCTTTTGACAAGGTCCCACACAGGAGATTAGTGTGCAAACTTAAAGCACACAGTATTGGGAGTATGGTATTGATGTGGATAGAGAATTGGTTGGCAGACAGGAAGCAAAGAGTGGGAGTAAACGGGACCTTTTCAGAATGGCAGGCAGTGACTAGTGGGGTACCGCAAGGCTCCGTGCTGAGACCCCAGTTGTTTACAATATATATTAATGATTTAGACGAGCAAATTAAATGCAGCATCTCCAAGTTTGCGGATGACACAAAGCTGGGTGGCAGTGTTAGCTCTGAGGAGGATGCTAAGAGGATGCAGGGTGACTTGGATAGGTTAGGTGAGTGGGCAAATTCATGGCAGATGCAACTTAATGTAGATAAATGTGAGGTTATCCACTTTGGTTGCAAGAACAGGAAAACAGATTATTATCTGAATGGTGGCCGATTAGGAAAAGGGGAGATGCAACGAGACCTAGGTGTCATTGTACACCAGTCATTGAAGGTGGGCATGCAGGTACAGCAGACGGTGAAAAAGGCAAATGGTATGTTGGCATTCATAGCAAAAGGATTTGAGTACAGGAGCAGGGAGGTTCTACTGCAGTTGTACAAGGCCTTGGTGAGACCGCACCTAGAGTATTGTGTGCAGTTTTGGTCCCCTAATCTGAGGAAAGACATTCTTGCCATAGAGGGAGTACAGAGAAGGTTCACTAGATTGATTCCTGGGATGGCAGGACTTTCATATGAAGAAAGACTGGATCGACTAGGCTTATACTCACTGGAATTTAGAAGATTGAGGGGGGATCTTATTGAAACGTATAAAATTCTAAAGGGATTGGACAGGCTAGATGCAGGAAGATTGTTTCCGATACTGGGGAAGTCCAGAACGAGGGGTCACAGTTTAAGGATAATGGGGAAGCCTTTTAGGACCGAGATGAGGAAAAACTTCTTCACACAGAGAGTGGTGAATCTGTGGAATTCTCTGCCACAGGAAACAGTTGAGGACGGTTCATTGGCTATATTTAAGAGGAAGTTAGATATGGCCCTTGTGGCTAAAGGGATCAGGGGGTATGGAGAGAAAGCAGGTACAGGGTTCTGAGTTGGATGATCAGCCATGATCATACTGAATGGCGATGCAGGCTCGAAGGGCCAAATGGCCTACTCCTGCACCTATTTTCTATGTTTCTATGTATGTTCTAATGTGGACGTCAGCAGCTGAGAGCTCAACCCCATTATTATCCCTCTCGTGGGATTCGGTCAGAGTGACTCAACCTTCTCAGATCAGAGCATTCACTGCCAGAACAGAGTATCTTCGGTCTATAACAATGGGTGAGATCTTGCTTTTTTAATCTGACATTTTCAAAAGAAAGTGAGGCAGACCACCCAAGAGTGAGATAACTAAAATATGAGGACTGTGAATTCCCCAGGGGGAATGGTGACTGAAACAAGTATTAGGTCAGATCGCGTGGAATAAACCAGTTTTTCTCTACTATTGGACTCTGATCATGCATTATTAAAAGTATCTTGTAAGGGATGCATTATCTGACTCAATTCTCATGATTCATACTCCCACTATGAGTCATTTAAACCTGACCTGTTCACATTAGGAATTTCAGTACCTGGGAGCAGTCACCGATCATATTTATGCACTCAGGCAATTGCCATTTTTTTCCACCCAGAGGGGGCAACACACTGCCTGCAAGGGTAATGGTTGCAGATACTCTCACTCCAATATTGAGACGAGCACTTGAGTTGCCAGGGCATAGAAGGCCCAGGCAAAGAACCCACCAGTAAGTGGGCATAGCATTGATGGGTGGTGGGTGGTCAGTGTGAACTTTATGGAACAAAAAGCCTGTTTCTGTGCCGGATAACTCCATGAATTACATAATAAGGACATAAGAAAGGAGCAGGAGTCGGCCATCTGGCCCATCGAGCCTGCTCCGCCATTCAATAAGATCATGGCTAATCTAGTCATGGACTCATCTCCACCTACCTGCTTTCCCCCCTTAACCTTTAATTCCCCTACTATGCAAAATTCCATCCAACCTTGTCTTAAATATGTTTACTGAGGTACCCTCCACTGCTTCATTGGGCAGAGAATTCCACAGGTTCACCACTCTCTGGGAAAAGCAGTTCCTCCTCATCTCCATCCTAAATCTACTCCCCCAGATCTTGAGGCTATGTCCCCTAGTTTTAGTCTCAGCTACCAGTGGAAACAACTTTCCTGCCTCTATCTTATCTGTCCCTTTCATATTTTAATTTGTTTCTATAAGCTCTCCTCTCATTCTTCTGAATTCCAGCGAGTACAGTCCCAGGCGACTCAATTTCTCCTCATAGTCTAACCCCCCTCATCTCTGGAATCAACCTCGTGAACCTCCTGTACATCACCTCCAAAGCCAGTATATCCTTCTTCAAGTAAGGAGACCAGAACTGCACGCAGTTCTCCAGATGCGGCCTCACCAGTACCCTGTACAGTTGCAGCATAACCTCCCTGCCTCACCTCCTTATGAAATTACTAGGATCTCTGTTTAATCCACATCCTGGGATTACTGATGGGCATCCTGGTGCATTGCATCTGAGGTTAGCCTGATGACTTGAGCAAGACTGCTGGAAGAACTCAGAAGATCAAGCAGCATCTGCGAAGGCAAAAGGGATGTATAAACATTTCAGGTCATGACCACGTATCAGAATTGGTGAAGGGTCCCAACTTTGAAAACGCCCTTGGTACAGGTATCCCCCGTTTTTTGAACGTTCGCTTCATGACAACTTGCTGTTACGAAAGACCTGCATTAGTACCTGTTTTAGCTAACCAAAGAGGATTTTCACTTCTATGAAAAAAAGATGCCCACTTTATACGTGTGTTTACCCTGAGAAAGACTACAATGACCGTGAAGCCTTATGAGGGCAGTTGTTTGCGTATGCGTGTACGTGTGTACGCATGTGCGTACGTATGCATATAAGTGTGTAGGCGTGTATGTGCACATGCAATTTTTTTTCTCCAAATCGATTTTGGCTCGCTGTCTTCCCAATATTGATAAGTGAAACTACACCGTACCTACAAAATTTCTACTTTATATAGGGTGTATATTTATCATATCATTCCTGCTTTTACTATATGTTAGTGTTATTTTAGGTTTTATGTGTTATTTGGTTTGATTTGGTAGGTTATTTTTTGGGTCTGGGAACGCTCAAAAATTTTTCCCATATAAATTAATGGTAATGCTTCTTCGCTTTACAACATTTCGGTTTACAAATGGTTTTATAGGAACGCTCTACCTTCAGATAGCGGGGGAAACCTGTATCTTTTGAAACAGCTAGGTTAGACCTCAGTTGCTGTAGTAAAGACATTTGCTGTGTTAGTAGCACTGTGTAGATATCTATGGGAGAAAGCTGTCCACTAGGATCTATGAACATCAAATGGCTGTTAAGCGGTGCGTCTCTACCCGTGAAGATCAAGAGGAGAACAAATTCGACTGGGCATTAGTGAAAGTCAGGGCACAAGCAAACACGCAGCATGCAAGAGGGTCCCTAGAAGTGTGGTTTTCCACAAAAAATTCTGTAAACAGGCATGCAGACCTTGGTCCTGTTTATGAGCCGATGCGGGCAAAATTCCAGACCCCAACGCACGAAGTTCGTCTGATCGGCGATGACATTTCCTTCCTACATCAAACTGAGTTTCCATAATGACGACCAATCAACTGATTGGTAAGCATATAAAGGCTAAGCATTTGGAGGGCGCAGCACAATCAACAACGCACTGATGATGTCTCCTCGTATGGTGATGAAATGTTTGCAAGTAAATTGCCAGGATCGGAGAACAGCTCAACCAAACTATGTCTGCTGTTATACGTTGGACAGGGTGGATGAACTAGGCTTGGTTATAATACCGTTCCCAGCTGACAATGTGACCACATCATCATGAAAACTCAAGCAAGCAAAACACGAGGACAAATAAAGGACACCAAATACCCCATTAACCTCCATCAACACACACAAAATGCTGGAGGAACTCAGCAGGTCAGGCAGCATCCATGGAAGTGAATTCACAGTCGATGTTTTGAGCCAAGGTAATGTCCATCAGTTTTGTTCTTCATCGGTGTGAAGAACAAAAGGAGAGAAGTGTTCCTTTAAAAAAGTCATTTAAATCTAACCAGATGCTGAAAACAGAGTTGCAGCAGGTAGAGTCACTACCTCACAGTGTCAGAGATCTTGGTTCAATCCCATCTGTGACAAGTTCTTTCAGTTCTCCCTGTGACCATGTGGTGCTCTAGATTGCTCCCATATTCTAAAGACATGTGAATGAATAGATTAATCGGCCAGGATAAATTCCCTGAGTGTGTGATTGGTAGAGTAATCTCGGTGGCTGGGGGTCGGATGGGGAAAGGTGGTGGAGGGTAATGTGAGGAAGATTTTTAAAAAAGGATTCCTGTAAGTTAATGTAAATGGGTGGTTAATGGTCAGGGTGTACTCAGTAGGCCGAAGGGCCTGTTTCTGAGCTGTGTGTCTCAAAGACTATGAGTCTGAGCCAAATTTGTTACAATGATAAAAACAGATTATCACCAGTCTGGTTCCACTCTTCAATCTCCAATATCATTGACAACTTTTAATTCCCAACACAACAAAGTCTGCAGATGCTGAAAATCCAGAGCAATGCACACAAAATGCTGGAGGAACTCAGCAGGTCAGGCATCATTCGTGGAAATGAATAAGCACGCGATGTTTCGGGCCGAGACTCTTCTTCAGAACTTTGAATTGCAATGTATAAGATAATTTCACCTCCTGCTCATGTTCCTCAATTGCTAGCTTAGATCCTTGGTCCATTTCTCAGAACAGCTTCCAAGACCTGTCCTGGAGGCCAAGTTGTCTGTCGCTACAGCAATAACTGGGTCCTAGTGCGAGGTACGATACACTGTTTGGACAACTTACACTGGAAAGGCAGGGCATTGGGATTGGAGGCGAACGCCAACTTCACTCGGTCTCCCACAATGTTCACTCCTCTCTTCATGAAGACTGTGCTTCATGCCCGCTAATATGATGGACTAATACCGAGGCTTATGCCTATTCCGGGCTGCTCCAGGGTTCGGAGTTAAGGACTCATTTTGGTCCGGTGCGTCCTTGCTCGCTTCTATTGTTTGCGTGAGTTCTGTTTTTCTCCCCCTTCTCTGCGCATCAAATGTTGGTCTTTATTTTAATTGGGTCCTTGGGGTTTCTTGCTTTGCAACTGCCTGTAGGCAAACAAATCTCAAGGTTGTACACTTTATACATTATTTGATAATAAATGTACTTTGACTTTGATTTGAGGCTAAGCATGTTTCTTTTTAAAAATGCATTGTCCTGGTAACGTCACTCTTCTCTGGGAATTATGATGTCCCTGTATTCTATTACCAAATGGTTCTGCTGTTGCCAACCCTGTTAGCAGCTGGGGAGATTTATCACCAGACTGGTCCCACTTAAATAGTCTTCATCTCCAATAAAATGGATAACTTTTATTTGCAATTTATTGAAGAATTTTAAGTGGGCCCCTCCCGGGACTGCTGATGCCAGACAGGGACCATGGCAACCAATACAGTGGGCAGCTTCCAACCAGAAATGGGTTTTAAAGATTTCTTATGTTGGGACATACTGCATGACTATTCCTGCATTACCATTTTATCAAGCTGTAGATTTTATGTGTTTTGCAGATGAAAATTGACTATGAGCCTCAATGAACACACTGGGCAACAAAGATTTTGCATCAGGAATACTTTCCGGTGCATTTTATTGATTCTGGGCTGCTGATCGTGAAAATCGCCGTGAAATTTTCCAATCACGCACCAGTTTTATTAGAATCACCTATGTTTGTTATTTCATTTCATGAGTTAAGTCAGAATAACTGATCCCAAGATTAAGCAAGGGATTTTTTTTGGTCATCAATGACAGGCAATTCAAAGAACTTCTAGTGGGACGGGAGAAAATCACATGGAAGGCATTCAAGGATGTGGTTGAAAATTTTCTTGGCAACTACAGAGCACCGAACTACATGCAGCTGGTTGACAACATGTTTCAAGCATACAAAACCATGAAGTGCAACATGTCGCTAAAGATTCATTTTCTGCATTCCCATTTAGACTTCTTCCCTGCAAATCTTGGCGCTGTCAGTGACGAGCACGGTGAAAGGTTTCACCAGGACATTGCGGTCAGAGAGAAACGGTATCAGGGCAAATGGAGCCCATCAATGCTGACTGATTATTTTTGGACACTTCAGCGAGAAGCCTCAGACACTGAGTACAAATGAAAATCATCAACAAAACATTTTTAGCTTAATTGAACTATTGCAAAGCATCAGCACTGTTATGCAGTTCAACGCATTACATTCAATAGAAGTTAATTTCCTGTTTTTCCAAATTCCTATGTGATACAAGTAGTCTGAAATTATTTTCGTATTCAGCTTCAAGTGCTCTATCATAACTACAAAAAAGGAATATAGAAGAAGCAACACTTGAAAAAAATTTTTGTTCAGTGTAATTCCTTCCTACACACACACACACACACACACACACACACACACACACACTCACACTCACACTCACACACACACACACACACACACACACACACACACACACACACACACACACACACACACACACACACACACACACACACTCGCGTGCGCGCACACCAGTGTCATATCTACTGATTGATGGACAGGCATAAGCATGGTGGAAGGAACTGTGCAGAACTGGAAATGGAGAGAGGGGGCCTGAGGGGTAGAGGAGAAAGCCCTGACCAGTTGTTAAAGAAGCAGAACAAACTGGAAGTTCTGTCGGAGGGTTTGTCACCTTCCCAACCACTCCAACCTTTCACCCAGATGCCAGGAATGCTGAACGGCTGCCAGAGGCAGAGAGGAGACAACCTAGCACAATCCTGAAAGGCCTAGATTGAGTGGATGTGGAGAAGATGCTTCCAATAGCACAGAGTCCAGGACCAGAAGGTACTGACTCCGAGTATAAGGACGTCTCTTTAGAACACACTTACTTACTGCCCATATGCCACTGGCATTTAGGGCAGCAATGAGGTTCCTCCATCTCTGGCTGTGTTCAGGGCTTCCTTCGTCGTGTCAGTAGCTTCCTCTCAGTTTTTACTGCTGACAGTCACACACGGCCCGGATGGTAGGAAGTCAAAGAGAATGCTGGATGGACGGGTGGGATCCTTGGTAATACTGATGTCCCCGATGGAAGGCAAGGAGATCCCTATGATCCTCTCAACCATTCTCACAGTCTTTTCTAGGGACATCCGGTCCGATACTCAGCTGCTCCCATTTCAGACAGAGATAAAGCTTCAAAACACAAAAATACAACTGCAGATGCTGTGGATCAAAGAATACGTACACAACGCTGGAAGAACTCAGCAGGTCAGGCAGCATCCGTGAGAAAAGAGTAGCCAATGTTTCGGGCCGAGACCCTACATCAGGAATGGGGGGGGGAAGAGAGGGCCGAAGCCCAGTAATAGAGATAGGGGAGGGGGTAGGACCTAGAGGCGCCAGGTGGAAAACCAATCAGAGGAAAGATAATGGGGGGAGGGGGAGGGGATAAGCATGAAAGAACTGTAGAGATAAAGAAGCAGAAAGGGAGAGGCAGAGAGGGACCTGGGATAGGGGAAGGCAGACACATCTAGTTGGGAATGAGAGGCAGAGTTGAAGTGGGTGGCAACCGGGAGATCCTGTCTGTTGTGACGGACGGAGCGTAGGTGCTCGACGAAGCGGTCCCCCAATCTGCGTCGGGTCTCGCCGATGTAGAGGAGGCCGCACCGGGAGCACCGGATGCAATAGACGACTCCAGCAGACTCGCAGGTGAAGAGTTGCCTCACCTGGAAGGACTGTCTGGGGCCCGGAATGGTGGTAAGGGGGAAGGTGTGGGGACAGGTGTAGATAAAGCTTGTCAGGATGCACTCAATGGTGTTTCCCTTTGACCCATTTGGCATGGGTGACCCCATCAAGAGCCAAAGCCAAAAGCCCCGACTCCAGCCAACATAGCTCTCTGGGTCAATGAGGCACAGAAGCCTCCAAAGCCTACGACAAGGTTGTGGGCCTCTTTGAGGTCCCTGCTGGCCATCAGTCACAAACATTCCAGTTCTATTCAGATTCAGATTTGGATCCAAATTGACTTATCATCTGTACATCGTTAAGTTTATTGTCATTTAACTGTGTACACTTTTACCACCAAACGAGACAACTTTTCTCCGAACCAGGGTGTAAAGAACAGTAGCACATATAACACACAATAACTTATGAAAGTAAGGATAATATCTACATATGAATTATGCAAAGATAAACAAAGCAAGGTGCATAAATTAAATATTGTGAGGTACAGAACAGATTAACCGGTGACACTTCGAATATGATGTGGCAGGGAGTTCAGAAGCCTAATGGCCCAGGGGAAGAAACTGTTTCCCATCCTGACCGTTCTTGTCTTTATGCATCGGAGTCTCCTGCCTGATGGTAGAAAGTCAAAGAGGATGCTGGATGGACGGGTGGGATCCTGGATAATACTAAGAGCCCTGAGTACCCAGTGATCCTGATAAATGTCCCTGATGGATTGTAGGGAGGTTCCTATAATCCTCTCAGCCGTTCTCACAGTCCCTTGTCAGGACATCTGGCCTGATATTCGGCTGCTCCCGTACCAGATGGAGATACAACTTGTCAGGATGCTCTCAGTGGTGCTCCTGTAAAATTCAGTTAAGATGGGTTGGTGGCGGGGGGGGGGGGGGGGGGGGGCGTGGACAGGAGAGCCTCACTTGTCTTAATCTCAGTGAATTTTCCTGAGCCTTTCCAGCATTCGTATCTGTTCAATATCGACTCTGCCTGTTCCCTATTCTGGTGTTTTTTTGGATTTCTCCGGAGGTTTTCATCTCTGCCTGAACTTTGACGCTGACCTTGTTTGCAGCTCGGGTTTTGTTACTCAATTAATATCACTGTGTGCACAGTACTGGGTCTGCGATTGGATCCCTGCTCCAGTGTCCTGATAAAAGTTTGCAGTTGATATGAAGATAGGTGGAGGGGCATGTAGTTTTGAGGAAATAGTGAAAGACTTAGACAGATTTGGAGAATGGGCAAAGAAGCGGCAGATGGAATATAGTGTTGGGACATGTATGGTCGTGCACTCTGACAGAAAGAAATGAAAGGATGACTATTTTCAAAATGGAGAGAACATACAACACATACATCCTGATCAGAACATACATCCTGATAAAAGCAGGATTCCCTAAAGGGCAATTTGCAGGTTGAGTCTGTGGTGAGGAAGACAAATGTGATATCCATTTCAAGAGGACTAGAATATAAAAGCAAGGATGTAATGTTGAGACTTTATAAAGCACTGGTGAGACCTCACGTAGAGTATTACAAGGAGCTTTTGGCCCCTTAGAAAGGATGTGCTGAAACTAGAGAGAGTTCAAAGGAGGTTCACTAAAATGATTCAAAGAAAAAACCCCAATACAGAACAGTACAGGCCATTCAGCCCACAATGTTGTGCTGACCCTTAAACCTTGCCCCCTCCCCCATATAACTCTCCACCTTAAATTCCTCCATATACCTGTCTAGTAGTCTCTTAAATTTCACTAGTGTATCTGCCTCCACCACTGACTCAGGCAGTGCATTCCACGCACCAGCCACTCTCTGAGTAAAAAACCTTCCTCTAATATCCCCCTTGAACTTCCCACCCCCTTACCTTAAAGCCAAGTCCTCTTGTATTGAGCAGTGGTGCCCTGGGGAAGAGGTGCTGGCTGTCCACTCTATCTTGTACACCTCTATCATGTCTCCTCTCATCCTCCTCCTCTCCAGAGAGTAAAGCCCTAGCTCCCTTAATCTCTGATCATAATGCATACTCTCTAAACCAGGCAGCATCCTGGTAAATCTCCTCTGTACCCTTCCCAATGCTTCCACATCCTTCCTATAGTGAGGCAACCAGAAATGGACACAGTACTCCAAGTGTGGCCTAACCAGAGTTTTATAGAGCTGCAGGATTGTCATATGAAGAGCATTTGAGGCTCTGAGCCTGTATTCACTGGAATTCAGAAGAATAAGGGGTGACCACATTGAAGCCTATCAAACAGTGAAGGGCCTTGATAGAGTGGATGTGAGGAGGATGTTTCCAATTTTGGGAGAGTCTAAGACCAGAGGACATAGCCTCAGGATAGAGGGATGCCCTTTTAGAATGGGGATAAGGAGGAATTTTTTCAGCCAGAGAGTGGAGAATCTGTGGAATTCTTTGTCACAGACAGCTGTCGAAGCCAAGTCTTTATGTATATTTAATGGAGAGGTTGATAGAATTCTTGATTGGTTAGGACATAAAGGGATATGGGGAGAAGGCAGGAGATTGGGGCTGAGAGCAAAATGATGAAATGGCGGAGCAGACATGATGGGCCAAATGGCCTAATTCTACCCCTGTATCTTATGGTCTTATTTTATATTTCATTAAGAATTGATTCTCGACAGTGTTTCAGAAGCATTTCTTCCTTTGAAAGAAACTGGAATTGAAAATGCATCACAAAATAAAACTGTAAACTGTAAATTTATATTGGGGCGCCATGGTAGCATAGCAGTTTGCACGATATTATTACAGCTCAGGGCTTCAGAATTCAGAGTTTAATCTCAGCGCCCCCTATACGGAGTCTATGTACATCCTCCTCGTGGAATGCATGGGCTTCCTCCAAGCCTTCCAGTTTCCTCCCACAGTCCAAAGACGTACCGGGTTTGTTAATTGGTCACTGTAAATTGTCCCAGGATTAGGTTAGGAGTAAATTGAGGCTGTAGGGAGCGGTGGGGCAGTGTGCTTGCAGGACCGATTCTGCTCTGTATCTTTAAATAAACCGAGCTTGGAGGTGGATGCATGGGAATATGGTACGGAAAATGTGGAAAGATTAACGATGGCGACAAAGAGCCTGCAGCTGTGTGGAACTTCTGCTCCAAAGCTCCTCACTAGTGACAGGGTGAAGCTTAAGTCTGAGATATCCCACTGCGACTCACACAGCACAGAATTCCAGGAGGTCTTTGGCTGACTGATAATGAAGAACCTCCTATTAAATGAGGATAAAAGAGTGCCTCACATCAGGAAACTTTATCACAAGGCTGGAGCCTAACGCAGAGACCCAGCAGCGAGGGATCACCTGAGCTGTAAGCACGAGAGATTCTGCAGGTGCTGGAAACCCAGGGTAAAACACACAAAAATACCGCAGGAACTCAGCAGATCAGGCGGCATCTATGCGGGGCAATAAACTGTTGATGTTTTGGGCCGACACCCTCCATCAGAACTGAAAAGGAAGTGAGGAAGAAGCCAGAATAAGAAGGTGGGGGAGGGGAGGAGTACAAGTTGACAGGTGATAGTGAGACCAGGTGAGGGGAGTGAAGGGAGAAGCTGGAAGGGGATGGGTGAGACCAGGTGAGAGGGGGATGAAGTGAGGAGCTGGGAGGTGATAGGTGAGACCAGGTGAGGGGGGGATGAAGGGAGAAGCTGGGAGGTGATAGGTGAGACCAGGTGAGAGGGGAGTGAAGTGAGGAGCTGGGAGGTGATAGGTGAGACCAGGTGAGGGGGGGATGAAGGGAGAAGCTGGGAGGGGATAGGTGAGACCAGGTGAGGGGGGGATGAAGGGAGAAGCTGGGAGGGGATAGGTGAGACCAGGTGAGAGGGGGATGAAATGAGGAGCTGGGAGGGGATAGGTGAGACCAGGTGAGAGGGGGATGAAGTGTGGAGCTGGGAGGGGATAGGTGAGACCAGGTGAGGGGAGTGAAGTGAGGAGCTGGGAGGTGATAGGTGAGACCAGGTGAGGGGAGTGAAGTGAGGAGCTGGGAGGGGATAGGTGAGACCAGGTGAGAGGGGGATGAAGTGAGGAGCTGGGAGGGGACAGGTGAGACCATGTGAGAGGGGGATGAAGTGAGGAGCTGGGAGGGGACAGGTGAGACCAGGTGAGAGGGGGATGAAGTGTGGAGCTGGGAGGGGATAGGTGAGACCAGGTGAGGGGAGTGAAGTGAGGAGCTGGGAGGTGATAGGTGAGACCAGGTGAGGGGAGTGAAGTGAGGAGCTGGGAGGGGATAGGTGAGACCAGGTGAGAGGGGGATGAAGTGAGGAGCTGGGAGGGGATAGGTGAGACCAGGTGAGGGGAGTGAAGTGAGGAGCTGGGAGAGGACAGGTGAGACCAGGTGAGGGGAGTGAAGTGAGGAGCTGGGAGGTGATAGGTGAGACCAGGTGAGGGGGGGATGAAGTGAGGAGCTGGGAGGGAATAGGTGAGACCAAGTGAGAGGGGGATGAAGTGAGGAGCTGGGAGGGGATAGGTGAGACCAGGTGACTGAGGGATGAAGTGAGGAGCTGGGAGGGAATAGGTGAGACCAAGTGAGAGGGGGATGAAGTGAGGAGCTGGGAGGGAATAGGTGAGACCAAGTGAGAGGGGGATGAAGTGAGGAGCTGGGAGGGGATAGGTGAGACCAGGTGAGGGGAGTGAAGTGTGGAGCTGGGAGGTGATAGGTGAGACTAGGTGAGGGGAGTGAAGTGAGGAGCTGGGAGGTGATAGGTGAGACCAGGTGAGGGGGGGATGAAGTGAGGAGCTGGGAGGGGATAGGTGAGACCAGGTGAGAGGGGGATGAAGTGAGGAGCTGGGAGGTGATAGGTGAGACCAGGTGAGGGGAGTGAAGTGAGGAGCTGGGAGGTGATAGGTGAGACCAGGTGAGGGGAGTGAAGTGAGGAGCTGGGAGGGGATAGGTGAGACCAGGTGAGAGGGGGGATGAAGTGAGGAGCTGGGAGGGGATAGGTGAGACCAGGTGACTGAGGGATGAAGTGAGGAGCTGGGAGGGAATAGGTGAGACCAAGTGAGAGGGGGATGAAGTGAGGAGCTGGGAGGGGATAGGTGAGACCAGGTGAGGGGGGGATGAAGTGAGGAGCTGGGAGGGGATAGGTGAGACCAGGTGACGGTGGGATGAAGTGAGGAGCTGGGAGGGGATAGGTGAGACCAGGTGAGAGGGGGATGAAGTGAGGAGCTGGGAGGTGATAGGTGAGACCAGGTGAGGGGAGTGAAGTGAGGAGCTGGGAGGTGATAGGTGAGACCAGGTGAGGGGGGGGGGATGAAGTGAGGAGCTGGGAGGGGATAGGTGAGACCAGGTGAGGGGGGGATGAAGTGAGGAGCTGGGAGGGGATAGGTGAGACCAGGTGAGAGGGGGATGAAGTGAGGAGCTGGGAGGGGATAGGTGAGACCAGGTGAGGGGAGTGAAGTGAGGAGCTGGGAGGTGATAGGTGAGACCAGGTGAGAGGGGGATGAAGTGAGGAGCTGGGAGGTGATAGGTGAGACCAGGTGAGGGGAGTGAAGTGAGGAGCTGGGAGGGGATAGGTGAGACCAGGTGAGAGGGGGATGAAGTGAGGAGCTGGGAGGTGATAGGTGAGACCAGGTGAGGGGAGTGAAGTGAGGAGCTGGGAGGGGATAGGTGAGACCAGGTGAGAGGGGGATGAAGTGAGGAGCTGGGAGGGGATAGGTGAGACCAGGTGAGGGGAGTGAAGTGAGGAGCTGGGAGGTGATAGGTGAGACCAGGTGAGAGGGGGGATGAAGTGAGGAGCTGGGAGGTGATAGGTGAGACCAGGTGAGAGGGGGATGAAGGGAGAAGCTGGGAGGGGATAGGTGAGACCAGGTGAGGGGAGTGAAGTGAGGAGCTGGGAGGTGATAGGTGAGACCAAGTGAGGGGGGGATGAAGTGAGGAGCTGGGAGGGGATAGGTGAGACCAGGTGAGGGGAGTGGTGTGGATCTAGGAGGGGATAGGTGAGACCAGGTGAGAGGGGGATGAAGTGAGGAGCTGGGAGGGGATGGGTGAGACCAGGTGAGAGGGGGATGAAGTGAGGAGCTGGGAGGGGATAGGTGAGACCAGGTGAGAGGGGGATGAAGTGAGGAGCTGGGAGGGGATAGGTGAGACCAGGTGAGGGGAGTGAAGTGAGGAGCTGGGAGGTGATAGGTGAGACCAAGTGAGGGGGGGATGAAGTGAGGAGCTGGGAGGGGATAGGTGAGACCAGGTGAGGGGAGTGAAGTGAGGAGCTGGGAGGTGATAGGTGAGACCAGGTGAGGGGGGGATGAAGTGAGGAGCTGGGAGGTGATAGGTGAGACCAGGTGAGGGGAGTGAAGTGAGGAGCTGGGAGGGGATAGGTGAGACCAGGTGAGAGGGGGATGAAGTGAGGAGCTGGGAGGGGATAGGTGAGACCAGGTGAGAGGAGTGAAGTGAGGAGCTGGGAGGGGATAGGTGAGACCAGGTGAGAGGGGGATGAAGTGAGGAGCTGGGAGGGGATAGGTGAGACCAGGTGAGAGGGGGATGAAGTGAGGAGCTGGGAGGTGATAGGTGAGACCAGGTGACGGTGGGATGAAGTGAGGAGCTGGGAGGGGATAGGTGAGACCAGGTGAGAGGGGGATGAAGTGAGGAGCTGGGAGGGGATAGGTGAGACCAGGTGAGAGGGGGATGAAGTGAGGAGCTGGGAGGGGATAGGTGAGACCAGGTGAGAGGGGGATGAAGTGAGGAGCTGGGAGGTGATAGGTGAGACCAGGTGACGGTGGGATGAAGTGAGGAGCTGGGAGGGGATAGGTGAGACCAGGTGAGAGGGGGATGAAGTGAGGAGCTGGGAGGGGATAGGTGAGACCAGGTGAGAGGGGGATGAAGTGAGGAGCTAGGAGGGGATAGGTGAGACCAGGTGAGGGGGGGATGAAGTGAGGAGCTGGGAGGTGATGGGTGAGACCAGGTGAGAGGGGGATAAAGTGAGGAGCTGGGAGGGGATAGGTGAGACCAGGTGAGAGGGGGATGAAGTGAGGAGCTGGGAGGGGATAGGTGAGACCGGGTGAGAGGGGGATGAAGTGAGGAGCTGGGAGGGGATAGGTGAGACCAGGTGAGGGGAGTGAAGTGAGGAGCTGGGAGGTGATAGGTGAGACCAGGTGAGAGGAGTGAAGTGAGGAGCTGGGAGGGGATAGGTGAGACCGGGTGAGAGGGGGATGAAGTGAGGAGCTGGGAGGGGATAGGTGAGACCGGGTGAGAGGGGGATGAAGTGAGGAGCTGGGAGGGGATAGGTGAGACCGGGTGAGAGGGGCATGAAGTGAGGAGCTGGGAGGGGATAGGTGAGACCAGGTGAGGGGAGTGAAGTGAGGAGCTGGGAGGGAATAGGTGAGACCAGGTGAGGGGAGTGAAGTGAGGAGCTGGGAGGTGATAGGTGAGACCAGGTGAGAAGGGGATGAAGTGTGGAGCTGGGAGGGGATAGGTGAGACCAGGTGAGGGGGGGATGAAGTGAGGAGCTGGGAGGGGATTGGTGAGACCAGGTGAGGGGAGTGAAGTGAGGAGCTGGGAGGTGATAGGTGAGACCAGGTGAGGGGAGTGAAGTGAGGAGCTGGGAGGTGATAGGTGAGACCAGGTGAGAAGGGGATGAAGTGTGGAGCTGGGAGGGGATAGGTGAGACCAGGTGAGGGGGGGATGAAGTGAGGAGCTGGGAGGGGATAGGTGAGACCAGGTGAGGGGAGTGAAGTGAGGAGCTGGGAGGTGATAGGTGAGACCAGGTGAGGGGAGTGAAGTGAGGAGCTGGGAGGGGATAGGTGAGACCAGGTGAGGGGGGGATGAAGTGAGGAGCTGGGAGGGGATAGGTGAGACCAGGTGAGGGGGGGATGAAGTGAGGAGCTGGGAGGGGATAGGTGAGACCAGGTGAGGGGGGGATGAAGTGAGGAGCTGGGAGGGGATAGGTGAGACCAGGTGAGGGGGGGATGAAGTGAGGAGCTGGGAGGGGATAGGTGAGACCAGGTGAGGGGAGTGAAGTGAGGAGCTGGGAGGTGATAGGTGAGACCAGGTGAGGGGGGGATGAAGTGAGGAGCTGGGAGGTGATAGGTGAGACCAGGTGAGGGGAGTGAAGTGAGGAGCTGGGAGGGGATAGGTGAGACCAGGTGAGAGGGGGATGAAGTGAGGAGCTGGGAGGGGATAGGTGAGACCAGGTGAGAGGAGTGAAGTGAGGAGCTGGGAGGGGATAGGTGAGACCAGGTGAGAGGGGGATGAAGTGAGGAGCTGGGAGGGGATAGGTGAGACCAGGTGAGAGGGGGATGAAGTGAGGAGCTGGGAGGTGATAGGTGAGACCAGGTGACGGTGGGATGAAGTGAGGAGCTGGGAGCGGATAGGTGAGACCAGGTGAGAGGGGGATGAAGTGAGGAGCTGGGAGGGGATAGGTGAGACCAGGTGAGAGGGGGATGAAGTGAGGAGCTGGGAGGGGATAGGTGAGACCAGGTGAGAGGGGGATGAAGTGAGGAGCTGGGAGGTGATAGGTGAGACCAGGTGACGGTGGGATGAAGTGAGGAGCTGGGAGGGGATAGGTGAGACCAGGTGAGAGGGGGATGAAGTGAGGAGCTGGGAGGGGATAGGTGAGACCAGGTGAGAGGGGGATGAAGTGAGGAGCTGGGAGGGGATAGGTGAGACCAGGTGAGGGGGGGGATGAAGTGAGGAGCTGGGAGGTGATGGGTGAGACCAGGTGAGAGGGGGATAAAGTGAGGAGCTGGGAGGGGATAGGTGAGACCAGGTGAGAGGGGGATGAAGTGAGGAGCTGGGAGGGGATAGGTGAGACCGGGTGAGAGGGGGATGAAGTGAGGAGCTGGGAGGGGATAGGTGAGACCAGGTGAGGGGAGTGAAGTGAGGAGCTGGGAGGTGATAGGTGAGACCAGGTGAGAGGAGTGAAGTGAGGAGCTGGGAGGGGATAGGTGAGACCGGGTGAGAGGGGGATGAAGTGAGGAGCTGGGAGGGGATAGGTGAGACCGGGTGAGAGGGGGATGAAGTGAGGAGCTGGGAGGGGATAGGTGAGACCGGGTGAGAGGGGCATGAAGTGAGGAGCTGGGAGGGGATAGGTGAGACCAGGTGAGGGGAGTGAAGTGAGGAGCTGGGAGGGAATAGGTGAGACCAGGTGAGGGGAGTGAAGTGAGGAGCTGGGAGGTGATAGGTGAGACCAGGTGAGAAGGGGATGAAGTGTGGAGCTGGGAGGGGATAGGTGAGACCAGGTGAGGGGGGGATGAAGTGAGGAGCTGGGAGGGGATAGGTGAGACCAGGTGAGGGGAGTGAAGTGAGGAGCTGGGAGGTGATAGGTGAGACCAGGTGAGGGGAGTGAAGTGAGGAGCTGGGAGGGGATAGGTGAGACCAGGTGAGGGGGGGATGAAGTGAGGAGCTGGGAGGGGATAGGTGAGACCAGGTGAGGGGGGGATGAAGTGAGGAGCTGGGAGGGGATAGGTGAGACCAGGTGAGGGGGGGATGAAGTGAGGAGCTGGGAGGGGATAGGTGAGACCAGGTGAGGGGGGGATGAAGTGAGGAGCTGGGAGGGGATAGGTGAGACCAGGTGAGAGGGGGATGAAGTGAGGAGCTGGGAGGGGATAGGTAAGACCAGGTGAGGGGAGTGAAGTGAGGAGCTGGGAGGTGATAGGTGAGACCAGGTGAGAGGGGGATGAAGTGAGGAGCTGGGAGGGGATAGGTGAGACCAGGTGAGGGGAGTGAAGTGAGGAGCTGGGAGGTGATAGGTGAGACTAGGTGAGAGGGGGATGAAGTGAGGAGCTGGGAGGGGATAGGTGAGACCAGGTGAGAGGGGGATGAAGTGAGGAGCTGGGAGGGGATAGGTGAGACCAGGTGAGGGGGGGGGGGATGAAGTGAGGAGCTGGGAGGGGATAGGTGAGACCAGGTGAGGGGAGTGAAGTGAGGAGCTGACAGGGGATAGGTGAGACCAGGTGAGAGGGGGGATGAAGTGAGGAGCTGGGAGGGGATAGGTGAGACCAGGTGACTGAGGGATGAAGTGAGGAGCTGGGAGGGAATAGGTGAGACCAAGTGAGAGGGGGATGAAGTGAGGAGCTGGGAGGGGATAGGTGAGACCAGGTGAGGGGGGGATGAAGTGAGGAGCTGGGAGGGGATAGGTGAGACCAGGTGACGGTGGGATGAAGTGAGGAGCTGGGAGGGGATAGGTGAGACCAGGTGAGAGGGGGATGAAGTGAGGAGCTGGGAGGTGATAGGTGAGACCAGGTGAGGGGAGTGAAGTGAGGAGCTGGGAGGTGATAGGTGAGACCAGGTGAGGGGGGGGCTGAAGTGAGGAGCTGGGAGGGGATAGGTGAGACCAGGTGAGGGGGGGATGAAGTGAGGAGCTGGGAGGGGATAGGTGAGACCAGGTGAGAGGGGGATGAAGTGAGGAGCTGGGAGGGGATAGGTGAGACCAGGTGAGGGGAGTGAAGTGAGGAGCTGGGAGGTGATAGGTGAGACCAGGTGAGAGGGGGATGAAGTGAGGAGCTGGGAGGTGATAGGTGAGACCAGGTGAGGGGAGTGAAGTGAGGAGCTGGGAGGGGATAGGTGAGACCAGGTGAGAGGGGGATGAAGTGAGGAGCTGGGAGGTGATAGGTGAGACCAGGTGAGGGGAGTGAAGTGAGGAGCTGGGAGGGGATAGGTGAGACCAGGTGAGAGGGGGATGAAGTGAGGAGCTGGGAGGGGATAGGTGAGACCAGGTGAGGGGAGTGAAGTGAGGAGCTGGGAGGTGATAGGTGAGACCAGGTGAGAGGGGGGATGAAGTGAGGAGCTGGGAGGTGATAGGTGAGACCAGGTGAGAGGGGGATGAAGGGAGAAGCTGGGAGGGGATAGGTGAGACCAGGTGAGGGGAGTGAAGTGAGGAGCTGGGAGGTGATAGGTGAGACCAAGTGAGGGGGGGATGAAGTGAGGAGCTGGGAGGGGATAGGTGAGACCAGGTGAGGGGAGTGGTGTGGATCTAGGAGGGGATAGGTGAGACCAGGTGAGAGGGGGATGAAGTGAGGAGCTGGGAGGGGATGGGTGAGACCAGGTGAGAGGGGGATGAAGTGAGGAGCTGGGAGGGGATAGGTGAGACCAGGTGAGAGGGGGATGAAGTGAGGAGCTGGGAGGGGATAGGTGAGACCAGGTGAGGGGAGTGAAGTGAGGAGCTGGGAGGTGATAGGTGAGACCAAGTGAGGGGGGGATGAAGTGAGGAGCTGGGAGGGGATAGGTGAGACCAGGTGAGGGGAGTGAAGTGAGGAGCTGGGAGGTGATAGGTGAGACCAGGTGAGGGGGGGATGAAGTGAGGAGCTGGGAGGTGATAGGTGAGACCAGGTGAGGGGAGTGAAGTGAGGAGCTGGGAGGGGATAGGTGAGACCAGGTGAGAGGGGGATGAAGTGAGGAGCTGGGAGGGGATAGGTGAGACCGGGTGAGAGGGGGATGAAGTGAGGAGCTGGGAGGGGATAGGTGAGACCGGGTGAGAGGGGCATGAAGTGAGGAGCTGGGAGGGGATAGGTGAGACCGGGTGAGAGGGGGATGAAGTGAGGAGCTGGGAGGGGATAGGTGAGACCAGGTGAGGGGAGTGAAGTGAGGAGCTGGGAGGTGATAGGTGAGACCAGGTGAGAGGAGTGAAGTGAGGAGCTGGGAGGGGATAGGTGAGACCGGGTGAGAGGGGGATGAAGTGAGGAGCTGGGAGGGGATAGGTGAGACCGGGTGAGAGGGGGATGAAGTGAGGAGCTGGGAGGGGATAGGTGAGACCGGGTGAGAGGGGCATGAAGTGAGGAGCTGGGAGGGGATAGGTGAGACCAGGTGAGGGGAGTGAAGTGAGGAGCTGGGAGGGAATAGGTGAGACCAGGTGAGGGGAGTGAAGTGAGGAGCTGGGAGGGGATAGGTGAGACCAGGTGAGGGGGGGATGAAGTGAGGAGCTGGGAGGGGATAGGTGAGACCGGGTGAGAGGGGCATGAAGTGAGGAGCTGGGAGGGGATAGGTGAGACCAGGTGAGGGGGGGATGAAGTGAGGAGCTGGGAGGGGATAGGTGAGACCAGGTGAGGGGGGGATGAAGTGAGGAGCTGGGAGGGGATAGGTGAGACCAGGTGAGGGGGGGATGAAGTGAGGAGCTGGGAGGGGATAGGTGAGACCAGGTGAGAGGGGGATGAAGTGAGGAGCTGGGAGGGGATAGGTAAGACCAGGTGAGGGGAGTGAAGTGAGGAGCTGGGAGGTGATAGGTGAGACCAGGTGAGAGGGGGATGAAGTGAGGAGCTGGGAGGGGATAGGTGAGACCAGGTGAGGGGAGTGAAGTGAGGAGCTGGGAGGTGATAGGTGAGACTAGGTGAGAGGGGGATGAAGTGAGGAGCTGGGAGGGGATAGGTGAGACCAGGTGAGAGGGGGATGAAGTGAGGAGCTGGGAGGGGATAGGTGAGACCAGGTGAGGGGGGGGGGATGAAGTGAGGAGCTGGGAGGGGATAGGTGAGACCAGGTGAGGGGAGTGAAGTGAGGAGCTGACAGGGGATAGGTGAGACCAGGTGAGAGGGGGGATGAAGTGAGGAGCTGGGAGGGGATAGGTGAGACCAGGTGACTGAGGGATGAAGTGAGGAGCTGGGAGGGAATAGGTGAGACCAAGTGAGAGGGGGATGAAGTGAGGAGCTGGGAGGGGATAGGTGAGACCAGGTGAGGGGGGGATGAAGTGAGGAGCTGGGAGGGGATAGGTGAGACCAGGTGACGGTGGGATGAAGTGAGGAGCTGGGAGGGGATAGGTGAGACCAGGTGAGAGGGGGATGAAGTGAGGAGCTGGGAGGTGATAGGTGAGACCAGGTGAGGGGAGTGAAGTGAGGAGCTGGGAGGTGATAGGTGAGACCAGGTGAGGGGGGGGCTGAAGTGAGGAGCTGGGAGGGGATAGGTGAGACCAGGTGAGGGGGGGATGAAGTGAGGAGCTGGGAGGGGATAGGTGAGACCAGGTGAGAGGGGGATGAAGTGAGGAGCTGGGAGGGGATAGGTGAGACCAGGTGAGGGGAGTGAAGTGAGGAGCTGGGAGGTGATAGGTGAGACCAGGTGAGAGGGGGATGAAGTGAGGAGCTGGGAGGTGATAGGTGAGACCAGGTGAGGGGAGTGAAGTGAGGAGCTGGGAGGGGATAGGTGAGACCAGGTGAGAGGGGGATGAAGTGAGGAGCTGGGAGGTGATAGGTGAGACCAGGTGAGGGGAGTGAAGTGAGGAGCTGGGAGGGGATAGGTGAGACCAGGTGAGAGGGGGATGAAGTGAGGAGCTGGGAGGGGATAGGTGAGACCAGGTGAGGGGAGTGAAGTGAGGAGCTGGGAGGTGATAGGTGAGACCAGGTGAGAGGGGGGATGAAGTGAGGAGCTGGGAGGTGATAGGTGAGACCAGGTGAGAGGGGGATGAAGGGAGAAGCTGGGAGGGGATAGGTGAGACCAGGTGAGGGGAGTGAAGTGAGGAGCTGGGAGGTGATAGGTGAGACCAAGTGAGGGGGGGATGAAGTGAGGAGCTGGGAGGGGATAGGTGAGACCAGGTGAGGGGAGTGGTGTGGATCTAGGAGGGGATAGGTGAGACCAGGTGAGAGGGGGATGAAGTGAGGAGCTGGGAGGGGATGGGTGAGACCAGGTGAGAGGGGGATGAAGTGAGGAGCTGGGAGGGGATAGGTGAGACCAGGTGAGAGGGGGATGAAGTGAGGAGCTGGGAGGGGATAGGTGAGACCAGGTGAGGGGAGTGAAGTGAGGAGCTGGGAGGTGATAGGTGAGACCAAGTGAGGGGGGGATGAAGTGAGGAGCTGGGAGGGGATAGGTGAGACCAGGTGAGGGGAGTGAAGTGAGGAGCTGGGAGGTGATAGGTGAGACCAGGTGAGGGGGGGATGAAGTGAGGAGCTGGGAGGTGATAGGTGAGACCAGGTGAGGGGAGTGAAGTGAGGAGCTGGGAGGGGATAGGTGAGACCAGGTGAGAGGGGGATGAAGTGAGGAGCTGGGAGGGGATAGGTGAGACCGGGTGAGAGGGGGATGAAGTGAGGAGCTGGGAGGGGATAGGTGAGACCGGGTGAGAGGGGCATGAAGTGAGGAGCTGGGAGGGGATAGGTGAGACCGGGTGAGAGGGGGATGAAGTGAGGAGCTGGGAGGGGATAGGTGAGACCAGGTGAGGGGAGTGAAGTGAGGAGCTGGGAGGTGATAGGTGAGACCAGGTGAGAGGAGTGAAGTGAGGAGCTGGGAGGGGATAGGTGAGACCGGGTGAGAGGGGGATGAAGTGAGGAGCTGGGAGGGGATAGGTGAGACCGGGTGAGAGGGGGATGAAGTGAGGAGCTGGGAGGGGATAGGTGAGACCGGGTGAGAGGGGCATGAAGTGAGGAGCTGGGAGGGGATAGGTGAGACCAGGTGAGGGGAGTGAAGTGAGGAGCTGGGAGGGAATAGGTGAGACCAGGTGAGGGGAGTGAAGTGAGGAGCTGGGAGGTGATAGGTGAGACCAGGTGAGAAGGGGATGAAGTGTGGAGCTGGGAGGGGATAGGTGAGACCAGGTGAGGGGGGGATGAAGTGAGGAGCTGGGAGGGGATAGGTGAGACCAGGTGAGGGGAGTGAAGTGAGGAGCTGGGAGGTGATAGGTGAGACCAGGTGAGGGGAGTGAAGTGAGGAGCTGGGAGGGGATAGGTGAGACCAGGTGAGGGGGGGATGAAGTGAGGAGCTGGGAGGGGATAGGTGAGACCAGGTGAGGGGGGGATGAAGTGAGGAGCTGGGAGGGGATAGGTGAGACCAGGTGAGGGGGGGATGAAGTGAGGAGCTGGGAGGGGATAGGTGAGACCAGGTGAGAGGGGGATGAAGTGAGGAGCTGGGAGGGGATAGGTGAGACCAGGTGAGGGGAGTGAAGTGAGGAGCTGGGAGGTGATAGGTGAGACCAGGTGAGAGGGGGATGAAGTGAGGAGCTGGGAGGGGATAGGTGAGACCAGGTGAGGGGAGTGAAGTGAGGAGCTGGGAGGTGATAGGTGAGACCAGGTGAGAGGGGGGATGAAGTGAGGAGCTGGGAGGTGATAGGTGAGACCAGGTGAGAGGGGGATGAAGGGAGAAGCTGGGAGGGGATAGGTGAGACCAGGTGAGGGGAGTGAAGTGAGGAGCTGGGAGGTGATAGGTGAGACCAAGTGAGGGGGGGATGAAGTGAGGAGCTGGGAGGGGATAGGTGAGACCAGGTGAGGGGAGTGGTGTGGATCTAGGAGGGGATAGGTGAGACCAGGTGAGAGGGGGATGAAGTGAGGAGCTGGGAGGGGATGGGTGAGACCAGGTGAGAGGGGGATGAAGTGAGGAGCTGGGAGGGGATAGGTGAGACCAGGTGAGAGGGGGATGAAGTGAGGAGCTGGGAGGGGATAGGTGAGACCAGGTGAGGGGAGTGAAGTGAGGAGCTGGGAGGTGATAGGTGAGACCAAGTGAGGGGGGGATGAAGTGAGGAGCTGGGAGGGGATAGGTGAGACCGGGTGAGAGGGGGATGAAGTGAGGAGCTGGGAGGGGATAGGTGAGACCGGGTGAGAGGGGCATGAAGTGAGGAGCTGGGAGGGGATAGGTGAGACCAGGTGAGGGGAGTGAAGTGAGGAGCTGGGAGGGAATAGGTGAGACCAGGTGAGGGGAGTGAAGTGAGGAGCTGGGAGGTGATAGGTGAGACCAGGTGAGAAGGGGATGAAGTGTGGAGCTGGGAGGGGATAGGTGAGACCAGGTGAGGGGGGGATGAAGTGAGGAGCTGGGAGGGGATAGGTGAGACCAGGTGAGGGGAGTGAAGTGAGGAGCTGGGAGGTGATAGGTGAGACCAGGTGAGGGGAGTGAAGTGAGGAGCTGGGAGGGGATAGGTGAGACCAGGTGAGGGGGGGATGAAGTGAGGAGCTGGGAGGGGATAGGTGAGACCAGGTGAGGGGGGGATGAAGTGAGGAGCTGGGAGGGGATAGGTGAGACCAGGTGAGGGGGGGATGAAGTGAGGAGCTGGGAGGGGATAGGTGAGACCAGGTGAGAGGGGGATGAAGTGAGGAGCTGGGAGGGGATAGGTGAGACCAGGTGAGGGGAGTGAAGTGAGGAGCTGGGAGGTGATAGGTGAGACCAGGTGAGAGGGGGATGAAGTGAGGAGCTGGGAGGGGATAGGTGAGACCAGGTGAGGGGAGTGAAGTGAGGAGCTGGGAGGTGATAGGTGAGACCAGGTGAGAGGGGGGATGAAGTGAGGAGCTGGGAGGTGATAGGTGAGACCAGGTGAGAGGGGGATGAAGGGAGAAGCTGGGAGGGGATAGGTGAGACCAGGTGAGGGGAGTGAAGTGAGGAGCTGGGAGGTGATAGGTGAGACCAAGTGAGGGGGGGATGAAGTGAGGAGCTGGGAGGGGATAGGTGAGACCAGGTGAGGGGAGTGGTGTGGATCTAGGAGGGGATAGGTGAGACCAGGTGAGAGGGGGATGAAGTGAGGAGCTGGGAGGGGATGGGTGAGACCAGGTGAGAGGGGGATGAAGTGAGGAGCTGGGAGGGGATAGGTGAGACCAGGTGAGAGGGGGATGAAGTGAGGAGCTGGGAGGGGATAGGTGAGACCAGGTGAGGGGAGTGAAGTGAGGAGCTGGGAGGTGATAGGTGAGACCAAGTGAGGGGGGGATGAAGTGAGGAGCTGGGAGGGGATAGGTGAGACCAGGTGAGGGGAGTGAAGTGAGGAGCTGGGAGGTGATAGGTGAGACCAGGTGAGGGGGGGATGAAGTGAGGAGCTGGGAGGTGATAGGTGAGACCAGGTGAGGGGAGTGAAGTGAGGAGCTGGGAGGGGATAGGTGAGACCAGGTGAGAGGGGGATGAAGTGAGGAGCTGGGAGGGGATAGGTGAGACCGGGTGAGAGGGGGATGAAGTGAGGAGCTGGGAGGGGATAGGTGAGACCGGGTGAGAGGAGCATGAAGTGAGGAGCTGGGAGGGGATAGGTGAGACCGGGTGAGAGGGGGATGAAGTGAGGAGCTGGGAGGGGATAGGTGAGACCAGGTGAGGGGAGTGAAGTGAGGAGCTGGGAGGTGATAGGTGAGACCAGGTGAGAGGAGTGAAGTGAGGAGCTGGGAGGGGATAGGTGAGACCGGGTGAGAGGGGGATGAAGTGAGGAGCTGGGAGGGGATAGGTGAGACCGGGTGAGAGGGGGATGAAGTGAGGAGCTGGGAGGGGATAGGTGAGACCGGGTGAGAGGGGCATGAAGTGAGGAGCTGGGAGGGGATAGGTGAGACCAGGTGAGGGGAGTGAAGTGAGGAGCTGGGAGGTGATAGGTGAGACCAGGTGAGAAGGGGATGAAGTGTGGAGCTGGGAGGGGATAGGTGAGACCAGGTGAGGGGGGGATGAAGTGAGGAGCTGGGAGGGGATAGGTGAGACCAGGTGAGGGGAGTGAAGTGAGGAGCTGGGAGGTGATAGGTGAGACCAGGTGAGGGGAGTGAAGTGAGGAGCTGGGAGGGGATAGGTGAGACCAGGTGAGGGGGGGATGAAGTGAGGAGCTGGGAGGGGATAGGTGAGACCAGGTGAGGGGGGGATGAAGTGAGGAGCTGGGAGGGGATAGGTGAGACCAGGTGAGGGGGGGATGAAGTGAGGAGCTGGGAGGGGATAGGTGAGACCAGGTGAGAGGGGGATGAAGTGAGGAGCTGGGAGGGGATAGGTGAGACCAGGTGAGGGGAGTGAAGTGAGGAGCTGGGAGGTGATAGGTGAGACCAGGTGAGAGGGGGATGAAGTGAGGAGCTGGGAGGGGATAGGTGAGACCAGGTGAGGGGAGTGAAGTGAGGAGCTGGGAGGTGATAGGTGAGACCAGGTGAGAGGGGGATGAAGTGAGGAGCTGGGAGGGGATAGGTGAGACCAGGTGAGAGGGGGATGAAGTGAGGAGCTGGGAGGGGATAGGTGAGACCAGGTGAGGGGGGGGGATGAAGTGAGGAGCTGGGAGGGGATAGGTGAGACCAGGTGAGGGGAGTGAAGTGAGGAGCTGACAGGGGATAGGTGAGACCAGGTGAGGGGAGTGAAGGGAGAAGCTGGGAGGGGATGGGTGAGACCAGGTGAGGGGAGTGAAGTGAGGAGCTGACAGGTGATAGGTGAGACCAGGTGAGGGGGGGATGAAGTGAGGAGCTGGGAGGTGATAGGTGAGACCAAGTGAGAGGGGGATGAAGTGAGGAGCTGGGAGGGGATAGGTGAGACCAGGTGAGAGGGGGATGAAGTGAGGAGCTGGGAGGGGATAGGTGAGACCAGGTGAGAGGGGGATGAAGTGAGGAGCTGGGAGGGGATAGGTGAGACCAGGTGAGAAGGGGATGAAGTGAGGAGCTGGGAGGGGATAGGTGAGACCAGGTGAGAAGGGGATGAAGTGAGGAGCTGGGAGGGGATAGGTGAGACCAGGTGAGAAGGGGATGAAGTGTGGAGCTGGGAGGGGATAGGTGAGACCAGGTGAGAGGAGTGAAGTGTGGAGCTAGGAGGTGATAGGTGAGACCAGGTGAGGGGAGTGGTGTGGATCTAGGAGGGGATAGGTGAGACCAGGTGAGAAGGGGATGAAGTGAGGAGCTGGGAGGTGATAGGTGAGACCAGGTGAGAGGGGGATGAAGTGAGGAGCTGGGAGGGGATAGGTGAGACCAGGTGAGAGGGGGATGAAGTGAGGAGCTGGGAGGGGATAGGTGAGACCAGGTGAGGGGAGTGAAGTGAGGAGTTGGGAGGGGATAGGTGAGACCAGGTGAGGGGAGTGAAGTGAGGAGCTGGGAGGGGATAGGTGAGACCAGGTGAGGGGAGTGAAGTGAGGAGTTGGGAGGGGATAGGTGAGACCAGGTGAGGGGAGTGAAGTGAGGAGCTGGGAGGGGATAGGTGAGACCAGGTGAGGGGGGGATGAAGTGAGGAGCTGGGAGGTGATAGGTGAGACCAGGTGAGAGGGGGATGAAGTGAGGAGCTGGGAGGGGATAGGTGAGACCAGGTGAGGGGAGTGAAGTGAGGAGCTGGGAGGGGATAGGTGAGACCAGGTGAGGGGGGGGGGATGAAGTGAGGAGCTGGGAGGTGATAGGTGAGACCAGGTGAGGGGAGTGAAGTGAGGAGCTGGGAGGGGATAGGTGAGACCAGGTGAGGGGAGTGAAGTGAGGAGCTGACAGGGGATAGGTGAGACCAGGTGAGGGGAGTGAAGTGAGGAGCTGGGAGGTGATAGGTGAGACCAGGTGAGGGGAGTGAAGTGAGGAGCTGGGAGGTGATAGGTGAGACCAGGTGAGAGGGGGATGAAGTGAGGAGCTGGGAGGGGATAGGTGAGACCAGGTGAGAGGGGGATGAAGTGAGGAGCTGGGAGGGGATAGGTGAGACCAGGTGAGGGGGGGGGGATGAAGTGAGGAGCTGGGAGGGGATAGGTGAGACCAGGTGAGGGGAGTGAAGTGAGGAGCTGACAGGGGATAGGTGAGACCAGGTGAGGGGAGTGAAGGGAGAAGCTGGGAGGGGATGGGTGAGACCAGGTGAGGGGAGTGAAGTGAGGAGCTGACAGGTGATAGGTGAGACCAGGTGAGGGGGGGATGAAGTGAGGAGCTGGGAGGTGATAGGTGAGACCAAGTGAGAGGGGTATGAAATGAGGAGCTGGGAGGGGATAGGTGAGACCAGGTGAGAGGGGGGATGAAGTGAGGAGCTGGGAGGGGATAGGTGAGACCAGGTGAGAGGGGGATGAAGTGAGGAGCTGGGAGGTGATAGGTGAGACCAGGTGACGGTGGGATGAAGTGAGGAGCTGGGAGGGGATAGGTGAGACCAGGTGAGAGGGGGATGAAGTGAGGAGCTGGGAGGGGATAGGTGAGACCAGGTGAGAGGGGGATGAAGTGAGGAGCTGGGAGGGGATAGGTGAGACCAGGTGAGGGGGGGGGGATGAAGTGAGGAGCTGGGAGGGGATAGGTGAGACCAGGTGAGGGGAGTGAAGTGTGGAGCTAGGAGGTGATAGGTGAGACCAGGTGAGGGGAGTGAAGTGTGGAGCTGGGAGGGGATAGGTGAGACCAGGTGAGGGGGGGATGAAGTGAGGAGCTGGGAGGGGATAGGTGAGACCAGGTGAGGGGAGTGAAGTGTGGAGCTGGGAGGTGATAGGTGAGACCAGGTGAGAGGGGGATGAAGTGAGGAGCTGGGAGGGGATAGGTGAGACCAGGTGAGGGGGGGGGATGAAGTGAGGAGCTGGGAGGGGATAGGTGAGACCAGGTGAGGGGAGTGAAGTGTGGAGCTGGGAGGGGATAGGTGAGACCAGGTGAGGGGAGTGAAGTGAGGAGCTGGGAGGTGATAGGTGAGACCAGGTGAGAGGAGTGAAGTGAGGAGCTGGGAGGGGATAGGTGAGACCAGGTGAGGAGGGGGGGATGAAGGGAGAAGCTGGGAGGGGATAGGTGAGACCAGGTGAGGGGGGGATGAAGTGAGGAGCTGGGAGGGGATAGGTGAGACCAGGTGAGGGGGGGATGAAGTGAGGTGGTGGAGGTGATGGGTGAGACCAGGTGAGAGGGGGATGAAGTGAGGAGCTGGGAGGGTATAGGTGAGACCAGGTGAGAGGAGTGAAGTGTGGAGCTAGGAGGTGATAGGTGAGACCAGGTGAGGGGAGTGAAGTGAGGAGCTGGGAGGGGATAGGTGAGACCAGGTGAGAGGGGGATGAAGTGAGGAGCTGGGAGGGGATAGGTGAGACCAGGTGAGGGGGGGATGAAGTGAGGAGCTGGGAGGTGATAGGTGAGACCAGGTGAGAGGGGGATGAAGTGAGGAGCTGGGAGGGGATAGGTGAGACCAGGTGAGGGGAGTGAAGTGTGGAGCTAGGAGGTGATAGGTGAGACCAGGTGACAGTGGGATGAAGGGAGAAGCTGGCAGGTGATAGCTGAGACCAGGTGAGGGGAGTGAAGTGAGAAGGTAGGAAGGAATAGGTGAGACCAGGTCCAGGTGAAGGGGGGGGGATGAAGTGAGGAGCTGACAGGTGATAGGTGAGACCAGGTGAGGGGAGTGAAGTGAGGAGCTGACAGGTGATAGGTGAGACCAGGTGAGGGGAGTGAAGTGAGGAGCTGACAGGGGATAGGTGAGACCAGGTGAGGGGGGATGAAGGGAGAAGCTGGGAGGGGATAAGTGAGACCAGGTGAGGGGGGATGAAGGGAGAAGCTCGGAGGGGATAAGTGAGACCAGGTGAGGGGGGATGAAAGGGGATAAGTGACACCAGGTGAGGGGGAATGAAAGGAGAAACTGAGAAATGATAGATGAGACCAGTTCCAGGTGAAAGGAGGATGAAGTGAGGAGCTGGGAGGTGATAGGTGAGACCAAGTGAGAGGGGGATGAAGTGAGAAGCTGGAAAGTGAAGAAGAAAGAATCTGATATGAGAGGACAGAAGAAGAAAGTGAAAGAGGAGAGGCACTGGGCGGAGCTGATAGGCAGGTGAGAAGAAGAGAAGGGGTGAGAGGGGAATGGAAAAAGAAAGAAAAGGGAGGGGAGAGAAATTTCCTTTAGTTAGCGAAATCAATGTTCAGCCTATGTCTCCTCTTGTGATTACTCACCTGCTGTTGCTGGTGCTGGTTAGCATAGACAAGATGAACGTGTATAAGCTTTTTCCTGGTGCTGGAGAATCAAGAAGTTGAAGGCATAGGCTCCACACACCTCCCCCACCTCTTCCTCTGTTCCCCATTCTGACCTCTTCATGCTTATCCCCTGTCCACTACTTCCCCCTCGGTCTCCTCCTCCTCCCGTTTCTCCCATGGTCCACTCTCCTCTCCTATCAGATTCCTTCTTCTCCAGCCCTTGATCTTCCCCACCCACCTGGCTTCACCCATCGCCTTCTAGCTATCCTCCTTCCCCTCCACCCCACCATTTTATTCTGGCGCCTTCCTCCTTTTTGAATCCTGAAGAAGGGTCTCGGTCTGAAGCATCAACTGTCTTTTCCTTTCCACAGATGCTGCCCGACCGGCTGAGTCCCTCCAGCATTTTCTGTTTCTCGCTCCAGATTTAAGGTGATAGGGAAGATATTTAATAGGGACCTGAAGGGCTACTTTTTAACCCAGAGGGTGGTCAGTACATGGAATGAGCGGCCAACAGGAGGGGTACCTCAGCAGCTGTGTGGAGAAGTGAATGCACAACATGTTAAACTTTGAACTGGATGGGCTACACTGCAGGGGTGTCAAACTCATTTTAGGTCACAGGCCGGATTGAGCAAAATGCAGCTTCATGCGGGCCGGATCAGTCGGACGCGTGCGAATGCAGCTTTCGTTGCCTCCGTTTTTTCAGCCCGCTCTCATGTGTCTCAGTCTCTGCTATATACTACAAAGTGTTTCACTTCACAAATTCCGTTTCTTATGAAGAAGACTGCCGAGCAAGACTGCCGAATAAACACTAAAAACCCTGAAAACCTGGTACCTGAATAAACTCAGCATTAGCCATATCATACGCCATAGGCGCTTCGATTACTGGGGCCAGCTTTAATAGTAATTAGATATTATCTCGCGGGCCAAAGATAATTCCACCGCGGGCCGGATTTGGCCCGCGGGCCTTGAGTTTGACATATATGGGCTACAGCAACAGAAGATCACACCAGGTGCCACTCCCGCATCTAATAAAGTTGACACCGAGGCTGTGACAGGTACCGTTCAAGGTCTTTACTTACTAGCAGCCACCTAAGTTCTTCTGCAGGGGGAAGAGCTACAAGGTGCTAAGCCCTTAATCACAAGAGGAACAAGAGTGTGGGCCTAATCTGATCATTCACAAGAAGGCAGTCTAGACATGCTTGAAACAGCTAGAGAGAGCGAGAATGCTAAATAATCAGGAAACCTCATCAGTGGGCAGATCTGTACCTGAACCGCAGTGAGAATAATTAACTGTGCGTTTGATTTAATCTGAAGCATCTTTGAGGACTGATCTCCTGTGGCAAAAGTACATTGCTAATCGTAGCACGGCCCTCAATCATCCAATCACCTCCGTCACACGTTTTTTTTTACAAACACAGCACTGTAACAGACCCTGCAGAATCAGAATTGGGTTTAACATCACTGGCACATGGCATGAAATTTGTTGTTATGCGGCAGCACTACATCGCAATACGTAATACTAAAGACTGTAATTTATAGTAAGAAGTACAAACTGTATATATATTTTAAAAGTTAAATAAATAGTGCAAAAAGAGAGGAAAAAAAAGTAGTGAGGTAGTGTTCTTGGGTTCAATGTCCATTCAGGAATCTGATGGCAGAGGGGAAGAAGCCGTTCCTGAATTGTCGGGTGTGCTCCTCCTTCCTGATGGTAGCAATGAGAAGAGAGGATGGGGGTCCTTAATGATGGACGCCGCCTTTTTGAGGCATCGCTCCTTGAAGATGTCCTGGACGCTGGGGAAGCTAGTGCTCATGATGGAGCCGCAACTTTCTGCAACTTATTTCAATCCCCCTCCCCCATGCAGACGGTGATGCAGCCATTTAGCCAGCACTGCTCAATTACACTCAAGTGATCAATTGACCTGCTAACCCATACGTCTTTAGAACATTGGAGGAAACAGGGCGCACGTGCAAACTCCTTACGGACAGCAGTATAAGAGAACCTGGGTCACAGGTGTTATAATCGCATTATACTAACCTCTACACTTCCACTTCATCCTTTATCATCCTGTCTGTCTGGGATAGATGGGCATGCCCATGCACAATATCTGTCCCAACCTATCTGTCTTCCTCTTTGATCAAAATTCAAAGTTCAAAGTAAATTTATTATCAAAGTACACATATGTTACCATATACACACCAGGTTCATTTTCTTGCGGGCATGCTCAATAAATCCATGATAGAATCAATGAAAGACCGCACTAATCTATAGAACAGGGTTTCACAACTTTTTTAATGTCATGGACCCCTACCATTAACTGAAGGGTCCGTGGACCCCAGATTGTGAATCCCTGGTATAGAAGACCACACCAACTTGGGTGTTCAACCAGAGTGCAGAAGACAACTAACAATAAGAGTCAGAATCAGGTTTAATATCATCAGCACATGTCCTGAAGTTTGTTAACTTTATGGCAGCAGTACAATGAAATACATGATAATATAGAGAAAAAAATGATTTACATTACTTACATTATCTATTAAATAGTGAAGTTAAAATAAGTAGTTAAACAAAACAAAAATAAAAAAGCAATGAGACAGTGTTCGTGGGTTCAAAGTCCATTTAGAAATCAAACGGCAGAGGGAAAGAAGCTGTTCCTTTAGGCTCCTGTACCTCCTTCCCGATGGTAACAAGAAGAAGAGGGCATGTCCTGGGTGGTGGGGGTCCTTAATGATGATGCAGATACAACAAAAAAGAGTGAAAATAATAAATAGATAGATAGATAGATAGATAGATAAGCAATCATTATTGAGAACATGAGATGATGAGTCCTTGAAAGTAAGTCCATAGGTTGTAGGGGACATAGCCTCAAGATTCGGGGAGTAGATTTAGGATGGAGATGAGGAGGAACTGCTTTTCCCAGAGAGTGGTGAATCTGTGGAATTCTCTGCCCAATGAAGCAGTGGAGGCTACCTCAGTAAATACATTTAAGACAAGGTTGGATAGATTTTTGCATAGTAGGGGAATTAAGGGTTATGGGAAAAAGGCAGGTAGGTGGAGATGAGTCAGCCATGATCTTATTGAATGGCAAAGCAGACTCGACAGGCTGGATGGCCTACTCCTGCTCCTATTTCTTGCGTTCTTGTGTTTTTATTTCAATGCTGGACAAGTGAAGGCGAATGTAGTTATCCCCTCTGGTTCAAGAGCCTGATAGCTGTTCCTGAAGCTGGTGATGCGACAACTGAGGCTCCTGTTCCTTCTTCCTGGTGGCTCAGCAAGAAGAGGGCATGGCCTGGACAGTGCTTTCCTGCAACAGTGCTCTGTGTAGATGCGCTCTATGGTGGGGAGGGCCATCCACACAGGCATAGATTGAGAAATTGGTCGGTTTGTGGCAGAAGTACTTTGCAACACCTAATAGTAAAAACTATAAATCACAATAATATATAACCATATAACAATTACAGCACGGAAACAGGCCATCTCGGTCCTTCTAGTCCATGCCGAATGCTTACTCTCACCTAGTCCCACCAACCTGCACTCAGCCCATAACCCTCCATTCCTTTCCAGTCCATATACCTATCCAATTTTTTTTTAAATGACAATATCAAACCTGCCTCTCCCACTTCTACTGGAAGCTCGTTCCACACAGCTACCACTCTCTGAGTAAAGAAATTCCCCCTTGTGTTACCCCTAAACTTTTGCCCCTTAGCTCTCAACTCATGTCCTCTTGTTTGAATCTCCCCTACTCTCAATGGAAAAAGCCTATCCACATCAACTCTATCTATCCCCCTCATAATTTTAAATACCTCTATCAAGTCCCCCCTCAACCTTCTACGCTCCAAAGAAACTTGTTCAACCTTTCTCTGTAACTTAGGTGCTGAAACCCAGGTAACATTCCAGTAAATCTCCTCTGTGCTCTCTCTAATTTGTTGACATTTTTCCTATACGTCGGCGACCAGAACTGTACACAATACTCCAAATTCGGCCTCACCAATGCCTTGTACAATTTAAACATTACATCCCATATAAAAAAAAGAAAATTAAATTAAATCGAGTAGTGCATAAAGAGAGGGGAAAGAATAGTGAGGCACAGTTCATGGGGTCATTGTCCGTTCAGAAACCTGATGGCGGAGGGGAAGGGCCTGGGGAGCCACGCGGGCATCCCCATGCACAACGTAGCTGGAATCAGCAACACGCGATACACCTTCGCACAGGCTCTACAACCCGTTTCAACGCACGGAACAGCCTGATAGACCTACCAGCTCTCCCCTATCATATCATCCTGCCGCTTGCGTTTTTGGTAAAAGGAAGAGGCAAACAGACGACTCGCTGAAGGATTACAGTGATGGCAATCAAAAGCGAGCATGGATTGTCAGGAACATAATCCGCCGGAGCTCTTGATAATGCCAAAGCCTCAAAAGGGGAAACACTAGGCAGATTATGCATGTAGGAATAAAGTTAAGATTGAACTGCTGCCAAATGCTTGTAATCTTTATGATACAGACTGAATATTTAAAGCGTTTGTTTCAACAATTCCACCAATGTATTAGGGACAGAATAAGTTTGGTCATGGCAGCCTGCCAACGACAACAGAAAAGGCAGAGATACCAGTGATGGAGATGTGACAATTACAGAAAGGTTTAACCAGGGTGGTCTGATTTTTTTTTTGTCAGAGATTTACAAGAACTTACAGCACTGTGCAGAATTCTTAGGTACGTATATATACAGCTAGGGTTCCAAAGACTTTTGCACAATACTGCAGTCATTTTATGTATTGCACTGTACTGCTGCTGTACAAAAAAAAGGAAATACAAATTTCATGACGTATGTGAGTGATGATAAACTTGATCCTGTTATGGGTCACTATTGTGGACTGAGAGTGGGAAGGGGGCAGGGAGAGGGGAATGATGATTGGGGAAAAGGGGAAAGGAGAGGGGAGGGAGCGGGAAGCGCTAGAGGGACATTCTGTAATGATCAATAAAGCAATTGATAGGAATCAAATGATCTTGCCTGTTGTCTCAGGACTGGGTGTGTCTCCATCCGTGCCAGCTCCCCTCCTCCCTTATCATGCCTTCTCTGCCATCTGTCCCACACCCCTCCAATGGCGCTCCACCCTCTCCATTCCCAACATCCTTTGCTCCCGCCAGATTTACAAACTTGTTCTCCCTCCACATTGACAAATACAGCACTGTATAAAAGTATTGGGCAACCTAAGCTATCTATATTAAGAGGAGTGGACAGCCAGCGCCCCTTCCTTAGGGCCCCACTGCTCAATACAAGAGGACATGGCTTTAAGGTAAGGGGAGGGAAGTTCAAGGGGGATATTAGAGGAAGGTTTTTTTACTCAGAGAGTGGTTGGTGCGTGGAATGCACTGCCTGAGTCAGTGGTGGAGGCAGATACACTAGTGAAATTTAAGAGACTACTAGACAGGCATATGGAGGAATTTAAGGTGGGGGGTTATATGGGAGGCAGGGTTTAAGGGTCGGCACAACATTGTGGGCCGAAGGGCCTGTACTGTGCTGTACTATTCTATGTTCTGTACATATATATACACCTAAGACTTTTGCTCAGTACTGTATATTAAATATACATGGATTCCAGTTTTTTTGCTTCAGCCAATAAATTAAAAAAAAACATTCCCAAAGACCTCTTTGGACAGATCAGGGTTTAGTACCATAAATAAATCTCTGGCAATTTTGTCAACCCTTATGAATTTTGATTTCCATCTATTTTGCTTTAAGGACGCTGCACATGACTTTTAAAAGTCTTTTTATTTAATTTTCAAAAGTATTTTTAAAAAGGATCTAGTGCATTAATTTTATGGATTATAGTCATTAACACATAATTCACTAGAGGGTATTTCACAATCATGTTAATATAGATTTCAAAACCCACATCAAGGAACACAGGAACTGTATCCATTTGGGTTACCCAGAGAAATCGGCGATAGTAGAACACTGCATTTACAATGGCCATAGGTTTGACTTGGACGGCACAAAACTACTTTCGTTGTCATCGTCGTGGCTATCCCTCGAGGTCAAGAATGATGGTCTTCATTCTGTTGATCTACTTATGGGTTCTCAAGTGGCTTATGAGTCCAATCTTGGCTTTGAAAGTTCTTCCGCATTCAGGACAGGTAGTTCCAGATGGCAGTTCGGGCTTTGGTTGTCGCTGCCTCTCTTTCCATTTTCTTCTCTTTTCTTCCAATTCTGCACATCTGTTGGCTTCGAAAGTTGCTGTTCCTTCTCGGGTGATGGCTTGCCAGAGTTCCCTGTCCTTGGCATTGGCTTCCCACTTGTTGATGTCGACGTTACGTTTCTTCATGCTGGCTTTTAAGACGTCTTTGAATCTCTTCTGTTGTCCGCCTCTTTTACGTTTGCCTTCTTTAGGCTGGGAGTAGAAGATTTGTTTCGGCAGACGTTCGTTTTTCATCCAAACAACATGGCCGCTCCATCTAGTTGGTTCTTGAAGAAACTACTGTGCCATTCAATGGCTTTTGGAACTGCCTGGTGAAGGAAGCCATTGAAATAATACTAGAGGAAAAGAATTTTGACAAAGACAAAGCTCTGTGTAAGAACCAGAGTTTGATTGTAATCAAGGTGGGACGGCGGAAACCTGATTGGATGAGGACTAACCAATCAGGAGGGACAGGCAAGAAGGGTATAAATACCACTGGACTAGACATGCACAAGCATCATCCCTGATGAAGGTGGCAGCGTTTGGCATCAAAGCGTCGGTTAAAATCGACATCCATATCCAAGAAGCCCGAGAAGAGTTTATTTGTTCAAAAACATATTTTATTCATAAAAGAAGTTTTCAAAAAAATCATAAACAGTACGTGGCTTTATCTAATTCATAGTGCCGTCCATCCTATACTTCCATAGTGTTATCAAGTTTATACAACTATAGTGCCAACAAAGTTGAAAGGTAGCTCATACTATACTATATACAGAGCCCCAATGTCACTCAATTCACTCAGATGTGTTTGGGTCTGCTACACAGGACACAGGCATAAGCACTGTTCCTTCTAAGCTGCATGAGTGCGTAGCCACACAGTCACTGAAATGCTCCCGTGCACATAGCTTTCGTTGAGGTGCAGCTGGAATTTTTCTCATACATAATGATAATAAAATTTGGAAATCTATATTGATATAATTGTGAAATATCCTGTATTGAATTATGTGTTAATGAACATTTGGTTAATGATATATTCAGTGCAGGCTTGAAGGGCCAAATGGCCTACTCCTGCACCTATTTTCTATGAATATAATCCATAAAATTAATGTTCCTAGGCATCCTGTGCAAGAAATTAATGCGCACGTGGCCGAATATGTAAATACAACAGAGATTTGGTGCAGCAAGAACCAGGTGTTTGAATTTGTTGAACACGTCAGGTTTGTGCTTCAGAAACAGATAACGGAAGAAATGCGGAAATCTGCTTGCTACACTCTAATTGCTGACGAAAGTGCAGACATTTCTGTACTGAAAACGTTAATTTTGTATTTTTTAAGTTTTGACTGGAAAATGAAACTTCCTGTAAGACTGTGTTAGTGTGTATTTTAAAACTAACTGTATGTGACAGTATCACTATTGTTGAAGCAATAAAATAATTTTTTATGAACAGCAATGTTGATATTTACTAGAATGTTACCTGGGTTTCAGCACCTAAGTTACAGAGAAAGGTTGAACAAGTTAGGTCTTTATTCTTTGGAGCGTAGAAGGTTGAGGGGGGACTTGATAGAGGTATTTAAAATTATGAGGGGGATAGATAGAGTTGATGTGGATAGGCTTTTTCCATTGAGAGTAGGGGAGATTCAAACAAGAGGACATGAGTTGAGAGTTAAGGGGCAAAAGTTTAGGGGTAACATGAGGGGGTACTTCTTTACTCAGAGAGTGGTAGCTGTGTGGGACGAGCTTCCAGTAGAAGTGATAGAGGCAGGTTCGATATTGTCATTTAGAAAAAAATTGGATAGGTATATGGACAGGAAAGGAATGGAGGGTTATGGGCTGAGTGCAGGTCGGTGGAACTAGGTGAGAGTAAGCATTCGGCACGGACTGGAAGGGCCGAGATGGCCTGTTTCCGTCCTGTAATTGTTATATGGTTATATGATATTCAAAAGATGGTGATGTTTACATCAGACGGGGCAAATGGATAGAATAATTGTGTGGCAGCAGTTCTTGGACAAGACTTAAAGCATCTGTCTCAGCAACATCGTATTGCACATAGGGAAGACCTGGCATTGGACAGCGAAGTATCAATTATGCAGGATATAGTAACACTGCTACGAACAGTGTCAACAAGGCAGCTCATCGGTTATAAAAGGAAAGGTAGAAGAATTAGTTAATGTCACAGAATGTGATTTTGTGTCATTTAGACCACCAAACAAAGTAAGATGGTGGTCAAGACATTTTGCTGTTGCTGCTTTAATGAGGAATTAGGAAGTTTGGATCCAGTATTGCAAGGAGCAAGTTAATGAATTTAACGACCCAATCAGAAACCGCTGCCTGAAGACTTTGACCAATCCGCAATACCGATGATGTTTTAGAAGATCTGGCATGTCTGTGTAAATTCGTTCAGAAATGTTAATTGAATACGATTGAAACACTGCAGGTTTGCAAAAGCAAAAATTAACAAGTTATGTTCACAGTATCTTGGCAATTTCATTTATTGGCAAGCTTTTCACCCTACTGCTGTTGCAACTGTCACCAATTTTGAATATGGAAAAGAGAACATTGTAGGACTGATGAAAAATCTCTCATAAACACGAGGAAGTCTGCAGACACTGGAAATTCAAAGCAGCACACCCGAAATGATGGGAGAACTCAGCAGGTCAGGCAGCATCTATGGAAATGAATAGACAGTCGACGTTTCGGGCTGAGACCCTTCTTCAGGACTGACAAGGAAGGGGCAGGATGTCAGAGCAAAAAGATGGAGAGAGGGGGAAAGAGGTTAGCTGGAAGGTGATAGATGAAGCCAGCTGGGTGGGAAAGGTCGAGGGCTGGAAAAGGAGGAATCTGATGGGAGAGGAGAGTGGACCATTGGAGAAAGGGAAGGAGGAGAGAAAGCAGGGAGAAGTAATAAGCAGGTGAGAAGAGGTGAATGGTCAGAGTGGGGAATAGAGGAAGGGGAGGGGAGCGAAGCGAAATGGTCAACAAAGCGGTCTGCCAATTTACGACGGGTCTCACCCACGTAGAGGAGGCTGTATTGGAAGCACCAGGTACAACAGATGACCCCAGTAGATTTGCAGGTGGATGCTGCCCCTCCTGGGGCCCCGAATGGAGGTGAGGAAGGAGGTTTAGGGCACGTACTCATCCCCAGTTACTATTACGATCTACAATGAGAGCTTTGCCTCGAAAAATATCACAGCAATACTGTGATTTCAAAATTGTCGTTTCTGAGAAAGTTGAGACTAGTTCAATTAAAACGTTCACTGATAGCTGAGCTACGTGCTTAGAAACAAAGAATTTGAAGAACTGTCAATTCTTGTTGACATCACTGAACCATTTCAAGCCTCTAGTGCTGACTGCGAATGAAGATTCAGTCTTACAAATTCAATCAAATGTCAATTCAGAAACAGACTAGAAGTGGAACGTTTGGATGATCTAATGAGGATTCAAATGTATCTTTCATCTGGATGCGAAATTATTCTGGACAGTGTTTATAGACAATGGATTTCTAATAAAGACAGATGCGAAAAAGTTTACGAAAAGTTAAGGATTTTCCTTGTTGGACTGTATTTCAATCTACCCATCAATTAATAAATAAAATCAAAAGTAGGTGTTTTTTTTTCAATTTTCATTCTGAATATTTATAGTATGCATATTACAAAAATAAACAATTAAAGTTCTGCGCGGTTTTCAAAAATATCCTGCTCAGGCAATAGTTGGTCCGCTCAGCCGTAAAAAACTTAAGAGGGAACATTGGGGGTAAGTACCTGCTTATCTGAGGCTATAGTTCTCCCCTTGTAAGCCTTTGCATTGGCTTACCGAGCTTCAGGGCATCCCTTCTCACAAACTCCGATAACCTGGAGTGTATCAGTTGGGAGCATTCCTTCACTGCTCTCTCGTTCCACCGGAAAGCCAAAAAGTTTCAGGCAAACTAAAGCCGCACCTTTCACCAGGAATAGATTTGAACTTTATTGTCATTGCTCAAGACAGCCGGATTGTGGTGCAACTCTAGTCCGTGCAGAACAGATGTTCAAAATTCCCATATTTACACATACAACGAGTGACTTTGATAGTCCGTAACACTCACTGCCTGGTATGTGGGGGGGGGCTACTGCACAGGACCGAAAGAAGCTGCAGAGGGTTGTAAATCTAGTCAGCTCCATCTTGGGTACCAGCCTACCCGGGACATCTTCAAGGGGCGGTGTCTCAGAAAGGGGCGAAAGGGGCGGAAGAACTTTTTCACCCAGAGAGTGGTGGATCTGTGGAATGCTCTGCCCCAGAAGGCAGTGGAGGCCAAGTCTCTGAATGCATTCAAGAGGGAGTTAAATAGAGCTCTTATAGATAGCGGGGTCAAGGGATATGGGGAGAGGGCAGGAACGGGGTACTGATTGTGGATGATCAGCCATGATCATAGTGAATGGCGGTGCTGGCTAGAAGGGCCAAATGGCCTACTCCTGCACCTACTGTCTATTGTCTATTGTCTTTAAAGGCAGCGTCCATCATTAAGGACCTCCAGTGCCCAGGGCATGCCCTTTTCTCACTGTTACCATCAGATAGGAGGTACAGAAGCCTGAAGGCACACACTCAGCGATTCAGGAACAGCTTCATCCCCTCTGCCATCTCACTCCTAAGTGGACATTGAACTCATGAACACTACCTCACTTTTTAAAAAATACATAGTATTTCTGCTTTTTGCACAATTTTAATCTATTCAATATACATATACTGTACAAAGTATACTGAATAAGATTTACTTATTTATTTACTATTATTATTTTAATATTTTCTTCTTATTATGTATCGCATCGAACTGCTGCTGCTAAATTAACAAATTTCACGTCTCATGCCGGTGATAATAAACCTGATTCTGATTCTGAATGAAAGGCCATTGGCAAGCCGGGGTGCAACATTATTCAGCTGTAAAACAGCCCTTGGAAAGAAGCTGTTTTGCAGTCTTATTCTCATCAGAATCAGAATCACGTTTAATATCACAGGCATGTGTTCTGAAACGTGCTGTCCTTGTGGTGGAAGTGCAATGAAATACATGATAAATATAGAATACGACCATAGGAGCAAAATTAGGCCACTTGGCCCATCGAGTCTGTTCTGCCATTCAATCATGGCTGATCCTTTGTCCCCTCCTCAACCCCATTCGCTGTAACTTTTAATGCCGCGTCCAATCAAGAACCTATCAATTTCTGCCTTTAAGTACACCCAACAACTTGGCCCCCACAGCTGCCTGTGGTAACAAATTTCACAAATTCACCAGCCCTCTAGCTAATGAAATTTCTCCGCATCTCTGTCTTAAATACACGCCCCTCCGTCCTGACGCTGTGCCCTTCTGCCCTAGTCTCAGGTCATGAATATAGAATAAAACAACTGAACGACAGTAAGTATATATATGTGTATATTAAATAATTCAATTAAAATAAGTAGTGCAAAACCAGAAATTTAAAAATGTAGTGACGTAGTGTTCATGGGTTCAATGTTCATCCAGAAATCAGATGACAGAGGGAAAGAAGCTGTTCCTGAATCATTGAGTGTGTGCCTTCAGGCTTCTGTACCTCCTTCCTGATGCTAACAATAAGAAGAGGACATATCTTCGGTGGTGGGGAACAATAAGAAGAGGACATTATCCTCGGTGGTGGGGATTCCTTAATGATGGACACTGCTTTCCTGAGGCATTGATCCCTGAAGCTGTCTTGGATACAACAGAGGCTAGTATCCATACTGTGTGCAGTTTTGGGCTCCTTATTTAAGAAAGGACATTGGAGAGGATTCAGAGAAGATTCACTAGAATGATTCCGGGAATGAGAGGGTTAACATATGAGGAACGTTTGACCGCTCTTGGACTGTACTCCTTGGAGCTTAGAAGAATGAAGGGGGACCTCATAGAAACATTTCGAATGTTGAAAGGCATGGGCAGAGTGGATGTGGCTAAGTTGTTTCCCATGGTGGGGGAGTCTAGTACGAGAGGACATGACTTGAGGATTGCAGGGCGCCCGTTCAGAACAGAGATGCGAAAAAAAAAATTTATCCAGAGGATGGTGAATCCGTGGAATTTGTTGCCACGGGTGGCAGTGGAGGCCAAGTCACTGGGTGTATTTAAGGCAGAGATTGATAGGTATCTGAGTAGTCAGGGCATGAAAGGTTATGGTGAGAAGGCGGGGGAATGGGACTAAAGGGGAGATTGGATCATCTCATGATGAAAGGCGGAGCAGACTCGATGGGCCGAATGGCCAACTTCTGCTCCTTTGACTTATGGTCTTGTGGTCTTATGATAGAGCTAACTTTACAACTTCCTGCAACTTACATTTATCTTGGCCCATGATCCTCTATAACAGGGGTTCCAAGCCTTTCTTCTGCCATGGGCCAATACCATTAGGCAAGGGGTCCGTGGACCCCAAGTTGGGACCCCCTGCATCTGGCAGAACTTGATCTTCCTCTACGCGAACCCTTGGGAACAGCACATAAATCAGGGAGTCCTCTGTTACATGGCTGATTGGGATATAACTCTTGCATCCTTTTCTAGATATTCATCGAAAACACACCACTCGCCAAGGGGTGGCTCAACCTCATTACAACCGTCCTGGGGCAGTGTATGCTGACTGTGTAGGAAGGATTCAACAGGCAGAATCCTTCTCACTGTCAGTCAAGTGAGTGCCTGACGACTGTTGCTGAAATGTACCTCATTGTCAAATGTAGCTAAACCACCCTTCCTGTAGCGACTTCCGCATTTCAGAATCAGAATCAGGTTTATTATCACCGGCATGTGACGTGAAATTTGTTAACTTAGCAGCAGCAGCAGTTCAATGCAATACATAGTCTAGCAGAGAGAGAAAAATAATAATAATAAATAAAATAAAAATAATAATAATAAATAAAATAAAAATAATAATAATAAATAAACAAGTAAAGCAATTGCATATATTGAATAGATTAAAAATGTGCAAAAACAGAAATACTATATATTTTTTAAAAAGTGAGGTAGTGTCCAAGGGTTCAATGTCCATTTAGGAATCGGATGGCAGAGGGGAAGAAGTTGTTCCTGAATCGCTGAGTGTGTGCCTTCAGGCTTCTGTACCTCCTACCTGATGGTAACAGTGAGAAAAGGGCATGTCCTGAGTGCTGGGGGTCCTTATTAATGGATGCTGCCTTTCTGAGACACCACTCCCTGAAGATGTTCTGGGTACTTTGTAGGCTAGTACCCAAGATGGAGCTGACTAGATTTACAACCCTCTGCAGCTTCTTTCGGTCCTGTGCAATAGCCCTTCCATACCAGACAGTGGGGCAGCCTGTCAGAATGCTCTCCACGGTACAACTATAGAAGTTTTTGAGAATTTGTTGACGTTTGCTGAATTTAAGGTGGCCCAGTATGTATCAATGTGACAGGGCACAGGTCCTAGTGCGAGGAACGACCCAATGTTCGGACGATTTAAAGCCTGGCCGGAGGGACTGAAAAGGCAGGGTGTTGGGTCAGTTCTGCTCGCTGCTCTGTGATGTTTGTTTATTTCTGCGCTGAACGGAGGCTGAGGCTGTGGCCTGCTCCAGGCTCCATGTCTGAGGGTTCAGCGACATTTATTTGGCACTGCGCTGAGCTCAGGGTGAGGCTGTGGCCTGCTCCAGCTGCTCCGGGCTTTGTGTCTGTGGACTCACTTTTGTTCTGAATGCTATTTGCTAACTTCTATTCTTTGCACGATTTGCTTTTTTTCTCCCTCTCTGCACATTGAGTGTTTGATGGTCTTTTTTTATGCGTTCTTTTGGATTTCTTTGTTTTGAGGCTGCCTGTAAGGAGACGAATCTCAAGGATGTAAATGTACTTTGAACTCTGAACTTGCTGAGACGTTTGTAAGCATAGAACAGTTTGGCCCATGGTGTTTTGACGACCCTATAACCAACTTGAAGATCAATCTAACCCCTTCCCTCCCATATAAACTAATTATCTATCATTCATGATCTCAGCCCTCTTGTCCAGGATCCTGCCCGGAATCCAGCTGGATCACTATTCCCACGTTTATCTTGAATTCCATCCCAGGGGATCCGGCGTGTACTTTTCCCACAGTGCAGGACGTTCTGTAGTGACCACTGCCCGATGGATTGTGACCAAAGGAACTTTTCCACAAATAACAGGTAGTGAGGTACGTGGATGGAACATGGTGCGGTCATAACACTCAGGCTTGGTCCTTGCCACAGCGGGATAGGTAGAGCCCAGCGACACTCCAGCTCGATGTTCAGCTTGATGGAGTCATTGGAACAAGGCTAACGTTGAGTACTCTTCTTCCCTCCACCCCCAACCCCAGACAAAATGGAAGAAGTCCAGACTGAGCGCCGCAGTGCAGGAGAAGGAGATCAGCAACAAGGGTACTTTGCACCTGATATCCATGCCTTGGGATCACCATTCCCACATTCCAAGTGAGTTGTCTATCTATCTGTCTATTTATATGTTCATTTATTGAGCTACTGCTTGGAACAGACTCTTCTGGCCCTTCGAGCTGCACTGCCCAGCGATCCCTCGACTTAACCCTACCCTAATCACAGGACAATTTACAATGACCAATTAACCTACCAACTGGTCCATCTTTGGACCGAGGGAGGAAACCCACGAGGTCACGGAGAGAACGTACAAACTCCTTTCAGGCAGTGGCGGGAATTGAACCCGGGTCGGCGGTCCTGTAATGCCTTGTGCTCTCCACTACCCTACATTGGACCTTGCCTACTCACTCCACAAGGTCCTTCCGACAAGATCAGGCTCCTCCAGATCCCCGGCACTGTCAGGTAGTCGGACGTGATGGCGGAGGAAATGGAGGATTATTCGGGCTGGTTGCCATGGAGCACGTCTCCCAAGGCCAGCCGAGAGTGGCCACAGATGCTGACCTTCAGTCCGTGCAGAAAACAGGGATGCCACCTGGTTGGCATTCACATGAGTGCCCCCCAGAGCCTGGCATTGCCAGCACCTTACGCATGGGTCATTCCCTGTCGATTCAGCAAAGGGCTGGCAAACGTAAATACGGACTACTGATCAATCCATTTGTTTATTGGATACACTGGTCGGTGATGCAATGAGAACACGGGTTAAATCTGGTAAACTTTCATGCCAGAGAGACCTCAAATATATTCGTGTTGTAATGGGTTATTCAGGCCTGTGTGGGGCGCCAGAGAGCGCTCAGCTCCCAGGCTTATAGAGCACCTGAACTGGTTAATTGTTGTTTAATTACAGTAATTAATCGTTTCGAGTTCCTAGCGGTTTTCTCGAGCGACTCACTCTTTATAACGCGGTTTTCTGGTGCTTTTTGTTTAAGCTTGTTAGGTTTAGTTTCATAGGCTTGGGGATTCCACGTTCCTCGTATTATTTAAGCAAACACTCAATTAGCCTTAATCACAGGATCCCTGTTTTGAGAATGCTATTTCCCGAGTGGTCGTTCGGCGGAGCTACCTATGTTCTTTTGGAATTCTAATGAATAAACTCTCGCCGCTGTCGCTACATCAGTGTCTGTCTTTCCTCCACAATTGGAGTCCGATATTGCCAGCGCACACTTGGCATATGTGTTGTTATAGGAATCTCAATAAGTTTTCTCCCACAGAAACTGTTCAGCCCGTTGAGTTTCTCCTGCCAGTTGCTTGTTGTTCCAGGTTTCAGCGTTTGCAGACTCTTTCGCCCTCAACCTTGAAAGAGTTCTTGGACAGGTACATGGTTGGAAAGGTCTAGAAGGTTATGGGCCAAATGCAGCCAAATAGGAGTAGCTTGGATGGGGGGGGGCACTGGTGGTTAATATAGACAAAATGGGCCAGAGGGCCTATTTTTGTGCTGTATGACTCTAACTGTATACCTGTGCTGGCTCTGAAAAAATATATCCAATTAACCATATAACCATATAACAATTACAGCACGGAAACAGGCCATCACGGCCCTTCTAGTCCGTGCCGAACGCTTACTCTCACCTAGTCCCACCAGCCCGTACTCAGCCCATAACCCTCCATTCCTTTCCTGTCCATATACCTATACAATTTTACTTTAAATGACAATATTGAACCTGCCTCTACCACTTCTACTGGAAGCTCGTTCCACACAGCTACCAATCTCTGAGTAAAGAAGTTTCCCCTCCTGTTACCCCTAAACTTTTGCCCCCTAACTCTCAAATCATGTCCTCTTGTTTGAATCTCCTCTACTTTCAATGGAAAAAGACTATCTACGTCAACTCTATCTATCCCCCTCATAATTTTAAATACCTCTATCAAGTCCCCCCTCAACCTTCTACATTCCAGAGAATAAAGACCTAACTTATAACCATATAACAATTACAGCACGGAAACAGGCCATCTCGGCCCTTCTAGTCTGTGCTGAATGCTTACTCTCACCTAGTCCCACCGACCTGCACTCAGCCCATAACCCTCCATTCCTTTCCTGTCCATATACCCATCCAATTTTACTTTAAATGACAATACAGAACTTGTTCAACCTTTCTCTGTAACTTAGGTGCTGAAACCCAGGTAACATTCTATTAAATCTCCTCTGTACTCTCTCTATTTTGTTGACATCTTTCCTATAATTCGGTGACCAGAACTATACACAATACTCCAAATTAATTCCTGTCTCCAGCTCCTTTCTGTAAGCCTGTAATATTTTCCTTTCCTCTGTTCCTCTTTTAATTCCTTTTGAATCTGCTTCCACCATCCTTTCAGATCATTTCCCAATCACAACCATTCACTGCACGACCTCCATTTTCCACTGTGTCACCTACTAACAGCCATATTGGTCCTATGGTTCTGTCATCAGAAACAGTCCCCCTTTTTCCTGGGAACAGCACGTAAGTACCATCCTAAAGAAGGCACAACAGTGCCTCTGCTTTCTTAGAAGTTTGCATAAGTTCAGAATGTCACCTAAAACTATAGCAAACTTCTGTAGCAGTTGTGGAAATATTTCTGTAGCCTTGAAGTCTTTATGAATTTACAACTTCTGTAAAATGCAATGTGACAAAATGGAACCTATGTGATCCCAGAGTGCTTTGCTGGTTTTGTTGATGTGTTTGGATGGGAGGCTTATAGGAGCGGTGCGATTTATAGCCGGGTATGCGTTTGATGGCATGGAGTGTTTTGACAGCAGCGAGAAACAGGACGCAGCTGTCGGGGCAGAGAAGCCTCATAGACAAATGCGACGCATTCAAGATGGACCAAGAAAAGGCAGGAGCAATTAAGATATGAATCAATCTCAAGGACATGAAGTTTATGAATTAGTGGACTCTGTAAATGTATAGTAATGTCCAGTTTAAAGCTGTAAGATTGAAGCTACCTACCTACCACTTAGCCTATGGAGGTAGATTTTTCCTTGCAAGTAATAAATGCAATTATAATTTGATTTAATCTGAGTTTGTTGTAGTTTGTTACTGTATATTCAGAAGACCTAGCTGAACGGTACATGACAATGCACAGTGGAGAGTATCCGAACACCAGTGTCCAGGAATGTAGAAGTTTACAAAAAGTGGTGGATACAGCCCAATACATCATCGGAAAAGCCTTCCCACTATAGGACATATTTACAAGGAGCACTGACACAAGAAAGCAGCATCTATTATCAAGGACCCCCACCAACTAGGTCATGCTCTCTACTCATTGCTACCATCAGGCAGGAGGTACAGGATTCAAAGATTCAAAGTATATTTATTATCGAAGTACTACAGAATACAACCCTGAGATTCGTCCTCCTGCAGGCAGCCATGAAGAAAAGAACCACCACGGAACCTGTTCAAGAAAACATCGAACACCCAAGGCGCGAGAAAGGAACAAATTGCGCAAATGGCAGAAAGCAGGCGGACAACGCAGGTGGTCAAACATCCAGCCAGGCGCCCAGTAGAATTCAGTTCAGTTCAGTTAGCCCGCTGCAGTTCATAGAGCAATCTTCGCTGACACGCTGCAGATTGCATCAACCGCTCCAATCAGACTGCTCGAAAAACGGCAAAAAAAAGAGCAACAGAATCCAGGAACGCGTGCAGCATGAACCCCGAAGTTCCTCAAAACAAGTCCACACAGCTAGGTTCAGGAAATGTTATTATCCTTCAACCAATGTGGAAAATTTCACTCACCTCAACACTAAACTGATTCCACAAACGTATAACTCATCTTATTTATTTATTTCTCCATATTACTTATTTCTTGTTTTTTATATATTTGCACAGTTTGTCTTCTTTTGTCAGTATACGCATGGTTTTTCATGAATTCTTTTGTATTTCATTATTTTCTTGTAAATGTCTGCAAGAAAATGTATCTCTAAGTAGAATACAGTGACATACACAGTACGAACTTCAATATTAAATGTAGTTTGACTTTGACTTATGAAGACCTTCTCATAATTTTGATCATCAACATCTATTTGGTCCCATACCATTGGAAATACTGCAGCTTGGACATATAAACTTTCAAGGAGATGGAACTTAATGATCTGCCCAGTGTTTGCATCAAAGGAAGACTGACAATCTAGTCTTTGAGACAGAGGCTGGGAGTTTTTTTATAATTCAGTACTAACGCTCAGACCTGTATTGAACTAGAGATTATGTTATTGATTAAAAAGTCCAAGCAACGTCAGTAAACTATTTGAGAAGGGACCAGTGAGACTGAACAAAAGTAATGCAAGAGGTTTAATATATCTTGGTTTATAGAAGGCCTCCAGCAAAGTAATGTATAATAAATAAAAGTTGGGGCCGTGTTGTCAAGGAATGTAGCAGAATGGATTGAGAATGAACTGGCCATGAGAAAAGAACAATAAATGGTCTTGGCATGAAATGTCGACTATTCACTCTTTTCCATAGATGCTACCTGGCCTGTAGAGTTCATAAGACCATAAGATATACAAGCAGAAGGAGGCTATTCAGCCCATCGAGTCTGCTCTGCCATTCAATCATGGGCTGATCCAATTCTTCCAGTCATCCCCACTCCCCTGCTTTCAGCCCTTTCCCTTTGATGCCCTGGCTAATCAAGAACCTATCTATCTCTGTCTTAAATACACCCAATGACTTGGCCTCCACAGCCACTCGTGGCAACAAACTCCACAGATTTACCACCCACTGACTAAAGTAATTTTTCCACCTCAGTTCTAAAGGGACGTCCTTCAATCCTGAAGTTGTGCCCTCTTGTCCTAGAATCCCCTACCACGGGAAATAACTTTGCCATATCTAATCTGTTCAGGCCTTTTAACATTCTGAATGTTTCTATGAGATCCCCCTTCATTCTCCTGAATTCCAGGAAATACAGCCCAAGAGCTGCCAGATGTTCCTCATATGGTAAACCTTTCATTCCTGGAATCACTCTCGTGAATCTTCTCTGAACCAATGTCAGTATATCCTTTCTAAAATAATGAGTCCAAAACTGCACACAATACTCCAAGTGTGGTCTGACGAGTGCCTTATAGAGCCTCAACATCATATCCCTGCTCTTATATTCTATACCTCTAGAAATGAATGCCAATATTGCAATCGCCTTCTTCTCAACCAACCCAACCTGGAGGGTATCTTGCACAAGGACTCCCAAGTCCTTTTGCATCTCTGCATTTTGAATTCTCTCCCCATCTAAATAATAATCTGCCTGTTTATTTCTTCCACCATAGTGTATGACCATACACTTTCCAACATTGTATTTCATTTGCCACTTCTCTGCCCATTCCCCTAAACTATCTAAGTCTCTCTGCAGGCTCTCTGTTTCCTCAACACCACCCACTCCTCCACCTATCTTTGTATCATCGGCAAATTTAGCAACAAACCCATTAATACCGTAGTCCAAATCATTGACAAAAAGCAGCGGTCCCAACACCAACCTCTGTGTAACTCCACTGGTAACCGGCAGCCAGCCAGAATAGGATCCCTTTATTCTGGCTGAATAAAGGCTGAATATCCTTTATTCCCACTCTCTGTTCTCTGCCGACCACCCACGCTAGTAATTCCATGGGCTCTTATCTTGCTAAGAAGCGTCATGTGAGGCACCTTGCCAAAGGCCTTTTGAAAATCCAAGTACACACGTCTACTGCATCTCCTTTGTCTACCCTGCTTGTAATTTCCTCAAAGAATTGCAGTCAGTTTGTCAGGCAGGATTTTCCTTTCAGGAAACCATGCTGGCTTTGGCCTATCTTGTCATGTGCCTCCAGGTACTCTGTAATCTCATCCCTAACAATCAATTCCAGCAACTTCCCAACCACTGATGTCAGGCTAACAGGTCTATAGTTTCATTTCTGCTGCCTCCCACCCTTCTTAAATAGTTCCTCCAGCATTTTGCGCATCTTGCTTTGACTTCCAGCATCTGCAGATTTTCTCTTGCTTGCAATAAAGGATAGATATTCAAATAAGTAACGTGGCCAATGTTAAATTTATATTACTCCTATAGACTTGGAATTTAAATTCCAAGTTGACCGTATTTCAGTGAGATGCGGGGAGGGTGATTGTCGTTGTGGTAGTTAATACTACTACTCCAATGTCACTCAGCCACTCCTATAAGGGAGGGTGTTGGCATGTGGCCTAGTGGTTAAGGCATCGGTCTAGTGATCTGAAGGTCACTAGTTCGAGCCTTGGCTGAGGCTTGTGTGTGTGTCCTTGAGCAAGACACTTAACCACACATTGCTCTGTGACAACACCAGTGCCAAGCTGTATGTGTCCTAGTGCCCTTCCCTTGGACAACATCGGTGGCGTGGAGAGGGGAGACTTGCAGCTTGGGCAACTGCCGGTCTTCCATAAAAAACAACCTTGCCCAGGCTTGCGCCCTGGAAACTTCCCAAGGTGCAAATCCATGGTCTATCAAGACTAACGGAGGCCTACACTATTACATAAGGGAGGAGTTCACCTACTGTAGAAGGAGAGTTATCAGTGAAGTTCAGTTGAATAGCCTGCTTGCTGATGTGCTGGTGTGCTCTCTGCACTATCCCTTCTTAACGAACCCTAATGCCCTGACTAATCAAGAACCAGTTGGCTTCTGTTTCAAATATACTCAATGACTTGGCGTCTACAGCCATCTGTGGCAATGAATTCCACAGATTCACTACCCTCTGGCTAAAGAAACATCTCCTCATCTCTGTTCTAAAGGGATGTCCTTTTATTCTGAAGCTGTGCCTTCTGGTCTTTTATTGATTCTATTATGGTTATTATTCATTTTTGGATTTATTGCCTACAAGAAAATGAATCTCAGGATTGTGGCATGTATGTATTTTGAAAGTGAATTGACTGTGAACTTTGAAATTCTTCTATTCTGAGGCTGTGCCCTCTGGTCCTAGACTCCCCCATTATTGTAAACATCCTCTACTGTATCTAGGCCTTTCTATGTTTGGTAGGTTTCAATGAGACCCCCCCCCCACCCCCCATTCTTCTAAACTCCAGCGAGTACAGGCCCAGAGTCATCAAACACTCCTAATTACCTTTCATTCTCAGATCATTCTTGTCAACGTCCTCTGCACCCTCAGAGTCAGAATCAGGATTAGAAATTGTTATCACTGACATAAGCTGTGGAATTTGTTGTTTTGTGGCAGTTAAATAAATAGAGGGAAAGATGAATAACAGAAATAGTGTTCGTGGCCTCATGGATCATTAAGAAATCAGAGGGGAAGCAGTTAAAATGTCGAGTGTGTGGCTTCAGGGTCCTGTAGCTCCTTCCTGATGGCAGTAACCAACGCCTCCTCACCATCTCGTCACCTTCTCAACCTCTAGTGATGTGTAATTGCTCTGACTGACCACTGAGCCTATTGGTTCGTTACGTGTCGTGTCGTATGACGTGGGCGATCAAGGGCTTTCTATGATTGTCCTTGGCAACCTTTTCTACAGAAGTGGTTTGTCTTCTTCTGTTGTCACTATTGTCTTCTTCTGGGTAGTGTCTTTACAAGATGGGTGACCTCAGCCATTATCAATACTCTTCAGAGATTTCTGCCTTCTCACATCTAGGGCCACACCAGCTGTTCACATGACCATCCACCACCTGTTGCCATGGCTTCACGTGACCTTGATCGGGGGGGGGGATAAGCAGGTGCTACACCTTGCCCAAGGGTGACCTGCAGGCTAGTGGAGGGAAGGAGCACCTTACACCTCCTTTGGTAGAGACGTATCTCCACCCGTCACCCAACTGACCCTATTACCTGGGAGGGATCTCTGGGCTGGTAAACCGTAAGCCAAGCAATGAGACAGGGAGGTAGGTGGCTGCTTCTCATCACATCCAACAGGAGCTGACGAGGGAGACCTTGCGAGCTGATTGGTCTCACCACAGCCGGTGCAGGTGCGAAGACCGGACTCGCTGCACCACCCAGGGCAGAGTTGTAAGCCCATACCACAGAGTCAAGCGGTTACTGCCTGCCCCACCCAACACCAGCCTCCGGAGACAGCTGCTCCATTGAGCTGTGGGAGTGTTTGGAGGGGGCAGGGGTCGTTGCCTAGTTCCCAACACACCTCTGTGTACAAAACGTGCAATGATTCCCTTTCCATTAACGTTATCATTACCAGGAGTACGCCCTGAGCTTTAAGTGATAGATTATACTTAAAGCAGAGGCTGATAGGTACTTGATTAACAAGGGTGTCAAAGGTTACAGGGAAAAGACTGGAGAATTATTAAGGACCTCCAGCACTCAGGGCATGCCTTTTTCTCACTGTTACCATCAGGAAGGAGGTACAGAAGCCTGAAGGCACACACTCAGCGATTCAGGAACAGCTTCTTCCCCTCTGCCATCGGATTCCTAAATGGACATTGAAGCTTTAGACACTACCTCTCTTTTTTTTAACATACAGAATTTCTGTTTTCACACATTTTAAAAAATCTATTCACTATACGTAATCGATTTACTTGCTTATTTATTACGTTTTATTGTATTTATTTTTCTCTCTCTCTGCTAGATTATGTATCGCATTGAACTGCTGCTGCTAAGTTAACAAATTTCACGTCACATGCCGCTGATAATAAACCTGATTGTGATTCTGAATGGGGTCGAAAGGGATAATAAATCAGCCGTGATCAAATGCTGGAGCAGACTCAATAGATCGAATCACCTAATTCCGCTCCCACGTCTTATCGACGTATAAGTGCATTAGGTAGTCTCCTATATTTCATTAGGAGCTTGAAGAGATTTGGGTTGTCAACTAAAACTTCTACAAATGTACCGTGGAGAGCATTCTAACAGGCTGCATCAGCGTCTGGTGTGGGTGGAGGGCTGCCGCACAGGATCAAAGTAAGCTGCAGAAGCTTGTAAAACTAGTCAACTCCATCATGGGTACCAGCTTCCGTAGTGTCCAAGGCATCCTCAAGGCAGTGCCCTTTGGAAGGCGGTGCCCATCATTGAGGGCCCCCATCACCCAGGACGTGCCCTCTTCTCATTGCTACCATCAGGGAGGAGGTACAGAAGTCTGAAGGCACACACTCAGTGGTTCGGAAACAGCTTCTTCCCCTTTGTCATCCGATTTCTGAATGGACATTGAACCCATGAACACTACCTCAGTACATTCTTATTTCTGTTTGCTTTTTGCACTACCGTAGATTCCGGATTTTAAGCCGCTACTTTTTTCCCACATTTTGAACAGCTTTGAACTTTGCGGCCAATAATCCGATGCGGCTAATGCAAGGTTTTTTTCATGCCGCCTCGTAAACATTTTGCCTCGTAACAGTAGACCAATAAAATTGATGAGTAGTTCACAGAGGTCCAATGAAATTGTACGATAAATCAAGCGCACTTTCACAATTAAATTATTGTAAATCAGTCATTTGTACTCACCCTCATCAACATGGAAAACACTCGAAGCATTGTGCTACCTACCCTCTTAGTTTAAACTATATTTGTTTTCTGTACTACATCGCGGGATGCTATGACGACACACCCGGTTTCGCGGCGTCTTGTGGGAAAATGCCGTTTGCGATGAAACGGGACGGAGGGGGTCGAGCGGCGGAGCGGCTGTGGATCTGAGCGAACTCTGCTTTTAAATGCCGTTTGCGATGAAACGGAAAGGAGGGGGGAGCGGATTCCGCGAGCGGCTTTGGATCCGAGCGAAATCTGCTTTTAAGTTAAAGGTATCAATAACTTTTCCTGGTAGGCTGCAGTATATATATTTTTTACCAGTCGTTAGGAGATATTGGAATGTTGTTCAGTAAAGAAGTATACGCAACGTATATTTAAAAGTAGCCGCGTACGGGCACGGTTCGAAAAAAAGCATTTGCAATATGTATTTGTTTTTGTTACCATATGGATTTAATTAAAAGTTAAAAAAATCCTCACGTGTAATATCTTTCTGTGTAAATATCTCATATTACAACGTGGGACACCTGCGGCCTAAAATCCGGTGCGGCCTTTACATTTAAAAAAATGATTTTATTTCTAAAATTAGTGCCAGCGGCTAAAAATCAGGTGCGCTCTGTAGTCCGGAATCTACGGTAATTATTTAACTTAACTATTTTATGTATATAAAATACTTTCTCTCTCTCTCCCCTCCCCCCCCTTCTCTCTTGGCCTAAGGTAGAAGGAGATGAGTTATACAGCTCTCCTTATATGCACATGCAGTTCAACTCTTTGAGTGATTATGCAGAAAGTTTGAAGATAACTCATCGCCTTCTACCATAGGCCACAAATTTATCAATCACCCCGATGACTTATTAACTGATGAGTCATCAACTTCAAACTTTCTGCATTTTCACTCAAAGAGTTGAACTGCATGTACATGTAACGAGAGCTGTATAACTCATCTCCTTCTACCTTAGGCCACGAACTTATCAATCACCCCTGCTGTGGACACTTTCTGGAGGTCCAAGATCCGTATGCTCCACGACCGCTGGACTAAGTGTGTAAATGTAGGAGGGGACTATGTTGAAAAATAAATGTGCTAGGTTTTCTAAAATTGACTCCTTCTACCTTAGGCCACGAATTTATCAATCACCCCTTTTTTTATATATACTTACTGCAATTCAGTTTTTTTTCTCTCTATTTATTTATTATGTATTTCATTATACTGCTGAAGTAAAGTTAACAAATTTCACAACATATGTGATATTAAATCTGATTCTGATTCTGCCGCTCTCTTACCTCAGCTTTTAATGCCTTATAACAATCTCCTTCACAGCAACCCCTGGCTCCGCACAGTTCCACCTTCATTGTTATGCAGCACCTTACTGAAGGCCTCCTGTAAATCTCAGTAAATTATATCCAGCGCCTTAGGTTTGTCTGCTCCCTCTGGTTCCACCTCAGAAAAAGGAAAATCAGCAAAATGGCGGCTTGCCTTCATTGAAAACAAATCATCGCAAAATACAGTGCAGAGTACCCTTGCGCCTAGATCCTGCCAAGAAGAAAAACGGATTCGTCAAACTGGAGGAGGGAAACAATCTAAGTTCCAGTGTTAAGTGACAGAATTGAAGAGGAAATATGTTATGCCTAGCTTTGCTGAAATTTGGCTAAATCAATCTTGGAGCACTGTGGTAGCATGTTGTAGTAAAGAAAATGGAACCGAAATGGAACCGAAATGATTTATAAGGACAGTAACAGGTTTTTGACATTTTTACTCACTGCGCACTGTACTCGAAGCGCTGTGCAACCAGGTTTCAGTACACCTGCAGCATAATGCATCTGATTTTCAATCTTACCCTTCAAATAAATTCTAGTGCTTGCCATTTCTTTCGGCTCCATTCTAATAAATCTGCATCACTACACCGGTGACGTGTGTGGCGGAAGTTCTGCACTGTAACTTGCACTAACTACCGTAGTCTGTTAATAAAGGTCGGCTGCTGCCTTTGGGAAGGGACCGCAGAGGGCAGACATTCCCACCGTGGTCTGAAAGGTGTTCTTACATTCTTCCCGTGACCGCGTGGGTTTCCTCCGGGCGCTCTGGTTTCCTCCCACAGTCCAAAGACGTACTTGGCTGGTAGGTTAGCTGGTTATTGTAAATTGTCTCATGATTAGGCTAGGATTGCTGGGAGGCGCGACTCAAAGGGCTGCAAGAGCCTATTCTGCGCTGTATCTCAATAAGAACATAAGAACTAGGAGCAGGAGTCGGCCATCTGGCCCATCGAGCCTGCCCCGCCATTCAATAAGATCATGGCCGATCTGGTCTTGGGCTCATCTCCACCTACCTACCTTCTCCCCATAACCCTTAATTCCCCTTTCCTTGCAAACATCTATCCAGCCATGTCTTAAATATATTCACTGAGGTAGCCTCCACTGTTTCATTGGGCAGAGAATTCCACAGATTCACCACTCTCTGGGAAAAGCAGTTCCTCCTCATCTCCATCCTAAATCTACTCCCCCGGATCTTGAGGCTACGTCCCCTAGTTCCAGTCTCACCTACCAGTGGAAACAACTTTCCTGCCTCTATCTTATCTATCCCTTTCATAATTTTATGTTTCTACGAGATCTCCTCTCATTCTTCTGAATTCCAGTGAGAACAGTATAATAAATAAATAACAAAAATTATTTATTTAGGTTTACAGAAGGCCTTCAGGAAGGTGATGAAGAATAAATAGGTCCAGAACCTGTGGAGTCAGGGGAACAGGTTTTCTTTGACAGGAGAAGTGCCGATACAGATTTTTAACATAAAAAAGGACTCAGAGTGGCATTTCCAGAGGCCAGTTTCTCAGTGTGTGGCATCCCAGATATGGATTTGGTCATGAGATTGCTGTTTGGAAGATCAGTAGTACCGGGGGTCCTACTTTCAGAAGGGGTGTGGAGAAGCAGTCAGTGAGAGCTGGGTGATGCTGATTCACTACGGGGAGAAGGTGGGGCTGTGAAATTTGTGGCCGGTGAATGGGACGGGCTCCTAGTTGGTGATCCATGTGTGGGGAGTCAAGGGAGGTTGGCATTGACTGATGCTGTGGTTGGTTTGGACTGGGTGCTGGGCTATCAGCGGACGGAGTTCTGTGCAAGTAGGGTGGAGACCAGTTGGCAATTTATGTTCCTCAAAATATACTTTATTCATGAAATGCACAATAATATAATCTGGACTGTCACAAGTGGCTGCACAGGCTGATAGGGTGTTAAAGCCTCCAGAGATGGCTGTGGAGGCCAAGTCATAGTATATTTCGGGCAGAGGTTGATAGATTTTGGATTAATCAGGGCATGAAGGGATACAGGAGAAGGCAGGAGATTGGGGCTGAGAGGGAAAATGGATCAGCAATGGTGAAATGGCGGAGCAGGCTTGATGGGCCAAATGGCCTCATTCTGCTGCTATATCTTAGGTCTAAAGTACAGTGACAAACTTGCCTTATGCACTGCTCCTCCCGATCAAACCATTACACAGTGCACTGAGGGAGAGCAAGCTCAAACAACAGCAGAAGTGCAAGAGATTCTGCAGGCGCTGGAAATCTTGAGCAACACACGCAAAATGATGGAGGAACTCAGCGGGTCAGGGTGAAGTGTCCATCGCTTATTTCCTCCCATAGATCTGCCGGATTTGCAGAGTTCCTCCAGCATTTTGTATGAGAACAGTAACGGGATGCAGACTCAAGTGGAAGAGAAAGTATAGTGCAGGTTAGCAATAATGTGCAAGGTCTCCAGGTGTATAGCTAGGGGTGCCTACGACGCTTTCACAGTACTGTATTTGTGATACGTCATACCTGCAATTTCAGACACGGCTAACAGATGTTGGAAAACAGAAACTTCTTTTCCCACCAAGACTAAAATCTACAATTTTCCTGCAGCACATTAAATGCAGTGTATTCCTGTTAATTGGGCTATTGGTTATTTATTTGGGACAACTCTTAAAGAACAAAAACTAGGGCTTCCTAGCTGGGATTCCCTTCATTCATTTCGAAGACTATGCCACTTCATTGGCGCAGGAGTCTGTTGCCGAAGAGCTTATAACTAGAGTCAATCACGTGCCCTTGCGCGGACAGTAGATGCAACACCGTGCTTGGGGTGAGCAGGTTTTAACAAGTGTCCATTGCGTGCCCGTTAGACACAATACTCTGCTCCGAGTGGACAGTTTTAAAATAGCGTCAGTTGCATGTATTCGTGTTCAAAAAGCAGTGATTTTTGCCACTGATAGCCGGCGAGAAATAAGCAATAGGACAATTGTGAATTGTTTTGCTCACTGCGGTTTCAAGCATTCAGGCCAGAAACAGCCAGGACTGAAAATGAAACGATTTCTCTACTTTGCCAAGTTAGTAACTGAAGAATTTGAAGGTATCGACAATCATCCTGAATGTTGCAATGAAAATGAAGATTTGGAGGATGCAGTCATCGACAACTTTGTATGAAGTCAGTCTGTTTTCTGCACTGATTTCGTTCATTTACAGTCAAAAGAATGCAACACAAATGGATTCCCCTGTTGATATTTATTAGAAACTAATATGCAGTATTATCATACTCCAGTAGTATTGGTAGTGCTCTAATTTGCCCTGTATTTCATTTAAATATATCAAATGTTACTCAGTTTGTCTTTTTATACCATTTTAACTATTTCCATGAAACTTTGGCTAATGGGGACAGCCACTTAATTGGGCCAAAATGAACCCTGGGCCTGATGTGTCCCAATTAACCATAATCCACTGTACATTTAATTTTAATCAGAATTTTACACTTGAATTGAATACTATGACCTTTCAGATAACACCAGAAGAAAGTCTCCCACTGTACGCCCAGAGAATACCCTGAGGACAAAGTCCTCTGTCATTCTCAAACACAAGCAGCGGATGCTGGAAATCTTGAGCAAAACGCACATAAAATGCTGGAGGAACTCAGCAAGTCAGGCAGCATCTATGGAGGGGTATAAACAGTTGACATTTTGGGCCGAGACTCTTCAACTTCCTGGTGAAGGAGGGTCTTAGCCCAAAACATCAACTATTTACTCTCTTCCATAGATACTTGAGTTCCTCCAGCATTTTCTGTGTCTTCCTCTGCCATTATGATAATCAGCCTTCTGTGGTTTAAGAAACCTCCATTAGATCGAACAGGGTGCTATCATCTGTCCACTTAATTCACGCAGAGGTGTGGCTAGTTCTGGGGGAGGGCTGCGCTGAAGATGAAGAATAGTATTTTTGAAGACGAAGACACCATCGTTTATTCAGGCATCGGCGCATTACTCTAACATGCCACAGAGCAGTGAAGCTAATCTGTAGGCAGCAGTTTGGTATCAAATGTGCTTCTGATAAGAATAAAGTCATTGAAACAAGTATCCACGTGCTGCATCCACAAAGGAAACAGCATTATGAAGGACCCCATGCACCCCTCATACAATCTCTTCTCCCTCCTGCCGTCTGGGAAAAGGCTCCAAAGCATTCGGGCTCTCACGACCAGACTATGTAACAGTTTCTTCCCCCAAGCCATCAGACTCCTCAATACCCGAAGTCTGGACTGACACCTTGCCCTACTGTCCTGTTTATTATTTATTGTAATGACTGCACTGTTTTTGTGCACTTTATGCAGTCCTGTGTAGGTCTGTAGTCTAGTGTAGCTTTCTCTGTGTTTTTTTTTACGTAGTTCAGTCTAGTTTTTGTACTGTGTCATGTAACACCATGGTCCTGAAAAATGTCGTCTCATTTTTACTACGTACTGTACCAGCAGTTATGGTCGAAATGACAATAAAAGTGACTTGACTTGACTTGGCTTGAGCATATGTTGTGAAATTTGTCAACTTTGTGGCAGGAATGCAATGCAATGCATGATAATAGAGAGAAAAAGAAAACTGTGAATTGCAGTATGTATATATTAAATAGTTAAAGTAAATAAACTATTATGCAAAAAAGTAGGAAATAAAGAAACTAGCAAGAATTAAAGATAATGTTAAATGATGTATTGTAATAATACAACAATGCATCAAAAAATATACCCAATTGCCTGGACCCAGAGATAAATACCCTGTACTTGATTTGGATACTAATCCACTTCAGAGCCAGTGTTGTCATTCATCATAATTAATGTGTGTGTGAGAACGAGCGAGATGAGGAGATTGCTAGGCTGCGGTAACAAGTACTGAGTGATGATGGGATCTGACATTGAGTAGCAAACAAAACTGCTTCAATATTCACCCTGGTAATTAGTTTAATAGCACAATGGAAGGCTGACAGCCAAGAGGGAATAGATGCCTCTTGTTCCATCATTCCCCAGCGAGAAAGGCTGAATCACTGCCTAACAGTAAACTCCGCTTTCTGAGTACAGCTTTATGTTCTATCAAACGATCAGCAAGAGGCAGCTTTTGATCAGAGAGCACCAAATGACCAAACACAAAGGTAGCCCGTCGCCTGAGTCCAGAAGCAGTATCGTTTGGGGCGTTAACTGCTACGCTATTACAGATTGGGGCATTCCAGAGCTAGCAGCCTCCGCAGCATCCAGGACATTTTCAATGAGCGATGCTTCAGAAAGGCGGCATCCATCACTAAGGACCCCCACCACCCAGGACATGCCCTCTTCTCATTGCTACTATCAGGGGCGAGATACAGAAGCCTGAAGGCACGCACTCAATGATTCAGGAACAGCTTCTTCTCCTCTGCCGTCCGATTTCTGAATGGACACTGAACCCATGAACACCACCTCACAACTTTTTCTGCATCACTTATTTAACTATTTTATACAGACACACACGCATAAACATATATATGTATAAAATACACAGTTACTGTAATTCACAATTTTATTATTATATATTGTCATGTACTGCTGCCACAAAAATAACAAATTTCACAACATATACCAGTGATATACCAGCTCTTGGGCTGTATTCCCTGGAGTTCAGGAGAATGAGAGGGGATCTCATAGAAACACTCCAAATGTTAAAAGGCCTGCACAGATATGGCAACGTTATTTCCCATGGTAGGTAAGTCTAGGACAAGAGGGCACGACTTCGGGATTGAAGAACGTCACTTTAGAACAGAGATGCGGATAAATTACTTTAGCCAGAGGGTGGTAAATCTGTGAAATTTGTTCCCACGAGCCGCTGTGGAGGCCAAGTCATTGGGTGTATTTAAGGCAGAGATAGATAGGTTCGTGATTAGCCAGGGCATCAAAGGGTATGGGGGAGAAGGCAGGGGAGTGGGGATGACTGAAAGAATTGGATCAGCCCATGATTAAATGGCACAGCAAACTTGACGGGCCGAATGGCCTACTTCTGCTCCTACATCTTATGGTCTAATGATATTAAACCTAATTCTGATTCTGAGTTTGGAATCTAATTCCGACACCATCAATAAGGCGTTTGCACATTCTCCCTATAAACTGTGTGGGTTTCCTCCGATGCTTCGATTTCCAAAGATGCACCAGTTAGTAGGTTAATTGGTCATTGTAGATTGTCCTGTGATTAACTAGTGTTAAATCGGTGGGTTGCTGGGCGGTGTGGCTCGTTGGGACGATAGGTCCTGTTCTGCGCTACATCTCTAAATAAAACCAAACACGGACAAATTTTCACAAGCATAGAACTATGTTAGATTTCACAGAGAACTGGGCAGGGAAAAATGTTATTGCAGGCACCACCCGCCCAAGAAACTGCCTTCTCTAAGAGCTTCCTTCTGGAAAGCACTAAGAGCTGTTAAAACAAAAACTTTGCACCATCTGATCAACCATTCTAGTTAGCCCTCCTCGCCCCCCTCTATCTATTATATCAGTCACTGCACTGTAAACTCTTTAAGCTGCTTTTTATAATGCTGTTTACATTGCAAATACATGCTGGTATTTCTGTACATTTTATTCCATTTCCAAATGTTAACCTCTAACTTAATATTTTATATAATTTTCTATTCTTGAAAATAGTTTAATGTTTTTTTTTTGGTTTTATGTTGCACCCTGACCAACTCACCACAACAAATTCCCAATACAGGTGCCCCCCCCCCACCCTTTACAAAGGTAGAGTGTTCCAATGAAACCTTTCTTAAACCGAAATGGCGTAAAGTGAAGAACCATTAATTTACATGGGAAAAATTTTCGTAGAAGCAAGAATCCTCTTTGTAATGCAAAAACAGGTTACTAATGTCCTATTACCGATGTACTAATGTACTAGTCCTGACGAAGGGTCTCGGCCCAAAACGTCGACAGTGCTTCTCCCTATAGATGCTGCCTGGCCTGCTGTGTTCCACCAGCATTTTGTGTGTGTTGCTTGAATTTCCAGCATCTGCAGATTTCCTCATGTTTACTAATGCAGGTCTTTTGTAAAAGCAAAGTGGCGTAAAGTGAGCATACGTAAAGCGGGGGACACTTACACATGTAAATGTGTACGGACAGTAATGTTGATAATTGATCCTTGATGTTTCTCCCTAGTCATCACTGGCACCCCAGGAGTTACAGCCAGTGAGCTCAGCAGTGACTGAAGCCATACTTCACACAAGGATAGTTGTGGTTGAGGAAGGTCAATCATCCTCACCCCAAGGGCATCATAGCAGAGCTTCTGGGCTCAACCATCTTCAGCGGCTTCATCAGCGACCTCTCTTCCATCGTGAGGTCAGAAGCTGGAAGTTTGCTGATTAAGCACCATTCACAAATCCTCAGAAAATGGTGGTGGCATCCGTCGGTCTCGAGAGACCATGGATCTGCGCCTGGAGTTTCCAGGGCACAGGCCTGGGCAGGGTTGTATGGGAGACCGCCAGTTGCCCAAGCTGCAAGCCTTCCCCTCTCCACACCACCGATGTTGTCCAAGGGAAGGGCATTAGGACCCAAGCAGCTTGGCACCGGTGACGTCGCAGAGCAATGTGTTGTTAAGTGCCTTGCTCAAGGACACAAACATGCTGCCTCAGCTGAGGCTCGAACCAGTGACCTTCAGGTTACTAGTCTGATGCCTTACCCACTAGGCCATGCGCCAACACCTCAGAAAATACAGCTATACAATATTCAGCTACATACTGTACACATATGTGAAGTATGGATGGTGCTTAGCTCTTAAGTGTCAACAACAACAACCATTTGCAAAAAAGACCTCAATTAAGGCCATTGATGGTAATATGGGTGAAATAACCTGTGGGACGAAAGGCAAAATACAATGGCTGATGGCTGGAGTGGTGCCTGGCAGATGGTGGCATGTCCTCTCTCCTCAAGCTTTTTTGACATACGTTTCAAATTGGAATGCTTGCGGACAACTTACAACTTGGAACTGTAACAATAAAAAGGACAAGGTAGTGGCAGTCTACTAAAAGGTCAGGATCAGTTGCAGATACGGGCAGAGAAATGGCAGATGAAGTTTAACGCAGATAAGTGTGAGGTGCTGCACCTTGGTAGGACAAATGCAAGGAGACAATACCCTGTTAAGGGCAAGACCCATAATAACGTTGCTAAGCAGAGAGATCTTGGGGTCCAAGTTTAAAGTTCCCTGAAAGTGGCCACATAGGTCGCTAGGGTGGTTAAGAAAGCCTATGGAATGCTGTTTTTATCAGTCGAGGCTTTGAGTTCAAAAGTCAAGAGGTTATGTTGCAACTTGATAAAACTCTGGTTAGGCCAGAGGTGGAGTATTGTATACAGATCTGGTCGCCCCACCACGAGAAGGGCATTGAGGCTTTGGAGAGGGTGCAGAAGAGGTTTACCAGGATGCTGCCTGGTTTAGAGTTTGTGTGCTATCATGAGCGACTGGACAAAATTGGGTTGTTTTGTCTGCAGTGGCAGAGACTGAGGAGAGGTCTGATAAAAGGTTTATAAGATTATGAGAGGCACAGATAGAGCGGACAGGGAATATCGTTTTCCCAGGGTAGAAATGGATAATACCATTGAAGTGGAGAGGGGTAGATTCAAAGGGGATGTGAGGGGTAAGTTTTTTACTCAGGGAGTGGTAGACGCCGGGAATGCGCTGCCCTGTATGGTGGGAGAGGCAAATACATTAACGGCTTTTAAGGGATGCTTGGCAAGGTACATGGATGTAAGGAAGATGGAGGGATATGGACATGGTGTAGGGAGGAGGGATTAGTGTTTGGGTGCTTTCGATTTGAGTTTAGCTGGTTCAGCACAACATTGTGGGCCGAATGGCCTGTTCCTGTGATGTACTATTCTATCTTCTATGTTTTTATCAAGATTGCTTAATGTCGTTTCTCATACACGGGTGTAAAGGAGAACAAAATAATTGTTGCTCCGGATCCAATGCAGCACAAAAAAACACAAAAGATAAAGAACACAATAATAATTATAATACACTATAAATATAAGTAAATAAGATAGCTTATATACATAGATTGATTGTTGATAAACTGACACTCAGCTGTACATAAGGTGACTGACAGGAAATAATAAAGTAGTGGTGGAGTTAGTGGGTGGAGGCGTTGATCGGCCTTGCTGCTTGGGGAAAGTAACTGGTTTTGAGCCTGGTGGTCCTGGCATGGATGCTATGCAGCACTCTCCCTGACGGGAGTGGGACAAACAGTCTGAGAACAGGGTGCGTGAGATCCTTCATGATGTTACTTCAAATGTCCAATTTAAGGTCAGAGAAATATATACAATATACATCGTGAAATGCTTGTCCTTTTTCCCGCACCTTTCTGTTTATATGTCCTTGATGGTGGGTAGGCTGGTGCCAGAGGTGCATTGGGCAGTTTTGACTGCCCGTTGTGGAGCCTTCCTGTCTGCCATGTTGCGGTTTCCATGCCAAGGAGTGATCCACTTTGTTAGGATGCTCTCTATTGTGCATCTCCAGAATGACGTGAGCTTGGATGTACAAAGACCCTTCAGAAAATAGAAGTGTTGGTGAACTTTCTTGACTGAGTAGGATGTGTCTGGGACCGTGAGAGGTTGTGCGCGATGTGCACTCCCGGGGGTTCGAAACTGCTCGCAGTTTCCGCTGCTGTGCCGTTGATGTAAAGAGAGGTATGAGTGGAGCGAGTTCTCCTGAAGTCCAAAACTATCTTGCTGACATTGAGGAAGAGGTTATGTGCCTGGCGCCAGGCCCCGAGTTCTTCCGCCTCCTCTCTGTAGGCCGTCTCATTATTGTTGGTGACGAGCCCCACCACTGTCGTGTTATCAGGTGAACTTGATGATGTGATTGCTGTGGTGTGTGAACAGAGTGTACAGCAATTGACTCGGCACACAGCCCTGGGGGCAGTTCCAAAGCACCTCGTGTATACGTGCATCGATCTTTGAAACTGGGAAGAACACCGTTACCAAAAGTTAGTGATGGCTGGACTTTAGAGCTGATGTTAAACCTTCATAAAAAACATAATGGTTCAACTACAACACTGGCCACTGGACAATAAGATGGATTTTTTACCTCACATTTTACAGTCCAGTACATATACAGTACAGTATATGTGTGTGTGTGTGTGTGTGTGTGTGTGTGTGTGTGTGTGTGTGTGTGTGTGTGTGTGTGTGTGTGTGTGTGTGTGTGTGTGTGTGTGTGTGTGTGTGTGTGTGTGTGTGTGTGTGTGTGTGTGTGTATATAAAAATATCTATATAGACACATATTGATAAGTAGATAGATATATATGTATGCATATTGATAAGTAGATATATATAAAGATAGATAGATAGATATAGATAGCTAGGGTGCCTAAGGCTTTTGCAAGGTGCTGTAGTAATTTTATGTATTGCATTGTACAGCTGCCACAAAAAAAAACAAATTTCGTGACATATGTGAGTGATGATAAACCTGATTCTGATCTGGGTCTCTATTGTGGACTGGGAGTGGGAAGAAGGGCAGGGAGAGAGGAATCATAGAATACGTACACGACGCTGGAAGAACTCAGCAGGTCAGGCAGCATCTGTGAGAAAAGAGTAACCAACGTTTCGGGCCGAGACCCTTCATCAGGAATGGTGGGTCGTGGACGTATTCTTTGATCCACAGCATCTGCAGTTGTACTTTTGTGTTTTGAGAGAGGAATCACAGTTGGGAAAAGAGAAGGAAGAAGAGGAAGGAGCTGGAAGAACCAGAGAGACATAACGTAATGATCAATAGAACCAATTGTTTGGAAACAAAAGAACTTGCCTGAGGTCCCAGAGCTGGCTGTGTCTGCACCCCGCCAACCCATACTCCTGGTACTCCTTCTCTGCAACCTGTCCCAGGCCCCTAACGCTCCACGCTCAGCATTCCCAACAGTGATCTTGCACATTATCGTTTACCTGCTCTGCACTTTCTCTCTAGCTTTTACACTTCATTCTGCATTCTCATATAGTTTTCATGCAAAATGCTGCAGGAACTCTGCAAATCAGTCAGATCTACGGAGCGAAATCAGCAATCGACATTCCAGGCCTTTCACCCTGACTTGCTGAGTTCCTCCAGCATTTTGCTCAAGGTTTCCAATATCTGCAGAATCTCGGCCCGAAATGTTGGCTACTCTTTTCCCACAGATGCTGCCTGACCTGCTGAGTTCTTCCAGCGTTGTGTACTTCTGATGTTGTGTTACCTTGTTCTACCTCACTGTGTAATGACTTGATCTGTATGCAAGACGAGCTTAAACAATACCAGTACCACTACACCTGAAGAAAAGGTTCAGGGAAATTCACCATAAAAGGCCCAGGAAGAAGGGATTCCAACTACAAGAATGAATAAGCTATGGCTAACGAGGGGAAACTTGACAAATAAGATCAGGTACGTTTAAAATTAGAGGGCAGGGTGGAGAAACGCCTCTAGCAAAGGAAGTGTAAAGCACTCCTTCCCTCTGCCAGCCTGGAGATCACCTCTGGGCAAGGTGTAGCACCTGCTTAGCCCCCCGATCAGGGTCACTTGAAGCCATCAGTGGATGGTTGTACGAGCAGCTGGTGCATATCACAAGTCCTGGTTAGGTGACCATTGACACCAGGCAAACAATCTCTGAAGAATATTGATAATGGCTGGGGTCGCCCGTCTTGTAAAGACACCGCCTGGAAGAAGGCGTTGACAGATCATTCCAGCAGAAAGCTATGCAAAGGACAATCATGACTGTGGGGCTATCATCGCCTACGTTATATGACACAGCACACATTGATGATGTCGCCAATCAAAAAGCAGGAGAGATGTCAAGGAGCATGTGGCCTGCTGTTCCATGAATTTAATTTCCAAGTGATGGGCAAAAGACGTAGCTGGGATTGAGGAATCTTTCTTTACACTTTCTTCACTCTGACCTAGAACTCAAGAATTTTAAGGCTGTTGAAAATGAGTCAGTGTGAGCTTTCAGAAGGAAATTGATGTGTATTTGAGAGAGGATAACTGGCCGTACTGTACAGAAACAATGAGGTATTGGACTGATCGAACAGCTTGCTCTGCATGGACCTGAACTGCTATGGAAACACCAATTCCCAGGGATGGAAAAGTCAACCAAAAGGAGGTGGATGGACCCAGTCCATCACAGGCAAAGCCTTCCCCATCACTGAGCACATTTATGAGAAGCACTGCCACAAGAAAGCAGCATCCATCCTCAAGAACTTCTCCACCCCCCTCCCCCACATTGTACAGGCCATGCTCTCGTCTCACTAGTACCATTGGACAGGAAGTAAAAGAGCCTTAAGCCCCACACCATTTGTTCAGGAACAGCAATTACACCTCACACATCAGGCTCCTCAACGCCAAACTGACAACGGAAACTACTGGCACGCACAAAATGCTGGAGGAACTCAGCAGGCCAGTCACCATCTATGGAAAAGAGTAAACAGGTGACGTTTCATGCTGAGACCCTTCATCAGAGCTCTTAAGAGTTAGATAGAGCTCTTAAAGATAGCAGAGTCAAGGGATATGGGGAGAAGGCAGGAACGGGGGTACTGATTGTGGATGATCAGCCATGATCATTTTAATTGGTAATTTTAAAAATGATAATTTTAAAGTAAAATTGGATAGGTATATGGACAGGAAAGGAATGGAGGGTTATGGGTTGAGTGCAGGTTGGTGGGACTAGGTGAGAGTAAGCGTTCGGCATGGACTAGAAGGGCAGAGATGGCCTGTTTCCGTGCTGTAATTGTTATATGGTTATATGATCACATTGAATGGCAGGGCTGGCTCAAAGGGCCGAATGGCCTACTCCTGCACCTATTGTCTTTTGCCTATTGTCTATTGTCTGACTGACCTTCTGGGTTCCTCCAGTATTTTGTATGTATTGCTTGGATTTCCAGCATCTGCAGATTTCCTCATGTTTGTGACACAACCTACTAACTCACTTTCAAAGAATCTACAACTCGTGCTCTCAGTATTATTAATTTACCTTTTTACTCATGTAATGCCCTGCTTAAGATTTCTACTGCTGTGCTGTGAGGTATTTTGTTTTAGCAGTTTTTCTGTAAAAGCAGTGTGTCCTACTGATAAGAGTGTTTTGGCTTCAGCTAAAGACCAGGAGCCATGTTGTCCAACTAGGGAGTGCTGTGTCAGCCAATCGGCATTGTGGGATGTGAGAGAAGGCTACAGAGCAGGTTTTCTTAACCAGAGTCCGCAAAAGATTGTGATATTCTCCTCTGACCTCTCTCTCATTATCAAAGCATTTTCCCCCACAGAATTGCCACTCACTGAAAGCTTTTTTTTTTGTTTTTCATACCATTCTCTGTAAACTCTAGACACTGCTTTGTGTGAAAATACCAGGAGATCAGCAGCTCCTGAAATACTCTAACCACCCCATCTGGCACCAAAAGAAAAATGATTCCATGGTCAAAGACATGCCTCTGTCCCATTCTGATGTTTAGTCTGATCAGCAACTGAACCACTTGACCATGTCCGCATGCTTTCATGCATTGGGTTGCTGCCACAAGAGTGCAACTAGTTGTGTTAACGAGCAGGTGCACAGGTGTACCTAAAAAAGTGGCCACTGAGTGTATACTCAAGTTCTTTGAACCATCTGACTGATATCTGGGCCATTTATAGTATAACACAAGAACAAAATGATGGAGGAACTCAGCAGATCAAGCAGCATCGAAGGAGAGGAATAAATAGTCAATATTTTGGGGCCGTGACCCTTTGTCAGGACTGGAAAGGAAGGGGGAAGAGGCCAGAATAAGAAGGTTCAGGGAGGGGAAGGAGTTCAGTTGTCAGCGATCGCCTGTCACCTGGCAGATATTTACTTCAGCTGCCAAAAGCTTTAAAATAATTAAATCAGAGAGGCACAGCTCCAATCAAAGCAGGAAATATTGGAAATAATCAGAATGTCGGGAGAAATCAATTGATGTTTCAGATCAATGATCGTTCAACAGAACTGGAAGAGAAAAGATTAGATTTATTTGTCACAAGTACAATAAACATTGAAGCATAATAAAATGTGTCATTGGCATCAATGACCAACACAGTCCCTGTATGTGCGGGGCGCAGCCCGCAAGTGTTGCTATGGTTCCAGCACCAACATAGCATAACAACTTACTAAGCACACACATCATGCTGGAGGAACTCTGCAGGCCAGGCAGTGTCAACAGAAAAGAGTCAGCCATCAACGTCTCAGGCAGAGACCCTTCATCGGGACTGGAAAGGAAGAGGGGACATCAGAGTAAGAAGGTGGGGGGAGGGGAGGATGAAGTACAAGGTGGCGGGTGATAGGTGAAACTGGGAGAGGGGGGGAGGGGTGAAGCCAAGAGCTGGGAAGTTGATCGGTGAAAGTGAAAAGGGGCTGGAGAAGGGGGAATCTGATAGGGGAGGATTGAAAGCTATGGAAGAATGGGAAGGGGGAGGAGCAATAGAAGGAAGTGATGGGCAGTTAAAGAAATAAAGTGTGAGAAAGAAACAGGAATGGGAAATGGTGAAGGAGAGGAGGGGGCAATTACTGGAAGTTTGAGAAATCGATGTTCATGCCATCAGGTTGGAGGCTAGCTGGGCAGAAACGACTTACTAACCCTTCTTTGAAATATGGGAGGAAACCAGTGCACCCAGAGGAAACCCAGGTGTTCACAGGCAGAACATTCAAACCTTTTACAGGCAGTAGTGGGAATTGAACTCCAATCACCGATTGCTGATGCTGTGAAATGGTAGGTTAACAGCTACACTACCGTACCATGCAAGTTAGAGGTATAGCAAGGTCAGGGGCAGGGAATGGGAGGACAGGGAAAGGGAAAGACAGACGGCAGTGCTTGATCCTGACCACCGGTGCTGTCTGTGTGGAGTTTCCACGTTCTTCCTGTGCTGGTACAGGTTCGATCCTGAGCTCTGGTGCTGTTCGTGCAGAGTTTCCTGTGACAGTATGGATCTCCACCGGGTTCTCCAGTTTTCTCCCAGATCCCGAAGGTGTGCAGGTCGGTGGGTTAACTGGCCTCTTACAATGCTCCGAATGTGTAGCTAAGTGGCTGGAAATCAAGGTTGGAGATGATGGAAATGTTGGCAGAACAAAACAGAATTAGTGCAGGATTGATGTGAGTGGGTGGTGAGAACTCAGTGGGCTGAGGAACTTCTCCTGCTATGACTCAATGAATGGTCCAAAAAGTTTCAAAAAAATTTCAAAAGTAATCTATTATCAAAGTACGTATTTGTTCATTGTACACTACTTGAGATTCATTTTCTTGCAGGCATTCACAGGAGAACGAAGAAATGCAGCACTGTGCAAAAGTCTTAGGCACCCTAGCTATGTATATACCTGCCTAAGACTTTGGCACAGTACTGTATTTCTCAATGTGGAGCAGAGAGCAAGTCTGTAAATCTGGCGGGAGCAAAGGAAGTTGGGAATAGCAAGAGTGAAGCATGAGTGGCTATCTCAAACTATGTTATGTCTAAATTTGGAGAAAATTAGAAGTGTTGTATTTGACCCTTCTATTAAATTTGAAAAGACATGGAGACCATTTATTCAATATTTTCATATGATGTAATGAGACCCTGTTCCAAACCTATTCGTTTTTCCAGTTTTGCATATGTTGAGAGGATTGGAGTTGGCGACACTAATGATTTTGTATTTTTTTAATAGATATTATAAACAGCCCTTTTTTTATTATTTTTTTCTCTTTTTTTTCTTTTTTCTCTTTATTAGTTATTAGGTTGTTAGATTAGTTTTTCTAGCATAAATTTTTTTTCTTTTTCTCTTTTTTGTTTTTTTTATATATATTATGATATAACCTAGTTTTGCTTTGTTTATATGTTATTTGTATCATTCATGATTTGGGAAGACATAATTATATTGTAACTATTGCTTGTGTATCCTTTCATGTCCAGTATTAATTTGTAAGTTTGTAATCCCACTATCTATGTATTAATCTTATTATGTCGATATTAATAATAATAATAATAATAATAATAAAAAGATTGAAAAAGAAAGAAGAGTGAAGTGCTGCGGGAGGGGTGTGGGACAGGTGGCAGAGAAGGAGTGCCAGGGGTGGGAGAGGTATGGGGCAGATGGTAGAGAAGGCATGCTGGGTGGAGATGTGGAACAAGTGCAGATACACCCAGCCCTGAGACACTAGACAAGGCCATTTGATTCCAAATAATTGGTTTATTAATCAATACAGAACGTCTCTCTGGTGCTTCCTGCTCCCTTCCCTTTCCCTTCCCCTTTTCAGAACCATGATTCCCCTCTCCCTACCCCCTCCTCACTCTCAGTCTACAACAGAGACCCAGATCAGAATCAGGTTTGTCATCACTCACATATGTCACGAAATTTGCCTTTTTTGCAGCAGCAGTACAGTGCAATACATAAAGTTACTTCAGTACTGTGCAATAAATAGAAAAAATTACGCACAAAGACTGACAAACAACCAATGTGCAAAAGAAGACAAACTGTGCCAATACAATAAACAAATAAAAACTGAGAACTTGAGTTGTAGAGTCCTTGAAAGTGAGTCTATAGGTTGTGGAATCAGTGTAGAGTTGAAGTGAGTGCAGTTATCCACACTGGTTCAGGAGCCTGATGGTTGAAGGTATTAAATGGTCCAGAAATCAAAACAGGTATTAAAAATTGCTAAGCCTCTGATATTGTGGAAAGGGCAGCTTCTTGCTCGCTGTTTCCATCTGCTTCTGTTCTCAGAAAGTTATCCATGGATCTCTGAGTGGGTTATATTGTTTACTGCCAATGAAAGAATTGGCAGGGAGGGAAGGACAAATTCTCAGTGCAAACTTGGGCTGTACGCACACTGTAAGTAGTGCTTCATCACAGATGGGGAGAGTAGTTAACTCCAAAGAAGTCGCCAAAGAGACACCGCCACTTGCAGGTTCCCCTTCCTGGCATGGAAACACATTGTTATTCCTTCTTTATCAATGGGGCTAGATTCTGGAGGCGTCCGTAGGAATATCATCACCACAAATACTCCAGCAGTTCAAGGCAGTTGACTGCTTCTCGAGGGACAGAGAGAAAACCATTGCCCATGCCAACGATCCCTTCACACTTTGAATGAATGGAGACAGCCAACACTGAAGCTAGTGCTAAAATTATTCATGTGAGGACCAAGGGTAGGAGCAAAGATATGCAAAGTGAGAAATTTCCCACTTAAATTTGGACTTTAGTCCATCTTGAGTGGAATGAGCCTCTATCTAGTCCAGATGGACCAATTCCACAGCATCTTAATACGAGTCACCTTACTTTTCTTCTCCGTGGATTGTCACCTTGTCATGGTGGAGACGCTTGTGTGGTCCTGAGATCCCGAGAGCGTTGCCATTTGCAGCTATGCTCCTGGTAGGGTCACCCATGGCGGTGAGGTCGAGGGTGAGGTCCCTGACAAAGAACAATCCAACCAAGACCTCAACGGTGGAACAGGCGGACTAAGTTACTTCGAACTCAATGGCTGTGAAGGCGGATGAAGGCTGCGACAAATCCATCAGCTCCAATCGTCGTGGTTTCCATGCCATTGGAATTGGTTGATTTATGAAGTATCATGTGCTTCCTGGAGTGCAACATCAAGCACACGTTAAACAAATACACGCACAGGCGTCTTCGCTCTGCGATAGATCAACAGAACGAAGACCATCATCCTCGAACTCGAGGGATAGCCACGACGACGATTTTTCAATACTATGGTTGCCATGTCGATGTGCAAATCTTGGCTGAACAAAATCCATTGTAGTCAGGGTGGTGACGGGATGGAACAGACTGAAGGGGTTGAACAACCTCAAGGCAGTGGCATTATGAGGGAAGATGGTTTGGGAGCAGCCAGGGAAGTCAGCCTGAGAGGAAACATCCAGCCAGACACTTGCCCACCAAGCAACTCTCAAAGCAGCAGCAAGTCAGGACCGGCAAGAATTAGATAAGGAGAGGGAAGGCCACTGTTGAGGAAGAGCTTGCAAACCAACAGAACAAAACCCAGAAGGAAGATAGTGAGAGACGTATAAACCAACTCAACGGCAAGAGACCTACATCTAGTGCTGATCCTGCCAAGAATATGCCAAAGAAAACCACCAGAGCTAATGAGACCACCATTCTCCCTGCAAACAAAAATTAACGCTGCTTAAACATCATTTTCATCTTTTTCACTAATGTGGGTTTTAAAAATGCTCATTTCAGATTCGCTTTCAGCATTGATTAATGCTCCCAAAGATGATTCATAGCACAGAGAGGAAGTAAAGTTTCTGCTAATGGGGCTCACTCTGTTGAAACATCCTTAGCTTGGCTGAATTACAATGATACTGCCACCTGTGTCCACTTTACCTGAGACCAGGCAGTTTCCCACACCATGACGTGGTGGCCTTACTGTTCCACAATGTCCCAGGCAAGTGACAAGTGGGTTTAAGTCAAATGCCATTTCTTCAGTCATCATATTACCATATAACTATATAACAATTACAGCACGGAAACAGGCCATCTAAATTTCCAACTTCCCTTAACACTATTAAGGATCTTTTTGTATTTGACTTTGCAAGATGCAAGAACTCAAATTTGGCAGGTGAAACTCCATCTGCCATTTCTCCACCCATAACTGATCTATATCCCATCATATTCTTTGCCAGTCTTCTCATTGTACCATTTTCAACACCACCAGCCTTTGCATCATCTGCAAACTTACTAACCTACCCATCTCTATTTCATTTATATAGACCACAAACAGATAGATTCCAGTTCGGATCCCTTTGGAGCACTACTAATCACAGAAGAGAGTTAGAATTAGTCCCTTCGACCACCATCCTCTGTGGGCAAGCTGGTTCTGAATCCAAATGGCCAATTCACCATGGATCCCAAGCATCTTAATCTGCTGGATGAACCTCCTGTGAAGGGCCTTGTCAAAAACCTTACCAAAGTCCATGTAAACAACATCCATGGCTCTACCCTCTTCAATTACCTTCGTTCCCTCGTCGTAAAACTCAATCAAGTTAGTGAGACAAACTCAAAGCCATGCTGGGTCTCCCTAATTACGGCAGGGTCTTCCAACTGCTCATACATCCTATCCTGAAGAACCATCTCCAGTAACTTCCCTGACATGCGACTCACCGATCTATAGCTTCCAGGATTATCCCTTGTTCCCTTCTTGAATAATGGAAGATTAGCTCCTCACCTGTGCCTAGAGAGGACACAAAACTGTTGTTCAAGGCTCTGGCAATCTCTTCTCTTTCCTCTGTCAACAACCTGGGGTGTACCCCATCAAACCCTGGGGAGTTATCCACCTCAATGGTCTTTAACAGACCCAGCACTATCTCCTCCTCTACTTCAAAGTTCTCTACCACATCAACACGCTCAGCACTGATCATCCTATCTTCCATTTCCTTCTCCTTGGTAAATACTGATGTAAAGTACTTATTAAGGACCTCACCCACATCCTCTATAGCCCTGAGTGGTTCCACCCTCTTCCTAATTATACTCGTCCTCTTAATGTATGTATAAAATGCCTTGGGATTCTTTTGAAGCCTACTTGCCAAGAACTTTACACTAATGACTGCACCTCACAGGATCCATCTGTTAAACTCCTGAAGTTTGCAGCCGACACAAATGTCATTGGCCTTATCCGAGACGGTGATAAGTCTGCATACAGACGGGAGGTGGAACGGTTGGTCCTCTGGTGTGGTCAGAACAATCTGGAGCTGAATACGCTCAAGACTGTGGAGATGACAGTGGACTTCAGGAGGAGCCCCCCAATACTCCCCCCACTCACTATACCCAACAGTATTGTGTCTGCTGTGGAGACCTTCAGATTTCTGGGTGTCACAATCTCCCAGGACCTGAAGTGGACACCTAATGCAGACACTCTTATCAAAAAGGCTCAGCAGAGGTTGTATTTCCCACGTCAACTCAGGAAGTACAACCTGCCTCAGGAGCTGCTGATTCAATTCTATTCAGGAATAATCCAGTCTGTTCTCTGTTCATCCATCACTGTCTGGTTTGGATCAGCTACCAACAAGACAAGAATAGACTCCAAAGAACCGTCAGGGCTGCAGAAAGGATTATTGGTGTGAAGCTGCCCTAGATCCAGGACTTATATGCATTTAGAGTCAGGAAGCGAGCAAGCAGCATTATTGTAGACCCATCACACCCTGGACATCACCTTTTCCAACTCCTTTCTTCTGGTAGGCGCTTTAGATCACTGTATGCCAGAACAAATAAGTACAAGAACAGTTTCTTCCCGTATGCCATCAGTCTTATGAACACTTGAATTTTAGTCTATTATAAATTAAGTCCACCTGTACATTCAATGAGGTGGACGGAAGTTCTAAAGTTTTTTTGAGGCATTGAGTTCAAAAGTCAAGAAGTTATGTTGCAGCTTTATAAAACTTTTTGCCTCTGGAAAATTGTATTCAGTTCTGGTCACCCCATTAGAGGAAGGCCGTTGTGGCTTAGGACAGGGTGCATACGAGGTTTACCAGGATTCTGCCTGGGTTAGGGACGTATCAAGAGGTTGGACAAACTTGGTTTATTTTTTTCTCTGGAGCGCTGCAGGGTGAGAGGAGATCAGACAGAGGTTTGTACGATTATGAGAGTGCACAGATAGTATCTTTTTCCAAGGGTTGAAATGTCTAATACCAGAGGGCATGCATTTAAGGTGAGAGGGGCTGTGAGGGGCAAGTTTTACACTGAGAGTGGTGGGTGTCTGGAATGCGCTGCCTGGGGTGGCAGTAGAGGCAGAAACTTTAGAAACTTTTAAGAGACATTTAGATAGACACATGAATATGGCTGCAAGGCTTTGAATGGAAAATCCTACAAAAGGCAATGGATTCAGCACAGTACATCACGGGTAAAGCCCTCCCAACCATTGAGCACATGAAACGTTGCCGTAGGAAAGCAGCATCCATCATCAAAGATCCTCACCATCCAGGCCATGCTTTTTTCTCGCTGCTGCCATCAGGTAGAAGGTACAAGAACCTCAGGACTCGCACCACCAGGTTCAAGACCAGTTACTACCCTGAAACCATCAGGCGCTTGAACAAAAGGGGATACCTACACTCATTTAAGGAATCTATTATCTTCTTATTTCATGCTCATTATTTATTGCTATTTATTTATACCTGCATTTCCATAGTTCGTTGCCTATTGATCCTGTTTACAGTTACTATAGATCTGCTAAGTATGCCTGCAGAAATAGAATCTCTGGGTTGTATGTATGTACTCTGATAATAAATTTTACTTTGAACTTTGAATATGAGAAAAATGATAGGATATGGACATTGTGTAGGCAAAGGGATTAGTTTAGTTGGCCATTTCATTACCAATTTCATTGGTTAGGCACGTCATATTGCTATACTGTTCTATGTTCTACTTTGGGGTCTGAAACCTTCCATCAGAACTGAAATACAGCAAATTCCAGTTAATTGGGACATTGTTTAATCAGGACAGCCGCTTATTTGGGACAACTGTTAAAGAACCAAAACTAATGGAGAAAACAACCAGCAGTCTCTTGGTTTATCTGGTATACTATGCAGCTTTATTAGGGCAGGAGACCGTTGCTGAATCTTCTCTGACTAGCGTCAGTCGCATGTGCCTGTGTGGCTGTTATCCACAACATTGTGCTTCAAGCAGTTTTTAAATAGAATCAGTTGCATGTGTTTGTGTTCAAAAGCAGTGATTTTTGTCACTGAAAGTTGGCGAGAAAGACAATTTCTTTCCTGAAAGACAATTCAGGAAGCCGTAAGACAATTCAGAACTGTTTTGCTCACCGCGGTTTCAAGCGTTCAGGGCTGGAAATGCCAGAAATGGCTGGGAGAGAAAACCAGACGATTTCACTGTTTCAACAAGATACAAACTATGAAGAATTTGAAGGCATTGACAATCATCTTGAATGTTGCAATGAGAACGTAGATTTGGAGGACACAATTGTTGATAGCATTGTATGAAGGCAGTCCACCATCTACACAAGGTATCTACACTAATGTTGTTAAGTCAAAAGAACACGGCACAAATGAATTCCTCCGTCAATAAGTATTAGGAACTAATACAAAATTTTATAGTACTGCAGTAGTATTGGTCATGTTCTAATTTGTTCTGCATTTCATTTAAATACATAATTTGATACTCTGCCCTTTTTATATCTTTTTAACTATTTCCATGAAACTTCAGCTAATTGAGGCACCCGCTTAATTTTTGCCAAACTGTACTGCTCCTGTTATGCCCCAATTAACCGGAATCCACTGTATAAACTACTTCGTTTTCCATTGACCAGCCTGACTTGTTGAGTTTTATCAGCATTTTCTGCTTTTATTTTAGATTTCCAGCATCTGCAGGTGTCTTTTCGAAGGTCAAAAGGTTAGTTTTTTGCAGGCATTTGCAGAAAAATTAAGAAATACAATGGAGTTTATGAAAAATTATAAGACTAACAAGCAACCAGTGTGCAAAAGAAGACCAAATGTGCAAATTTTTTTTATAGAAGTAAATAAATAATACTGAGTTACAGAGTCCTTGAGAGTGAGTCTGCAGGTCAAGGGTTCCCAACCTGGGGTCCCTGAACACTTTGGTTAACGGTCAGGGTCCATAGCATAAAACACACTGGGAAACCCTGCTGTAGGTTGTGCAGCCAGTCCCAAGTGGTGTTGAGTGAAGTTATCCACCTGTTTCAGGAGCCTGATGGCTGTAGGATAATATTTGTTTCTGAACCTGGTGGTATAGGACCTAAGGCTCCTGTACTTCCTGCCAATTCCGCTCAAACATAAACCTACACCAATTAACCAGTCTTCACACTTAACAAAATCAGATATTAATATTTTTTTCCAGATATGCAATGTGAATCTTTACCCTGGGGTCCTCGCCCTCTAAATGATTTGTCCTCTCCAGAACCCATTCCATCGCCTAAAGAAGTTTCAGCCTCAAAGTCTGATCAAAGCGACCTTCACTTTACTTTATTGTCACCAAACAATTGATACTAGAGTGTACAATCATCACAGTGATATTTGTTCCTGCGCTTCGCGCTCCCTGAAGTACAAATCGAAGTAAGTATAATTAAAAATTTAAATTACAAATCATAATTAGAAAATAGAAAAGGGAAAGTAAGGTAGTGCAAGTCAGGTCCGGATATTTGGAAGGTACGGCCCAGATCCGGGTCAGGATCCGTTCAGCAGTCTTATCATAGTTGGAAAGAAGCTGTTCCCAAATCTGGCCGTACGAAACTTCAAGCTCCCGAACCTTCTCCCAGAGGGAGACCTATATAATGTTCCCAGGACATGCCCTCTTCTCGTTGCTACTGTCGGGAAGGAGGTACAGAAGCCTGAAGGCACACGCTCAGCGATTCAGGAACAGCTTCTTCCCCTCTGCCATCAGATTTCTGAATGGGCCTTGAACCCAAGAACACTACCTCACTACTTTTTTTTTATCTTTTTGCATGACTTATTTTATTTAACCATCTTATTATTTAATGTTGTGATTCCTCCTAACTCTTCAGAGCCATGGAGTCATAGAACACTACAGCACAGAAACACGCCCGTCAGCCCTTCCAGTCCACACAAAGCTATTATGTTGGCATCTCCCATCGACCTGCCCCCAGACCATAACCCTCCATACCCCTCGCATCCGAGTACCTACCCAAATTTCTTTCAAACGTTGAAATTGAACCCACATCCACCACTTTCGCTGGCAGTTCAGTCCACACTCTCACCACCCCTCTGAGTGAAGAAGTCCCCCCTTGTGTTCCCTTTAAACAGTTCACCTTTCACCCTTTCTTTCCAGCCTAGCCCAAACCCAGGGGATGAGACTAGATTTTACCATAACATTTGCCAATAAACCTCAGGGCAATCCTCAGATGAGCAATAGATCTAGACTAGACAAAAACATATAGCACATGTTCAAAATATAATTAAAGCAAGTGTAGGATAAATTTAATACTGATACTTGGTTTTGTAGGTAAGGGGTCTAAACTAGACGTCAATAAATTTATTTAGCAGAACAGGTTTCCGTATTCAATCCACACAGATGTTTGGGCATCACTTTTGTTGATGGTTCAAAATGCTTCAAATGGTTCAATTTAATATGAGAGAATGTATACAGTATACAACCTGAAATTCTTACTCTTCACAGACATCCACGAAGAATGAATGACAGAGACATCGGAATGCCGAAACTCCCTTTCCCCCTTCCAAGCACAAGCAGCAGCAAAAGCATTGACACCTCCCCTCTGCCCACTTGCGCCAGCAGAAATACTGACCACCCCCAACCCCTCCTCACCACCATGCAAGAAATAGCAGAAGCCCCCCCAGAGACCTTGATCTGGAGCCCATCAAAAGCCGCAGTCCATAACCCGGTACTTCGGTACCTCTCTCCATCGAGGGAGCGAGAGATCGCTCTCCTGCAACAACGAGCGCAGAGATCGAGAACTTGCTGCTCCGATGTTACAATCTCCCACGTTGCTTTCCCAAGCCCCCTCCCCCTGCCCCCCCGACTCGAGGACCGACAGGCTCTCACTCACCATCAAAAGAGAGAGAAAGGGATCACTCGAGTACAGGGGCCTTCTCCCAGCAGAAGCTCCCGGGATTGAAAAAGACCCCGTTTCAGTGTGTACTTAGGACAATATTTTTGTAGGACGTGCATCTGGCTGCAGCTTCGCTCAGACCGCATGGATTGGTTCAGGAGGTGGTCGGACTCACTGAGAAACACACAGAAGGCAGTCACACTGTGGGCTCAGCTGGAGAGATGGGTAACTGACAGCTACGGGCTAAGATCTAGCATGTGAGAGTCTTACAAAGCCAGCTGATTAAAGTTCAGGACCACTATGTTCCTGAGAGGATGAAAATTTGGCTAATTTAGGAACCTTGGATGACAAGAGATATTGCAAGTTCAGTCAAGAAGGAAATAGAAGCAGGGTGGAGGAAGCAACACCTTATATTCCATCTGGGTAGCCTCCAACCTGATGGCATGAATATTGATTTCTCCTTCCGGTAAACAAATCCCACCCCCCCCCCCCCTGCTTTCTCTATCCCTACTCTGACCTTCTACCTCTTCTCACTTGTCCATCACCTCCCACTGGGTCCCCTCCTCCGTCCCCTTCTCTTCTAGCCACTCTCCTCTCCTATCAGGTTCTTTCTTCTCCAGCCTTTGACCTTTCCCACCCACTTGGCTTTACTATCACCTTCCACTCTTCCCCCCCCCCACCCCACTTTGTATTCCGGCCTTCCAGCTGGCCTCTTTCCCCTCGCCCCTCCTTTTTACTCTGGCATCTTCCTCCTTTCTTCTCAGTCCTGCTGAAGAGTGTCCACCCGAGATGTCAACTATCTATTCATCTCCATAGATGTTGCCTGACCTGTTGAGTTCCTCCAGCATTTTGTGCATGTTGCAATGGAAGCATGTGTAAGGTTTAGGAAGTTAAGAAGTCAAAATCAGAAAGGTCCTTGAGGAATATAAACAAAACTGAAAATAACTAAACTTGGGAGCATGGATGTGCAGAAGGATCTTGGTGTGCAAGTCCATATCTCCCTGTATGTGGTTACACAAGTGGGTAGGGTGGTAAAGGGGACATAAATGTTTGCTTGCCTTTAATAGTTGGGACGTTGAGTATAAAAACCAATGAGCCATATTGTAGCTGCGTAAAATTTGGTTGTTTGGAAGGATATGGAGGCTTTGGAGAAGGTCCAGGAGAAGTTCACCGGGATGTTCCCTGGATCGGAGAGTATTATCTATAGGGCTGGATAAAATTGGAGCGTAGAAGACCAAGGGGGAAAGTATATAAAATCATGGGAAGCTTAATGTGGATAGTCAGAGTGGAAAGGTCAATTACTACAGGGCGAAGGTTTAAGGTCAGAGAGGAAGTGTTTAAAGGAGATTTGGAAGAGTTGGGTTGAAGAGCCTGTTTCAGTGTTGTATAACAGCATTGCTCCGTGATTTACTTTTTGTTAGTTTTCCTAGTATATAACCATATAACAATTACAGCACGGAAACAGGCCATCTCGGCCCTTCTAGTCCGTGCCGAAACGCTTACTCTCACCTAGTCCCACCGACCTGCACTCAGCCCATAACCCTCCATTCCTTTCCTGTCCATATACCTATCCAATTTTACTTTAAATGACAAAATCGAACCTGCCTCTACCACTTCTACTGGCAGCTCATTCCACACAGCTACCACTCTCTGAGTAAAGAAGTTCCCCCTAAACTTTTGCCCCTTAACTCTCAACTCATGTCCTCTTGTTTGAATCTCCCCTACTCTCAATGGAAAAAGCCTATCCACGTCAACTCTATCTATCTCCCTCATAATTTTAAATGCCTCTATCAAGTCCCCCCTCAACCTTCTACACTCCAAAGAATAAAGACCTAACTTGTTCAACCTTTCTATGTAACTTAGGTACTGAAATCCAGGTAACATTGTATTAAGCCAAGAGATGTTAATTTCAATGAATCAAGCTGAGCTACAGGTTATACCCAAAATAAGCCAATATTTGCCGTCCCAATTGACCCTGGAGTATCGTAAATATCACTGCTGCTTCTTAATGTTAACCACCCCTTTCTTTGGGATGAGGTCAGTAACAAGGTTCATTTAATATTAGAGAATGTATACAGTGTACAACCTGAAATTCATACTCTTCACAAACATCCGCAAAACAGGAAACTCCATAGAATGAATGATCGAAGCCCCGAAGACCACTCCCCCCCCCCCCCACCACCACCACCTTTCACACAGGGCATACGAGCTCCTACATTTCCCATCCAGGAAGATCATGAGTGGGAAACTTGCTCCCTCAGGATAATAATTTATGATGAACAGAACAAGGGCTCCTCCAGTGGTTCAGCCAGTGGACAGGAGGGCAATTAAAAGCACCCAGTGTATCACCAGCCTACCCACCATCAAGGACGTATATACAGAGAGATTCCAAGAAACAGATGAAGGATCCCACCCACCCTGCTCACGGACTCTTTGTCCCATTCCCGTCAGGGAAGAGGCTACACAGCGACCATTCCAGGAACACCAGACTCAAAAACAGCTACTTTCCCCGAGCACTGATCAACACCACCACCCACTAACTCACCCCCCACACCCCCTACTCCCACTAGTTCACCATTTCCTATCAGAGTAACCTTATGTAGAGATACTCCTGTACCTAGTGGAGGGCTCTCAGTACCATTAACAGTGGTGTTAACTGTTCAGGCTAGCAAAATGGCTTCTCTGTATTGTTATAACGAAATGGCTTATCTGTAACGCTGTAATGGGATCCTGTGTCTCGTATGTTTGGGTTATGGCTCTGATAAGGGGAAAAATAATCAATGGAGAATTGTTAAGCTATCTTATTTTATTACCTTATCTTATTTTATTATCTTATCTATCTTATTTAATTGTTAGGCCAGTTAGAAGAGTGGGCTGAACGATGGCAGATGGAGTTTAATGCTGATAAGTGTGAGGAGCTACATTTTGGTAGGAATAATCAAAATAGGACATACATGGTAAATGGTAGGGCATTGAAAAATGCAGTAGAACAGAGTGATCTAGGAATAATGGTGCATAGTTCCCTGAAGGTGGAATCTCATGTGGATAGGGTGGTGAAGAAAGCTTTTGGTATGCTGGCCTTTATAAATCAGAGCATTGAGTATAGGAGTTGGGATGTAATGTTAAAATTGTCCAAGGCATTGGTAAGGCCAAATTTGGAGTATTGTGTACAGTTCTGGTCACCGAATTCTAGGAAAGATATCAACAAAATAGAGAGAGTACAGAGAAGATTTAGTAGAATGTTACCTGGGTTTCAGCACCTAAGTTACAGGGAAAGGTTGAACAAAGGTTTATTCTTTGGAGCGTAGAAGGTTGAGGGGGGACTTGACAGAGATATTTAAAATAATGAGAGGGATAGATCGAGTTGACGTGGATAGGCTTTTTCCATTGAGAGTAGGGGAGATTCAAACAAGAGGACATGATTTGAGAGTTAGGGGGCAAAAGTTTAAGGGTAACGCGAGGAGGAATTTCTTTACTTAGAGAGTGGTAGCTGTGTGGAATAGCTTCCAGCAGAAGTGGTAAAGGCAGGTTCGGTATTGTCATTTAAAGTAAAATTGGATAGGTATATGGACAGGAAAGGAATGGAGGGTTATGGGCTGAGTGCAGGTCGGTGGGACTAGGTAAGAGTAAGCGTCAGCACGGACTAGAAGGGCCGAGATGGCCTGTTTCCGTGCTGTAATTGTTATATGGTTATCTTGTCTGTGTAAGCTGAGCTGGCGCTTGTGGTCTTTTTCGGGAGGAGAGCGAAGAGAACGGACGTGTGTGGAGCGGGCAGTGGTTCCAGAGCAACGGATACTGGACGTCGGAGGTTCAGACGGTGGCTGAAGGCTCGGAAGGTCATTGTGGAAGGAACCGGAGGCTTGAGCTCCAACATATTAAAATATGGGCACACTACTACTTTGGCGCCTTTAGGTTATCTGTTTCTACGAAACCATCACTAAGAAATCACTATAAAGTTGCAATTATTTACTCGCTTTTGGGTATTGTCTGGTATTTGTATTGTGAGTGTGTACTGGGGGGGGGGGGGTCACGGAGGCTACACTAGCATCACATTCTGTGTGTGTACAAACTGCCCCTGTATATAAATTAATCTTACGTATTTACATTCATGTATTTACATTCATTGTATTTTTACTGTGGTTTGTTTTACGCTGCATCGGATCCAGATTAACAATCAGTTCGTGATCCTTTCTTCTTATGTACTGATAAATGACAACAAGTGATCTTGAATCTTGAATAACTGGAACAGACGTGAGCGGACCTGGGAGGTGTAAGGTTCGACTGAAACGGCCAACCACAACTACAGAAGCCTTCTGACTACTTAGAGGGCAGCTGATCAAAATCTAGTGTTGGTGGGCCAACATTAACCTGGGCTGGGTACAAGGCTTGTTATAAAACTGCTGGTATCTTTTATTGACCTCTGCCGACTTTATTCCAGTTACACCGCTGAAAAAAACAGTGAGATATGAATAAAAATACAGTTGAGTCAAAATTGATCATGTTGCACCATATTAAATGGCAAAATTACCTTCTACAGGTGGAAACTCTTAAACTGAGGTTGTTGAATCAATGGTGAGAGCTGCTCACCATCGTTCACCACTTCCCCTAAGAGGACCACGACCTTGTAGGGTGTGGAGGCTTGCGTGCCTCAATGACCCACAGGTCTATGTTGGCTGGAGTCAGGGCCTTGTGCTTTCGCTCTTGGTCGGGTCACCCATGCCCAACAGGTCAAAGGGCAGAGGCCAGACTAAGACTGGTTCACCGGTCCTCCAGGTTCGGGGGTTCAACTCGGGGCTAACAACCCTGACTGGTCAAAATAAAATTGTTATGGAAACAGCAGTGAAACAAACTTTCACTGCTGCCCTAAACACCAGCACCATAACGGGCAGTAAGTAAATAAATCTCACCATTTACCAGATCACCTGGGATTACCCTCCAACCCACCGATGCTGCAATGATCTGATCAAATTACCTCGGATCATCACACTTAACTAATTAGGTCACTTTGGGATTACTTCTGTCAGCGTCAACCTGAGAGCAAGCTGCCTTAGACCATAAAACCATAAGATATAGGAGCAGAATTGGGCCATTTGGCCCATCATGTTTGCTCTGTCATTTCATCATTTTCCTTCTCGGAACCAATCTCCTGCCTTCTAACCCGTATCCCTTCATGCCCTGACTAATCAATAATCTATCAACCTCTGCCTTAAATATACCCATTGACTTGGCCTCCACAGCCTCTGGCACAGATTCACCACTCTCTGGCTAAAGAAATTCCTCCTCATTTCTGTTCTAAAATGACACTACTCTATACCGAGGCCGTGCCCTCTGGTCTTAGACTCACCCACCACAGGAAAAATCCTCTCCACATCCACTCTATCGAGGCCTTTCAAAGTTCGGTAGGTTTCAATGAGGTCACCCCTCATCCTTCTGAATTCGAGTCAGTAGAGGCTCAGAGCCATCAAACACTCTTCATATGACAAGCCTTTCAATCTTGGAATCATTTTCGTGAGCCTCCTTTGAACCCCCTCCAATGTCAGCACATTCTTTTCTCAGATGAGGGGCCCAAAACTGCTGACGATATTCCAAGTGAGGCCTCACCAGCGCTTTATAAAGCCTAAACATTACATCCTTGCTTCGATATTCTAGTCCTCTTGAAACGAATGAACTTCTCTGAAGCACAGACAGGAGAAAATCTGCAGATGCTGGCAATCCAAGCAACACACACAGAATGCTGGAGGAACTCAGCGCGTTGGTGGAAAAGAGTACGGTCGGCAGAGACCCTTCGTCAGGACGTCGTGCGGGCTTAATTTGGGTAAAGTGAGTTGAATTACATAAAGCTCAAGGATCATGAAGTGACTCCCAGCAGAACAATCATCTCAGCCTAAAACAAAACCACAGGGCAAAAAAATAACATGCTGAACTATTGACAAAGTGCAGGAAAATAAGTGCATCCCTCTAGATCTCCGACTTGTGGAGTCAAACCCACTCCAGTGATTCAGAATACGTAATTCACTCTGACACAGCAGTGCACCGCTGAGAAAGTGCCTCACTGTCAATGATGCGCCATCTTTCATAGCATGAGGGAAGGTCCTGAGTCATTATTTCCTCTTGACACAGAGGGGGAGAGGGATAAGGAGCTGCTGGCCAATTTTCATCGTCTAATCAAGTTAAAAATATTAGATTAACTGGTTCAAAGTTCAAAGTAAAATTTATTATCAGAGTACATACATGTCACCACACACAACCCTGAGATTCTTTTACTGTGGGTATACTTAGCAAATTTATAGAACAGTAACTGTACACAGGATCAGAGGACGACAAACTGTGCAAATGCAAATATAAATAAATAGCAATAAATAATGAGTATGAAATAACAAGATAAAGTCTTTAAAGTGAGATCATTGGTTGTGGGATCACCAGAAACAGAATGAATGTAGTTATCCTCTTTTGTTCAAGAGCCTGATGGTTGAGCGGTAGTAACTATTCTTGAACCTGGTGGCACGAGTCCTGAGGCTCTTGTACCTGACGGCAGTGGCAAGAAAAGAGCACGGCCTGGGTGGAGAGGATCTTTAGTGATGGATGCTGCTTTTTCTGCAGCAATGATTCATGGAGATGTGCTCAATGATTGGGAGTGTTTTACCCGTGATGTACTGGGCCGAGTCCGCTACCTTTCGTCAGATTTTCCACTCAAAGGCATTGGTCGTGGTTTCTTGTTTATATTCTATATACAACAGCATAACATTATATTTAATTGACTTTGACAGTATTTTTTTTGTTGTTTCTACGTCTTTTGTATTATGTGTTTGTTAAAACTTCTGCTCTGATTTGTAATTTTTTTCTCTGTTGGGAAATCAATGAAAAAAGGATTGGGAAAAAAAGGTATTGGTGTTCCGGTACCAGGCCGTCATGCAGCCAGTCATCACACGTCTACAGAAGTTCGCCAAGGTTTGCGATGACGCTCTTACTTTGCTGCTTGCTTTTCCCATCAAGAGGGACTGAGGTGAGATTCCAGCTCCCTCCTCATCTTGGGACTGGCTTGGCTGCACACCCTGGTTCAGTATGGACAAGTTGGGTTGAAAGGCCTGTTTCTGTCTGCGCTTTGGATACCAGACTTCCTACATTGCCACAGTGGCTGACCACTCTTTTATTTACTGGCTGTAACCCCTGGAAGAAATATTTTTTTATTATTTAGAGGTATTTTTGCAGATCTAGCCCTTCCAGCCCACTGAGCCACACACCGCCCAGCGACCCACCGATTTAACCCTAGCTTAATCACAACTTACAATGACCTATCTAAGCTACTAATCGGTACATTTTGGGCAGTGGGAGGAAACCAGAGCACCAGGAGGAGACCTACATGGTTCACGGGTAGAATGTGAAAACTCCTTACAGACGGCGGCGCCAGAATTGAACTCTCAACTCTGGAATGCCCTGAGCTATTATAGCATCACACTAACAGCTACGCTACAGTGGTGCCCTAAATACTCTGACATATCAGTGCATGGCCTCCTCTACTGCCACCATGAGGCCAGACTTACGTTGCAGGAGCAACACCTTATATTCCGGCTGGACGGTCTCCAACCTGATAGCATCAACACAGATTTCTCTAACCTCCAGTAATTCCACCCCCCATCGCTCCTTTATTTCCCCATTCCCATTTCTCTCTCTTATCATCTCCTTACCTGCCCATAACCTCCCTCTAATGCTCCTCCCTTTCTTCCATGGCCTTCAGTCCTCTCCTGTCAGATTCCCCTTCTCCAGCCCTTTATCTCTTACACCAGTCAACCTCCCAGCTCTTTACTTGACACCCCCCTTTCCTGGTTTCGCCCACTCTTCCTGTACTTCCTCCTCCCCTCCCCCCCCCCCCCGCCCCACACTGACTTCTAATCTCTTTTTCCCAGTCCTGATGAAACGTCTCGGCCCGAAACGTCAACTTCCTACTCTTTTCCACAGACGCTGCCTGGCCTGCTGAGTTCCTCCAGCATCTTGCGTGTGTCACTTTGATTTCCGGCATCGGCAAACTTTCTCTCGCTTGTGATTCGACGAAGATCATTAAAGCTGCTATAAAAAAATACACAGTGCTGTTATGTTCTTGAAAGCCTCGACTCCTTTCCCTGTGAATGTTTGATCACTTAATGGACATTCCAATGTCTGTCAGTGTAACTGAGATACTGTACTTGATTACGTTGCTTAACACCTGATGTGGTGTAAAATAAGTTCACACGTGGGAGTGAAAGGAAGGCTAGCTTGTACTGCATGCTTTTCGCAATTTCAATTTGTTCCAAAGAACTTTACAGCTCTGGGAACATTACAAACATCTTACGTTGGCATCTCATCCACAGAGTGAAGGATGGACCGAGGAACATTGGGGTACGAGTGAAGTCTGCGGAGGCAGGGATTGAGCAATCAATGTGGGTCAGTCGGAGGTTATAATAAGCCTCTTTGGCCAAGCGCTACTCGAAGACTGACCCAAGAGCGAGTGAGAAGCCTGGCATACAGTTCTAAAGTCTTGGGCATCCTAGATATTTTTGTTTATGGTTTCAGATGGTATTTGTGTGGCAGGGCGGAGATACATCTCTACCAAAGGAGGTGTAAGGCGCCCCTTCCCTCTGCCAGCCTGTAGGTCACCCTTGGGCAAGGTGTAGCACCTGCTTAGCCCCCAATCAGGGTCACGTGAAGCCATGGGAATAGGTGGTGGATGGTGGAGCAGCCGGTGCAGATCACAGGTCCTGGTTATGTGACCACTGACACCAGGCAGACAATCTCTGAAGAGTATTGATAATGGCTGGGGTCACCCGTCTTGTAAAGACACTGCCCAGAAGAAGGCAATGGCATAAGACCATGATCGCCCATGTCATACGGCACGGAAACATAATGATGATGATGATCAGATGGTCCAGCCACCACAGAGACCTGATCTCAACATCGTCGAGGCTCTCTGGGATTACCCGGAGAGACAGAAGCAAGCGAGACAGCCAAAGTCTGCAGAAGAACTGCGGCAGGTTCTCTAAGTTGCCTGGAACAACCAATCAGCCACTTATAAAACTGCACGTCAGCGTACCTAAGAGAACTGGTGCAGTTTTAAAGGTAAAGGGTGGTCGCACCACACTGCGCCTGTGAATCTGCTCCGGTTACCTATTGTGTCTGGCGTTCCCCAAGTTGGCCTCCTTTACATTGGTGTCGTAAATTGGAGGACCACTTCGTCGAGCACCTCCACTCCATCCGCCAAAAGCGGAACGTCCCGGTGGCCATTCCCATTCCCATTCCCGTTCCAGTTCTGACACATCGGTCCATGGCCTCCCCGTGCACCAAGATGAAGCCGCCGTCAAGGTGGAGTAGCAACACCTTATATTCTGTCTGGTTAGCCCCCAATCTGATGGCACAAATATCAATTTCTCCTGGTAAGAAAATATTCCCTACCCTTCCCCTCTTCTGGACCCATTTTGGCCTCTTACCTCTACTCACCTGCCTATCACCTTCCCTGGTGCTCCTCCCCCTTCCTTTTCATCCATGGCTTCCTGTCCTCTCCTATTAGATACCGCCTTCTCCAGCCCTTTACCTCTTTCACCAATCGACCTCTACCCCAGTTTCACCTCTCACCTACCACCTTGTACTTCTTCCTCCCCTCCCTCCAACTTCTAACTGTGACTTCACATCTCTTTCTTCCAGTCCTGCTATAGGGTCTTGGCCCAAAACATCAACTGTTAACTCTTTTCCATAGACGCTGCCTGGCCTGCTGAGTTCCTCCAGGATTTTGTGGGTGTTGCTTTGATTTCCAGCATCATCAGTTCTTCTTTTATTCAAGAACTCATCTGTTTGCTTTTTGTTTATTTGCGAAGGATCAACTTGTAGGGTTGTGCTCAGTGTTAATAAACCATACACAAGTAGTTAACAGCTTTTAAATTGATAACCACAAAAGAGGCTAATATTATTCAAATACTTGATGCAAGCAATTTCATTCCATGCAACATGCATATGAATTAAAATTAAAATTAATTAGTAGTAAATGAATAATTGAGACTAATTGGTGAGGATTTTATCTTTCAATTTATAGGTGACTTTAGAAGGTCAGAAAAAAATTCACCAGTGTTATGCAAAATAGGGAAGTGAAGAATTACAAACAAGAGTAAATCTGTAGACGCTAGAAATCCAAGCAACACACGCAAAATGCTGGAGGAACTCAACAGGCCAGGCAGCATCTATGGAAAAAATACAGTCGGTGTTTCAGGGCCGAGAAGCAACACCTTATATTCCATCTGGGTAGTCTCCAACCTGATGGCATGAACATCGATTTCTCAAACTTCTGATAATGACCCTCCCCCTTCACCATTCCCTATCCCCCTTTCCCTCTCTCACTTTATCTCCTTGCCCACCCTGCACCTCCCTCTGGTGCTCCATCCACCCCCTTTTCCTTCTTCCATGGCCTTCTGTCCTCTCCTATCAGACTCCCCCTTCTCCAGCCCTGTATCTCTTTCACCAATCAACTTCGCTCTTTACTTCACCCCCTCCCTCTCCCAGCTTCACCTTGTGTTTCTCCCTCCTTTAACCCCCCCCCCCCCCACCACCTTTTAAATCTACTCATCATCTCTCTTTCTCCGGTCCTGATGAAGGGTTTCGTCCCGGAATGTCGACTGTACTCTTTTCCATAGATGCTGCCTGGCCTGCTGAGTTTCTCCAGCATTTTGTGTGTGTTGAGATGAATAATTAGTTTGTAAAGGCTGGCTTTTATCTTTGTTGGGAAAAATGGCAATTAGATTCCGCGCCTGATCAAACTGGTGTGGCAGGAAGGCAGTTGGAGTTCGCTCTCAAGTTTCAGGAGCGAACCAGACAGGATTTCTTCTCTACCAAGGTTGGGTGGGACTACAACTACAGATCATGGGTTAAGGGTGAAAGGTGAAATGTTTCAGGGGAACATGAGGGGGAACTTCTTCACTCAGAGTGTGGTGAGGGCATGGAACAAGCTGCCAGCACAAGTGGTGTATGAGAACCTTGATTTCAACATTTAAAAGAAGTTTAGATCGGTACATGGATGGTAGGGGTATGGAGGGCCATAACCCTAGTGCGGGTTGATGGGACTAGGCGGTTTGAATGGTGCAGCACAGACTAGATGGGCCAAAGAGCCTGTTTCTGTCCTATATTTTTCTATGAATCTATGACACCCTCCCAATCTGATGTCACATTGAGGAAGGTCAATAGTCCTGTCATGTGCTTTCCAGGACTACAACCAATCTTGTACCCTGTTGGTACGCAGTGCACGATGCTATGTCATCCAATGGGCAGAGGGGTACCAGCTCTCAGACAGGAGGGCTGGAGTGAAGGTACAACAGTGGTCCACAGCCAACAAACCCTAGCCACTCTCTAAAGAGCTGCACCCTAGGGAAGTAAGAGGCTATCTTCTGGGGAAAGAGATCGGGAAGAACTATGAGGGAGGAATTGGTCTCTACAGGGCATGGAGATCCAGTTTTTAGAAGGTAAAGCCAAAGTTTGCAAAGAGAGGATACACGTAAAGTGACGGTCACATTCGGGAGTATGTATAGCCAGAGTTCCCTAACTCCCCACTGGCTGGCTTTCCGGGCACTAAGTCTGTAATCAGCAATTCCTCAGACTGCGACACCTCTGCCCTGCATGCTCAAACAACTGAGCAGAGGGCATATTGTGGCAACTCCAGGCTTTAATAATTAATACGGTAGAAGACAGATTCAATATTAATACTGTTATAAAATGGAAAAGCAGTGGCAAAGACTGAGCTTCTCTGCATTACGGCGTAATTAACCCTCCGCTCCCCATTTTGGCTCCCCTTTTACCCCTTATAGTCAGACAGTGATGAAATCCTTTAGGCAATGCTGCCGTTGTCCAGGTCTATTTTCATTTGAAGTCTAGTCCCACTCAAAGTTATATTACTAGTTCTATGGGACTGTAATTTTAACCTCACCTAGATATAAGTGACCTGAAGGGTTGGGGCTAGAGACGTGTCCTACAAGCCAACTGATTTAGATCACTTTGTCAAGGATCTTGGCTCCATCCACAACAAGCGGGATTTCCCAGCGCCCAACAACTTTAATTCCAATCCACATTCCCATTCTGACATGGCGGTCCATAGCCTCCTTTCCTGTCACAATGAAGCCACTCTCGGGTTGGAGGAGCAACACCTCATATTCTGACTGGACAGCCTCCAACCTGATGGCATGAACATTGATTTCTCTAACATCCGGTAATTATCCCCCTCCCCCTTCTCCCATTCCCCACTCTGGCTCCCCTCTAAGCTTTTCTCATCTCCTCACCTGCCTATCACCTCTGTCTGGTGCCCCTCCTCCTTCCCTTTCTCCCACAGTCTCCTCTCCTACCAGATTCCTCCTTCTTCAGCCTGTTACCTTTTCCACCAATCACCTTCCAGCTTCTCACTTCATTCCCCCTTCCCCCTCACCTGGCTTTACCCAATCACCTTCCAGTTTCTCACTTCATTCCCCCTTCCCCCTCACCTGGCTTTACCCAATCACCTTCCAGCTTCTCACTTCATTCCCCCTTCCCCCTCACCTGGCTTTACCCAACGCCTTCCAGCTGCCACTACTCCCACGTTATTCTGCTTCTTTCCCCCTTCCTTTCAAGTCCTGAAAAAAGGGTTTTGGCCCGTAATGGCGATTCTTTATTCCTCTCGGTAAACGCTGCCTGCCCTGCTGAGTTCCTTCAGCATTTCGTGTGTGTTACTCTAGATTTCCGGCATCTGCAGAAACTCTTGTGTTTGTGACCATGAACCCAAAGTCATTGTATTAGTGTTTGGACGCTCACCTCAATATTTAAGAGCAGACAGCACACGCTGGGACCTGGGATCACTGCCAGATCGGCCTTAGGCCTCGGGCTGAGCAGCTCCAAGTTGATCGCTCACATAACGTCTGTGAGAAGTCCAGTTATTGAAGATTGGTTTTATATCTATGTGACGCTCACGCGACAGGCTGGTATACGTCTAGGGGATGAATTCCAACCACTCACCAACCCCGCCTCCTGTATACGCAGTTGCTGTGGAAAACAAGTTAACGCAGCGTCGCGCACACGATATCAAGCTCACACCAGATACAGTTATAGAAAATACTTTAAGGATTTTACTAGAACTAAATGATTACTAACGATACAGTATATACGAAGGGAAAGAAAATAAAGAAAAAGGCGCCAAAACTTGTCAGAGTTCGGTCAATTTAGCGCACATCGTTGGAGCTCAACCATCGAACCGTTCGACCCCTCTTCGATCTCCTCCGACCTCCATGACCGCGCACCTGGGACCACCCGAAGTGGTCGACCGAGCAGTGCGGCACACGTCCGCCTTCTTCCCCGCTCTCGAAAAGACCGCGATATCCCGGCTCCCAGACCCACAAGAAAGAATATAACATCCAACCCCATCGGTTAACTAATGAATACAATCCCCGTTATCAGCGATCTTAAACGTAAACAGACTGCGAGAAGCTTCGAGAATCCTCTGCAGGACAACACTCTCTCACCAGTTAGCATAACAAAGAAGCAGTTTTACTTCTAACAGACAAAGAAGCCATTTTGATTAACATACGCAGTACATCTATATATCTGATAATATGGGCAAAGGCCGCGGAAAAGCTGCAGCAGGGTCAGTCATTTCTGGCTGCATCGTTGTGTGGTACAGACGCTTCGAGTCATCAGACCACGGGACCCCACGGAGGATAAGAAGTGCCGAGAGGATCGCCGGGGCCTCCCTCCCTCCCCACTAATACGAAACTTTACCGGGAGCGTTGCAGACGAAGGGCCCAAAACATAGCTGGGGTTCCCCACCGCCCGTCCCACAGTCCCTTTGACAGTCGGGAAGGAGGTACGGGAGCATCAGGGCTAGGACAGCCCAACTGAGTAACAACTTCGTCCCTCAGACCGTGAGACTAATGAAAACCCTGCAACCAGCGAGGTCTTCTCACTAGGACAGCGAGCTGTTTGCTGTTCACTCCTAACCTGTGCTGTGTTTTACCAGCACAGGTCAATATGCATTTTGAATTATGTTTTATAAACTTATTTATAATATTTTAGTTTATGTGCTGTGTGTGATATATGTTGTGGTGTCCCTCTCTCTGGTGCTTCCCTCTCCCTTCCCATTTTCCCAACCACGATTCCCCTCTCCCTGCCCCTTTTCCCAACCATGATTCCCCTCTCCCTGCCCCCTTTCCCAACCATAATTCCCCTCTCCCTGCCCCCTTTCCCACTCTCAGTCCACAATAGAGACCCAGATCAGAATCAGCTTTATCATCACGAGGATGATTCCTGGAATGCAGGGACTAACATACGAGGAGCGTTTATCGGCTCTTGGATTGTATTCATTAGAGTATAGAAGAATGAGAGGGGATCTCATAGAAACATTTCGAATGTTGAAAGGGTTGAAAGAGTATATGTAGAAAGGCTGTTACCCTTGGTGGGTGAGTCCAGAACAAGAGGTCACAGTCTTAGAATTAGAGGGTACCCATTTAAAACAGAAATGAGGAGAAATATTTTTAGCCAGAGGGTCGTGGATTTATGGAATTCGTTGCCACATACAGCTGTGGAGGCCCAATCATTGAGGGTTTTTAAGGAGGGGATTGACAGGTATCTAATTAGTCAGGGTATCAAGGGATATGGGGGAAAAAGCCGGAAATTGGAACTAGACGGGAGAATAGCTTAGCTCATGGTGGAGTGGCGGAACAGACACAATGGGCCGAATGGCCTACTTTTGCTCCTTTGTCTTGTGACCTTGTGATCACTCACATATGTCAAGATTTTTTTGCAGTAGCAGCAGCAGTACAATGCAATACATAAAACTACTACAGTACTGTGCAAAAAGCTACACATATGTGCCTAAAACATTTGCACAGTAATGTAACCTCCTTTAGATTTTGTGCCCCAGCTGATGAATGCTAGTATCATATATTGTGTGCAGTTCTGGTCACTGAATTACAGGAAGGATATTAATAAGGCTGAAAGAGTGCAGAGAAGGTTTACAAGGATGTTGACGGGGCTTGAGAAACTGAGCTACAGAGAAAGATTGAATAGGTTAGGACTTTATTCCCTGGAGCGTAGAAGAATGAGGGGAGATTTGATAGAGGTATATAAAATTCTGATGGGTATAGATAGAGTGAATGCAAGCAGGCTTTTTCCACTGAGGCCAGGGGAGAAAAAAAAGCAGAGGACATGGGTTAAGGGTGCAGGGGGAAAAGTTTAAAGGGAACATTGGGGGGGGGGGGCTTCTTCACACAGAGAGTGGTGGGAGTGTGGAATGAGCTGCCAGATGAAGTAGTAAATGTGGGCTTAAGTTTAACATTTAAGAAAAACTTGGACAGGTACATGGATGAGAGGGGTATGGAGGGATATGGGCCAGGTGCAGGTCAGTGGGACTAGGCAGAAAAATGGTTCGGCACAGCCAAGAAGGGCCGAAGGGCCTGTTTCTGTGCTGTAATGTTCTAAGGTTCTATATGGTTTCTTCACCACCTCATAAAGCTCAAGATGCTTGGTCTTATTCAGCAAAGCCCCTCCGATCTTCAGTGTTCCTCCGGCAGCAGTACAGTATAATACATAGAATTACTACAGCATTGTGCAAAAGTCTTAGGCATCCTAGCTATATATATCTGGCTAAGACTTTCAGTACTATTCCTTCTTAGTAGTTCACACTCACAGTACTACATCCTCTATGCAATTCACACCAGCAGTACTGTATCCTCAATTCATATCACACTTAAAGTACTGTACCCTCTAGGCAGTTAACACTGAAGCTACTGTCACTTGCCAACACAACATGGATAAAGATGCAAAGAGCTTTAAAGATTAGCTTTATTTGTTACATGTACATTGAGCACGCAGTGATCTGTGCTGTTTGTGTCCAATCAAATCAGCGAGGATATAGATGGGCAGCCCACAAGTGCACCAATAGAGCGTGGCATAGTCATAGAGTCATAGGAAAGTACACACAGAAGCAGACCTTTCGGCCCATCTAGTCCATGCCAAACCATGGAAACTGCCTACTCCCATCAACCTGCTCCCGGACCATAGCCCACCATACCTCTGCCATCCATGTGCCTATCAAAACTTCTCTTAAACTTTAAAATCGAGCTCACATGGACCATTTCCACTGCCAGCTCATTCCGCACTCTCACGGCCCTCTGAGTGAGAGGTTTCCCCTCATGTTCCCCTTAATCATTTCACCTTTCACCCTTAATCTTTTTTTTACCTCTTGTCGTAGTCTCACCTAACTTCAGTGGGAAAAGCCCGCTTACATTTACCCTATCTATACCCCTCATAATTTTGTATACCTCTAACAAATCTTCCCTCAATTTTCTACATCTAAAGAATAAAATCTTAACCTATTTAATCTTTCCTTACAACTCAGGTCCACCAGTCTTGGCAACATCCTTGTAAATTTTCTCTGCACTCCCTCAACCTTATTTACATCTTTCCTGTAGGTAGGTGACCAAAACTGCACACAATACTCTAAGTTAGGCCTCGCCAATGTCTTATACAACTTCAACATAACATCCCAACTTCTGTACTCCATACTTTGATTTATGACGGCCAATATGATAAGAGCTATTTTTTTTATAACCCTATCTATCTGTGCCACCACTTTCAATGAACTATGGACCTGTATTCCCAGATCCCTTTGGTCTAGCACACTCCACAGTGCCCTACCGTTCACTGGGTAAGACTTACCCTGGCTGGTCCTGCTGAAGTACACCTCCTCACACTTGACCGCATTAAATTCCACCTGCCATTTATCAGCCCGCTTTTCCAGCTGATGCAGACGCCTCCGCAAGTTCTGACGGTCTTCCTTGCTGGCCACTGCACCCCTAGATCTTGGTGTAACCTACGAGTGTGCTGATCCAGTTAACCGCATAATCATCCAGATCGCTGATAGAGATGAGGACCAATACAGGACCCAGCACCGATCCCATGAGACCATAAGACGAAGGAGCAGAAGGCCCATCGAGTCCGCCCCGCAAGAATCCTCCGCAAGCAATCCCTGTGGCACTCCGCCAGTCACAGGCATCCAGAGAGGCGACCATCTACCACCACTCCCTGGCTTCTCACACAATGTCTAATCCAATTTACTACATCATCTTGAACGCCAAGCGACTGACCAACCTCCCATGCAGGGCCTTGTCAAATGCCTTGATAAAGTCCACGCAGAAACGTCCATGGCCACAGCTCTCTCTCCTCAAGCCATTTGACTTTGGGCTGTGGGAGGAAAGCCAGAGCCCCCAGAGGAAACCCACACAGTCACAGGGAGACCGTATAAGCTCCTTACGCAGTAGTCGTTATTGTTATCGTTTAGGGCGCCAATGAAGACCCAAGGATTCTTCATTTCTGTCGACACAATTTTTTTTTGACCAGTCAGGGTTGTTAGCCCCAGCTGTACCCCTGAACCTGGAGAACAGGTGGGCCACTCTTAGTCTGGCCTCTGCCCTTTGACCTGTTTGCAATGGGTGATCCCACCAAGGGTCAAAGCACACTCCAGCCAACATAGCTCTCAGGGTCATTGGGGCACGCAAGCCTCCACACCCGATGGGAAAGTTGTGGTCCTCTTGGAGGATTCAATGGTCCGACACAGACAAAGGCCATTCAATCAATGGAAGACCAATTGCAAAGTCCCACTTAGTTCAGACCAAAGACCACACTAGCAAGCATCCAAACCCTACAGGAAGGTTACGGTCCTCTTGGAGGCCTGACAGGCCGTGAAACTCCTTAAAGGAGAATTACGAGCTTACTGTAGGCTGCGTAAGTTATTAATGGGTAAAGGCACTGCGAGGAATGAAATACAACCATCCATTCTCTCTAATGATTCCTCAGGGAAATTAGAGGGATACTTTACAGGACTGCTTTTGAAGTCTGTGTGGTACGACATCATTCTTTATACATTATAGGTGAAAATAATCGGCAGTGCATCAAACTGCTCTCCTGGTCACCCCCCAATGAAAACACTCCTAAAAAGCACAGTGTCATATTATCTAACAAAACTCTCTTGATGATTAATTACTGATGGCTTTTTTTTCTAAATAGCCTTCTAATGAAGAGCAGAGGGACAGAATTTGATAGCCCTTCTAAATGGTCCCAAGGATTAATTTATGCCTGTTGCTTCCAGCACAGCAATTTTGTCTTGCGGCCAATTTATGCGATTACTATGGGGAGCCAATGCTGAATGCGCTGTTAGCCGAGATTCTTCAGCCGATATTGCAAGCAGTTGGCTCTAGATCAAGCCAGCCTGTCTACTAATGCAAGCCGGCACTTCCTTAGGAAGAGCACTATAACTGTGTGAAAATCATTTGTGGCAAAATATTACAATAGTGCACAACTTTGGTAAGGGAGGCTCCAACAGTTGACAACACTGGACTGGAGGTCAGGGTGGAGAAGATGGAAAGGGGAAGGGGTGCCTACAGGAAGCAAAGAGCCCTGTCTATGCAAAGCCTCAGGAAGGCAGTGAGAACAGACAACCGTGGTGGTCAGGGCTAAGACCCCAATGACCCTGGATGCATTCCTTACGTATGTAAGGGGTCAAGGGCAAGGTATATATATCCCAAGTGGCTTATGAGTCCAAACTTGGCTTTGGAAGTTCTTCTGCATTCAGGACAGGTAGTTCCAGATGGCAGATCGGGCTTTGGTTATTGCTGCCTCTCTTTCCATTTTTTTCTCTTTTCTTCTAATTCTGCACATCTGTTGGCTTCGGAAGTTGCTGTTCCTTCTCGGGTGATGGCCCGCCAGAGTTTCCTGTCCTTGGCATTGGTTTCCCAGTTGTTGATGTCAATGTTACATTTCTTCATGTTGGCTTTTAAGACATCTTTGACTCTCTTCTGTTGTCCGCCTCTTCTACGTTTGCCTTCTTTAAGCTGGGAGTAGAAGATTTGCTTTGGCAGATGTTCGTCTTCCATCCGAACAACATGACCGCTCCATCTTAGTTGGTTCTTGATGATGTAGGCTTCAATACTTGTTGTTTTTGCTTCATTTAGCACGCTGACGTTGGTTCTCCTATCTTCCCAGCTGATATTTAAGATGTTTCGAAGACAGCGTTGATGGAACTTTTCAAGTGCCTTCAGATGTCGTCGGTATGTTGTCCCGGTTTCTGATGCATACAGGAGCGTCGGGATTACCACTGCTTTGTACACTAACATTTTGGTGTCTGTTCGGATGTCACGATCATGAAAGACTCTTGTTCGGAGACGTCCAAAAGCTGTTTCAGCACATTTAAGACGATATTGGATCTCATTATTAAGGTCGATATTATATACACACCCACACACACACACATAGCTAGGGTGGCTAATCATTTTACACAGTATTGTGTTTGTCTACGTAGAGCACAGAGCGAGTTTGTAAATCTGGCGGGAGCAAAGAGCAAAGGATATTAGGAATGGTGGAGGCCATGGGAGGGGTGTGGGACAGGTGGCAGAGAAGGAGTGCCAGGAGCAGGGGGGTTCATGGTTGCAGAACCCCGAGACACCAGGCAGGGTCATTTGATTCCAAACAAATGGTTTATTGATCATTACAGAATGTCTCGCTGGTGCTTCCCGCTCCTTCCCCTCTCCCTTCCCCTTTTCCCAACCATGATTCCCCTCTCCCTGCCCCCTTCCCACTCTCAGTCCACAATAGAGGCCCAGATCAGAATCAGGTTTATCATCACTCACATACGTCATGAATTTTTTTTTTTGCGGCAGCAGTACAGTGCAATACATAAAATTACTACAGTACTATGCAAAATTCTTAGGCACCCTAGCTATATATTTGTGCCTAAGACTTTTGTACAGCACCAGCTATCTTCCAAGAACCACCAGACACACACTACTGAATGTCAACCAGCAACATCAACCAAGAGTCAATCTCCCCCTCTCCCCACCATGCATCTATAGAGGTCTCCACATCTTGATTTACAAGATGTGGATACTTTAAAAACATTCAAAAAGGGTTCAAAGTAAATTTTATTATCAGAGATCACGTACGTCACCGCATATAACCCTGAGATTCATTTTCCTGCGGGAATACTCAGCAAAGCTATAGGATAGTAACCATAACAGGATCAATGAAAGATCAACCAGAATGCAGAATGCAGATTGAGCAAATGCAAATATAATTAAAGAGCAATTAAAAACAAGAACGTGAGATAAAGAGATAAAAAGTCCTTAAAGTAAGATCATTGGTTGAGGGAATATCTCAATGGATGGGCAAGTGTGTGTTCAAGAGCCTGATGGTTGAGGGGTAGTAACAACAGGTGCACATTGGAGAGTACCCTAACTGGTTGCATCACAGCCTGGTATGGAAACACCAATGCCCAGGAATGGAAAGAGCTGGGTGCAGCCCAGTACATCACAGGTAGAGTCCTCCCCACCCACTCAGGCCATGCTCTCTCCTCACTGCTACCACAGGTAGGATTTGCAGGAACCCGAGGCCCCACACCACCAGGTTTAGGAACAGTCATTACCCTTCAACCACCAAGCTCCTGGACCAGAGTGGATAACTTCACCCACCCCAACACTGAACTGATTCCACAACCTACGGACTCACTTTCAAGGACACTGCAACTCGTGTTCCCAATATTATTTATTTACTTATTTGCACAAGTTATCTTCTTTGGCTCATTGGTCTTTGCTTATGCACAGTTTTCCAAAAATTCTATCGTATTGCTATATTTTTTGTGTAAATGCCTGCAAAATATGAATCTCAAGGTAGCACTTAATTTATTAAGTTACAACATAGAGAAGGTCTTTCTGGCCCTTCGAGCTGTGTTACCCAGCAATTTCACCACAGTCTAATCCAGTAACAACTTACAATGACCAATTAACTTACCAACCGGTACATCTTGGGACTGTGGGAGGAAACGGAGAAAATCCACAGAGCCATGCAGGGAGAACGTACAAACTCCTTACAGGCAGTGGTGGGATTTGAACCCCGGTTGCCCGTACTGCAAAGCCTTGTGCTAAACACTAGTGGTATACAGTAGCACCTACATACTTTGATAGTCAATTTAATTTGACTTTGACCTTGCATGCTGTTTACTGTTTCTCACTTCCCTCAACAGCCATCCTTCCAAGCCCTACTTCCGAGGCTCTCTTCCTTACGACAGCCATCCAAGCCGCTAGGATATTAGACAATAAGATAGAGGAACAGAATTAGACCATTTTGGCCCTTCGAGTCTACTTTGATAGTGAGGTCAGCTGAAAAGATTATTGGGGTCTCTCTTCCTGCCATTACAGACATTTACACTACACGCTGCATCTGCAAAGCAAACAGCATTATGAAGGACCCCACGCACCCCTCATACAAACTCTTCTCCCTCCTGCCATCTGGGAAAAGGCTCCGAAGCATTCACGACCAGACTGTGTAACAGTTTCTTCCCCCAAGCTATCAAACTCCTCAATACCCAGAGCCTGGACTGACACCAACCTACTGTGCCTATTGTCTTTATTGTACTGCCTGCACTGTTTTGTGCACTTTACGCAGTCCTGTGTAGGTCTGTAGTCTAGTGTAGTTTTTGTGTTGTTTTACGTAGTTTCAGAGTAACTTTTGTATTGTTTCATGTAGCACCATGCTCCTGAAAAAAGTCTCGTTTTTACTGTGTACTGTACCAGCAGTTATGGTCGAAATGACAATAAAAGTGACTTGACTTGACATTCATTCCAAGCTGATTTTCTTTCAACCCCATTCTCCCACCTTCTCCCTATAAACCTTAACCCCCTTACCAATGAAGAACCAACTGATACACTCAATAACTTGCCCTCCGCAGCCTTCCGTTGCAACGCCATTGCGTGCGTGTCAAGCAGAGATTCAGGGAAGGGGGTAAAGGATTACAGAGAGGACAGAAAGATGGGGTTCACTAAAATCAGCTGTCATGGCTCCACATGCATTCAGTTCAAGTTCTGACTGCAAGTACATAGCTTAAAGGACTGTACTAGGAGATTTGGCATGTCAGCAATAACACACAGAAATTTCTCCAGATGCACCATGGAGAGCACTCTGACTGTATCACTGTCTGGTATGGCGGGTGGGAGGCGACTGCACAGGATTGAAGTAAGCTGCAGCGAGTTGTTAAAATTAGTCAGCTCCATCATGGGCACTAGACTCCATAGTATCCAGGACATCTTTAAGGAGCGATGCCTCAAAAAGGTGTCGTCCATCATTAAGGACCCCCATCACCCAGGACATGCCCTCTTCTCATTGCTACCATCAGGAAGGAGGTACAGGAGCCTGAAGGCACACACTCAGTGATTCAGAAACAGCTTCTTCCCCTCTGCCATCTGATTTCTGAATGGACATTGAACCCATGAACACTACCTCAATAGTTATTTGTTTCTTTTTTTTGTTGTACTACTTATTTAACTAAACTATTTTATATATACTTACTGCAATTCACAGTTCTTTTAATCTCCCTATTATTATGTATTGCATTGTACTGCTGCTGCAAAGTTAAAAAATTTCACGACACACGTCGGTGATACTAAACCTGATTCTGAAATTCAGATTCTGATTTCTTTATTTTCCTCTAAATACCTGCAAGAAAATAACTAACAAAGTGGTATGTAATTACATATTTACCTTGATAATAAATCTTACTTGACCAGGAAAATCAGCAAACTCAGAGGAGGGGAACATCATTATCCTCATTTATCATCATCATCAATATGTGCCGTGTCATATGACATCATCAATATGTGCCGTGTCATATGACATCATCAATATGTGCCGTGTCATATGAAAAAACTGCCAAGAACAGTCATGGTCATGGATGAGATCATGGTTTTATCCGTGATCATGACTGTTCTTGGCAATTTTTTCTGCAAAACTTGGTTTGCCATTGACTTCTTCTGGGCAGTGTCTTTACAAGAGGGGTGACTCCACCTATTATCAATACTCTTCAGAGATTGTCTGCCTGGCGTCAGTGGTCGCATAACCAGCGCTTGTGATATACACTGGCTGCTCATACGACCATCCACCATCTGCTCCAGTGGTTTCACGTGACCCTGATCGGGGGGGGGATAAGCGGGCGCTAAACTTGCCCAAGGGTCACCTGCAGGCTTACAGAAGGAAGGAGCGCCTTACACCTCCTGTGGTATCTCCAACCCGCTATCCAAGAGTGGGAACAGGGTTGGAATAGAGAAAGGTAATGGAGACTAGAAGGTGGGGAATCAACTAAGTAAGAGGGCAGTGGGAAATTAGAATTTTAAGAAGTAGAGAACAGGGAATCGAATACCAGGGAACATTTATTTAAAGTTAGAAGGGAGAAGTTTTATGAGGAGCAAGTTTTTACACAAAGGGAGGTAGGTGCCTGGAATATGTTACCAAGGGTAGTCGTGGAAACGGGCAGATTGGTGGAATTTAGGCATACACATGAATATTGTTAGGGTGCATTCTGGAGTTTGGTTGTATAGCGAAATATTAACTTCGACAACCAATCTTTAAATCTGAATGTGGATAGTACATTAAATTTAAAATGCAGCCCTGAACAAGTTTTCCTGAAGCTGTGGACACCAGCGAACTGAAAACCAGACAATGCTGATTAACATTCTCTTTGGCTGTCTGGAGGGTGGGTGCGAAGAAGGAGGTGTGAGAATGATATGTAATTCAAAGGAAGCATTGTAACTTTAGAATTGTCTGCTGTTGCCTTTGATCTTTAGCATATAAAATGTCATGTAATATTGGGTCATACAGTGCTCTTCCTCTAGGATATCTCACTTTGTTGACTAAAATACTTCTATATCCACTAGCTTCAGTGTCTCCCTGATGACTTTGTTCCCATTACAATAAATATGAAGGGAATGGAGGAATATGAATGATACACAGGAGGATAGTTCACGTAAATTGACATCGGGATCAGTGCGTTATGAGCTAAAAGGCCTATCCAGTGCGGTACTGTTCTATGAAGGCCCATCTGATTTCAGTGAAGTTATCTGAGAACAGGAGACAGCCAGACAGTGAGCAGGGAAGAGTTAAAAGTGGTTCAGTATTTGCTGTATCTGTTACTCAGCCCCTGCCTCTCACTGATGGAAAAACTGATGCTGTGTACCAACTCCATAAATTAAATTTACTGTAAGGCATATTTTATTACATAATGGTTTTTCAAGTTGACAAAACGAGCATTAGGACTCGAGCGTGGGTGGTTTTTCTAATGCAGGTACGCCTGTGCTTCTCACAGCATTAGGCTGCAGGGAAGGCTTCCCTCATGTTATGGTACCTTACGACTCCCAGAATCAGATGCTCGCAGGGGCAAAAAAATGCCCCATCCACTCCGAAAACAGTCCTCCAGTCCCCCTCAGTAAATAGGTCTGAGCAAATGACCATCGTCAGAAGGTAAATATGACCATAAACAGATTACAGTCCAGTGGGGCAGCACGTTAACTGTAGTGGTTAGCACAATGCTTTATAATACAGTCGGGTTCAGCTCCCGGCTCCTGCCTGTAAGGAGTTGGTACGTTCTCCCTGTGTCGGCGTCGGTTTCCTCCCACCGTCCAAAGACATGCCGGTTGGTAGGTTAATTGCTCGTTGTCAATTGTCCTGTGATTGGCCTAGCGTTAAGTTGGGCGTTGCCGGGCGGCAGGGCTTGAGGGCCGGAAAGGCATACTCTGCGCCGTATCTCAACGAATTTCCGTAAAAATAAATAAATATTGAGATGGAGAAAGACAGCGGCTGGGGGATTCCTCCCTTCCTGTCTGCAAGCTCAGAAAACTGTCAAGGAAGTCAGGGGGTTGCTGGGCTGCACAGCTCGAAGGGCTGAAAGGGCCTATTCCAGGCTGTTTAATTAAAAATTAAATAAATTAGATTTGATAAATATTGAAGTGGAGAAAGACAGGGGCTTGGAGATTCCTTCCTTTCTGTCGGCTATCTGAGAGAACTGTCAAGTAAAGCCCCTTGCAACTAGTGGGTAACAGCGGGGAGTTAGTGTGGAGAGTGGGCGGGAGAGAGAAGAGTGCGTATCATAGTCACTCAGCCTTTAGTGCACTGAGCCCACACTATCCATCGACATTAAACCTATTCTCCCCACATTCCGCTCACCGACACACGCACGGCACAGTACAGAGGCCAATTATCTATGACCCGTGGGAAGGTGTGGAAGGAAGCAGGAGCTCTGTGGTCACAGAGAGAACGTGCAAAGACAAGACAGCGCCCGAGGTGGGAATCGAACGCCATTTCACCGGTGCTGTGGGGCTCTGCTGTGTAGCCTCAGGCAACACGATGCTAGAGATCTTGGGAGACTTCCCTAGATTAATACTTGGGTTTCCCCATAAAATCCAATTAAAGGTAGATGTAATTAAAGATCTGTTCGTGCTGTGGATGCACAGTATTAACCCTTGTTAATACTGATTCCTGTTAACGCTCAGAATCAGAACCGGGTTTAACATCACTGACATATGCCGTGAGAATTTGTTTTGTGGCAGCAGTACAATGCAATGAATAAAAAATTCTAAATTACAATAAGAAATATATGTCAAAAAATGTAATATGTAGCATCCGTGCCCCCAATTTACCCCCGTTCACCTAGGGTGAACCGCTGTCGTCACGCCAACAGTGCAACACTTCAGTGTAAATATGGTGTAATGTCCCCCCCAGTACACGCTTTAAACTCGGAGTCTTCCCCAACCAGAAGCCCTGGATGAGCCGTGAGCTAAGGGCCAAATCAGAGGCACTCAAGTCTGGTGGCCAAGAAAGTTCAAGAGACCCAGGTACGATCTCCGGAAGCCATCTCGTGAGCGAAGCGGCAGTTCCGGACTAAACTTGAATGAATGAAGAATACTCGATGGTTGCCGCAGAGCTTGAATACTATCATCGTTTATAAATTTAATCCAAGCAACGCAGGCGACAAAAAGGCTTCTCGCTCCCAGATGAGTTCAATGCCTTCTATGCTCGCTTTGACTGTCAAAATGTGAAGGAACCAGCACAAACTCCCACAGATGATCTTGTGATTTTAGTCTCTGAGATCGACGACAAGCAGCCCTCAGGAGGTGACTCCACGATAGGCATCCAGCCCAGGTGGGGTACCTAGCCAAGTATGAAAGACCTGTGCTGATCAACCGACTGGAGTATTCCCTGAGATCTTTAACCTCTCACATTGGCAGTCTGAGGTATCCACCTGCTTCAAGCAGGCTTCAATTCTCGCAATGCTTAAGACGAACGCAGCAACCTGCCTCAATGATTATCATCCAGTAGCACTTACATTCGTAGTGATGAAGTGTTTTGAGAGGTTGGTGATGAAACATATCAACTCCTGCTTGAGAAGTGACTTGGACCCACTCCAATTTGCTGACTGGAGCATCAGTTCCCCAGCAAATACTATCTCATTGGCTCTTCACTCAACCCTGAGATACCTGGACAGCAACGATGCAGACATCAGGATGCTCTTTATTGACTACAGTTCAGCATTTGAGTGTTGGCGCGTGGCCTAGTGGATAAGGCATTGGTCTAGTGATCTGAAGGTGACTGGTTCGAGCCTCAGCTGAGGCAGCTTGTTGTGTCCTTCAGCGAGGCACTTAACCACACATTGCTCTGCGACGACACCAGTGCCAAGCTGTTTGGGTCCTAGTGCCCTTTCCTTGGACAACATCGGTGGCGTGGAGAGGGGACGGCTTGCTGCTTGGGCAACTGCCGATCTTCCATACAAACCTGCCCAGGCCTGCGCCCTGGAAACCTTCCAAGGCGCAAATCCATTGTCTCACGAGACTAACGGATGCCTAAATCAGCATTTGATACCATCACCCCCTCAAAACAAATAAATAAGCCGCAAGATTTTGGCCTCAATACCTCCTCGTACAATTGGATCCTCGATTTCCTCACTTGTAAGACCCCAGTCAGTTCAGATTGGCCACAGCCTCTCCTCCATGATTTCATCAGCAGAGGTGCCTCACAAGGCTGTGTGCTTAGTCCCTGCTCTACTCACTTTACACTTACGACTGTGTGGCTAAGCACAGCTCCAATGCTACATTCAAGTTTGACGATGATACCAATGCTGTTGGCCAAATCAAAGGAGGTGACAAATCAGCATATAGGAGGGAGATTGAAAATCTGGCTGAATGGTACCACAACAACAACAACCCCTTACTCACTGTCAGTAAGAACGAGGACCTGATTATTGGAGCAACACACACAAAATGCTGGTGGAACACAGCAGGCCAGGCAGCATCTATAGGGAGAAGCACCGTCGCCGTTTCGGGCCGAGACCCTTCGTCAGGACTCGGCCCGAAACGTCGACAGCGCTTCTCCCTACAGATGCTGCCTGGCCTGCTGCGTTCCGCCAGCATTTTGTGTGCGTTGCTTGAATTTCCAGCATCTGCAGATTTCCTCGTGTTACCTGATTATTGGCTTCAGGAGGAGGAAACCAGAGGTGCGTGAGCCAGTCCTCATCGGAGGATCAGAGGTGGAGAGAGTCAGCAACTTTAAATTCCTTGCTGGGGTTATCATTTCAGAGGACCTGTCCTGGGTCCAGCATGTAAGTGCAATTACGGAGAAGACACGGCCGTCCGTTGGTGGAAATCTGCTGGCGATGTGCTGGGGGTTAGGCTCCTTGGAAAGGTTCCACAGACACGGATTTTTCCTTTCACTCCGATGGACGGGAAGGCGTAGGTATGCACATTTTGCCAGTCAATGCGGTCGTAGAATCCAGTGACCGGGTGCGGTGTGACCCAGCAGGAGTATCATAGTGTCGGGCGCACCACTAATGCAACACTTAAACGAACATCCTCTACATAGCACCATCCAGAGACAGAGAAGCAGTTTCAGCGACAGGTTACTGTCGATGCAATGCTCCTCAGACAGGATGAAGAGGTCAATACTACCCAATGCCATTAGGCTTTACAATTCAACTGCCAGGACTTAAGAACTTTTTTTAAAGCTATTATTAATGCTTTTTGAGTTAGTGATTTAGATGCATATCATATTATTACTGAGTTAAGTATTGTATGTAATGAGTTTTTGCTACAACAAGTGTATGGGACATTGGAAAAAATGTTGAATTTCCCCATGGGGATGAATAAAGTATCTATCTATCTATCTATCTATCTATCTATCTATCTATCACAGGCACCAAAATATTCGACTTCCTTTCAGCAAGCCAATGAGATGCTCAAGACACAGCACCCAGATCTTCGGCATCCACCACACATCAGTCTGATAAGAGTAAAGCCTTTTAGGGAATTTAGTTTCATTACCAATGCTAAACACTACAATATCATTCCCTGCACAGCTGTTGAGGAAGTTTTCCTTCTTCTTCACGGGTAAGAAATGAGCATCATGAATCCTGGCTTCTTCTGGGTTGCTATTTGCGATAAAGAGCTACTTCTGACTTGATGAGAGATCTTTAGGTGCATTTCTCAAAGCAAATCACAATCACCAATTGTGGAATGGTCATCCAGGGGTGTGGGGTTGGAGCCACAAGACACAGGGGCAGAATTGGGCCACTTGGCCACTCCTGGCAAGATGGCGGTGCGTCTTGTCACAGCAGCTTCTACGGGGTCAACGAAAGGTGCTACCGTTCTACTTATCTGCACAGCTAATGATCGCGAGATCCTGCTGCACATTAAGGACTGAAAGGACGGCAGGTCTACACCGTCAGTGAGTCGCTCGCTGGTGGAGATAGTGAAAGAGCTGCGCAACGTGCCTGAGTCGATGGAGGCTCATAGTCAAACAGCGAGTAGCTGTCACGGTCGCTTTTCTTGTGACCGCGAGACCCCTGTGGACGTTGTTAATCTGGTACGCCACAAGTTCGATTCGCTGACTTATTGGACGGGTGCAGGGGCGGATGGAGGGGGGCCTGGTCCTCAGTCATAGTGAAGACTAGGCCTGAAGCCACGGTGTCGCCTGTTTGCAGCCCACTGGAGTGAGGGGACGAAGCCTTCGTACTTCACCGGGGGCGGGTGAGGCGGGGTGTCCCAGAACGGAGTCGGAGCTGCCCTCCCAGGGTTTTGCTCGGCAGAAACAAGCTGCGGATTTTATAGCGGCGCTCAGAGGACTCGGGCCTCAAGCTGCGAGGTCGCTTGCTTTTCAGCCGCCGGGGGAGAGGCCTCTGAGCCATCGCGCTCTGCTGGGGGTGGTGCAGCGCAGTTGTGGTGACTGAGGGTTTAAAATGGACTGAAAGGTCTGGACTATAGATAGATATATTTGTCTGGTTGTGTTTTTACTAATATTCTTTATGTGCTTGTACACTCGAGGGTGTAGGGTGAGCACTGGGCCTCAAAGCCACAGTGTTGCCTAATGGGAGTCAGGCGTAGGGTGAGCACTGGGCCTCAAAGCTACGGATTTGCCTAATGGGAGTCAGGTGTAGGGTGAGCACTGGGCCTCAAAGCCACAGTGTTGCTTAGCAGACGTTGGGGCCAGTTGACAGAAGATATCGGTGGGCTGGGGGAGGTCTAGACTATATATATATATATACATGCAAATTCTACGTCATTATATTTTCACTGATATTCTTTATGGGTTTGTTGACTTGTAAGCATCAGGCCGCAGTGCCGTGGTGGGGGAAAGCGAACATCAGGACTCTTATTACGTCCTTGACCCCGTAGTAATGCTGTCTCGTTTGCCGGTACTCATGTATGATTGAATGACAATTAAACCTGTATTGAACTGAATTCGGTCCCTCTAGCCTGCTCCACCGTTCCATCGCGGCTGATTTATTTTCCCTCTCAACCTCATTCTCCTGCCTTCTCCCTGTAACCTTTGAAATTCTTTTTAATCAAGAACCTATTGATGTCTGCTGTAAACGTACCCAGCGACTTGGCCTCCACAGCCGTCTGCGGCAATGAATTCTCAGAGTCATGACGGATCGGTCAAAAATGATCCTGGGGATGAACAGCTTAATGTTTAAAGAGCATTTGATGATTCTGGGCCTATACTCACTAAAGAAATACTTTCCCATCTCTGTTCTAAATGGGGCGTCCCTCTATTCAGAGGCTGTGCCATCTGGTCCTAGACTCCCCCACATCCTCTCCATGACCACTCTATCAAGGCCTTTCAATATTTGATAGGTTCCCCCCATTCTTCTAAACTCCAGCGAGTACAGGCCCAGAGCCATCAAGCGGTCCTCATACCTTAACCCTTTCATTCCTGGAAGCATTCCAGTATCAATACACAACCAGTATCCCAGTTTCTCACTTCCTAAACTGAATGGCCTGAAGAACACCTAAAAACTGACATGGCCCAGCACTGATCCTGTCAGAAGGTTGAACTACAAGCAGTTGGCAAGAACACTAGGTGCATGTTTTGTCACAGTTCAAAGTTCTGAATAAATAAAGACACTAATTATGCTGACAGATAAGAAACATCAAAGGATTAGTCAAAGAATCAGATAGGAAGGAGGAAGACACTTCCTACAGAGTGAAATAGTACAGTCTGGAACACACAGAAGCAAGGATGGTGGAAGTGGTTTCAACAACAAGTTTCATTTGAGGAGTGGTGTTTTAGCTGCATTTTACGCCATGGATGCCCTTTAATGCAGCCGAGTCCAGTCAGGTTTATTGTCATTTAACTATATACATGTATATAACATATATAACCATATAACGTATATAGAAACGAGACGATGTTTCTCCGAACCAGGGTGTTAGGCACAGTAGTACACATAACACACAATAACTTATGAAGGAAAGCATAAAATCTATGAATTTTATAAGGATAAAGTCTTTTGGGATGGTTGAATCATAGTCATAGAACAATACAGCACAGAAACAGGCCCTGCGGCCCATCAAGTTCATGTTGGACTATTGCCTTGTCCATCAACCTGCCCATGGACCATTGCCCTCCATATCCCTTCCATTCATGTACTTATTCAGATTTCTCTTAAATGTTTGAATCGAACATGCATCCACCGCTACCGTCAGCAGCTCACCCCTCTGAGAGAAGAGGTTCCCCCACATGTTCCCCTTAAGCATTTCAACTTTCACCCTTAACCCATGACCTCTAGTTCTAGTGTCACCCAGCCTCAGTGGAAAAAAAAAGGCAGCAGACGTTTGCCCTGTCTATACCCCTCATAATTTTATATATACCTCTACCAAATCTCCCCTCATTCTCCTAAGCTTCAGGAATAAAGTCCTAATGCAACTTTTCCCTATAACTCAGGACCTCAAGTCCTGGAAAAACATCCTTGACTTTTTCTCTGCTTCAATATTGGGAATGGAGAGGGTGGAGTGGCACAGGTAGGGTGTGGGACAGGTGGGAGAGAAGGAGTCTCGGGGGGGAGGGCGGCGTGGGTGCAGACACACCCAGCCCTGAGACACCAGGCGAGGTCATTTGATTCCAAACAATTGGTTTACTGATCATTACAGAATGTCTCTCAAGTGCTTCCCCTCCCCCTTCCCCTCTTCCCAACCATGATTTCCCCCTTTCCCTGCCTTCTTCCTACTCTCAGTCTACAATAGATTGTGAAATGAGATGCCAGAAAAAGTGGTGGATGCCAGAAGGTTGGTTAAGTACGTGGATGGGAGGAATACGGAGGATTATGGGTGCAAGTGCAGGTCGATGGGACTCAGCAGAATAATGGCCCAGCATGGACTAGAGGGGCCAAAGGGCCTGTTTCTGTGGTGTTGTGTTCTAAGATTCTATGACTCTAGGTAAAAAAAGCATCATTCTGGTTAATTTCAAAACCACCATATATCTGAGGCCCTGACTTATTAACCAAACTCAAGGGCAGACTAAACCAGTGACTTATAAAGATTCAGCATACTTTCATGACCTTTGTGTTCTGTGCCTTGGTTGGTAAAAACCGAGATGTCATGTGTATTCACACCACATTTTAGAGATCTCTATACACACCGTGTGTGGGTTCATTAATATTTATCTCAAAGAAGGCTGGTCTCAAGAACAAAGCCCAGGTGACAGCACACGTCTGGAAAAATTCAGCAACAATTCGGGTGGGTGAGACTGGTGCAGATGCAGAACCAGTACGTTCTGCTTAGGTGACAAAGTGTTTCCTGACGCAGCTCTCTCTGCTGGGGCATTCGGGAAGGAAAGGGTGGCTTGGCTTTGGGGGGGACGGGAGGCTGGTACGAGTCATGGGGGATCAGGAGAGAGAAGCTGCTGAGGGCTTCACAGAGAGAACTCACATCCACAGGAGGTTTCAGGCAGGTGATTGGATGGTTTAGTTTAATTTTATTCTAAAGACACGAGGGAGTCTGCAGACGCTGGAAACCCACGCAGACACAAAATGCTGGAGGAACTCAGCAGGTCATCCTTGGAAATGAGCAAACAGCAAACCTTTGGGGCGAGACCCTTCATCGGGAGGAAGACGGCCAAATTAAAAGGTGGGGGGAGGTGATAGGTGAAGCCAAGTGGGTGGGAAGGGTTGGAGAAGTAGGAACCTGATAGGTAAGGAGAGTGGACTACAGGGGAAAGGGAAGGAGGAGGGAACCCAGGGGGAAGTGATAGGGAGATAAGAACAGGAAAGAGTGGGAAATAAAAGAAGATGAAATTTCGTTTAGAGTCCAGAACAGTAACAGGCCCTTCCTGTGAGGAATCACATTGCCAGGTTTAGTCCAGCTGAAGGGTTGTTGCACAGAACTGTAGTAATTTTATGTATTGCACTATAATGCTGCAGCAAAAAAAACAAATTTCATGATCTATGTGAGTGATGATAATCCTGATTCTGATATGAGTCTGAGAGTGGGAAGGGGCCAGGCAGAAGGGAATCATAGTTGGGAAATGGGAAAGGGAAGAGGGGAGGAAGTGGAAAGCACCATAGAAACATTCTCTAATGATTAATAAACCAACTGTTTGGAATCAAACAACCTTTCCTGGTGTCTCAGGGCTGCCCAAACCAACCCCCACCCTTGGCACTCCTGTCCCACACCCTACCTGCGGCACTCTAAACTACAAAGTTCAAAGTAAAATTTATTATCAGAGTACATACATGACACCACATACAACCCCGAGATTCTTTTTCCTGCGGGCATACTTAGCAAATCTATAGAACAGTAACTGTAAACAGGATCAATGAACAAAAAAAATCCATAGAACAGTAACTGTAAACAGGTTCAATGACCAACAAAATCTATAGAACAGTAACTGTAAACAGGATCAATGAACAAAAAAATCCATAGAACAGTAACTGTAAACAGGATCAATGAACAAAAAAATCCTTAGAACAGTAACTGTAAACAGGATCAATGAACAAAAAAAATCTATAGAACGGTAACTGGAAACAGGATCAATGAACAACAATATCTATAGAACAGTAACTGTAAACAGGATCAATGAATGACATGGAATAAAAGAGCATGAAGTGTCAAGGTAACACATCCTTAAAGTGCCTTAAAGTGAGACCATCTGTTCTGGATTGTGTCCTCCCTCGTCATTCCCAACATCCTTTTCACCCGCCAGATTTACAAACTCGCTCTCCACTCCACATTGACAAATACAGCTCTGTGTAAGATTCTTAGGCACCCTAGCTAGATATATGTGTCTAAGACTTTTGCACAGTGCTTTACTTTGATAATAGACTTGCCTTGAACTTAGAATGCTGCACCTCCAACCCAACGAGCCAGCGCTGCCCAATTACAACCACGTGACTGTGGAACTGTACACCTTTGTGGAATAGGGGTGGAACGTACAAACTCCTTACAGTGTGCGATACGGACAACATCAGGAAAGGTCATTCCAAATTCCCCTGCAGTGCTGCAAAAGGAACGCTGCATTAAGTAATGCGACTTCCCAGCATCCCTGGCACAGAAACTGCACCATAGTCACAAGGGAGAGCCTATCTGAGAAGCTGGGAGTGTTGGGATAGACTGTAGTTTTTGATGGACTCTAGATTACGGTGTCTGGAGGGGCTTTGCTTTTGCTTGCATGGTGGGTGGTGCGGGTTGATGTTTTTGCTGGAGCAAGTTGGGGGGGTAGGTGGAGGGTTGATACTTCAGCTGCTTCCTGGGCATGGGAGAAGAAGGGGGGCTTTGGGGTTCCAATGTTTTTCTGTCATTCATTATTTCTTCTGTCTCGTGGCTGTCTGTGAAGAGCAAGAATTTCAGGTTGTATACTGTATATATTCTCCAATACTAAATTGAACCATTTGCTCTCATCTGTTCATGTGGGGCATGTTTTTTCATGTTTCTGACTTATGCCCTGTAACTGATGTAAAATCTTTGGGCTCAAAGTTAGTTTCCTGGTACTTAGAATGGCATTGATATGCGATACCAAATCTGAATTCATGGAACGTCATGTTGAGCTAAGCTGGTGGCATATAATAACCATTGCAAACTGAACGAGGTTCAGAATGAGATTTCAGCATTCCTTAACAGAAGCAGTACTTCAAATGGAAAAAGGGGAAGGAAAATGTTCTTCTGGAAGTCCGTGAAGACTAAGAATTTCAGGTTATGTATTGTATATATTCTCTGATTTTAAATTGAACCACTGAACCATGGATTGACGCCAGGACAAGCCTCTGGCACAATGCCTCAGAATTGGCCATTACACTTCACTCCGAAGGAAAGAATTTGCCAATTGACAAGCACTGAAATGCACCAAAATCTGCAGCTGAATTTGTGAGCTTGTAGACTTCACTCCATTCTGAACACAGCCCTCTTTTGATTTCGCAGCCAATTTTTTAATGCGTTTGGTGCTCTTTAAGAACAGGGTTTGTAATGTTGCTACTATAAATAATTTATAGAGAGCTTGTGAAAACAATGTCATCAACCCTCGCCAACACTCTGCTTCATCAATCATGTTGGTCAAAGATGATTTTCCTTTAATGTATCTATATTGACTTCTATTTATCAGTCTATTGTACTTCACCAAGGGATAATTCACTTTTGCTTTATTGGCCTATATAGTCTACTGCTGCCCACTGACCAACCTGTAACTTTCCTCCCCGATGGAGAATTTACAACCATCAGCCCTCTTGTTACACAGAGAGAGGTATCCAAGCTTGCACAGATATAGCAAGCTTCACAAGGGCAGGTCATCCTGAAATTGTTTAATTCTATATTAGTGAGGCCCTCCCTTGGTCAGGATCAACCATGGAATTTGTGGCCCCAGCTGCCTACATGATACTCAAGCCAGTATACAAGCCTGAGCAGTACGATATGGAGAGCAAACTGTTGCCCATGTAACAAACACTCTCCCTCTGCACTGGCTGATGAAACCAAAAGAACGGCAGAGACTGATACAGTTTGGCACCAGCAGCATCGCAGGAGCTGCCAGTCAGTATTAAGCTCCACACGGGAGTCCAACTCCGGATTTTTCCCTCGGGGTTTACTCCCAAAGCCTTCCCCATGAGTGAGTACGGCCACAAGTCAGCGGAAATTTGAGATCAGAGTTTACCTTCTCCTAAGTGAGCTGCCAACCCGTCTGCTTGAAGCAACTGGCATTATGGCGCCAGTCACCCAGCCTTGCCATTTCTCCCGTCAGTAGAAGCAGTTCTGCCGGACTTATAAGTTAAGCCACATGTGAAGGCCAGGAGCTGGAGTTGGTTATCAGAGTCCAGTCGAAGGGTCTCGGCCCAAAACGTCAACTGTGCTTCTCCCTATGGATGCTGCCTGGCCTGCTGTGTTCCACCAGCATTTTGTGTGTGTTTGCTTGAATTTCCAGCATCTGCAGATTTCCGCGTGTCGGTTATCAGAGGCTATTTGAGACACATGCTATTGGGAGCAATTAATAGATATTGGGAGCTTCTTTTTAAATATAATAGATATTGGGAGCTTTTGCCCCACTATTTCCCCAGGTTATGACAACCTTAAGGAACCTAATTCTGCACAGTTGTTATTACATAATAGGCAGTGCGCCAAATGCTTCATACCAAGGGGGTGTAAATAAAATGAAATAATGGGTTTAAGATATATAGTTAAGTGAGATGATATAACCTAAGGCAACTTGGATGGATCTTTGACGTCTCATTACAGACTAGCACCTCCGTACCATCCTGACTATGCAAATCTCCAACCCCACCCCCAAATCTCTTTCCAGTCTTACCACAACCTTCCAAATAGCTCTTACTCATCACACTCAGTTTACCCCAATGGCAGGCAAACCACCTGGTCCTGGGCTTGGTTCTTTTCAAAGAATCCTAGCATTGTGCAGGATGGAAACAGGCTGTCCGGCCCACCTTGGCCATGATGATCAGTAGGGGCCCTTTTGTACTATCTCCCAGCACTTGACCATAGTCCTCTTGGCCCAAGTGATTCAAGTACCTCCTTGCTGATGGTAACAATGAGAAGAGGGCATGCCTTGGGTGATGGGGTTCCTTAATGATGGACGCCAAAATGTCCAGTTGGACGATAGTTAAGTCCAGTAACATCATGAAGGATCCAATCCACCCTGCACACGGACTACTTTTCCCACTCCCATCAGAGAGAAGGCTATGAAACATCCATGTCAAAAACCGTTATGTTCCCCAAGCAATAAGGCTGATCAACACATCTAACCACTAACCCACACCTCCACACAGCCCACCACCACTATTTCATCATTTCCCATCAGTCACCTTATGTACAGATATTCCTGTACCTATCATCACTTTATGGACTTAAATTACTACTTAAACTTTCTTAAGTATTTATATTAATTGTATTTTTTTATTATTGTGTTCTTTATTTTTTTGCGTTTTTTTTCTGTGATGCATCGGATCCAGAATCACAACTGTTTTATTCTCTTTTATACTTGTGCACCAGAAATCACACTAAAAAATAGAGGACTACGGGTAACCCTAGGTAATTTCTAAATTAAGTACATGTGGGCCGAAGGGCCTGTATTGTACTGTAGGTTTTCTATGTTTCAACATAATTTGGAATCTTGAATCCTGTTTCTTGAGTCAGAACCTTCCAAATCAGCAGCAAGTCACCTACCTACACTAACTCTCTTGAGTCCACCTTGAAGCAGTGGTAGAGATGTCGGTCCTGCCTCCTCAGAAATTCTCAGAAACTTTGCAGACTTCTATGGAAGTTTCTGAAGTTTCTGCATGACATCTACAATTCGACAAACTTCTACAGATTTCTGGTACAGGGTATATTGGTTGGTTGCATCACAACCTGGTATGGAAACGCCAATGCTCTTCAATGGAAGATCATACAAAAAGCACTGGATATGACCCAGTCCATCATAGGTAAAGCCCTCCCCACCCCCACTGAGCACTGTCACAGGAAATAAGCATCCATCATCAAGAACCCCCTCGCCCCGGTCATGCTTTTCTCTCACAGCTACTATCAGGAGCTTCAGGACCCACACCACCAGATTTAGAAGAAGTTATTACCCCTTAGCCATCAGGCTCTTGAACCAGTGGGGATAATTTCACTAACTCTATCACTGAAATGCTCCCATAACCTACGGACTCACTTTCAAGGACTCTTCATCTCATATTTTCAATATTTATTGCTTATTTATGTATAATTATAATTATATCACCTTTTTTTTCTTTTGTTATTTGCACAGTTTGTTGTCTTTTGCACGCTGGCTGTCTGTCCATCCAGTGGGAGCAGCCTTTCATTGACTCTATTATGTTCCCTGGACTTGCTGAGTATGCCCACAGGGAGACAAGTCTCAGGGTCGTAGATGGTGACGCATATGGACTTTGACCATAAATCTGCTTTGTTGTGGGATGTGAAGAGTTAATCAGATCCGTTACAAAATAAATGACACACTAATTACTCAGCAGCAAACCCGGACAAATAAGCACTTGTGGAGATGTCCCATTATGCAAATTATGTGCATAATCCCGCAGCCCACATGCTGTTTTAGCACTCAGAGGATTTAATTACTAAGTACAATTGGTCGAGTGATGTCCTCAAGTGTTGGCTGGGGTTGGTTGGAGGGTGTTGTAAGCCTCTAACTGATATTGTTTAATAAATTTTGCCATTTTCCCCTCAGCAAAATTCCACAACACTCATTGCATCGTGGTGAAGTACAGAGCTGGGAAGTTGATTGGTGAAAGAGATAAAGGGCTGGAGAAGGGGGATCTGATAGGAGAGGACAGAAGACCATGGAAGAAAGGGAAGGGGAGAAGCACCAATGGGAGGTGAGGGGCAGGTAAGAAGATAAGGTATGAGAGAGATACAAGATTGGAGAATGGTGGAGTAAAGGGAGGGGTGGGGTGTCCATGAACAGAAATTCAAGAAAGCAATGTTCATGCCATCAGGTTGGAGGCTACCCAGGCGGAATATAAGGTGTTGCTCCTCCAACTTGACTGTGGCTTCATCCTGCCGGTAGAGGAGGTCATGTCAGAATGGGAAAGGGAGGTAAAATTGAAGTGGTTGGCCCCTGGGAAATCCGGCCTTTTTGTGGCGGACGGAGCGAAGGTGCTCGACGAAGCAGTCTCCCAATCTACATCATCTCTGCCTTCTCCCCTTCTTCCTCCCCTCCCCCCACCTTCTTACTCTGACTTCTCCCCTTCCTTTCCGGGCCTGATGAAGGGTCTCGGCCCAAAACGTTGACTGTTTACTCTTTTCCATAGATGCTGCCTGTCCTGCTCAGCTCTTCCAGCATTTTCTCTGCGTTGCTTTGGATTTTCAGCACCTGCAGATTTTCTCCTGTTCGTATCACACTCTCTGACTGGTCAACACTGTCAGTGAGTAAAATTGTTATCCTTTGTCAAGTTATTGGGCTGGGAACTCCAAAAGCAGAAATCAGACACACACCCACACACAATGCAGGAGGACTCAGCAGGTCGGGCAGCATCTATGGAAATGAATAAACAGTCAACGTTTCAGTATGAAACCCTTCATCAGGTCCCGGCTCAAGACATCGACCGCTTATCCACCCTCCATAGATGCTGCCTGTCCTGCTGAGTTCCTCCAGCATCTTCTGTCTGTTGAGTAAGATTTCCAGCATCTGCAGAATATCTTGTATGTATCAGGCATAGGGAAGTGACGCTGGTCAAAGGTCCCATATTCAGCTGACAATAATCCTGTTGTACAACAATCAACATTAGCAAACCTCCAAGAGGACCACAACCTTGTCGTAGGATTTGGAGGCTTGCGTGCCTCCGTGACCTGGAGAGCTACGTTGGCTGGAGTCAGGGCTTCGTGCTTTGCCTCTTGGTAGGGTCACCCATGACAAACAGGTCAAAGGGTAGAGGTCAGGCTAAGAGTGGTCCACCAGTCCTCCAGGTTCATGGATTCAGCTCAGTGCTAACAACCCTGACTGGTAAAAGAAATCTGTTACAGAAACGGCAATGAAGATTCCTTCTGCATCTGAGTGTGACGGTATTCCTGAGTCCCCACCTGGGACAGTGGTGAAAACTGAGAGGAAGCTACTGACATGACGAAGGAAGCCCTGAACACCGCCAGAGATGGAGGATCTTCACGGCTTCCGTAAACACCAGCAATGGGCAATAAGCAAGTAAGTAATGCATACGTGTATTGGTGCATCTGACAATCAGCTCGAGAATTGGCCCAGAAAACGGTCCAGATCACGATTTTCCATAATGCAAATGTGCATCACCTGCACATGCCTTCCATGCAATTTTCTCCGGTCCTACTAGAAGTTCTTCAAGTTACCCGGCAATGATGACCTGATTGATTTTGTGGACCAACAAAAATGCCTTCCTTAATCCCGACGTCAGTTATCCCGACTTGAATTATGAATTGAGACAACAAATATAGGCGATTTTTTAGTGGTGTTTGATGGGGAAATTTCATGCTGGTTTTCATGAGCAGCAGCCCGAAATCCATAAGATACACACCAAAGTATTGAGGAACAAAATCTTTGTTGTCCATAATTGTTTCATTTTTAGAATCTTTTTATTGATATATGATCTTCTACAGCTATAAAATGATACAAAACTTCAATAAGTTGATATATATACAGTTAATAAAGCTGAAAAAAAACTTACCAAAAATGGATAATGTATGATAATGAAATTTTTTTCGGTCCATAATTGTTGCTACTAATTCGTCAATCAATGGTCATGTCTGCTCACTAATACCCCCCATGACATGCAAGAGAAAGTTTTAGAGGATTATTAGTAATTTGGGCACACTCTCTCAAAAAGCTTCGCCACCCTGTGACCTAAACCCACAAACACAGACCGTGAGAAGCAGCACGAGGAAAGGCTTCCAGCTGTAGGATAAGTTCTCTCCACACAGCAGCAGTATCTCAAACCAGAGGGCACAGGTTCAGAGTAAGGAGAAAGCGGTTTGGAGCGAATGTGAGGAAAACATCGTCACCCTGAGGATGGATAGAATCCGGAATGCATTTCTCTTCAAGGATTCAAAAAATTCAGTGTGCATTTTTATCAATTATGTATACAGAATACAACTCCCACAGGCGGCCATGAAGAAAGAATCATCTTGTGCATACTGGGGACAACTTTAACATTCCGGAAGAATCCAATCAAGGACTTAAGTTGAGGCAAAGCATATAAATCTATGAACCAAGTGCAGATAAATGGGATTTATTCAAAGTAAATTTATTAACAAAGTGCATATGTACTCACTGGCTACTTTATTAAGTAACCTGCTCATTAACACAAATATCTAACCAGCCAATCACACGGCAGCAACTTCATGCATAGAAGCATGCAAGCATGGTCAAGAGGTTCAGTTGTTGTCCAGATCAAACATCAGAATGTGGAAAAAATGTGATCTAACTGACTTTGACTGCTGGTGAGAGAAGGGGTGGTTTATCTCAGGGACTACTGATCTCCTGGGATTTTCACTGAGAGTTTACAGAGAAAGGAGCGAGAAACAAAAAAATATCCGGTGAGTGGCAGCTCTGTGGGTGAAAACAGTTTGTTAAGGAGAGAGGTCAGAGGAGAACGGCCAGATTGGTTCAAGCTGACAGGAAGGCGACAGTAACTCAAATAACCAAACGTTACAACAATGTTATGAAGAAAAGCATCTCTGAATGGACAACACGTTGAACTATGAAGCACTGGCTGGGTAGTGGGAGAGGGACCCTGCTGATGGATGCTGGTTTCCTGCAACAGAGGTGCTCAGTAGCACGGAGGGATTTACTGTGATGTACTGAGCATTATCCACTACTTTTTGGAGCATTTTCCTTTTAGGAGCATTGGTGTTTCCATACCAGGCAGTGGGGCTCAAGTCAATATACTCACCGCTACACACCTATAGAAGTTTATCAAAGTTTTAGATGTCATGCTGAATCTTCATAAGATTCCTAAGGAAGTCGAGGTGCTAATACCTGTTCTGTTTTGTGCACTTTGTACAGTCCTGGGTAGGTCTGTAGTCTAGTTTAGTTTTGCTCTGGGTTGTTTTTTTTTTACGTAGTTCAGCCTAGTTTTTGTACTGTGTCATGTAACACCATGGTTCTGAAAAACATTGTCTCATTTTTACTATGTACTGTACCAGCAGTTATGGTCGAAATGACAATAAAAGTGACTTGACTTTCTTCGTAGTAGTGCTGGGCCCAGGGCAGTTCCTCTGAAATAATAACACCTAGGAATCTAATCTCTGAACCTCTGGTTTCCTCCTCCTGAAGTCTATCATCAACTCTTTGGTCTTGATGGCATCGAGTGAGAGGTGGTGGTTGTGGCACCACTCAGCCAGATCTTCAACCTCCCTCCTATATGCTGATTCATCACCACCTTCATTCTTAATGATTAGCAGACTATTTGGTTTGTGGTACCAGGCAGTGTTAATGGGGAGAACATGGCGGGGGATGATGAGGGGAAAGTGAGAGACTTCGCTAAGTAAGAGAAAGTAAGTGCCGTAATGGAGAGACATATTGCATATGGAAAGAGTCGCCAGGGGAAGTGGTTGGGGCGGATACATTAACAACGTTTAAAAGCTACTTGCAAGAGCAGGTGGAAAGGAAAGGTTTTGAGAGATATGGGCCAAACCAGGCAATCCGGACTGACAGATGGAAAGCTTGGTTTGTACGGTGGACTCGTTGGCCCAGAGAACCTGCCTCCGTGCTGCATGACTGTGGAGAGTAACCTTTTCCCTGCCCCAGCGGGGTTAGGGTGCATCGTTCAGCTGAGATGACCTTAGGGCTGTGCACCTCAGTTGGTTTCCGGCAGAGAATGTGATAACCCGTGACCTGTGTTCCAGAGGCGACGACTTCACCTTCATTGGGTTCATTCGTTCAGTGGGCAGAAGAAAGCAACACACAGATACACCCATACATAAATGTATGCACACACACACACTTCTTCTTCTTTGGTTGGCCATCAAAATCCAGTGACGACGCCCACTCCTTTACCGGTGAGATCTTTGATGACTATACAGTCCTATCCTGGACCCACAAGCTCTATTGTATGTGGGACATGTATATGTGGTGGTGGTGGTAGTGATGGTAACCATGGCTGCATTTCTCCTGGCTCTCTTCTGCTGTCTTCTGGTTGTTCTTTCCATCTCCAGAATACGAACCCCGTCCCTACACAGCTGTCGCCAAGTGTTACGGTCAGCAGCAACATCCTCCAGGTCCTCAGGTCTGATCTTGCCTTTCCTTAAAGCATTCTTCATCTGATCCTTATAGCGCTTCTTCAGCCCTCCAGCTGAGCGTCGACCATGACGTAGCTGGCTGTATAACACTCTGCGGGGTAGCCGACATGGGGGCATCCTTATCACGTGTCCCAGCCACTGCAACTGACGCTGGGTGATCATGGTCTCAATACTTCTGCAGTTGGTCTTTACAAGTATTACACACACACACACACACACACACACACACACACACACACACACACACACACACACACACACACACACACACACACACACACACACACACACACACACACACACACACCCTCCCCCCCCCCCCCCCCCCCAAAGCAATCCTCTCTGCAAATGCAGTGATTAAGTCATTCGAGTGTCCAATATTTGGACATGTTCAAATTGATTTGAAACATTTTTGTAAAATTTACTTTTTACTGGAAATATAAGATAGTGCCTGTCCAATATTTTATTGAATCACATAAAATGATTATATTAATATTTAGCCAACGTGAAGCTCAAGTCACTTTTGTTTGCACTTCTTTTAAAGTAGTTAGTTGCTTCCTCGAAAGAGCAAGAAGGCTTTCGCTGCCCGTCGCAATTGGCCCTCGGGAAGTTGTTGGTGAGCTGAAGTCTTTCTGGTGAGCGCTTCGCACTGAGGGAGCTCCAGACACACCAGCACTGCAGGAATCTGAACTGATTCCACAACCTACAGACTCACTTTCAAGGACTCTTTAGCCCTCATGTTCTCAGCATTATTTTTTAAATTTGTCTCCTTCTGAACATTTGTTGTTTTACGGTCACGTTCAAGTTCAAATTGATGTCATTTAATCGTATATAAGTGTACCAACAAATAAAACGTTCCTCCGTACCAAGATGCAAAGCACGGTACATATAATTCACACACAGCACATAAAAGTAAAATTACCACAGGTAAATTAACAAATAATAAGATATTTTCTTGTGTATAGTTTTTTCATAATTTACTTTGTATCTAGAATATAAATACAAGGATGTAATGGTGAGGCTTTATAAGGCACTGGTGAGGCCTCACATGGAGTATTCCGAGCAGTTTTGGGCCCTTTATCTAAGGAAAGACATGCTGACATTGGAGAAGGTCTAGAGGAAGTCCGTGAGAATGATTCTGAGATTGAAAGAGTTACCATATGTGGACCGATTGAAGGCTCTGGGCCCATATTCACTGAAATTCAGATGAATGGCGGGGGGGTGTGGGGGGAAATCTCATTGAAAGATATCAAATATTGAAAGGCCTTGATAGAGTGAATGTGAGAGAATGTTTCCTATGGTGGGGGGAGTCTAAGACCAGATAACACAGCCTCAGAATAGAGGGGCGTCCTTTTAGAACGAAGATGATGAAGGGAGTGGAGAATCTGTGGAATTCCTTGCTGTGGAGGCCAAGTCATTGGGCATATTTAAGACAGAGTTGGATAGATTCTTGATTAGTTAAGGCATGAACTGATATGGAGAGAAGGCAGGAAATTGGGGCTGAGCGGAAAAATGGATCAGCCATGATGAAATGGCGGAGTGGACTCGATGGGCCAAATGGCCTCATTCTGCGCCTACGTCTTAAGGTCTAATGGTCTTATTTCCTTATTTTCCTGTAAATGCCTGCAAGAAAATGAAAGCTCATGATAGTATATGGTGACAAGTACATATTTTGGTAAATTTACTTTGACTGTGATCAATTTCCAAGTCATTGTGGTGCGTCAATTGGAAGGGTTTTTGCACCACGGCTGCCGGCTGTTCAGAGCATAATTCTCAACTGTTTCAGAAAGGCTGGCCATGATCGCAGTGATCAGGATTCAGAGTTCTTTGCCATGGCGACGGGCTAACGTACATAAAACACGTTCATTTAAGGGGAAGCTGAATAACTCCAGCATAGAGTAAAAGGCAGCATTTGTTTGTTGAGGTGCGTTGCGCAAGGGTGGGAGAAGGCAGACACGGAGCATTAACACAGCATTGCACTGATGGGCTGAATAGCCTTTCATTATTTAGTAACTGGAAATAACACAAACAGATATATATTAAAAAAAACTAGGGTGCCTAAGACTTTTGCACGGTACTGTAGTAATTTTATGTATTGCACTGTACAGCTGCTACTGCAAAAAAAAAACAGATTTCATGACATATGTGATATATATATGATAAATATATGATAAACCTGATTCTGATCTGGGTCTCTATTGTGGACTGAGAGTAGGAAGGGGGCAGGGAGAGAGGGATCATGGTTGGGAAAAGGGAAGGGAGAGGGGAGGGAGCGGGAAGCACCAGAGAGACATTCTGTAATGATCAATAAACCAATTGTTTGGAATCAAATGACATTGCCTGGGATCTCCGTGTCCGCACCCACGCTGCCCCCCCCCCCACCCCTGGCGCTCCTTCTCTGCCACCTGTCCCACACCCCTCCCGTGGTGCTCAACCCTCGCCATGCCCAACATCCTTTGCTCCTATCAGATTTACAGAGTCACTCTCTGCTCCACGTTGACAGATATGCGACCATGAAAAAGTCTTAGGCACCCTAGCAATATATATATATATATATATATATATATATATACACACACACACACACACACACACACACACACACACACACACACACACACACACACACACACACACACACACACACACACACACACACACACACACACACACACACACACATATATATATATATATATACGTGCCTAAGACTTTTGCACGGTATTGTAAGAAACCACAGAATTTTTCCTGCCAGGAAGCCAGTGTTTTTTCCACCAAAAACAAATTTCACCCTCCAATGTATTTTACCAATTCATGAATTACATGGGCCATCTATCTGAAGAATAGACTGCTCAATTTCTCCTCTTCAGACTGATGACTGTGTATGACATTAGAAATGCCATGCACATTACCTGTTTCCACAGACTATTGAACGCAGGAGCATATCAAACTGAGGGCCCGCCAACTTCTTTCAAGTGAATCGATTTTATTTCTCACCTCCTTCACATACACGAGGTGTAAAAATCTTTACATTATGTCTCCGTCTGAATGTGCAATGTGCAATTTATGGTAATTTGTAATGAATAGAATGTACAACAGCGGGTGGTGTAGTGGCATCAGCTCTGGACTTCAAGGCAGATGGTCCTGAGTTCAAACCCAGCGGGGTCCCAACCTGGGCAACAGCAGTATCTGCGCAGAAGAAAGGCCTGGCAATCTACCTCCGTATCTTACCGTGAAAACCCTATGCACACGACGGTCCATGAGTTCATAAGGAGCCGGACTCACTTAACGACTGAACAACAAACAACAGAAAAGTCAATATAGCTTAGAAATACAACTGTGTCCGTGTGAATTAATCAGTCTGATGGCCTGGTGGAAGAAGCTGTCCCGGAGCCTGTTGGTCCTGGCTTTTATGCTGTGGTACCGTTTTCCGGATGGTAGCAGCTGGAACAGTTTGTGGTTGGGGTGACCTGGGTCCCTAGTGGTCCTTCAGGCCCTCTTACGCACACCTCACTGTAAATGTCCTGAATAGTAGACATCTACACATCTGCAGATGCACTGGGCTGTCTGCACCACTCTCTGCAGAGTCCTGCGATTGAGGGAAGTACAGTTCCCATACCAGGCAGTGATACAGCCATAATTCAGCCACTGGTCCTATCATCACCAGGTCTGTTTTCAGAAAGAAGCTACATTCTGATCAAATATCATCTACAAATTTGCTGACGATACAACCATTGTTGGTAGAATCTCAGGTGGTGACGAGAAGGCGTACAGGAGTGAAATATGCCAACTAGTGGAGTGGTGCTGCAGCAACAACCTGGCACTCAACGTCAGTAAGACCAAAGAGATGATTGGGGACTTCAGGAAAGGTAAGTCGAAGGAACACACACCAATCCTCATACAGGGATCAGAAGTGGAGAGAGTGAGCAGCTTCAAGTTCCTGGGTGTCAAGATCTCTGAGAATCTAACCTGGTCCCAACATATCAATGTAGTCATAAAGAAGGCAAGACAGCGACTGTACTTCATTAGGAGTTTGAAGCGATCTGGCATGTCAACAAATACACTCAAAAACTTCCATAGTTGTACTGTGGAGAGCATTCCGACAGGCTGCATCACTGTCTGGTATGGAGGGGCTACTGCACAGGACCATAAGAAGCTGCAGAAGGTTGTAAATCTAGTCAGCTCCATCTTGGGCACTAGCCTACAAAGTACCCAGGACATCTTCAGGGAGCGGTGTCTCAGAAAGGCAGCGTCCATTATTAAGGACCTCCAGCACCTAGGGCCTGCTCTTTTCTCACTGTTACCATCAGGAAGGAGGTACAGAAGCCTGAAGACACACACTCAGCGATTCAGGTACAGCTTCTTCCCCCTACCATCCGGTTCCTAAATGGACGTTGAAGCTTTGGAGACTACCTCACTTTCTTTTAAGCAGTATTTCTGTTTTTGCACATTTTTTCAAGGATCTATTCAATCTACGTAATTGATTTACTTGTTTATTTATTGCATTTTATTTTATTTTTTTAAATCTCTCTCGGCTAGACTATGTATCGCATTGAACTGCTGCTGCTAAGTTAACAAATTCCACGTCACATGCCGGTGATAATAAACCTGATTCTGACTCGGAGTCTGTGCTAAGATATTATTAATGTGTATCAGAGCAGTGAGTTAAATCAGCTGGGTCCTATCATACAAGAATGTTTGTGCTAATTCAGGATATGCCATAAATCATAGAGAATAACATGAACACAGACGAGAACTCTGTGCTCATTCGGTTGATGAATTTGCTGACGCACTGTCATGAGGCCGGTGGGCCTCAGCTCAAAGGTCTGGTAGGGCCTATATCTCCTATATCTCAGTAAGCAGACAAACAAGTAGGTAAATAAATCTTTTTATGCCGTGGAACAATACCATTAAGCAAGGGCTCTGCGGAGCCCAAGGTAGGAACCCTGCTCGAGACGGTTGTGCGTGGAAGTCCCAGGAGATCGGCAGTTTCTGGGGCACTCAAACCATTCACGGGCACCGGTGTAATACAGCTTGGGGGCGTCGGAGTTCAGAGGTCAAATCAGGCGCCCCCTGTAAGGAGTTTGCACCATCTCCCCGTGGAACGCATGGGATTTCCTCAGGCGCTCCGCTTTCCTCCCACAATCTAACGACGTACCGGTTAGTCGGTTAATTGGTCATTGTAAATTATCCCATGATTAGGTTAGGGGTGAAACCGGGGGGGGGGGGGGGGGGGGGGGGGCGTCGATGGGGGTTCCTGGGTTGCATGGCTGGAAGAACTGAGCTGTATCTCTAAATCAGGGCTTCCTAGCCTCGTGTTCACGGACCCCTCGGTTAATGGTAAACAAGATTGAGAACCCCCTGCTCTAAATAAATAGGTAAACAAACCCCCCTCTGGCACCAACAATCAAAGTCACTGAGATCACATTTCTTCCCCATTCTGATGCTTGGTCTGAACCTCTTGACCATGCTTGCCTGCTTTTATGCATTGAGGTGCTGCCACAGGATTGGCCGATTATATATTTACATTAACCAGCAGGTGCGCAGGGGTACCTAATAAAGTGGCCATGGAGTGTATGTGGATTCTTTTATACCTGATTCAGACCCCACCATGGTTCCTTCCGGATAATTCCATGTCGACCCTCTACATAAAACAATTTCTTCATTACCTGCCGTAAAATGACTCAGTTTCAAAATGCTGCTTGACAGCGCGCCAGTGAAGTGCCTTGGGATGTTTTACCACACTGAAGACGTTACATAAATACAAGCTGTTGTTGTGATGACATCCTTCCTGAAGTGCGCTGCCTGGAATTGGACACGGCTCTCGAAGCTGAAACTTTGCCAGTGATTATAACAGTTTAGCCTGGTTTCACACTCCCTACCTCTGCTTGGAAAGCTGGGGAGCCCTTGTGTTTTTAACAGTTTTATCAATGTCCTGTCTTCATCTAAGACTCATGTACAGCCTCTAGGTATCTGGCGCCACACCTCCCTTTTATATATATATACCATGTACAGTTCTGTGGCGCATAAATACAGCTGGGGTGCCTCTGACTTTTACACAGTACCGTAGTAATCTTATGCATTAAGACTATAAGATATAGGAGCAGAATTAGGCCATCTGGCCATTGGGTCTGCTCCACCATTTCATCACGGCTGATCCAATTTTCCTGTCAGCCCCAATTTCCTGGCTTCTCCACCAATTGCTTCATGCCTTGACCAGTTCAAAAATCTATCAACCTCGACTGCAACAAGGCAACGTCAACTGTACTCTTTTCCTGGGTGCCGCCTGGTCTGCTGAGTTCCTCCAGCACTTTGTGTGGAGAGCTCGGATTTCCAGCGTCTGCAGGTTTTCTCCTGCCTGTCAACCTCTGCCTTAAATATACGTTACGACTTGCCCTCCACAGCTTCCCGGGGCGAAGAATTTCACAGATTCACCGCTCTCTGGCTTCTCATCTGCGTTCTAAAAGAACACCCTTCTAATCTGAGGCTACGTCCTCTGGTCTTAAACTGTATTTGCATTGTGCTGTTGCTGCAAAAAAAAACCACAAGTTTCATGACACATTTAGTGATGATAAACCTGATTCTGATATGGGTTTCTATTGAATTAGAATCAGAAACAGGTTTAATATCACTGGCGTTTGTCATGAAATTTATTGTACAATGCAATACATCATAATAAAGCTATGAATTATGGTAAATTAAATATGAATACATTTTAAAAGTTAAATGAAATAAGTAGTGGGAAAAAAAGTAGTGAGGGAGTGTTCATGGGTTCAACGTCCATACAGAAACCAGATGGTAGAGGGGAAGAAGCTGTTCCTAAGTTGTTGGGTGTGTGCCTTCAGGCTCCTGTACCTCCTCCTTGATGGTAGCAGTGAGAACAGGACATGTCCTGGGTGATGGGGGCCCTTAATGATGGATGCCGCCTTTTTGAGGCATCGGTCCTTGAAGGTGGCCTGGATTCCGGGGAGGCCGGGGCCCATGATGGAGCTGACTGAGTTTACAACTTTCTGCAGCTTATTTCAATCCTGCGTAGTAGCCCCCCCCCCACCCCGCCCCACCACCACTCTAGATGGCGATGCACCCAGTTGGAATGCTGTCCACAGTACATCTGTAGAAATGTGCGAGTGTCTTTGGTGACAAACCAAATCTCCTCAAACTCCAAATGGAATACAGCCCGCTGTCTTGCCTTCTTTGAAGCTGCATTGATACATTGGGCCCAGAGAGACTGACACACGGGAATGGGAATCAGGAAGGAACTGGATGGACACTTGATAAAGAATAACTTGAAGGGCTGTGAGCAAAGCGGAAAAGAGCTGACAATATTGCTCTGGAACAGAATTGATGGGCCAAGTTACCTCTACCTATGCCATTAATATTCTAGTGAGCCATATCAGGAAATGTCAGAACCACAGAGGTGGTTTTAAGCATTATCTTAAAGTTAGAGGTGTTATCTGCTTATTGGTTGGATGATTTCCAAGAGGAACTGAGAGTATTGGGCTTAAGCAGCTGAACGTATAAACGGATGTCGCGATGACCCGGTTCCTTGGCGATTTTGCCAGCTGAAGCCTCGTGGGAGACTGGAACGCCGAGCGAGCAGGTGGTGAGTGTGGCCGCTGGTGGCCAGCTGCCGTCGGAGGAAGTCCCCTGTACTCGAACGATTCCTCTCTCTTTCCATGGAGGGGGAGGGACTGTTGGCACTCGTGCCGGGGGGGGGGGGGGGCGGTGGCTTGCAGGAGCGGCGCGGAAGATCGCAACATCGGAACGGCGAGTTGCTGGTCTCCGCTCTCCTTGTTGCAGAGCGACCTCACCTCTCCCCCGCTGGAGAGAGAGCCTGCCTGAAATACCAAAGTGCTGGCTTGTAGACTCCGGATCAAGAACCTTTTTTGGGGCTGCTGCTGTTGCTTGCGTGATGGGTAGAAGTGGGTCAGGGCTTCTGCTGGTGTGGGTGGGTGGGGGGGGGCCAATGCTTTTGCTGCTGTCTATGCGAAAGGAGGGGGTCTCCGGGGCTTCGATGTTCTACCGTTCATTCTACGGGGTTCTTGTTCCGTGGATGACTGTGAAGAGTATAAATTTCAGGTTGTACGCTGTACACATTTTAATGGTGGAGTGATAAAGATAATGAGCTGTGCAATAATCCCCACACCAACAAAATTTCTGAAGCCTCCATCGGTCAGATCAACCACGGATATTCTGTCCTGGCTGTCTAGGTACGCAAACCAGGGCAATACGATATGGAGGGCAAGCTGTTGCCCGTGTAGCAAGCTCCCCCTCTCCACGCATCTGATGAACCCAAGGGAACGTCAGAGGCTGATACGGTTCCGCACCAGCAGTGTTGCAGGAGTTGCCAGTCAGCATTGAACGCAATGTGCCTTAGGGACTCCAGCTTCAGATTTCTCCCCTCGGAGGTTTACTCCCAAAGCCTCCCCCGTGAATGGGTACAGCCTCAAGGCAGCAGAGGTCCGAGGTCAGAGCTTTCCTTCTCCCAGAGGAGCAGCCAAACACGGCCGGCAAGCCCCATCTGCCCGAAGTGACAGGTGGTAAGGCGCCTGTAACCCACCTTTGCCCTTCTCCTGTCAGTAGAAATGGTTCCTCCGGGCTTAGTAGCTAAGCCACATGTGAAGGCCATGAGAGCTGGGCCTGGTAGTTAGGGGTTACTTGAGATACACGTCTTTGGGAGCATTTGATAGGTAGTGGAAGCTTATCCCCACTACCTCCCCCCACCACCGACTATAACAACCTTAAGGAACCAGAAAAAACACCCAAAACAACTGTGGCAGCAGCTGAAACAAAACTGACTTCGAACATCTGTCCCAACTGACAGATGACTTAGAAGGAGCCTTATAATAAATTCCTTTCCGCGCTTCTCTTCACTTCCTCTAAAGCCCCGAAGACACTTTGAGTGACACGGCGACGATTCAAGCATCACTGCCCTAAGCAAGGAAGCGTTCTCCTGACTCAAAACGTAAAGGTAATTCCCCACATGGGGAGCTGCTGCATAACCATCAAAACATTATCCAATGCTTAAACAATGGAAAGCAAAGCAGATAAGTGGGGCTGTTTCCATGCAAAACACAATGTAAAAGACACCAGCTTAAATGGATTTGCACAACAATTATTGCATGAGTTTACTAATACCAAGATCTCTACAACTGGGAGACCGTTTCACTGAACACCTACGCTCGGTCCGCCAGAGAAAGCAGGATCTCCCAGTGGCCACACATTTCAATTCCACGTCCCATTCCCATTCTGATATGTCTATCCATGGCCTCCTCTACTGTCAAGATGAAGCCACACTCAGGTTGGAGGAACAACACCTTATATACCGGCTGGCTAGCCTCCAACCTGATGGCATGAACATTGACTTCTCTAACTTCCATTAATACCCCTCCTCCCCTTCTTAACCCATCCCTGATTTATTTTTATATTCCCCCCCCCCCCCTTTCTTTCTCTCTCTGCCCATCACTCTGCCTGTTCTCCATCTCCCTCTGGTGCTCCCCTCCTCCTTTCTTTCTCCCTAGGCCTCCCGTCCCATGATCCTTTCCTTTCTCCAGCTCTGCCAATTACCTTTCCAGCTCTTAGCTTCACCCCACCCCCTCAGGTCTTTTCCTATCATTTTGCATTTCCTCCTCCCCCTCCTACTTTCAAATCTCTTACTATCTTTTCTTTCAGTTAGTCCTGACGAAGGGTCTTAGCCTGAAACGTCAACAGTGCTTCTTCCTATAGATGCTGCCTGGCCTGCTGCGTTCCACCAGCATTTTGTGTGTGTTGTTTGAATTTCCCGCATCTGCAGATTTCCTCGTGTTCGTCTCTACAACTGGCCTTGCAGGAGTCCAGGAGCAAAGAAGGGGAAGACATCTTAAATTATGAGACATCTCATTGAGAAGATACTGATAAATTCTTTCCACAAGTATCAGGGTTAACCAGAAAATAAAGAATTTAGGTCATTAGTTGAGAATGTTGGATTTTATTTGTCGAGGCACTGAGTTAAAAAGCCAAGAGGCTATTTTGCAACTTTATAAAAGCTATGGTTAAGGCCGCATCTAGATAGATAGATAGATAGATAGATAGATAGATAGATAGATAGATAGATAGATACTTTATTCATCCCCATGAGGAAATTCAACTTTTTTTCCAATGTCCCATACACTTGTTGTAGCAAAACTAATTACATACAATACTTAACTCAGTAAAAAAATATGATATGCATCTAAATCACTATCTCAAAAAGCATTAATAATAGCTTTTAAAAAGTTCTTAAGTCCTGGCGGTTGAATTGTAAAGCCTAATAGCATTGGGGAGTATTGACCTCTTCATCCTGTCTGAGGAGCATTGCATCGATAGTAACCTGTCGCTGAAACTGCTTCTCTGTCTCTGGATGGTGCCATGTAGAGGATGTTCAGAGTTTTCCATAATTGACCGTAGCCTACTCAGCGCCCTTCGCTCAGCTACCGATGTTAAACTCTCCAGTACTTTGCCCACGACAGAGCCCGCCTTCCTTACCAGCTTATTAAGACGTGAGGCGTCCCTCTTCTTAATGCTTCCTCCCCAACACGCCACCACAAAGAAGAGGGCGCTCTCCACAACTGACCTATAGAACATCTTCAGCATCTCACTACAGACATTGAATGACGCCAACCTTCTAAGGAAGTACAGTCGACTCTGTGCCTTCCTGCACAAGGCATCTGTGTTGGCATCTGGAGTATTGTATACAGTTCTGGTGGCCCCAACTATAGGAAGAATGTTGAGGCTTTGGAGAGAATGCAGGTTTACCAGGATGCTGCCAAGTTCAGAGGGCATGTGCTATCAGGAGAGGCTGGTTAAACTTGGGTTGTTTTCTCTGGAGCGGCAGAAGCTGAGAGGAGATCTGATCGAGGTTTATCAGATTATGAGAGGGATAGGTAGAGGGATAGGCGCATCAGGCAGCAATTTTGTCATTTCTTTAGCATTCATCTGTTTTTTACTAGGCCGAGGTTGTTAGTTTGATGCTCAACCCAAAGAGGCAGCCATATTCAAACCCAGACCACTCACCTTGAAGGGAAGATTATCACAGGGAGGGAGCAGTGAGAGATGGTTTCACCAAAAGGAGGGGGTCTCCTGATAATCTCCCTGATGAAGGGTCTCGGCCCAAAACATTGACTGTTTACTCTTTTCCATAAATGCGGCCTGGCCTGCTGAGTTCCTCCAGCATTTTGTGTGCGTTGCTCCACTTGCCTCGAAGTCTGGTACAGATGCCTCTACACCACCGGCCCGCTATAGATGGAGTGGACAGAAAGTACCTGTTTCCCAGGGTTGAAATGTCTAATACCAGAGGGCATGCATTGAAGGTGAGAGGGGGTAGGTTCAAGGGGGATGTGAGGGTTAAATTTTTACTCAGACAGTGGTGGATGCCTGGAATGCACTGCCTGGTATGGTGGTAGAAGCAAATCCAATGGAGGCTTTTATAACCATATAACAATTACAGCACGGAAACAGGCCATCTCGGCCCTTCTAGTCCGTGCCGAACGCTTACTCTCACCTAGTCCCACCGATCTGCACTCAGCCCATACCCTCCATTCCTTTCCTGTCTATATACCATCCAATTTTTTTTTAATGACAATATCGAACCTGCCTCTACCACTTCTACTGGAAGCTCATTCCACACAGCTACCACTCTCTGAGTAAAGAAGTTCCCCCTCGTGTTACCCCTAAACTTTTGCCCCCTAACTCTCAACTCATGGCCTCTTGTTAGAATCTCAATGGAAAAAGCCTATCCATGTCAATTCTATCTATCCCCCTCATAATTTTCTATAATTTTAAATACCTCTATCAAGTCCCCCCTCAACCTTCTATGCTCCAAAGAATAAAGATCTAACTTGTCCAACCTTTCTCTGTAACTTAGGTGCTGAAACCCAGGTAACATTCTAGTAAATCTTCTCTGTACTCTGTCTATTTTGTTGATATCTTTCCTATAATTCAGTGACAGAACTGTACACAATACTCCAAATTCGGCCTCACCAATGCCTTGTACAATTTTAACATTACATCCCAACTCCTCTACTCAATGCTCTGATTTATAAAGGCCAGCATACCAAAAGCTTTCTTCACCGCCCTATCCACATGAGATTCCACCTTCAGGGAACTATGCACCATTATTCCTAGATCACTCTGTCCTACTGCATTCCTCAATGCCCGACCATTTATCATGTGTGTCCTTTTAAGAGACATGTAGATAAGGTACATGAATCTGAGGAAGATGGAGGGATATGCACATTATGTAGGTAGGAAAGATTGGTATTTGGATGTTTCTGATTTGCTTTTCAGCTGGTTCAGTACAACATTGTGGGCCAAAGGGCCTGTCCCCGTGCTATACTGTTCTATGTTCTATATTTATAGTAGTTGGCAAAAAAAAATTTAAAAATTCTTTTCAAGGCAGCACTTTTTGATCTGAAAAACACTACCTGCAAGGATGCTGGAAGCAGCTTCAGTAATGATTTTGAAAAACCTGTTTTCTACTTAAAGAAAAGGAAAAATTACACGGCGAGGGAAAAGATCGGAGGAGTGCAACTAATGGACAGTTCATCCATGCTGGTGTGATGGTGTACCCGAGCTGAATGATCTCCTCCATAGTCTTATCCATCCTTGTCAAACTTGTATCAGGGTCAGATGATCAACACAACCATCCCTCCTCACCTGACAGTTTTTTTCTCCTACATAAAAGGCACTACGGTGTTGCAAACATTTTGAAGATCTGTGTTGTCCTCCCCAAACCCAGTGAATACAAACACCTTTGTCAGGATGCTGTTCATCGACTACGGCTCAGCACTTAACAACGTCATTCCCACAGTTCTGATTGACAAGTTACACAACCTGAGCCTCTTTACCTCCCTCTGCAACTGGATCCTCGACTTCCTAACCGGAAGATCACAATCTGTGTGGATTGGTGATAATATCTCCTCCTTGCTGACAATCAGCACAGACGCATCTCAGGGGTGTGCGCTTAGCACACTGCTCTACTCTCTATATACACATGACTGTGTGACTAGGCATAGCTCAAATACCGTCCATAAATTTGCTGATGATACATCAACCATTGTTAGTAGAATCTCAGATGGAGACGAGAAGGTGTGCAGGAGAGAGATATACCAACTAGTGGAGTATTGTCACCGCCACAACCTTGCACTCAACGTCAGTAGGACAAAAGAGCTGATTGTGGACTTCAGGAAGGGTAAGATGAAGGAGCACATACCAATCCTCATACAGGGATCAGAAGTGGAGAGAGTTAGCAGTTTCAAGTTCCAGGGTGTCAAGATCTCTGAGGACCTAACCAGGTCCCAACATATCGATGCAGTCATAAAGAAGGCAAGAAAGCAACCATACTTCATTAGGAGTTTGAAGAGATTTGGTATGTCAACAAAAACACTCAAAACCATTTCTATATCATGGAGAGCCTTCTGACAGGCTGCATCGCCGTCTGGTACTGAGGGGCTACTGCACAGGACTGAAAGAAGCTGCAGAGGGTTGTAAATTTAATTGGCTCCATCTTGGGTACTAGCTTACAAAGTACCCAGGACATCTTCAAGGAGCGGTGTCTCAGAAAGGCAGCGTCCATTATTAAGGACCTCCAGCACCCAGGGCATGCCCTTTTCTCACTGTTACCATCAGGGAGGAGGTACAGAAGCCTGAAGGCACACACTCAGCAACTCAGCGATCAAGGAGGACAGAAGACCATGGAAGAAAGGCAAGGGAGAGGTGCACCAGAGGGAGGTGATGGGCAGGTAAGAAGAGAATGTGTGAGAGAGAAACAAGAATGGGGAATGGTGAAGGACGGGGTGGGGGGGGGGTGTACCCTTAACTGCTTACCTGTCCATCACCTCCCTCTGGTACTCCTCCCCTTTTCCTTTCTTCCATAGTCTTTAGTCCTCTCCTCTCAGATTCCCTTCTTCAGCCCTTTATCTCTTTCACCAATCAAATTCCCAGATCTTTACTTCACCCCCTTCCCCTTCCCCCGGTTTCACCCATCAGCCACCATCTTGTTCTTGTTCCTTCCCTCCCCCACCTTCTTATTTTGACTTCTCCTCTTCCTTTCCAGTCCTGATGGAAGTTCTCGGCCAGAAACGTCGACTGTTTACTCTTTTCCATAGATGCCACCTGGTCTGCTGAGTTCCTCCAGGATTTTGTGTGTGTTTCTCTCTGTTTTCAGTACCTGCAGATCTTCTCGTGTTTGGAACACCTCATGGATCAATGTAGAAGGGCTGGAAGCTGTGACCTAATTGAAGCCAGGCAAATGCCAATAACTACACAAGATTGGAGTTAATTGGGACACATTAAATGGCTGCCCCAATTAGCTGAAATTCAATGGAAATAGTTAAAACAGTATGAAAAGTCAAATACATAATTTGATACCATTGAACTGAGTATCAAATTATGTATTTAACTGAAATACAGAACAAATTAGAACACTATTGTTACTACTACAGCCCTATTGTGATAGTATTGGGTTTACTGACTCCAAAATTCTTATCTCAAATGAAGACTTTAATCCCTATCGGATGTAAATGGCCACGCATAGTCTCACTAAAGGGAGATTATACTGTAACTACCCATTCTTCAAAGACTAGTTCACTCCCTGTTTATTCTCCAAAGTGAGTTTAGCTGCGTTTCACTTCCTGTTTATTCTCCAAAGTGAGTTTAGTGGTGGCCCCCTCTCCCTACCAAGGAGAAGGTACTTCCAGCTAACAAAGTTGTTTAAAACACAGTATATTTATTTACAGCGATCCATGTTTAAGTCGGCACATTCTTAAAACACATTTAAAGCTCACAGGGGATTTCTATCTTAAACATTTCTAAATCAAAAACTATTTCTAAGACACAAGCCATTTCCAAGTCACAAACACAAAACAGTTATCAAAAATAAGGCTCAAGCACTTCCAAAACACAGGAATTGCTATAAACTAAAAGGACATACCAAAAGACACAGACAACAAATCGTCGGATACAGAAACGGAAGCTGGAAGAATGGATTCTCATTCACCCCTTACTTCTTTCATGGCTTCTTGGTGCTCTTTACCCCACTCCTAATAAGTCTGAGCTGATCTCTACATTTACACCCTTTCCAGCCAATTGGGTGACTTCACAAGCAGGTGATATTTCCCCAGATATCCTTTTAACGCAAATGGTTTAAAAGCATTTTCGGATACATGGATCTTAGCTAGCTACTTGTAATGCTGTAATGCTCTGAATACATAAACCTCTAAACTGTAAACATATCAGTTATTGATATTCTAAATAATATTATCCATCCGGATCTGCAAGCTACCTTAAACTAAGCAACTTAAGGGTCAGCTTGTCTGTTTGAAGCAACCCAAATTATTTAACCCATTGTCTCATACTGGACTCGAGCAATAATAAAGCAGATGCAGTGGTTCTTTACAGACAGAAAGAAAATACGGAGCCTATTTGCAGAACTGTTCTATAATAGTGTTTTTTTAAAATATCAAGCTGCTTTCTATTTACATTTTAAGAACTGAAGACTGACTTCCATTTATGACCAAAAGTTAAACAAAGCAATATATTTGAAAGTTTATTTATAACAGTTTGTGACCTTTTAAGTGGCAGCTGCTATTTAGAAAGCATGCTTAGCAAACATGAGATGGAAGTGAATATCTATGACACTGTGCATTAGTTCCTAATAGTTATTGACGAATTCAATGTACACTGTCGTGTTCTTTTGTCTGACTGTAAATGAATATCAGAGCAGGCACCTGGTGCAGATAATAAACGACCCTCATACAATTTTTGACAATTGCTTCCTTCAAATCTTCATTTTCACCATAGCATTCAAGATCATTGTTGACATGTTCAAATTCTTCGTAGTTCCTAACTTGTTGAAGGAGTGAAATTGTTTCATTTGCACTCCCAGCCATTTCTGCCATCTCCAAGCCAGAATGCTTGAAACTACTGTAAGCTAAACAGTTCAGAATTTCCTTCCTGCTTAATTTTCACCAACGATCTCCAACAAAGATCACTGATTTTTGAACACAAGTACACACAACTGATGCTATTTAAAAGCTGTTCACTCTAAGCATGTCATAGTGTCTAACAAGCACCAAGTGCATGGGACTGATGCTAGTAAGAAACTGTTTGATAAGTTTCCCCACCCCACCCCACCCCACCCCACCCCACCCCAATTAAGTGGCATAGTGTCCCAAATAGATAAAGGAAATCTTGACTGCTTACTTGATTAGCTTTTGCTCTTTAAGAGTGGTCCCAAATAAGCAGCTGTCCCAATTAACCAATGGCCCGATTAACTGGAATCCTCTGTACTTCATTTGTTCTGATTGCATGGTTGCTACTGCCAGATCAAAGTATCCTGTGACCATTTCCCTTCTAAGAATAAAGTATCATTCCCACCTTCTGTACTAGTCCCACAGAGTTCTTCCCGGGAGACTGTTGCTGTGCTAGCTCTCAGCAATTAACCTGTCGCAGCTTTCAATGCTTCCCTGCATGTCTGACGTCAAGCCAGAGATACACAGTGACTCAACCCCCGTTGGCATTGGTGGCCTTTGTTTCAAAACCAGGTAGGGACGGCAACAGAAGCCGTTGTCTCGCCACCCCCCCCCCCCCACCCCACCCAAGCGACAACACACATCACTCAGCCCCTTGTCTTTCACATGTCCTCCACACAGAAGGCAAGGCTACAATGGAAGCACAATGGGCTATGTATCAAAGTAGGTGTGGGTGGTGGTGGGAATGATACGTCTCTACCAAAGGAGTTCTAAGACCCTTCTTCCTTCCGCTAGCCTACAGGCCACTCTTGGGCAAAGTGCAGCACCTGTCCAGCCCTCTGATCAGGGTCGCGTGAAACCACGGGAGCAGGTGGTGGATGGTCGTACGAGCAGCCAGTGCAGATCACAAGTCCTGGTTATAGGACCACTGACGCCAGGCAGACAATCTCTGATTGTATTGATAATGGCTGGGGGGGGTGGGGGGGGGTGGGGGGGGGGGTCACCCGTCTTGTAAAGACGCTGCCCAGAGAAAGCCAAAGGCAAACTACTTCTGTAGAAATACTTGCCAAGAACAATCATGGTCATGGAAAGACCGTGATCACCATGTTATACAGTAAGGTTCTTCACGATGACGATGAAAACCAAAAAAAATGGGAGTTTGGGCTTGTACATAATGTACCAGGTGCTATCTCATCTATAGTTCAAAGTTCGAAGTAAATTTATTATCAGAAAACGGATATGTTACCATATATTAAGTGCAACACACATAAAATGCTTGAGGAACTCAGTAGGCCAGGCAACATCTAGGAAAAATCGACATTTCACGCCAAAACCCTTTGGCAGGACTTAATTGTCTTTTATTACCATAAGATTCATTGAGATTCATTTTCTTGCAAGTATTCACAAGAATAAGGAAATGCAACAGAATTTTACGAAAAAAAAGCTACACATAAACAGACAAAGATGGACCAGCATCAAAAGAAGACAAAATTCAATTCAATCCAAGTTGTACTGTCATTCAATCATACATGAGTACAGCCAAGCGGAACAGCATTACTCCGGGATAGAGATGCAAAACACGGTCCCAACAGTCACACACGGATAGCAAGCACAAACAGAATCACAATCAGGCATTAAAAGAATCCAAAACTCACACCATCAATCCCCAATCTCCTCCATCCAGGACGCTATGCCCCAACTTCTCCGATGCCCCTCCCCAGCCCATGGCTTGAACATCCAGCCGGTCAGTCGACCACAACGCCCCCGGTAGAGAGCACTGGCCCTGACACCCCTCCCCACCCAGGTGACATCACAGCTTGAGGCCCTGTTCTCCAATATGCAAGATAACAAGCTCATATACAGTATCAATAAAAATGCAACCACATAAAATATACATATCGCCCAGACCCTTCAGTCCATTGAAATCTTTAGCTGACCACAAAAGAGCTTGTCTTCAGCCCAGCGCACACTGCGGGGGCTGCCCCGCCTCCAGCCCGGTGCAGCGCGCAGGCTCCGACGCCTCTCTCGCGGCGGCTGTAAAGCAGGCAACCCCACGGCCTGAGGCCCGAGTCCATTAAGTTACTTGACTTGACTTGACTTCTTGTAATAGAGGTAACTATATCATCAGCAACAAACAGAAAATGCTGGAGGAACTCAGCATTAGTTTCACCTGTACAAGCCCAAGCTCCTAAATGAAAGATATACTTTCAAGTCAAGTCACTTTTATTGTCATTTCGACCATAACTGCTGGTACAGTACATAGTAAAAACGAGACAACGTTTTTCAGGACCATGGTGTTACATGACACAGTACAAAAACTAGACTGAACTACGTAAAAAACAACACAGAAAAAACTACACTAGACTACAGACCTAGACAGGACTGCATAAAGTGCACAAAACAGTGCATACATTACAATAAATAATAAACAGGACAATAGGGCAAGGTATCAGTCCAGGCTTCGGGTATTGAGGAGACTGATAGCTTGGGGGAAGAAACTGTTACATAGTCTGGTCGTGAGAGCCCGAATGCTCCGGTGCCTTTTCCCAGACGGCAGGAGGGAGAAGAGATTGTATGAGGGGTGCATGGGGTCCTTCATAATGCTGTTTGCTTTGCAGATGTAGCGTGTAGTGTAAATGTCCGTGATGGCGGGAAGAGAGACCCCGATGATCTTCTCAGCTGACCTCACTATCCGCTGCAGGGTCTTGCGATCCGAGACGGTGCAATTTCCGAACCAGGCAGTGATGCAGCTGCTCAGGATGCTCTCAATACAACCCCTGTAGAATGTGGTGAGGATGGGGGATGGACTTGCTTTAGAGGCAAAGAAACTAGAACATATTATTTCTTTCCTAGTAGCTTGCTGCACCTGCATGTAAACTTTCAGAGATTCATCACCACGAACAACATGTCCTTCTGAACAGTATCACCCTTCTTCCTCTCACCACCAAAAATATACCCGGTCTACAGAACTGTGCAAAAATCTTCGGCACACTTGTATAGAGCAAGGGTGCCCAAGTGTTTCGCACAGTACTGTAGTTGTCAGTGAGTTTGTAAATCTGACGGGGAGAAAAAGATGTTTGGAGTGACAAGGGTGGAGTGTCGTGGAGGGGTGTGGGACAGGTGGGAGACTGAGGGAAGCAGTACTTCGCAGGTTGACTCTGTGGTTAAGAAAGCATACGGTGCATTGGCCTTTATCAATCGTGGGATTGAGTTTAGGAGCCGAGGGGTTATAAAGCAGCTATATAGGACCCTGGTCAGACCCCACTTGGAGTACTGTGCTCAGTTCTGGTCGCCGCACTACAGGAAGGATGTGGAAACCATAGAAACGATGCAGAGGAGATTTACAAGGTTGTTGTCTGGATTGGAGGGGGGCTATGCCTTATGAGAATAGGTTGAGTGAACTCAGCCTTTTCTCCTTGGAGCGAAGGAGGATGAGAGGTGACCTGATAGAGGTGTATAAGATGATGAGAGGCATTGATCATGTGGATGGTCAGAGGCTTTTTCCCAGGGCTGAAATGGCTAGCATGAGAGGGCAGTTTTAAGGTGCTTGGAAGTAGGTACAGAGGAGATGTCAGGGGTAAGTTTTTTACGCAGAGAGTGGTGAGTGCGTGGAATGGGCTGCCAGCAGTGATGGCGAACGCAGAAATGATAGGGTCTTCTCAGAGACTCCTGGATAGGTACATGGAGCTTAGAAAAATACAGTGCTATGGATAACTCCAGGTAACTTCTCAGGTAAGGACATGTTTGGCACAGCTTTGTGGGTCAAAGGGCCTGTATTGTGCTGTAGGCTTTCTATGTTTCTATGTCTATTGATCATTACAGAATGTCTTTCTGGTGCTTCCCACCCCTTCTCTTCTCCCTTTCCCTTTTTCCTAACCCTCTCCTTTCCCCTCTTCCCATTTCAGTCCACAACAGAGACCCATTTCAGGATCAGATTTATCATCACTCACAAATGTCATGAAATTTTTTTTTTGCATGAGCAGTACAGTGCAATACATAAAATTACTACGGTACTGTGCAAAGATCTTAGGCACTGTGTGTGTGTGTGTGTGTGTGTGTGTGTGTGTGTGTGTGTGTGTGTGTGTGTGTGTGTGTGTGTGTGTGTGTGTGTGTGTGTGTGTGTGTGTGTGTGTGTGTGTGTGTGTGTGTGTGTGTGGCCTAGTGGATAAGGCATCGGTCTAGTGATCTGAAGGTCACTAGTTCAAGCCTTGGCTGAGGTTGCGTGTGTGTCCTTGAGCAAGGCACTTAACCACACATTGCTCTGCGATGACACCGGTGCCAAGACGCGCGCGCCTAATTATTTTGCACAGTACTGTAGGACATGGAACATTACAGCACAGTACTGGCCCTTTGGCCCACAATGTTGTGCTGACCTTTTAACCTACTCTAAGATCAGTCTCACCCTTATTTCCCACAGAGCCCTCCACTTATCTTTGAGGTGTTTACCTATCTAAGAGTCTTTTAAATGCACAGGAACAGACCCTTCTGCCCTCAATATTGTGCCCAACCAATTAAATTGGTAATCAATTAGCCAACTAAACTAATCTCTTCTGTCTACACAATGCTTCCATTTTCCTCACATTCATGAGTCTACCTCAGCGCCTCTAATCCCTAGAATCCCTAATGTATCTGCCTCTACCATCACTCCTGGCAGCGCGTTCCACGCACACTGTACGAGAAACTTACCTCTGACACCTCTCCTATGCTTTCCTCCAATTGCCTTAAAATTATGGTCCCTCATGATAGCCTCTTCCCTCTCTTCCCTCTCACCTCTTTATACTGGCTATCTTCCCACTACACTCTGAGGCCCTTGACAAGAAATTTTAATGACCCTTCTGCCTCCGCAGATGCTGCCGGATCTGACAAGTTCTTCCATTAGATTGTTCCTCTATATAGGTCAGAGAAAGCGTTACATTTTAAGTGCCATAAGACCACACCAGCAAGAGATGCAACACTGCCCCAGATAAGGGGATCCTCCTTGAGGTATAAGCCAGAGTAGAAAAGGGAACATAAGACCATAAGATATAGGAGCGGAATTAACACACACAAAATGCTGGAGGAACTCAGCAGGCCAGGCAGCATCAATGGAAAAGAGTAAACAGTCAACATTTCAGGCCAAGACTCTTCTTCAGGACCCTTCTTTCAGTCCTGGCAATGGTCCTTAGACCAAAATGTCAATTTTGCTCTTTTCCATAGATGCTGCCTGGTCTGCTGAGTTCCTGCAGCACTTTGTTGCTTTGGATTTCCAGCATCTGCAGATTTTCTTGTGTCTGTTAGGAGTAGAATTAGGCCATTTGGCCCACCAAGTCATAAGAACATAAGAAATAGGAGCAGGAGTAGACCATCTGGCCCATTGAGCCTGCTCCGCTATTCAATAAGATCATGGCTAATCTGGCCATGGACCTATCTGCACCTATTTGCCTTTTCCCCATAACCCTTAATCCCCTTACTATGCAAGCATCTATCCAACCCTGTCTTAAATATATTTACTGAGGTAGCCTCCACTGCTTCACTGGGCAGAGAATTCCACAGATTCACCACTCTCTGGGAAAAGCAGTTCCTCCTCATCTCCGTCCTAAATCTACTCCCCCAAATTTTGAGGCTATGTCCCCTAGTTCTAGTCCCACCTACCAACGGAAACAACTTTCCTGCCTCTATCTTATCTATCCCTTTCACAATTTTGCATGTTACTATAAGATCTCCTCTCATTCTTCTGTAAGTCTGCTCTGCTATTTCATCACGACTGATCCAGTTCCCTCTCAGCCCCAATCTCCTGCCTTCTTGCCATAACCCTTCCTGCCCTGACGAATCAAAGATGTCGGACAGGAGTTGCTGAGGCATCAGAAGCCTCCGAGATCGAACTTCTGTCACTAATATTTTGCTTCAATGTTACGCAGGAATTCTGAACCTACTCTTGAATACAGAGTATACAGGTTTGACAGGAATATTCTCCCAGGGGTTAGAAAGAGGTATTGGAAAAAAAAACTACATTTAACATTTGAAGCTGACTCTTGGTGAAGTATCTGGGCATTGATTTATGCTTTTCGTCCAGAGCTGTCATTTCACTTGCTGTAGAGCTGCCGAGGGAGGCAACACCTGAGTTTTTGGGAGTACGTGCAGCAGCTCACCAGCACTCTTCCACCTCTGATGTAGGAGCTCTTTGTTGGCGTCAGAACCAAGCTCAAAACCTCCAAGCGCCTGCGAAAGGCGTGGCCGTGCGGGACAGCTGCATTATCGCCAGAGCTTTCGTTTGGATGGGAATTTTACCTTACGGATGACAGAAGAAACAGGCCCTTCAACCCAAATCATCCCTGCCGACCACCCCTGTCTACCAAGCTGGTCCCATTTGCCCATATTTGGCCCTATTGCTCTTGAGGTCCTCTGTTGGTCGAGGTCAACCATGAATGTTACGTCCCAGCTCCCTACGTGACAAGCGAGCCAGCGCAGTAGAATACGGAGAGCAAGCTGTTGCCCATGTAATAGACTACCTCTCTATACCCGGCCGACGAATCCAAAGGAACGGCAGAGGCCGATACAGCCATCATTGAACTCTAAGCCGGACTGCCTTAGGGAATCCAGCGCCGGATTTCACCCTCGGGGTTTACTCCCGAAGTTTCCCCGTTAGTGGGTACAGCCGCAAGGCAGCGGAGGTTCGAGATCAGAGTTTCCCAGGCTGATGAGCCCCACCTGCCCGAAGCAACTGGTTTTAAGGTGCCAGTAACCTGCCTTGGTGCCTTCTCCTGTCGGTAGAAACGGTTCCGCCTCCCACGCGGGACCTTGTCAAATGCCCTGCTGAAGTCGATGTAGACAATATCCAATGCCTTGACCTCATTAACTTTCCTGGTAAATTACTCAAAAACCTCTATAAGATGGGTTAGACGTGACCTACCATGCACAAAGCCATGCTGATACCCTTAATCAGTCCATGTCGATCCAAATGCTCGTATATCCAGTCTATTAGGTAACCTTCCAATAACTGTCTCATCACTGATGTCAGACACACTGTCTCAGTATTTCCTGGGTTAGTTCAAACAGCAGAACATATTGGCTATCCTCCAATTCTTTGATACCTTTCCTGTCGCTAACGGTGATTTAAATATCTCTGCTAGGGCCTGTAATTTCTGCACATACCTCCCATAGGATCTGAGGAAATACTGTGTCAAGCCCTGGGATTTATCCACCCAGATTTACCTCCAGACAGCAAACACCTCCTCCTCTGTAATCGGTATAGGATCCCTGGCTTCACTGCTGCATTGCCTCAAATCTATAGACTCCTTGTCCATCTCCCCAGTAAATACAGATGCGGGGGTTAGTCACAGAGACAGTGTGGGGGTTGGTCACAGAGACAGTGTGGGGGTTGGTCACCGAGACAGTGTGGGGGTTGGTCACAGAGACAGTGTGGGGGATATTCACAGAGACAGTGTGGGGTTGGTCACCGAGACAGTGTGGGGAGAGTCACAGAGACAGTGTGGGGGTTGGTCACAGAGACACTGTGGGGGTTGGTCACAGAGACAGTGTGGAGGTTGGTCACCGAGACAGTGTGGGGGTTGGTCACAGAGACAGTGTGGGGGATATTCACAGAGACAGTGTGGGGTTGGTCACCGAGACAGTGTGGGGGAGTCACAGAGACAGTGTGGGGGAGAGTCACAGAGACAGTGTGGGGGATATTCACAGAGACAGTGTGGGGTTGGTCACAGAGACAGTGTGGGGTTAGTCACTGAGACAGTGTGGGGGTTGGTCACACAGACAGTGTGGGGGTTATTCACAGAGACAGTGTGGGGTTGGTCACTGAGACAGTGTGGGGGAGAGTCACAGAGACAGTGTGGGGTTGGTCACAGAGACAGTGTGGGGTTGGTCACTGAGACAGTGTGGGGGAGAGTCACCGAGACAGTGTGGGGGTTGGTCACAGAGACAGTGTGGGGGAGAGTCACAGAGACAGTGTGGGGTTGGTCACAGAGACAGTGTGGGGTTAGGGGTTAGTCACCAAGACAGTGTGGGGTTAGTCACAGAGAGTGTGGGGTTAGTCACTGAGACAGTGTGGGGGTTGGTCACACAGACAGTGTGGGGAGAGTCACTGAGACAGTGTGGGGTTGGTCACTGAGACAGTGTGGGGGTTGGTCACAGAGACAGTGTGGGGTTAGTCACAGAGACAGTGTGGGGGAGAGTCACAGAGAGTGTGGGGTTAGTCACTGAGACAGTGTGGGGTTAGTCACAGAGACAGTGTGGGGGTTGGTCACACAGACAGTGTGGGGTTGGTCACTGAGACAGTGTGGGGGAGAGTCACAGAGACAGTGTGGGGGTTAGTCACAGAGACAGCGTGGGGGTTGGTTACAGACACAGTGTGGGGTTAGTCACAGAGAGTGTGGGGTTAGTCATCGAGACAGTGTGGGGAGAGTCACTGAGACAGTGTGGGGGTTGGTCACACAGACAGTGTGGGGAGAGTCACTGAGACAGTGTGGGGTTGGTCACTGAGACAGTGTGGGGGTTGGTCACAGAGACAGTGTGGGGTTAGTCACAGAGACAGTGTGGGGTTGGTCACAGAGACAGTGTGGGGGTTGGTCACTGAGACAGTGTGGGGGTTGGTCACAGAGACAGTGTGGGGGAGAGTCACAGAGACAGTGTGGGGTTGGTCACAGAGACAGTGTGGGGGGTTGGTGTCAGAGACAGTGTGGGGGATATTCACAGAGACAGTGTGGGGGAGAGTCACAGAGACAGTGTGGAGTTGGTCACAGAGACAGTGTGGGGAGAGTCACAGAGACAATGTGGGGTTAGTCACAGAGACAGTGTGGGGGTTGGTCACAGAGACAATGTGGGGTTAGTCACAGAGACAGTTTGGGGGAGAGTCACAGAGACAGTGTGGGGGATATTCACAGAGACAGTGTGGGGGTTGGTCACAGAGACAATGTGGGGTTAGTCACAGACCTGCCCCAACCCTTTTTGCCTCATGCATAGATTACCATTCTGATCTTCTAGAGAACCAATTTCGTCCCTTGTAATCATTGTACTCTTAACATATCTGTAAAATTCCTTAGGATTCTCCTTCACGTCCCAAGTATGGACCCCATCTCCTTCTCTCAGTTTCTCCACTGCACCTGTTCACAAGATGAGGCCTTCCACTCTTTAGACTTCTGAAATGTCCTTCATTCTCAGCTTTCCCTCTGCCTCAGTTGATGGACCCTCTTACACAAATCTCCTCCATTTCTTGCATGTCTTCTCTCACCACCACCCACCTCCCCTAGTCTTCTCCTTTCAGCCCAGCAGCCTCTGCATGCAGTACATCATCCTTCACCACTCGGGACACCTCCGGTGGGACCCCACCACCAGTCACATCTTCCGCTCCCAACCATGCCTGCAGGAACTAGTCTCCTCGTGACTTGCTGGTCTGCTTCTCCCTTCCTACCCAACCACCGCCTGCCACACCCTGACACATCCCCCTGCACCAGCAGCGGCCCCTACACCTCCTCGATCACCACCATCCAGGGACCTGAAGAGCCCATCCACCATGGGCAGCCCCTGGAGCTTCCTTGTGGAAAAGCTGACCTTCATGCCAGACTAAGCCTATCCCATCTGCCTGCATGTGATTTAAATCGCTCCATCCCCCAAATATCATGAGCCTGTCTAAATGCCTCTAGCGTGGCTGCTTTTACCCCTGCCTCAGGCACCCCCACTCTCTGTACATAAAACCTGCCCTGTACGTTTCCTTTACACTTACCCCTTCTCACTCTTGAGCTACGTCCTCGAGTATTGACTCTTCTTCCCTGGGAAGAAAAGGCATTAATGTCTGTCGTAATTTTATTAAATTCTACTGCATTAGCTCTCCCCAAAGCTGTTTGGAGTCATTGCCTGTGTTTGCACTCTCAGTCTGTGTTTGCAGTGTTAGTCTGTGTTTGCACTCTCGGTTTGTGTTTGCAATCATGGTCTGTGTTTGCACTCTCGGTTTGTGTTTGCAATCACGGTCTGTGTTTGCACTCTCGGTTTGTGTTTGCAATCACGGTCTGTGTTTGCACTCTCGGTTTGTGTTTGCAATCACGGTCTGTGTTTGCACTCTCGGTTTGTGTTTGCTGTCATAATCTGTGTTTGCACTCTCAGTCTGTGCTTGCAGTCCCAAACTGCATTTGGATTCATGACTTGTATTTGGACTCACGGCTTGTGTTTGGCCTCACAGCCTATGGTTGGAGTCATGGTCTGCTTTTGGAGTTGTAGTCTACAGTTCACAGCCTGTGTTCACAGTCATGGTCTGTGTTTGGAATCAGGGCCTGCATTTCCTGTCATGGCTAGCCTGTGTTTGGTGTCATGGCCTGTGAACCTACGTTCTGCAACTTTCAACATCCATCACGTCTCTGCCTGCCCTGGGAAAAAGACTTCACCCTATCCATGTTCCTCATGGCTTTATAACACCTCAGTGAGATCACCCTTCAATTTCCTACACTCCAAGGAAATAAATCCTAATCTGTCCAATGTCTCCATCAATCCATCAAGTCCTGGAAATAGTTCAAGGTAAATCTATTGACAAAGTACATATATATCACCATATCAAACCCTGAGATTCATTTTCTTGCAGCATAACACGGTAAATCCAAGAAACACAATAGAATCAATGAAAGACTGACAAACAGAACAGACAAACAGCCAATGTGCAAAAGACAAGAAACTGTGCAAATACAAAAGGAAAGAAAGTCATAATAATAATGAACAAATAAGCAATAAATATCGAGAACATGAGGAGAAGAGTCCTTGAAAGTGAGCCTATAGGTTGTGGGAACGGTTCACTGATGGGCCAAGTGAAGCTGAGTGAAGTTATCCCCTCTGGTTCAGGATCCTGATGGTTGAGGGGTAATGACTATTCCTGAACCTGGTGGTGCGGGTCCTGAGGCTCCTGTACCTTCTTCCTGATGGCAGCAGCGAGAAGAGTGCATGGGCTGGATGGTGGGGACCGTTCATGATGGCTGCTGCTTTCCTGCAACAGAGCACCAGGTAGATGTGCTCAGTGTGGGGAGGACTTTACCCGTGATGGACTGGGCTGTATCTACTACTTTTTGTAGGGTCTTACATTCAAGGGCATTTCTGCTTCTATACCTGGTCAATATACTCTCCACCGCACAACTATAGAAGTTCGTCCAAGTTTTAGATGACATGCCGAATCTTCGCAAACTTCTAAGGTCGTTGTTGTGGCGGCACTCTGCCAGATTTTCAACCTTTGATTTGGACGATGACAGTGGTGCCATCAGCATATAGGAAATAGCTTTATTCTTCACTCTTTCTCAGTTTACTAACATCCATCTTTTCTGTTGTAAGTTGACCAGAACCGAACAGAATACTCCAAGTACCTGGTACTGAGATAGAAGATCTAACGTGATTGTATTGAATAGGAAAGTAGTCTTGAAGCATCGAATGACCTACTTCAGCTCTTGTTCATCTTTTGCCTCTCTCTCTCTCTCTCTGGTGCTCAATACCTTCACACAAAAGCAAGATTGATATCAGTCCCAAATGGATTTAGTGTGTACATACACACGCACACGCACACGCACACGCACACCCATGCATGCACTTGAACAGACCTGTTGTACGATACAATGGACTCTTGACCTCACAGTCCACTTCAGCACAGAGTTTTGTCTGCCTGCAACATATTTTCTCTGTAACTGCAAAACTACGTTTTACATTCTCTTGTTTTTCCCTTGAATACAGTACTGTGCATATATGTGTATTAAATCAGTACAGATCTGATTCTGATCTGGGTCTCTACTGTGGACTGAGAGTGGGAAGGGGGCAGGGATAGGGGAATCATGGTTGGGAAAAGGGGAAGGGAGAGGGGAGGGAGCAGAAAGCAACAGACAGACATTCTGTAACTATTAATAAACCAATTGCTTGGAATCAAATGACCTTGCCTGGTGTCTCAGGGCTGGGTGTGTCTGCACCTGCGCCATCCCCCTCACCCCCCGGCTCTCCTTCTCTGCCACCTGTCCCACACCCCTCCCACTGCGCTCCACCCTCACCATTCCCAACATCCTTTGCTCCCGCCAGATTTACAAACTCGCTCTCTGCTCCACATTGACAAATACAGTACTGTACAAAAGTTTTAGGCACCCTGGGGGGGGGGGGGGGGAGCTGTGTGTGTGTGTGTGAGAGAGACTTTTGCACGGTCCTATATCTCAATGTACTGATGTGATGAAATGATTTGATTGGATGGCATGCAATCACAAACCAATATAATGCACATGATATCATACATACAAACATATACTCACAGACACACACCTACACTCAAACATATACTTAATATATACTGTACACATGCCTACATACACAAATATACAGTATATGCACACAAATACACACCTATACGTACAATCATACACATACATACACACACAGACATACAACACACAAACACAGCTACACCCACAAGCATATACACATCCCTCTATCTATTCATCTGTCTCTCTCACTCTCTGCCTCTCTATCTCCTTTCTCTCTGACTTTCTCTCTCACTCCCCTCTCTGTCTCCCTCCATCTCTCTCTCTCTCTCTCTCTCTCTCTCTCTATATATATATATATTCAACATATAGCCATCTATCTCTCTGCCTCTATCTCTCCTCTCACCCTCTCTCTCATCTACCTCTCTACTTCTGACTTTCTCTGTCTGTCTCTCTCTCCATCCATCCACCCATCAATCTCTCTGCCTCTCTCTGTCTCCCTCCCTCTCTCTCCCTCCCCTCTCTCTCGCTCTCTCATCCATCTCTCTACCTCTCTCTCTCTGATTTTTTCTCTGTCTCTCTCTCTCCCTCTCTCTATATATATCTATCTAGCCATCCATCTCTGTCTGTCTCTCTCTCTCTCACACAGACTACAGGCACCACCATCCGTGTGTGCGTGTGTGTGTGTATCTATCTATCTCTCTGCCTCCCTCCTTCTCTCTCTCCCCCTCCCTCTCCCTCTCCTTCTTCTCTCTCCTCTCTCTCACACAGTCTGCAGTCACCACAATCCACTTGTTTCACGTTTAATTTGACTTTCAGCCTCCTAACCAGAACGAACACGATCGTCTCCCTGTTGTTTTCAATCTCTGGTTCCCATCTCACACAGTGTGATCACACTTCCAATCCTCCCTCTAATATAACTCAGCCGTTAACCAGTCTTCCTCAAGTGCCGGTAATGTCCTCTTCTGTTACTGCGATTTTCTCTTCGCTGTTTCCCACTTTCTCCCTCTGCTTTATGTGCAGCCATGTGAGGAGAAATTCATCAGAACCTTTAATTAAAATTTTCTCTGAATATTCTGTGATTTAATTTCGGTTGCTAATGTTCAGTCTGCCCTCCCACTCACAGCAGGACGTGGATATCATTTCTGATCTCACTCCCCAGCTCTGTCTTGGTGGTGTTTATCCCTGGTCTTCTCCCACTCTGAGCTTCCATCAGCCTCTTCTTGACTTGCCTTTCGCATGTCCGTCCACGGCCTCCTGTATTGTCACAATGAGAACACCTGCTGAGTCTGCCCAGCACTTATTTCAGACTCCCAGCCCACCTGCAGTTTCATATTGACTTTCATTTAATACTCTGGATGATGAATACAATTATTTATTACATCGTCCATTGACCAGCTAATGTCACGCACAAAAACAGAGCCGGGATCCAGCTCCTGCTCTCAGGTACGCATCTGGGGGAAGGTGGTGTCTCAGTATCCCCGCTGGCAATGACAAGAGTGAACTGAGTTGAATTAACTTCTTTTCTTACATCCTTCACGTACACAAGGAGTAAAAATCTTTCTGTTATGTCCCTGTCTGAATGTGCAATGTGGAATCATAGTAATTTATAATTCTATAAATGTGAGGTTATCCACTTTGGTGGCAAGAACAGGTAGGCAGATTCTTGATGAAGGGTCTCGCCCAAAACGTTGGCTACCCTTTTCTGACGGATGCTGCCTGACCTGCTGAGTTCTTCCAGCATCGTGTACATATTCTCAGGAAGGCAGATTACTATCTGAATGGTGTCAAGTTAAGAAAAGGGGAAGTACAACGAGATCTAGGTGTCCTTGTACAACAGTCACTGAAAGTAAGCATGCAGGTACAGCAGGCAGTGAAGAAAGCTAATGGCATGTTGGCTTTTATAGTTGAGTGTAGGAGCAAAGAGGTCCTTCTGCAGTTGTACAGGGCCCTGGTGAGACCACACCTGGAGTATTGTGCTCAGTTTTGGTCTCCAAATTTGAGGAAGGACATTCTTGCTATTGAGGGAGTGGAGCGGAGGTTCACGAGGTTAATTCCCAGGATGGCGGGACTGTCATATGTTGAAAGATTGGAGCGACTGGGCTTGTAGACACTGGAATTTAGAAGGATGAGAGGGGATCTGATTGAAACGTATAAGATTATCAAGGGATTGGACACGCTAGAGGCAGGAAACATGTTCCCGATGTTGGGGGAGTCCAGAACCAGAGGCCACAGTTTAAGAATAAGGGGTAGGCCATTTAGAACAGAGTTGAGGAAAAACTTTTTCACCCAGAGAGTGGTGGATCTGTGGAATGCTCTGCCTCAGAAGGCAGTGGAGGCCAATTCTCTGGATGCTTTCAAGAAAGAGTGAGATAGAGCTCTTAAAGATAGCAGAGTCAAGGGATATGGGAAGAAGACAGGAACGGAGTACTAATTGTGGATGATCAGCCATGATCACACTGAATGGTGGTGCTGGCTCGAAGGGCTGAATGGCCTACTCCTGCACCTATTGTCTATTGTCTATTGTCTATTCTTCTTCGGTTGTCTATCGCAATCTGATGATGACATCTGCTCCTTTACCAGTGAGATCTTTGATGACTATACAGTCCTATCCTGGACCCACAAGCTCTATTGCAGGTGGGACATGTATATGTGATAGTGGTGGTAGTGATGGCAACCATGGCTGCATCTCTCCTGGCTCTCTTCTGCTGTCTTCTGGTTGTTCTTTCCATCTCCAGGATACGAACCCCGTCCTTACACAGCTGTCGCCAAGTGTTACAGTCAGCAGCAACATCCTCCAGGTCCTCAGGTCTGATCTTGCACCTGCTTAAAGCATTCTTCATCTGATCCTTATAGTGATTCTTCAGCCCTCCAGCTGAGCATCGACCATGACGTAGCTGGCCGTATAACACTCTGCGGGGTAGCCGACATGGGGGCATCCTTATTTATAATAATTTATAATAAATAGAACAATCGGTGTAACATAGAATACGCGGCCTAAACAGCCTCTGCCTGGGCCAATTAATCCCACGATTATTTCTGGGTTGTATTTGACGACATTAATTCGACCTCTGATGTGAAGACATCCCCCATATCAGTCCGGGGCTGCTCCAAGGCCTGCAAGTCTGGATCCTGGGCCCAGGACTGGGGGTCAGAGGTCAGGCCTGTCTGTGAGTCGGGGTGGGAGGGTGGGTAAGGGGCATGTCTTTCAATTGTTGTTGTTGCTTGTTTTACGTTGGCAGTGTCTTGTTCTGTTGAGCGCAGTGGATGCCGCATGCGCAGATGTTTTGCGCATCAGGTTCCGATGTTCCTCTAGCAGATTGTTTGTTGCTCCAGATTCCAGCATCTGCCATCTCCTGTGCCTTTCATTATTAAAGCATCCTTCGTCGCTCTTTCCGTAACAAGTTTTTTTGACCCGTCTGGGTTGTTAGCCTTGAGCTGAACTCCCCCCCACCCCCCCCACCGAACCTGGAGGACCGGTGGACCACTCTCAGTCCGACCTCTACCCTTTGATCTGTTTGGCGTGGGTAACTCTACCAAGAATCAAACACAAGGCCCTGACTCCAGTCAGTAGCTCTACCAGGTCACTGAGGCACGCGAGCCTCCAAACCCCGTGACGGGGTTGCAGAGACCAGAGAGTGACCTTGCCGAGCCGTTGTCATTCCGCACCACGAGCCTCGGAAAGATGCTCCGCACTTCCTGGCCAAGAAAGGTCTCCAACCACACCCTAATCCTTCTGTGTCACCGAGAGGACCGCGGCCACAATCGTCACTGAGGTGACCGGACAGGTGATGAGAAGGGAGGGGCCAACTCCATCATCAAGACAGCACGCCTGAAGTTGGCCAAAAGGGCCGAGGAAACGCTGGAGACCAAACGCAACTTGCGGAGACAAAAGTGAGGACCCTGAACCACGATAGGGAAGATGACCAAGGACCAAAAGAGTTGGAGGACCTTCATCCCTGCCCTAAGTGCCAGGCAGTAACTACATAGTGCATCCACATTTACTGGTCACTGCCAAATGCCAAAAAAAGGTGGAATGGGATCCCACTTGAACTTCTCCCACAGAGAGCGGCGGGAGCTTCTGCAGCTGGGAGGGTCCCTGACTGCCTTCCAGACACGTAGAAAGTGAACCACATAGTGTGTGTGTGTGTGTGATTTACTGTCTGAGAGGTCATAATGTTTCCCTATGTCAAATACTAGAGTGTGTGCATTTAAGGTGAGCGGGATCAAGTCTAAAGGAGATGTGCTGGGCAGTTCCAGGTGCCTGGAATGGGCTACCAGGGAGCAGAGGAGTTAAAGGGGCTCTTGGACAGATACTTGAATATTCCGAGAATGGAGGGATATGGATCATGTTGAGGAAGGAGAACTTTATTTCTTAGTTTACCGAGATTCAGCATGGAGGAAGCCGTTCCGGCCCTTCGAGCTGCACTGCCCAGCCCTGATTTAATCCTAGCCTAATCAGAGGACAAATTACAATGGCCAATTAAGCCACCAAACGGTAGGTCTTTGGACTGTGAGAGGAAAGCAGAGCACCTGGAGGAAAGCTACGCGGTCAGGGAAGAACATACGAACTCCTTGCAGGCAGTGATGGGAATCGAACCCGAGTCACTGGTACTGTAAAGCGTTGGGCTAACCACTACGTTACCGCGCCCCCCTAATCCGGCATTGCGTTCGGCACAGACATTGCAGCCAAAGCACCTGTTTGTGTGCTATACTACTCCATGTTTCCCTTTGGTTTCCAAAATACCAGCTGATTTAATTTAATGGGAAACAAATCAGGCATCACTGACTTGTGATTTCCTTCTCTCCGCGGCATCAGCAGTTCCGTAAGGACTGATCTGCCCTTTGAGCACTGGGCCAGATGTTCCTCCAGCTGTTGCCCAGCTGTTCAAAGTTCTTAAAACTTCTCTCATGCTGGGACATGGGCACTGAGGAGTGAGCTCAGAAGGCTTCGAATCTTGGGAATTCTCTGCGGCGGAGGACCGCAAATTCTTCATAAGTGAATATATTCAAGGTTTAGATCCAGGAGACTCCAGACACAAGAACATCAGCTGGGAAAGTGGAAGATGTTCACAGTCAGTCATGTCCCCATTTCAGTCCCGTCTTATCTCCTTTTGGGCTCCAACTAACATTTCCCATCTAATGTTCAAACTTCGCAACAGGAGCGTGAGCTTCTTCTTTCAAGACCTTTGTGTTCTCTTCAGAGATTAAGTTCGGCTTGTTATCCACTCAGGGGGCCCATTAACTTCCACTTCCCCTGGCAGGTGGGTCAGTAAACAGTGGACAGAGACCTCAGATAATTGGCGAAAGCGCCACAGGAGAGGCAAGGTGATCTATCTCTGCAACAGGTTATCACGGTCGGGAACTTACTTCCAGAAAAAGGCAGTGGAAACAAGTTCTGAATGAATCCGCAGTGGGGAATTGGATAAAAGTTTTAAAAGGAAAAAAACTTGCAGAGTTGAGAGCAGAGAATTTCCATCATTGGATTATGTCTCTCCTACACTGTAAGTCTGTACAATTCTGCTATTTCACTGGACGATCTGCTAAGATACCATTCAGCCATTCAGTGTTCACAGCTCCCTGGAGTCATACAGAGATACAGCACCCTTCAGCCCATTGAAGAGATGATAGTCGTTAGGTAGAGATCGATAGTTCATTAGTCGGGGGCATCAAACGTTACTGGGAGAAGACAGGCAAATGCGGGCATGGAGTTGGGAGGGAAAATAAATCAGCCACGATTGAATGGCAGAACAGACTCGAAGGCTGAATGGACTAATTCTGCTCCCACAGTACTGTGCAAATGTCTTAGGCACGTACATATAGCCAGGGCACCTAAGGACTTTGCACTGTGCTGCATTTGTCAATGTGAAGCAGAGAGAGAGAGTTTGTAAATCTGACAGGAGCAAAGGATGTTGGGAATGGCGAGGGTGGATCACTTCAGTAGGGGTGTTGGGTAGGTGCCAGGGGTGGGGGTACAGACACACCCAGCCCTGAGACATCAAGCAAGGTCATTTGATTCCAAACAATTGGTTTATTGGTCATTACATAAGGTCTCTCTGGTGCTTCCTGCTCCCACCCTTCTTCCTTCTCCTTTTCCCAACCGTGATTCCCTCTTCCTTCCCCCTTTACCAGACTCAGTCCACAATAGAGACCCAGATCAGAATCAGGTTTATCATTGCTCACGTACGTCATAAAATTTGGTGGGGGGGGGGGGGGAAGGTTTGCACATTTCTGCATGTGGAATGAGCTGCCAGCAGAAGTGGTTCTGGCAGGTACAGTAAAACTTTGAACAGATACACTGATAGGAAATGTTTATAAAGTGATCAGCTAAATAGTGGCAGATGAGACTAGAGTAGATGGCCATCTTTACCATCATGGACCAGGTGGGTCAAATGGCCTGTTTCTATGCTGTACGACTGGATAATCTATGTTCCATGCGCTGTTGTCTAAATTCACATGCCCGTGATACTCCTGCAAGAAGAATTTTCATTATACCCATACCTCAAGGTACTTGTGCCCATCACAATAAACTCAACTCATCTTGGCTTCACTTGAATGATTTGGCTCCTTGCTGCAAAATCCACTGATTTACTCCAATCACTTTAACAACTCAGTTCACAACAGGTAAAGCCACATAACCATATAACAATTACAGTACAGAAACAGGCCATCTCAGCCCTTCTCGTCCGTACTCTCACTCAGTCCATAACCCTCCATTCCTTTCCTGTCCATATACCTATCCAATTTTTTTTTTAATGACAATATCGAACCTGCCTCTACCACTTCTACTGGAAGCTTGTTCCACACAGCTACCACTCTCTGAGTAAAGAAATTCCCCCTTGTGTTACCCCTAAACTTTTGCCCCCAACTCTCAACTCATATCCTCTTGTTTGAATCTCCCCTACTCTCAATGGAAAAAGCCTATCCATGCCAACTCTATCTATCCCCCTCATAATTTTAAATACCTCTAGCAAGTCCCCCTTCAACCTTCTACGCTCCAAAGAATAAAGACCTAACTTGTTCAACTTTTCTCTGTAACTTAGGTGCTGAAACCCAGGTAAAAAGCCTCCTCACCATTGAGCATATCTACATGGAGCACTGAGGCATGTAAGAATGGAACAGCAGTTACCATGGGGGACTTTAACTTGCACATAGATTGGGTGAATCAAGTTGGTCAAGGTAGTCTTCGGGAGGGCTTCATAGAATGCATCGGTGATGGCTTTCTTGAACAGGATGTTACTGAACCTACAAGGGAACGTGCTATCTTAGAACTGGTCCTGTGCAATGAGACAGGTAAAATCAGTGCTCTTGTAGTTAGGGATCCTCTTGGAAGGAGTGGTCACAGTGTGAATGAATTTCTCGTACAAGTGGAGGATGCAATAATTCGATCTAAAACCAGTGTCTTATGCCTAAACAATGGAGACTACAATGGGATGAGGGAGGATTTGGCTAGTGTTGACTGGGAACACAGGCTATATGGTGGGACAGTTAAGAAACAGTTGAAGACTTTCAAAGAGATTTTTCATGGTGCCCAACAAAAGTATATTCCAGTTAAAAGCAAGGACAGTGAGCGGTGAGGAGATCCAGCCTTGGATGACTAAGGAAATAAAAGAAGGCATCAAATTAAAAGCTCGTGCAAACAAAGTCGCCAAGGGTACTGGGAAACTGGAAGATTGGGAAAACTTTAAAAAGCAACAAAGTACCACTACACGAGCAATAAAAAAGGGATGCTAGATTATGAAAATAATCCACCATTGAGCACATCTACAGGGAGCGCTAATGCAGGGAAGCAGCATCCATCATCAGGGAACCTCTCCACTCACGTCATGCTCTCTTCTCCTGCGTCACCAGGTTCAGCAACAGTTATGACCCCTAAACCATCAGACTATTGAACCAGAGGGAATAAACTTCACTCAACTTCACTTGCCCCATCACTGAACTGCTCCCACAACCTATAGACTCAATATCATGATCAGACTCCATATCAAAGACTGTTCATCTCAAGTTCTCAATACTTATTGTTTATTAATTTATTATTATTATTATTATTCCTTTATCTCTTTCAGTTTTTCTTTTGCACGTTCATTGTCTGCCTCGTTGGGCACAGTGTTTCACTGATTCTATTATGGTTATTGGATTTATTGAGTATGCCCACAGGAAAATGAATCTCAGGATTGTACACAGTGATATACTGTATACTTACTTTGATAATAAATTTACTTGGAACTTTCAACTTGAGTTTCTGGAAGCTTAAATACTTTCCGAACTATTTTAAAGGCTGCTGTTGGGAATTCTAGTATTAAAGCAAGCATGAAATAGGTATCAGCAGGACAACAGCTTTCACCTCCAAAGAAATTATTCCTAGTCTCATTCACTCAGTCCTGGTTATCCGTCATTCCACATACTCACAAGGTCTGCCGACCCATCTTGATGCAGCTATAGAGGCACGACAATGGCTACCTAATGAGTTAGAGGAGATTTGGTTTGTCACCTAAAACACTCGAACATGTCTACAAATGTACAATGGACAGCATTCAGACTGGCCGCATCACCGTCTGGTATGGTGGGGCAGGGGAGCTACTGCACAGGATCAAAAAAGCTGCAGAGCATTGTAAACTCAGTCAGCTCCATCACAGGCACTAGCGTCCGTAGTATCCAGGACATCTTCAAGAAGCGATGTCTCAAAAATGCAGTGTCCAGCATGAAGGACCCCCTTCACCCAGGACATGCCCTCTTCTCGTTGCTACCATCAGGAAGGAGGTACAGAAGCCTGAAGGCACAGACTCAGTGATTCAGGAACAGCTTCTTCCCCTCTGCCATCCGATATCCGAATGGACACTGAACCCATGAACACTACCTCATTACATTTTTATTTCTATTTTTTCACTACTTATTTGTAACTCATAGTTTTTTCTCCATAATTATGTATTGCCATGTACTGCTGCTGCAAATTCAACAAATTTCATGACATATACCGATGATACTAAACCTGATTCTGAAAGTCAACTTTAAGCATGCATACAATGACGAAACAATCACTGTCTGTATAAATACAGTTATCAGTTTCCAGAATACCAGTGTCAAGTGGCTCCCCGCTGTACTTTCTGCTAATACAGAGCAGTCTTTGTTTACACAGCTGTACCTGGTAATTTCAAAGCCAATCACTGCTTGTTTCAACATACTGAATTGAAATAGTTTAAGTAATATCACTTCTTTTTTTAATATCTAAATGTCTTACCGTGCTTATTAATATATATTAATGATTTGGGAATGTAGGGCATAGTTATGCTTATTTAGGGTTACATTTGATAGAAAGGAGAGGCCCTTGCTGTATCACAAACAAGAGAGAATCTGCAGATGCTGGAAATCCGAGCAACACACACGCAAAATGCTGGAGGAGCTCAGCGAGCCCGAAGAGTTTCGGCCCGAAACGTCGACTGTGCATTTATCCATGGATGCCGCCTGGCCTGCTGAGATCTTCCAGCGTTTTGCATGTGTTGCCCTCATTGTATCCACGCTTTCTGTAATCCACAGGAAGTCCATGTCCCTGGTCCCCATGGATAAAGCGTTATTCCCCACGGCTCAGTAAGAGAGAGCTTGCCCCCACATTGCATTCCGACCACATGGTCCCAGCCCCCAAGTCCCTCGTGGACTGAGACACCTCTGGTGTCCAAGACATCTTCAAGGAGTGGAAAGGTGGTGTCCATCTTTAAGGACCCCATCACCCAGGACATGCCCTCCTCTCATTGCTACCATCAGGAAGAAGGTACAGAAGCCTGAAGGCACACACTCAATGATTCAGGAACAGCTTCTTCACCTCTGAATCGGATGTCTGAATGGACATTGAACCCATGAACACTACCCCATTACTTTCTATTTCTATTTTTGCACTACGTACTTATTTAATGTATCTACTTATTCAATTCAATTCACTACCTCACTACTTTTTAATTTCTATTTTCTAATTTCTATTTTAATGTAACTATTTAATATACATATATATACTTACCATAATTCATTTATTTACTTTTTTCTCCCTATTATCATGTATTGCACTGTGCTGCTGCCACTAAGATAACAAATTTCACGGCATATGCCAGTGATATCAAACCTGATTCTGATACAAAATTAAATGGTCCAGATGTGCAAATAAATTATAGAACTGCCCATAAAGAGGCCATTCAGTCCATCGTGTATACTTGCTAGCATCAAAGTAGCATCTCTCCAATTGCTGCTCAGCTCCCACTGAACAGCTGATTGACGAGAGCAACTCCGTCACTGAGGTGCCTGAGTTCAGCCCTCCCCTCCCCTTTGAATCCGACCGATATAAAGTCCCCTAGGCAGGCCGATTACTGTAAATTATACCTTCGCATAAAACAAAAACAAGTGGTAGATTGTAGAAACACCAATGACTGGGAATAGAAAAGGTGACAAAAGTTGGTGGAGACAGACCAGTCCCTCACAGGCAAAGCCCTCCCCACTACAGAGCACTGCCACGAGAAAGCAGCATCCATCATCAAGGACCCCCACCTCCCCCTCCCCATCAGGCATTCCCACCCTGAGCTCCATGGACCCTTAATAGTCAGGGTCCACAGCATAAAAGAGGCTGGGAACACCTACTTACATTCTGTCTTCTTGCTACTACCATTGGGAAGGAGGTACAGAAGCCTGAAGGCGCCCACTCCACAATTCAGGAACATAGAAACATAGAAATTAGGTGCAGGAGTAGGCCATTCGGCCCTTCAAGCCTGCACCGCCATTCAGTATGATCATGGCTGATCATCCAACTCAGAACCCTGTACCTGCTTTCTCTCCATACCCCCGATCCCTTTAGCTACAAGGGCCATATCTAACTTCCTCTTAAATATAGCCAATGAACTGGCCTCAACTGTTTCCTGTGGCAGAGAATTCCACAGATTCACCACTCTCTGTGTGAAGAAGTTTTTCCTCATCTCGGTCCTAAAAGGTTTCCCCTTTATCCTTAAACTGTGACCCCTCGTTCTGGACTTCCCCAACATTGGAAACAATCTTCCTGCATCTAGTCTGTCCAATCCCTTTAGAATTTTATACGTTTCAATAAGATCCCCCCTCAATCTTCTAAATTCCAGTGAGTATAAGCCTAGTCGATCCAGTCTTTCTTCATATGAAAGTCCTGCCATCCCAGGAATCAATCTGGTGAACCTTCTCTGTACTCCCTCTATGGCAAGAATGTCTTTCCTCAGATTAGGGGATCAAAACTGCACACAATATTCTAGGTGCAGTCTCACCAAGGCCTTGTACAACTGCAGTAGAACCTCCCTGCTCCTGTACTCAAATCCTTTTGCTATGAATGCCAACAGCTTCTTCCCCTCTGTCATCCAATTTCTAAATGGACATTGAAGCCACGAACTCTAACAGACTACTTTATTTTTTAATTTCTATTCTTGCACTATTTATTTAACTATTTAATGTACATACTTTAATTCACAGTTTCTTCTCTATTATTATGTACTGCATTGTACTGTTGCCACAAAGATAACATATTTCACAACGTATGCCAGTGAGGTTAAACCTGATTCTGATTCCAGTTCTTTTGCATATTGATTGTTTGTCAGCCTTTATGTACAGTTTTTCATAAATTCTATTATATCTCTTTTATTTTCCTGTAAATACCTGCAAGAAAATGAATCTCAAGGTTAGGGTGACACATACAATACTGAGCAAAAGTTTTAAGCACATATACAGTCAGCCCTCCTTATCCGCAAGAGATTGGTTCAGGGACCCCTCGCGGATACCAAAAAAACGCGGATGCTCAAGTCCCTTATTTAACCTGTTTCAGTGCGGTGTACTTTAGGACCCAGCGGAACCCCGGACCTTATTTAAACAGTCTCAGAGCGGTGGTCTTTAGGACCCGGCGGAGCTCTGAAACTGCAATGTTTCTGTTCACGAAAATAATCACGATCACAATTGAAAATAAAGTAGAAATGTTAAAACAATCGGAAAGAGGTGAAACACCATCGGTCATTGGAAAAGCGTTAGGCTACAGTCGGTCAACGATCGGAACAATTTTAAAGGATAAGGTGAGAAAGGCCCTGCCCCAATGAAAGCTACAATTAGTACTAAGCAACGCAGTGGTTTAATTGTTGAAATACATGTTTCTTAAGTGTTTTGTATGCATAGAAAGGTAAAATATATACTATTTTCTAAGACAAACGTTTGACTAACTGACACTAAATAATACTGGATGCAGCTGTTCTGACTTACTTAGAAAGAGAACTTCTGATTTTTTCAATCCCGATCCACGATAACCTACGCACATTCTCCCGTATACTTTAAATCATCTCTACGTTACTTATAATTCCTAATACAATGTAAATGCTATGTAAATAGTTGTTATACTTCATCGCTTAGGGAATAATGACAAGAAAAAAGGTCTGTACATGCTCGAACAACGAGTGCTGGAAGAGCACTTCTGGGTTTTTGCGATTCGCGGTTGGTTGAACTCGAGCATGCGGAACTCGTGGATAAGGAGGGCCGACTGTATGTAGCTAAGGTGCCTAAGACTTGTGCGCAGAACTGTATTTGTCAATGTGGAGCGAAGACCAAGTTTGTAAATCTGCCAGGAACAAAGGACGTTGGGACTGGAGTGCCATGGGAGGGGTGTGGGACGTGTGGCAAAGAAGGAGTGCCGGGGCAGGGCGGGCGTGGGTGCAGACACACCCAGCCCTGAGACACCAGGCAAGGTCATTCGGTTCAAAACAATTGGTTTACTGATCATTACAGAATGTCTCTCTGGTGCTCCTTTACCCTTCCCCTTTTCCCAGCCATGATTCCCCTCTCCCTGTCCCCCTTCCCACTCTCAGTCCACAATAGAGACCCAGATCAGAATCAGGTTTATCATCACTCACATGTTGATACACCATCAATAACTCTCGGCGACGTGAGGCGAGATATAGGCTTTTATTGCTGGAAGAAAGAACAAGCAGCAATTGACCACCACACAACATCCTGGAGACAGAGGCCGGGGCTGTGTCTCCAATCGCCTTTATACCGGGGTCAGTGGGAGGAGCCACAGGAGCTGTCAGCGGGGGGCGTGTCCAGACAGGTATATGTAGTTCACCACACGTCATGGAATTTGTTTTTTTTTGCGACAGCAGTACAGTGCAATACATAAAATTACTGCAGTACTATGCTAACCTCTTAGGCACTATATGTATACATGTGCCTACGACATTTGCACAGCACTGTAGATAATTTGATAACAAATTTACCCGGACTTTGTTGCAGGGACGTGGGAAGATAAGCAGGGGAACGAGCTGATAGGAGGCTGGCATAGACTCAATGGGCTGAAAGGACTCTTCCTGTGCTAAATGTTAGGACAGATTAAATGAGCAACTGAAGACATGCTGAGATTAACGCATCAAAAGTCAGGAGGTGAAGAAGACTTTTGAAGAATAATTCATAAAGGCCTCCATTACTGGAGGCTATCCCACTCTCTGCTATCACTGAATTGAGAAACACTGATTGACGTAATTAGTCCCTTTAACATTTGGCTGCATGTAGTAACAATATAAGGTCTCTAAAGGTTGTCGTAGTCGGGGGTAGTATTGTGAATAAGCTCCTATGACCTATTAAATGCTCCCTAGTGTTGTGTATCTCAAATAGCCTCTGACAACCAAGACCAGCTCCTGGCCTTCACGTGTGGCTTAGCCACTAAGCCCAGCGGAACCGTTCCTACTGACAGGAGAAGGGGTAAAGGTGGGTTGCTGGCACCTTGAAAGCTGTCGCTTCGGGCGGATGGGGCTCATCAGCCGTGGTTGGCGGCTCACCTAGGAGTTGGAAAGTTCTGATCTCAAACCTCCGCTGCCTTGTGGCTATACCCAGAAGTGGGGAAGGCTTTGGGAGTAAGCCCTCAGGGAAAAATCTGGAAACTGGAGTCCCCACGGCAGTCCTACGTTGAGTGCCAAAGTGCTTTGGTCCCTGCCGTTCCTTTGGATTCATCAGCTGTGTGGAGAGGGAGAGGCCTGCTGCTTGGACAACAGTTTGCTCTCCATATTGCCCTGGCTTGCGTGCTGATTTGAGTATCACGTAGACAGTAACGATACTAGGACCAGTCAGGAGAATATATCTGTTTAAGATTGGTTTTATTCAATCACAAACAAGAGAAAATCTGCAGATGCTGGAAATCTGAGCAACACACACAAAATACTGGAGGAACTCAGCAGGCCAGGAAGCCTCTATGGAAAAGAGTACAGTCGACATTTCAGGCCAAGACCCTTTAGCAGGACTGGTTTTATTCACATCATTTCTATGAACGCTCCTCCATAATGCATTTTACCAGAGCAGCTACCCATCTTTAACAGGGAGAAGTTGTTATGGTTACTGTTTCTCACTTTCGTGAACTTTAGTTCTGGGTGTTATTTATTTACTTCTTAATTGTTTCGCACATTGGGCGACTTTGATGGGTACTATCGGATTTCTTTGTTTTTTGCGGCAGCCTGAAAGAAAATGTTTTGCGCAGAGCATTTGTTAATAAATGTCCTTTGAACTTTGCTCTTTGAAAAGGCTCTACTTTCAGTACAAGTTTATGTCTGTCCCATTCCATCTCCAGTTCATTGGTTAATAAAGTGTTTTCAAAAAAAAATTCCACCATCGGTATACCATGAAAGACAAATCATTGGTCTCCATTGTCCCACAATCCCTATTTGACAGAAGGGTACAGTTCTGGTCACCGAATTATAGGAAAGATGTCAACAAAATAGAGAGAGGGGTAAAGGTGGGTTGCTGGCACCTTAAAAGCTGTCGCTTCGGGATTTAATTTAATTTTCTTTTTTTTACATGGGATGTAATGTTTAAATTGTACAAGGCATTGGTGAGGCCAAATTTGGAGTATTATGTACAGTTCTGGTCACCGAATTATAGGAAAGATGTCAACAAAATAGAGTGAGTACAGAGGAGATTTACTAGAATGTTACCTGGGTTTCAGCACCTAAGTTACAGAGAAAGGTTGAACAAGTTAGATCTTTATTCTTTGGCGCGTAGAAATTGAGGGGGGACTTGATAGAGGTATTTAAAATTATGAGGGGGATTGATAGAGTTGACGTGGATAGGCTTTTTCCATTGAGAGTAGGGGAGATTCAAACAAGAGGACATGAGTTGAGAGCTAAGGGGCAAAAGTTTAGGGGTAACACGAGTGGGAACTTCCTTACTCAGAGAGTGGTAGCTGTGTGGAACGAGCTTCCAGTAGAAGTGATAGAGGCAGGTTCGATTTTGTCATTTAAAAAAAATTGGATAGGTATATGGACAGGAAAGGAGTGGAGGGTTATGGGCTGAGTGCGGGCCGGTGGGACTAGGTGAGAGTAAGCGTTCGGCACGGACTAGAAGGGCCGAGATGGCCTGTTTCCGTGCTGTAATTGTTATATGGTTATATGGTTCTTCAGCATAGGTGGTAGTACAATGTCTTTCTCAGCACCTCATCAGTACACCAGTGGGGCTTGCCAAATATTCTATAACTTCATACCCCATTATCGCGTTGGTCCAAGCACAAATATTTGAGCCTGTGGAACACCAAAGATCAGAGGGGCTTTTGTGTATAAGACTAAGAATCCTGAGCTTTATAAGGTGGTGAAGAATCCATATGTGATACTAGCATTCACCAGCTGGGGCACAGAATCTGAAGGAGGTTACATTACTGTGCAAATGTTTTAGGCACATATGTATAGCTTTTTGCACAGTACTGTAGTAGTTTTTATGTACTGCTGCTGCAAAAAAAAATCACAACATATGTGAGTGATGATAAACCTGATTCTGATATGGGTCTCTGTTGTGGACTGAGAGTGGGAAAGGGGGCAGGGAGCGGGGTATCGTGGTTAGAGAAAAGGGCAAGGGAGAGGGAAGCATGAGGCAAACATTGTGTAATGATCAATAAACCATTTGTTTGCAATCAAGTTATCTTGCCTGGTGTCTCAGGGCTGGGTGTGGCCACCCATCCCCTCCCACCCCGGCACTCCTTCTCTTCCACCTGTCCCTCACTCCTCCCTCCACCTTCATCGTTTGCCCCCGCCAGATTTACAAACTCGGATACGATAGGGTCTTTTAAGAGACTCCTGGACAGGTACATGGAGCTTAGAAAAATAGAGGGTTATGGGTAACCCGAGGTAATTTCTAAAGTAAGTACATGTTCGGCACAGCATTGCGGGCCGAAGGGCCTGTATTGTGCTGTAGGCTTTCTATGTTTCTGTGTAACTCACTCTATGTTCCACATTGACAACTACGGTACTGTGCCACAGTCTTCGACACCTTAGTTGTGTGTGTGTGTGTGTGTGTGTGTGTGTGTGTGTGTGTGTGTGTGTGTGTGTGTGTGTGTGTGTGTGTGTGTGTGTGTGTGTGTGTGTGTGTGTGTGTGTGTGTGTGTGTGTGAGTGTGTGTGTGTGTGTGTGTGTGTGTGTGTGTGTGTGTGCGTGTGCCTTTAATGAGATTATGGGAGGCACAGATAGAGTAGACAGACAGTATCATTTTCCCAGGGTTGAAATGTCTAATACCAGAGGGCATGCATTTAAAGTGAGAGGGGGGTAATTTCAAAGGAGATGTGAGTGGCAGATTTTTTTACACAGAGTGGCGGGTGCCTGAAATGCATTGCTTGGGGTGGTGGCTGAGTCAAATACATTAGAGACTTTTAACCATATAACAACCATATAACAATTACAGCACGGAAACAGGCCATCTCAGCCTTTCTAGTCCGTGCCGAACGCTTACTCTCGCCTAGTCCCACCGACCTGCACTCAGCCCATAACCCTCCACTCCTTTCCTGTCTATATACCTATCCAATTTTTTTTTAAATGACAATATCGAACCTGCTTCTACCACTTCTACTGGAAGCTCATTCCACACAGCTACCACTCTCTGAGTAAAGAAGTTCCCCCTCATGTTACTCCTAAACTTTTGCCCCCTAACTCTCAACTCATGTCCTCCTGTTTGAAGGATGTTTAAGGGATGTTTAGACAGGCGCATGAATGTGAGGAAGATGGACCTATATTGTCTAGGTAGGAGGGATTAGTGTTTGGCAGATACATTAAGGAGAAATTATTTCTGGTATTGAGAGAAATGAGTGCAGGGGACCGCATGGCCTCATAGAAAATTAAGCAGGTTTCCCTGGTATCAATGACTGTGCAGGGACTTAGTTTCTGAACAGCAAATCTTTCTTTAAAGGGGCCCGACTGGTTGTCAGGGGCTTGTTGAGGAGCGAAATTTGCGAAAAAATTGACGTGAAATTGGGAGAGCTGAACTGCTGTGAATTTGTCCCCTCTCACTGTGGAAGGAGTGACAACTCTTTCTCTCTCTCTCTCTCCCTCAGCGGTGAGAGAGAGCCCTGGGGCATGTCGAACTGTTGGGGTGAACAGCAGTTCCTGATGGGCTCCAGACCACGGCCTCGCATTTTGCTGCTGCTTGTGTGCTGGATGGTGAGGGGGAGGAAGGGGGCTGATGCTCCCTGCTGGAGTATGTGGAGGAGGGGGGCAGTTACAGCTGCTTGTGCATGGGAGGGGGTCGGGGGCTTTGGGATTCTCACGTTTTTTTGTCATTCAGTTTTTGGGGGGATGGCTGGTGCTGCCTGTGGGGAGGGGGCAGGAGGCGTTGGGGCCCTTCTTAGGGATCTTTCTCCTGTTTCGAGGATGTCTGGAGAGAGTAAGAGTTTCAGGTCCTATACTGCATACATTTTCTGATAATAAATGGAACTATTGAACTATTAAATTACAATTAAAGGGGAGAAACGTCACTCTGTAATTAATTAGCGTAAAAAAATCTTCAGCCAGTGCAACATTCTAAATTTAACACAAGCAGCGATTAAGAAGAAAGTAGTGTGTTTATACATGAAGGGTTGGATCAAACATGCCACACACCATCCATAATTTCACCACAGTAATCTGCTTGCCATTTCAAGCCCTTTCTGTTTGCTGAAACTAGGAAATATTCCTACTTTTCCCTTTGCCCGGGGCAGAAAAGGCCCCTTGGGTAGTCTGCCTACTCAGAGACAGGCTCCGGGAGAAACTGGTATTGTGCCACGCTGTGTGGGCACCAGCAAGTTCTGGACCCTGCAGTGGCACGTACACAAAGCACGGGCCATCTGTGCTGTAAGCCGCTTTTTATTCCAATACAAAATGTGTTGTTAGAGATTAAGACTGAGAGATAAATTATGGAATTAATTTTTAAGTGGAAGAGTCACTTGTTGGGTTTTGTGCTGTCATTCTGTAGCTTAGAATCTCCCAAAATGGAAATTTGGCAGTGTTCCCAGTACCAGAGGAAAATTATCTCTCTTACCTCAACCTTACCCAGTCATTCTGAAATCCTGGGAGCTTCTCGGGTGATATGTGATTTCCCAGTGTTAGAGCATATTCTGGACTTATAGCAAAATATTAACTTCAGCAACTACCTTCAGCCGCCGATCTTCAGATCTGAATATGGACCGTAGATTAAATTTAAAATGCAGCCTTGAACAATGGGTTCCTAAGAGCCGCAAACCACAGTTAATTGGAAGACCGGACAATGACTTTGATCACGCAACAACACCTGGAGTGAGTGAGAGTGTCGTACTTGAAACCACACGGAGTACTCAAGACAAGGAAGAGGAAAATCGAGCATTAAGGACTCCCCACCACCCAGGCCATGCTCTCTTCTCGTTGCTGCCACCGGAAAGGAGGTACAACAGCCTTTGGCCCCACACCACCTGGTTCAGGAACAGTTATTACCCTACAACCATCAGGCTCCTGAACCAGCGTGGATAATTTCACCCACCTCAACACTGAACTGATTCTGCAATCCATAGACTCACTTCAAGGACTCCAGAATCCATGTTTTCAGTATTATTTATTTACTTATCTATTAGTAATAATTATTATTTGTTTTATTTAGAAATGCAGTACAGTAACAAGCCTTTCTAGTCCAATGAGCCAGCAACACCCAATCAGAGCCATGGGACTAACCCGTATAGCTTTGGAAAGTGGGAGGAAACCGGAGCACCCAGAGGAAACCCACATCACCATGTACAAAGATAACTCTGCAGACTCCTTAGAGTCAGTTCAGAACAGGACAACTCCTTACAAACTGTGGCGGGAATTGAACCTGGGTCGCTGGTGCTGTTAATCGATGTAATACCCATGATGCAACCCAGCCGCGATCTTTTTCCTCACTGGCCCCGTTGAACTTCCTTTTTTTTAATTAATTTTTTAATGAGTTTCTACAATACAACTACAAAACAAAAAGATCAACAAAATGGAGATTAATACAGTGCAAAACAAACGTGTCTAATATATAATTCATAACAATAAGGAAAAAGCACCTAAAATAAAATCATAGTGTTATTAGTGTCCTCCCCGCTCTCCTACTACAAAACTCCAGGCCAACAATTACAATATGTAAAAGAAAATTTAATCGGAGCGTTCGACCCCACAGAGCTGTAAATATATATAAAAATATATATAATAAGACAAAGGAGCAGAAGTCGGCCATTCAGTCCATCGAGTCTGCTCCACCATTTTATCATGAGCTGATCCACTCTCTCATTTAGTTCCATTCCCCCGCCTGCTCACCATAACCTTTGATGCCCTGGCTACTCAGATACCTATCAATCTCTGCCTTAAATACACCCAATGACTTGGCCTCCACTGACACCCGTGGCAACAAATTCCACAGATTCGCCACCCTCTGGCTGAAAAAACTTCTTCGCATCTCCGTTCTGAATGGGCGCCCTGCAATCCTCAAGTCATGTCCTCTCGTACTAGACTCCCCCACCATGGGAAACAACTTTGCCACATCCACTCTGTCCACGCCTTTCAACATTCGAAATGTTTCTATGAGGTCCCCCCTCATTCTTCTAAATGCCAAGGAGTACAGTCCAAGAGCGGTTAAATGTTCCTCATATGTTCACCCTCTCATTCCCTTCTCTGAAGTGCCTACTACCAAAACTATAATGTAAATCCCATCAAAAAAAACCATAAAACTTACAGGAAAAAAAGCTGAAAGTAAGGGATTATGGTACAGAAAAAAATAAACTTAATCTAAAGAGGGGTTATGAAAGTATTCAAGAAAAGGTCCCCACACCTTATGAAACTTTATGTCCGAATTGAGAAGTGAATAATGAATCTTTTCAAGGTCTAAACTTCTATTGCACATTGGTTGTTTGTCAGCCTTTCTGTGTAGCTTTTCAATGACTCTGTCACATTTGGTTGTACCCAGTGTGAACGCTTGCAAGAAAATGAATCTCAAGGTAGCATATGGTGACATCTGCAGAAGTTGATAATAAATTTAGAAACATAGAAAACCTACTGCATAATACAGGCCCTTCTGCCCACAAAGTTGTGCCGAACACATCCCTACCTTAGAATTTACTAGGCTTACCTATAGCTCTCTATTTTACTAAGCGCCATGTACCTATCGAAAAGCCTCTTAAAAGACCCTATCGTATCCGCCTCCACCACCGTTGCCGGCAGCCCATTCCATGCACTCACCACTCTCTGAGTAAAAAAACTTACCCCTGACATTTACTTTGAACAATGAACTTTGGACCTTTAAGGGGAAGGTTAATTACCACTGGAACTCTGTTGATACAACACACACAAAATGCTGCTGGAACCAGCTGTGTTGTTCGAATTGCGTTCCACCAGCGTTTTGTGCGTGTTGTTCGAATTGTGTTCCACCAGCATTTTGTGCGTGTTGTTCGAATTGCGTTCCACCAGCGTTTTGTGCGTGTTGCTCGAATTGCGTTCCACCAGCGTTTTGTGTGTGTTGTTCGAATTGTGTTCCACCAGCGTTTTGTGCGTGTTGATCGAATTGTGTTCCACCAGCGTTTTGTGTGTGTTGTTCGAATTGCGTTCCACCAGCGTTTTGTGCGTGTTGATCGAATTGTGTTCCACCAGCGTTTTGTGCATGTTGTTTGAATTGCGTTCCACCAGCGTTTTGTGCGTGTTGCTCGAATTGCGTTCCACCAGCGTTTTGTGCGTGTTGCTCGAATTGCGTTCCACCAGCATTTTGTGCGTGTTGTTCGAATTGCGTTCCACCAGCGTCTTGTGCGTGTTGTTCGAATTGTGTTCCACCAGCATTTTGTGTGTGTTTTTCGAATTTCCAGCATCTGCAGATTTCCTCGTGTGAACTCTATTGATCATAGTTTGCACGTTCTCTCAGAGATCCTTTGGGTATCTCCAGTTTTCTCCCACATGCCGAAACATGAAGGTCAGTGGGTTAACTGGCCACTGTAAATTGCTCCCCCAGTGTGTGAGTGAGTGGTAGGATCTGGAAGGAGCTGATGGGAATGTTGTGTGTGTGGGGGGTGGGGGGAATAAAATGAAACAACTGCACAGATTTTGTGCAAATGAGTGCTTGACGTCAGTATAGGCAGATGGGCTGAAGGGCCTGTCTCACTCTCCTGTAACACTCCCTGACTTATTGACTCAGATTCAGATTTATTTGTCACGTGCACATGGAAGCAGACGGTGAGATGCACTGTTTGCATTCACAACCAACACGCATAAGGTTGGGCTCGGGGGCAGCCCACAAGTGTCAGCGCACATTCCGATGCCAACCAGGAGTTAGAGTGTTAGAGTCATTCACAGAGATGTACCAGCAGATGTTCCCGGAAGTCAGTGGGAAGTTGGTGAGGCTGCAAACATCATGAGCAGTCATTTGTTGGTGAGGCAGTGAGAGGTTCAAAATAAAACCTCAGGGCCTTTTGGAACTTTTTGGCGAACTACCGATCTCTTGGGCAGTCAGCTAGGGCTAATAAAAAGAAGAAAGGTGTAAGCTTTGTTGGAGTGGGCCGGTGTTAGAGTGGTCAAGCAAGAACAGGGGCAGGCTAGTACTTAACTTTTAGAAGTTAGAGGTGTTAAGTTAGAGGTAGTTAGGCAGTGGAATGCTCTTCCTGTAAGATTTTTTCCATTGAGAGTAGGGGAGATTCAAACAAGAGGACATGAGTTGAGATTTCAGGGGCAAAAGTTTAGGGGTAACACGAGGGGGAACTTCTTTACTCAGAGAGCGGTAGCTGTGTGGAATGAGCTTCCAGTAGAAGTGGTAGAGGCAGGTTCAAATTTGTCATTTAAAAAAAAATTGGATAGGTATATGGACAGGAAAGGAATGGAGGGTTATGGGCTGAGTGCAGGTCAGTGGGACTAGGTGAGAGTAAGCGTTTGGCATGAACTAGAAGGGCCGAGATGGCCTGTTTCCGTGCTGTAATTGTTATATGGTTATATGGGACTACAGGGTATTTAATGGTCTCCCTGATGATTACATCTGTGGGACTTGCACCCAACAGCAGCTCCTGACTGACAAGGTCAAGGAACTGGGGCTGGAGCAGATGTACTCAGGACCAATTAATGCTCACCTTGCCAGCTGAACCTGTATTCTCACAAGAAATATAACCAAAGTGGGGAATGAATTCTGAACAATGCATTCATTTTCACAACATTCCTTTTGCCCAGTGGAGGCCACCTTGTGTGATCGTGGGGGCATTTCTCTCTCTGACCACCTTCCCCTTATGCAGAGTCTAGGGCAACATGTCTCCGAAGTCCTTCATATTGGAGATGGCTACCCTGTGGCTTTAAGATCAAAGTATTGGAGGTGCGCGGGGAGGAAGGGGCAGCCGCTGGAATATGCGGTAAGGCCAATGAGCAAGGAAGCTGCAGAGACCCCAAAAATTATAATTCAAAACTCCACAGTATGCTAGAGAGTGGACAATTTAATATGCATTGTTAAAGAGAAAGATAGTTCTAATCAGGTAATTACAGACTGATTAGTTCAGCTTCGATGGCCTGGGACAATTTGGGAGCCGTTAATTAGGGATGAAATTACCACGTATCTAGATAGTGAAAATAGAAAGAAGCAACATTGATTTAAAAAGAAATTATCACGCTTGGCTGAATTTATAGAATTTTCTAGAGAGATTACAAGACGGTTAGATGGGGAAGTGGAGTTGCTTATTTACTGACTGTGGCCTCACTGTTTTGTTCGGCCATCTTAAAGTGAAGCCATGTCAGCATGAAGCAGTTGTAAACATGAGGTAGAACGGGCAATTGGAGTCGAATTGACAACAGGAGACACAGTTTGAACTTCATGGGGATGCGTTCGCTGTCAAGGCCCCCAAGTGTCTGCAGAATTTCTACTGGAGAATAAAAGGAAATTAAACCACACTCTCTTGCCTGTCTCCATGAAAGAATGTACAGAATACCTCTTGGAAATAGAAGTAAACAACGGGTCTGAAGAAATTAGTATTATTTAAAAAAAAAGAACTAAGTGCTGTTGAAATTAATGGGACTGGAAGGTGATGAGTTCTCCAGGGCATGTTAAGCTGTATCCCAATGTTTTAAAGGAAAGCAGCTAGGAAACAGAATCAGAAAGGCTGGCAGGGGAGTTCAAAGACATTTTCGATCTTTCATTGCTACACTCAGAAGTTCCCACCTGCTTCAAAAAGGCAACAATTACACCAGTGCTCAAGAAGAACTGGGTGAGCTCCTTGGTGATGAAGTGCTTTGAGAGCTTGGCTACGGTTCGATTTAACTCCTGTCTCAGCAAGTGCCCGGACCCACTGCAATTTGCCCGTCAGACACGATCTTATCGGCTCACCTGACCAACAAATACCTATATCAGGGTCCTGTTTACTGACTGGCATTTAGCACAATCGTTCCTACAGTTCTGATTGAAAGGTTCCAGAACCTGGGCCTCTGTACCTCCCTCTGCAACCGGATCCTTGACTTCCCGACCAGTAGACCACGGTCTGTGCAGATCGGAAACAACATATCCACCTCGCTGACAATCAACAATGGCGCACCTTGGAGATATGTGCTTAGCCCACAGCTCTACTCTCTCTACACATGTGACTGCGTGGCTACGCACAGCTCAAATGCCATCTAAAATTTTGATGACAATACAACCATAGTTGGCAGAATTTCAGATGGATAACAAGAGGGCATACAGGAGTGAGATATATCAGCTAGTTGAGTGGTGTTGCAGCATCAACCTTGCATTCAACGTTAATAAGATCGAGGAACTGATTGTGGACGTCAGAAAAGGTAAGACAAGGGAATACACACCAGTCTCATAGAGGGATCAGAAGTGGAAAGAGTAGGTCCTTTGAAGATAAAATTATAAAGTAATTGGGGAAAGTAAAAATAAATATTAAAATTATTTTGAACTCCATGGAGCATGTGGGGATCCTCCGATATCCAGGCAATCTTTTTCTTCTTTCTTTCTTTCTTTTTTTTTCTTTCTTTAGATAAGGGTTAAGGGGGGGGAGGGTTAAGGGAAGGGGGGAGGATTAATATTATTTTTCTTTTTCTTACTAATTTTTCATCACATTTATTCTTTGTAATTTTCTAAACATTTAATAAATAATGAAGTGGCAAAAAAAGAAGTGGAAGGAGTGAGCAATTTCAAATTCCTGGGTGTCAATATCTCTGAGGATCTAACAGCATATTGATGCACCCAGAAAGAAGGGACAGCAGTGGCTATATTTCATTAGGAGTTTGAGGAGATTTGATACGTCACCAGAAAGACTCAAAAATTTCTATGTATGTACTGTGGAGAGCATTCTAACTGGCTGTATCACCATATGATATGGGGGGGGGGGGGGGAGCTTCTACACGAGATTGAAGCAAGCTGCAGACAGTTGTAAACTTACTCAGCTCCATCATGAGATGAGATCACTAGACTTCATGATATCCAGGACACCATCAAGTAGCAATGCCTCAGAAATGTGCCATCCATCATTAAGGACCCATATCACACAAAACATACCTTGTTCTCCTTGGATTCAAGAACAGCTTCTTCCCCTCTGCCATCTGATTCTTCAATGGACATTGAACTCATGAACATTACCTCACTGCTTTTTTTATTTCTACTTTTGAACTACTTATTTAGTTTAACTATCTTATATTTAAATTTCACAACATATGCCAGTGATATTAAACCTGATTCTGATTCTGAGAATCGGGTTTATTATCACTGACACATCATGAAATTTATTGTTTTGTGACAGCAGTACAATGCAAGACAAAAAATTACTATAAGTTACAATAAATATATAATATACAAATATAAATACAGTGGATTCCGTTTTATAGGAACACATTGGGGCCAGTACATTTTGGCCCAAGTAGCCAAGGTTTCACAGAAATAGTTAAAAGGTATAAAAAAGACCAACTACCATTTTAATGAGTAATAATTAATATATTTAAATAAAACACAGAAATGCTACCGGTTCCTCTACAGTGTAATAAAACTGTGATTAGACCCAGTCATTATCGACAGATGAACTCGCCTGCCGTGTTCTTTTGATTGTATATAAATGTACTAAATCTGCACAGACTTGTAGAACAGGTAATGGGCTGCCTTCATACAATGCTTTAGAAGAATGCATTCTCCAAATCTTCATTATCATTGTAACCTTCAAGATGATTACTAATACCTTCAAGTTCCTCATAGTTCCTAAGTTACTGAAGTAGTGAAATCATTTCATTTTCACTCCCGGCCATTTCTGGCATCTCCAAGCCTGAATGCCTGAAACTGCAGTGAACCAAACAGTTCTGTATTGTCTTACTGCTTATTTCTCATCAACTATCATATAACCATGTAACAATTACAGCACGGAAACAGGCCATCTCGGCCCTTTTAGTCTGTGCCGAACGCTTACTCTCACCTAGACCCACCTACCTGCACTCAGCCCATAACCCTCCATTCCTTTCCTGTCCATATACCTAACCAATTTTTTTTTAATGACAAAATCGAACCTGCCTCTACCACTTCTACTGGCAGCTCGTTCCACACAGCTACCACTCTCTGAGTAAAGAAGTTCCCCCTCGTGTTACCCCTAAACTTTTGCCCCTTAGCTCTCAACTCATGTCCTCTTGTTTGAATCTCCTCTACTCTCAATGGAAAAAGCCTATCCACATCAACTCTATCTATCCTCCTCATAATTTTAAATACCTCTATCAAGTCCCCCCTCAACCTTCTACACTCCAAAGAGTATCATTAGCAAAATTCACTGCCTTTTGAACACAAGCACACACAACGGATGCTATTTAAAACTGATCACTCTAAACACGGTATTGTGTCTAATGGCCACGCAAGTATACGCAACTGGCGCTTGTTGAGAAACTGTTCGGCAATAATCTCCTGCCCCAATTAAGCAGTACAGTTCCCCAAATAAACAAAGGGAATCCCGGCTATTTTCTCGACTAGTTTTTGTTCTTTAATAGTTGTCCCAAATGAACGGCCACCACAATTAACCGGAATCCACTGTAATGCCAAAAAAGAGCCAAATAGTGAGAATCAGAATCAGAATCAGGTTTATTATCACCAGCATGTGACATGAAATTTGTTAACTTAGCAGCAGCAGTTCAATGCAATACATCATCTAGCAGAGAAAAATAATAATAATAAATAAAAATAAAACATAATAATAAATAAACAAGTAAATCAATTACGTATATTGAATAGATCTTTTAAAAATGTATAGATTTTTTTAAAAGAGGAATACTGTATTAAAAAATACGGTAGTGTTCATGGGTTCATGGACTGTTCAGAAATTTGATGGCTGAGAGAAGGATGCTGTTCTAAAATGCTGTTCTTCAGGCCCCTGTAACTCTTCATTGTTGGTATTAATAAGAAAGGGTACATCCTCAATTAAGTTAGACACATTTCCACCAGTTCACACCAAATTGGAAAGTAACAAATGCCTTCTCACTGCTGAAGAAATGAGCGAGAGGGTGAACAGGGAATTATAGACCAGTTAATATGAAATTGTTTATTTTTTTTAAAAAAATGCTGGAATCCAAGGAAGCAGTGACAAGGCACCTGATAGGTTGGGCAGAGAGGGCAGAAATGGCCAATATGAAGGGGAAATAATGTTAAGGTGCTTAGAGGAAGGTATAGGTGGAATGTTAGGGGTAGACTTTTACACAGGGTGTGGTGGGTGTGTGGAATGCTTGGCCAGGGATGTGGTACAGGCAGACATATTAGGAACATTTACAAAACGCTTGGCTGTGCCCATTGGCGAAAGAAAAAAATGGATGACTATGTGGGAAGGGGAAGACTAGGTTGAACACTAGGGTTAGTTAAAATGTCAGCACAAGATTGTGGGCTGAAGGGCCTATACTGTGCTGCTCTATGCTAACATGTAATGATCGGAAAATCACTTTGAAAAGACTTAAGCTTTTCTCGGTGACAGAATAAGTAAGGGTGAGTCAATTAATTTAATGCGTTCGAACTTGCAAAGGAATTCAATAAGTTGCCACCCAAGAAAATAATTAAAACAGAGTGACAGAGCAGGTTTTGCAGTAATGTACCGAGTTGGACAGATGGGTGGAAAACGGAGAGCTGAGAACAAAGGATGTCACAGGGATGGGTTCTGGGCCCCAGCTGCTCACAAGTAGTTTGGATGATAGGACCAAAAGCATCATCCCCAGGGAAACGACAAGTGGGTGGCCACAGGAAAAAAGATCCAACAATTTACAGTCCTGTGCAAGAGTCGTAGGTACCTGTAAAAAAAATCTGTAAAACAAAGATGCTTTCAAAATAATGAAAAGTTTCCAAATATCAAAAAAAAATTACTATAAAGAGCAGTAAACTAAATGAAATCAATATTTGGTGTGACCACCCTTCTGCCCTTAAATTGACATCAAAGCAGTTTTATAAGAAAATCAGCTGGTAGGTTGTTCCAGGCATCTTAGAGAACTTGCCACAGTTGCTCTGCAGGCTGTGACAGTCTCGCTTGCTTCTGTCTCTCCAGGTAATCCCGGACAGCCTCGATGGTATTGAGATCAGAGCTCTGTGGAAGCCATACAAAAAATTCTAGGGTGTCTAAGACTTTTGCACAGTACTGTGTGTAACAGGGATTCCCAATGTAGGGTCCACGGGCCCCTTGCTTAATGGTATGGCATAAAAAAGATTGGGAACTCATTGTACATAAAGACTTGGATGAAGAAACTGACGATGCAGTTAGGTAGGAAAATCAGTTGTGAAGAGGACATGAGGAGGCAACTAAAGGATGTAGATCGTTATGTAGATGGGCAAAGATCTCGCAAAGGCAGCGTAGAAAAATGTGCAATTGTCTATTTTGGCAGGTAAGGTAAGGTGGCATACTGGTTGAATAATGAGAGAGTGCGCAGCTCCAAGATGCAGGAAGATCTGGGTCTTAAAGTGCATTATCATCAATACGTGTCGTGTCGTACGACATGGGCGATCATGGTCCCATGATCGTGATTCTTCTTGGCAAATGTTTCTACAGAAGTGGTTTGCCATTGTCTTCTTCTGGGCAGTGCCTTCACAAGATGGGTAACCTCCCCCCACCCCTCACACAAACATTATCAATGCTCTTCAGAGATTGTCTGCCTAGTGTCAGTGGCCACGTAGCCAGGACTTGTGATCTGCACCGGCTGCTCATACGACCGTCCACCATCTGCTCCCATGGCTCCAAGTGACCCTGATTAGGGGCCGAAGCCAGTGTTACACTTTGCCCAAGGGTGTCCTGCAGGTCAGCAGAGGGAAGGAGCGCTTTTCCCCCTTGGTAGAGACGTACCTCCACCCCGCCACACTACATGAGATACAAAAGGCTAGCATGCAGGTACAGCAAGTGTGAACAAAATGTGTTCTTTGTTGAAGACAAAAGAGAGGAGGCGGTTTGTTTCAGTTTTATGCAGCATTGATGAGACTGAGAGTGGAATACTGTGTACAAAACTGGTCTCCTTATTTTAGAAAAGATTAAATCACTGGAATCAAATCAGAATCAGGTTTAATATCACCGGCATATATGTCGTGAAATTTGTTAACTTTGTGGAGCAGTACATTGCAATACATGATAATAGAGAGGAAAAAAACTGTGAATACCGGTAAGTATTTCTACAGGATATTAAATACTTAAATTAAATAAATAGTGCAAAAATAAATAAACAAGTTGTGAGGTAGTGTTCATGGGTTCAATATCCATTCAGCAACCTGAAGGGGAAGAAGTTGTACCTGAATCATTGAGTGTGAACCTTAAGGCTCTTTCACCTCCTTTCTGATGGTAGCAATGAGAAGAGGGCAGGTCCTGGGTGATGAGGGTCTTTAATGATGGATTCCGGATTTTTGAGGCACTCAGAAGGCAGTGGAGGCCAGCTCTCTGGATGCTTTCAAGAAAGAGTGAGATAGAGCTCTTAAAGATAGCGGAGTCAAGGGATATGGGGAGAGGGCAGGAGCGGGGTACTGATTGTGGATGATCAGCCATGATCACAGTGAATGGTGGTGCTGGCTCGAAGGGCTGAATGGCCTACTCCTGCACCTATTGTCTATCGCCCCTTGAAGAAGTCCTGCAGGCCGGTGCCCATGACGGAGCTGACTGAGTTTACAACTTTCTGCAGCTTATTTGAATCCCGCGTAGTAGCCCCCACCCACCCCCCCATACCAGACGGTGACGCAGCCAGTTAGAATGCTCTCCACGGTACATCTGTAGAAATTTACGAGTGTCTTTGGTAACATACCAAATCTCCTCAAACTCCCAATGAAATACAGCCGCTGTCTATATGGAAGAAGCTGAGCAGAGGCTTATTAGACTATTTCAAGGAACAGAGCTTGGCTTGTCATACCTGGTGTTTGGAAGGGAGAGATTACTTAAATGAAGTACAAGATTCTGAGGGGTCCTGGCACTTATGGAGAGGATGTTCTACCTTGTGGGACATCCTAGAACTAGCAGGTCACGATTTACGATTATGGAGTTGCCATTTTAAAATAAAAACACAGATGAGTGAATTTTATTCTCTCAGTAGCCTCCGGGCTATATAGAGAGGTGAAGCGAAAGGGCAAAGAAATGGCAGATGGAAAATAACATGGTGAGGTGAGGTCAACCACTTTGGGAAAAAAGGCTGTGTGGTGAACTACATATACCTGTCTGGACACGCCCCCCCCCCCCCCCCCGCTGACTGTTCCTGTGGCTCCTCCCACTGACCGTGGCTCCTCCCACAGACCCCGGTACAAAGGCGATTGAGGCCTGAGCCCTGCCCTCAGTCTCCAGGATGTAGCATGGTGGTCAATTGCTGCTTGTTCTTTCTTCCAGTCAATAAAAGCTGATATCTCGCCTCACGTCTCAGAGAGTTATTGATGGTGCATCAGGCAGTGTACTTTTTTGTTAGTTATAAAAGACAGAATTGCTGTCTCCATTACAGGCTCCAGTGACCCAGGTTCAGTCCTGGCTTTTTGTACTGTCTTTGTGGAGTATGAACTCTCGCTCTGATTTGTATGGGTTCCCCTAGATGCTCTAGTTTTCCCAGATCCCGAAGACATTCAGGTTGTATGTGAATTGGACACTGTATTCCACCTTAATGTGGAGATGTGGTTGTGGCATTTGGGAAGAATAAAATTCATTGTGTAGGATTATATGGGTGGCTGGATCTTGTGACTGTGAACAAGTCACAGAAGGGATATATAGTGCTTACTTATAAGTGCTTACTTAGCAAAAACGCGAGACACCCTTGGAAGAAGCGGCCTAGTTGACCCAATATTACATGACATTTTTATATGCTAAAGATCAAGGTAACAGCAGCACAATTCTATTGTTACAATGTACCTACAATGCTTCCTTTCAAATACATATAGTTTTCAAACACTTCTTTCTTCGCTCAAAATGAATGTTAATCTGCACTGACTCTAGGTTGCTGCTAATAACTCATCGGGGTGATTGATAAGTTCGTGGCCTAAGGTAGAAGGCAATGAGTTATTAACTTCAAACTTTCTGCATAATCACTCAAAGAGTTGCACATGCATCTAATGAGAGCTGTATAACTCATCTCTTTCTACCTTAGACCACGAACTTATCAATCACCCCCCCCCCCCTCCCCGCCGTGGACACTTTCTGGAGGTCCAAGATCTGTATGCTCCACGGCCACTGGACTAAGTGTGGACATGTAGGAGGTGACAATGTTGAAAAACAAATGTGCTAGGTTTTCTAAAATTGACTCCTTCTACTGTAGGCCACAAACTTATCAATCACCCCTCGTAGGTTAGTAGGTTAATTAGTCATAAGGGTGCAATTGGGATGGTGTAGATTCACTGGACCAGAAGGGTCTATCACTGTGCTGTATCTCTAAGATTAGTGTACATGGAGGGCTACAACCTTGTTGTGGTTTGGAGGCTCGCATGCCTCGATGACCCGGAGAGCTATGTTGGCTGGAGTCGGGGCCTTATGCTTTGGCTCTTGGTAGGGTCACCCATACCAAACAGGTCAAAGGTTAGAGGCCAGACTAAAACTAGTCTATCGGTCCTCCAGGCTCGGGGACGGCAACCTTGACGGGTCAGACAAAACTGTTACAGAAACAGCAATTGAGAATCCTTCTGCATCTGAGTGCGATGATACCCCTGAGTCTCCACCCGGGATAGGATGACAGTAGTGAAAACTGCGAGGAAGCTACTGACACGATAAACACCGCAAGCGATAGAGGACCCTCACTGCTGCCCTAGACAACAATGGCAGTAAGCAAAGTAAGATAGTCGGTATAGATCAGGGGTTCCCAACCTGGAGTCCATGGACCCCTTGCTTAATAGCATTGGTCCAGGGCATAAAAAAGACTGAGAACCCCTGGAATAGACAAAGGTGCTGTATAAAGTCAATGATATTTACCTTTCTTACTCAGTGTTTCCCTACACCCAGCAAAGTGATTGAATATGAAATGGTCAGACATGTTCAAGGGCAATTAGAAATGGATCATAAACACTGACCTTCCCAGCAATATTCAGGACACGATTTGTGCAAAGTCCACCTTTCTGTCCTTTGAAAACTGCCCAACCCGAGAAGTGAAGAAAGGTTGCAGGAAAACTCTCTCCATGATCAGGGAGCCACGCAGGGAAGGTCCCTCAAGGATCTGCTATCCTTTACATAGAACACAGAACAGTACAGGCCCTTCAGCCCACAAAGTTGTGTCGAACACACCTTTACCTTAGAAATTACCTATGGTTACCCATAGCCCTCTATTTTTCTGAGCTCCATTACCTGTCCAGGAGTCGCTTAAAAGACCCTATCGTATCCGCCTCCACCACCGTTGCCGGCAGCCCATTGCACGCACTCACCACTCTCTGCATAAAAAACTTACCCCTGACATCTTCTCTGTACCTTCTACCAAGCACCTTAAAATTGTGCCTTCTCATGTTAGCCATTTCAGTCCTGGGCAAAAGCCTCTGACTATCCACACGATCAATGCTTCTCATCATCTTATACACCGCTATCAGGTCACCTCTCATCCTCCGTCGTTCCAAGAAAAAAAGGCTGAGTTCACTCAACCTATTCTCATAGGGCATGCTTCCCAATCCAGGCAACATCCTTGTAAATCTCCTCTGCACCCTTTCTATGGTTTCCACATCCTTCCTGTAGTGAGACGACCAGAACTGAGCACAGTACTCCAAGTGGGGTCTGACCAGGGTCCTATATAGCTGCAACATTACCTCTCAGCTCCTAAACTCAATCCCATGATTGATGAAGGCCAATACACCATATGCTTTCTTAACCACAGAGTCAACCTGAGCGGCAGCTTTAAGCGTCCTATGGTCTCGGACCCCAAGATCCCTCTGATCCTCCACATTGCCAAGAGTCTTACCATTAATAATATTTAATACTATATTCTGTATTTCTGTATTCTGTAATACTAAATTAACACATCCACCTGGAAACCTAAAATATATCATAAAGGATTGTCAACAGTAAAAATTTTAGAGAACTGAGAGCTGGAGTTTGTGGTTTTTCACTTGTCTGAAGGTAGACAGGAGCGCTGTCACAGGAAAGCAGTATTCACAAACCAGGTCCTGACACTATCCAGGTCATACTTTCTTCTCACTGTTGCCATCAGAAATAAGGTATCGGTGCTTCAGGACTCACACCACCAGGTTCAGAAACAGTTATTACCCCTCAATCATCAAGATCTTGAACCAAAACGGATAACATGTTGAGAGGCATTGATCGTGTGGATAGTCAGAGGCTTTTTCAAGGGATGAAATGGCTAACACAAGAGGGCACAGTTTTAAGGTGCTTGGAAGTAGGTACAGAGGAGATATCAGGGGTAAGTTTTTTACACGGAGAGTGGTAAGTACGTGGAATGGGCTGCCTGCAACGGTGGTGGAGGCGGATACGATAAGGTCTTTCAAGAGACTCCTCGATATGTATGTGGAGCTTAGAAAAATAGAGAGCTATGGGTAACCCTAGGTAATTTGTAAAGTAAGTATGTGTCCAGCACAGCTTTGTGGGCCGAAGGGCCTGTATTGTGCCGAAGGTTTTCTATGTTTTTACATCACTGGCCCGCATCATTGAATTGTTCCCACAACCAATGGACTCACTTTCAAGGACTCTTCATCTCACATTTTTTGATATTTATTGCTTATCTATTATCATTATCTTTTTTTTTCCTTTTGTGTTAGCACGGCTTGTTGTCCTTTGCACATTGGTGTTTATCCTGCTGCAGGGGGTCTTTCATTGATTCTGTTGTGTTTCTTTTATCTACTGTGAATGCCCACCAGAAAATTAAACTCAGGGTTGCACCGTATCGGATTTGTCGATGTGGGGCAGAGGGCGAGTGTGTAAATCTGGCAGGAGAACTGGATGTTGGGAACGGCAAAGGCGGAGTGCCAGGGCAGAGTAGAGGGTGGGACAGGTGGTTGAGAAGTGCCAGGGCAGAGTAGAGGGTGGCATGAGGGCAGACACACACATCCCTGAGACGCCAGGCAAGGCCATTTGATTCTAAACCACTAGTTTATTGATTATCACAGAAAGTCTCTCTGGTGCTTCCCGCTCCCTCCGCTCTCCCCCCCTTTCCAAACTATGCCCCTTTCCCACTCTCAGTCCACAACAGAGACACATATCAGAATCAGGTTTATCAACACTCACACATGCCGTAGAATTTGTTATTTTTTTGTTTGCGGCAGCAGTACAGTGCAAGACATAAAATTACTACAGTACCGTGCAAAAGTCTCAGGCACCCTAGCGATATAAATGTGTCTAAGACTTTTGCACAGTACTGTATACGGTAACCTATACGCACTTTGATAATAAATTTACTTTGAACTTGGGCCTATTTTGACCTTTGACAGGAGATAAAGGGAAGGGTTGAAAGTTCTCCGCGAACTGGTTGCAAAACAGCATTAAATGATCTAGCAGCAAATTCACGGTTAAATAAAACCGCTTGGAGTCAGCTAAATTAGTTTCTCTATACCGCCTGCTCCAAGAGTGACTGGAATAAATGAGAATGCTGGCCAGTGAATGCGTAAGAACTCTAATCAGCGGTAATTATATTTGTCACGCCCAAATCAAATCAATTGGAGGAACCTTTCGCTCCTAATGTGCCACAAAATTAAGGATAATCCTCTAACAATCCATAGAAATGTGTCTGGGTCGGACCATACCAATGCCCTCCTTGTCCCCTTCCTCTATCACACTCCAAATAAATTTAAGCTCATCCAAAAACAATTGTAATGCTAATCACGCAAGGTCGTTTTCACCCATTGCCCTTCTGCTCAAAAACCACATCTACATGCCATGCTGACGCCATTGCTAGCCGCCCCCCGCACGTCCGTGGTGAGCTCGTTGTTTAACGCAAGCGACAATTTCACCGTATGTTTTAATTTACCTGTGGATCCTTAGGGTTGTTATAGCCAGGGGTGGTGGTGGGGACAAGTTCCTAGTGGCGTGTGTCTCAAATAGCCTCTGACAACCAAGTCCAGCTCCTGGCCTACACGTGTGGCTCAGCTACTAAGCCCAGCAGAAACATTTCTACTGACAGGAGAAGGGGCATCTTAAAAACCAGTTGCGTCGGGCAGATGGGACCCATCTAGGAGAAGGAAAACTGATCTCAGACCTCCACTGCCCTTTGGCTTCGGCCACTCAGGGGGAAGGCTTCGGGAGTCAGCCCCTGAGGAAAATTCTGGAGCTGGTGTTCCCATGTTGAGTTCAATGCTGACTGGCGACTCCTGCTTCTTCACCGGTGCCTAACTGTATCAGTCTCTGCAGCTCCTTTGGAACCATCAGCCGTGTGGAGAAGTGGACAACAGCTAGCTCTCCATACTGCCCCAGCTTGAGTATCATGTAGACAGTTGGGACGTGACCCCAACTAATGGAGGGCCTCATAAATAAATACATCTGAATCTGGGTTTTTTAATTCCCAACCGTTTTTCTCGGATCCTTCTCTTGACCTTGCATCGATCCAATTCCTGTGACACCACCCCCTACCCCCCCCCCACCTCCAATGTTGCAATTCCTTTAACCTCTGGGTTTGGTCTTTAGCACCCATGGGTTCAATGCCCATTCAGAAATCAGATGGCAGAGGGGAAGAAGCCGTTCCTGAACCATTCAGTGTGTACCTTCAGGCTCCTTCCTGGTGGTATCAATGAGAAGAAGGCATGCCCTGCATGATAGGGAGTCCTTAGAGATGGATGTCACCTTGTAGAGGTATCACTCCTTGAAGATGTCCTGATTACTGTAAACTCAGTCACCTGCCCAAGTTTAATCATTCCATTGTTGGCCGCCTTGACTCCAGCCGCCAGAATCTAAGGAATTCCAGCACTGAAGCCTACATTTTCCAAGATGCTCCTCATCTCTTCAACGATCTTATCTTATCTTCCACCCTGATCTTTCTACATTGCTGGCATCAAAGTTTATTTGATAATATTTTTGTAAAGTGCCATGTTTTACATACAGTGTTTTACATACTTTATACCAGTTCAATATGTTATTTCTATCAAACCAAGTGAGCCTTCCCTTGTTCGTTGGATAGAAGTGGCACTCCTTGTGTTCCAGCTCCTGGTCCTCAAAGACAGATCAGAAGTGGAAAGAGTGAGCAATTTCAAATTTCTGGGTGTCAACCTCTCTGAATATCTATCCGGGGCACAACATATCGATGCAGTTACAAAGAAGGCACGATCAAGAGAATATCTGCAGGCGCTGGAAATCCATGCCACACACACACAAAAAACGCTGGGGAAACTCAGCAGGCCAGGCAGCGTCTATGGTAAAGAGTAAACAGTCAACGTTTTGGGCCAAGACCCTTCAGCAGGATGATGGTAGCTATATTTCATTGGGAGTTTGAGGAAATTTGTTATGTCACCAAAGACACTTGCAAATTTCTACAGATGTACTGTGGAAAGCATTCTAACTAGCTGCATCGCTGTCTGTATGGACACTGCACAGAAGCGAAATAAGCCGTAGAAAGTTGTAAACTCAGTCAGCTCTATCATGGGCACTGGACTCCAGAGTATCCAGGACATCTTCCAGGAGCGATGCCTCAAAAAGGTGGCATCCATCATTAAGGACTCTCATCACCCACGACATGCCCTCTTCTCATTGCTACCATCAGGAAGGAGGTACAGAAGCCTAAAGGCACACACTGAATGATCCAGGAACAGCTTCTTCCCTCTGCCATCAGATTTCTGAACGGACATTGAACCCATGAACACTACCTCACTACTTTTTTATTTCTACCAAGTTTGGACCTGCTTATTTAATTATATACTTCTTACTGTAAATCACAGTTTTTATTATCATATATTGCAATGTACCACTGTTGCATACCAACAAATTTCACAACATCTGCCAGTGTTATTGAACCTGATCTGATTCTAAAGCAGACCGTGGGAGTTTCAGTGGACAACTAGCCAGCACAACCTGTGTTCAAATACTAGTCCTTATTATCACAACAAGAATCAGAATCAGATTTATAATCACTCTCTTACAAAATGAGAAATTCGTTGTTCAGTGGCTTTCAGATCTCATTGTGTCATCATCCAAATTCGGCCTAAAACCAAGTCTCCGCTAAAGGAGATGCAAAACCTCACGCAGCATCTGCAAAGAAAACAGCATTGTGAAGGACCCCACGCACCCCTCATACAATCTCTTCTCCCTCCTGCCGTCTGGGAAAAGGCACCAAAGCATTCGGGCTCTCACGACCAGACTATGTAACAGTTTCTTCCCCAGGCTATCAGACTCCTCAATACCCAGAGCCTGGACTGACACCTTACTGCCCTATTGTCCTGTTTATTATTTATTGTAATGCCTGCACTGTTTTGTGCACTTTTTGCAGTCTTGGGTAGGTCTGTAGTCTAGTGGTTTTTTTCTGTGTTGTTTTTACATAGTTCAGTCTAGTTTTTGCACTGTTTCATGTAACACCATGGTCCTGAAAAACATTGTCTCATTTTCACTGTGTACTGTACCAGCAGTTATGGTCGAAATGACAATAAAAAGTGACTTGACTTGACTTGAGATGCACTGTGTAAATAACATGAGGGAATTATCTATTAATGTCCCGAGCAAAGCAACAGTCTTTCTCTGCCTCTGATCGAGGATCAGCGTTCTGAACCACAGCAGTCCGCGTGGGGAAGGTGCTCCCACAGTGATGTTCCAGGATTTAGGCCCAAAGGTAAAGAAGGAACACGATATATTTGCAAGTCAGGATAGCTGACATAGTGAAGTATTTCCACAAGCCTGTAACCCTTGTCCTTACAAGTGGCAATTTATGGGTTTGGACAGGTTTATCGACAGCGTGAAGTGGGATTCCTAACCTGGGGTTCTCAGACCTCTCGGTTAATGGTAGGGGCCATGGCGTTAAAAAGTTTGGGGACCTGTGCTGTAGTGTCGGTTGTGATAGTACACATGGGCCTCAAGCCTTCTTGAATGTTGAGCACTTTTCCAGGGTTGCTGAGCATTTTATATTATTCTCCAAGTATTAGGCTTGTAGGTGGTGAAAAAGTGTTGGTGATTTTAAAAATGAGGCACTTTTTGCAGGATAACCAACATTGGACCTAATGCCATTGTCACATTCTTTATATTTTTATCAGTTTAGTTAGCGATACAGCACGGTAACAGGCCTTCCTGGCCTATGGGCCCATGCTGCCCAATTCCACCCGTGTGATCAATTAACCTACTAAACCAGTACGTCTTTAAACAGTCGGAGGAAACCCACGCAGTCACGGGGAGAAGATACAAACTCCTTACAGACAGCAGTGGGAATTGAACCCTAGTTGCTGGTGCTGTGTAAGCAACACGCTAACTGCTACATTAATGTGCAGCCCCGTGAGTTTCGGGTCTAAAGTGAACACCGCGGGGATGTCGAACAGCTGCATCTCAAGGACAGGTGCTTGAACACTTCTCGGAAATGGCCACTGGCCGGGACTTGTTCAGCATGAATATTCTTTGACATCGCTCTGTCCCGTGTGCTGCCCAAGGAACGAATCTACAAGGGCATCGAAATTCTCCCTTATCTACGGAATTTTGTCAACAAAATGGAGAGAGCACAGAGGAGATTTACTAGAATGTTGCCTGGGTTTCAGCACCTAAGTTACAGAGAAAGCTTGAACAAATTGGGTCTTTATTCTTTGGAGCGTAGAAAGTTGAGGGGGGACTTGATAGAGGTATTTAAAATTATGAGGAGAATAGATGGAGTTGACGTGGATAGGCTTTTTCCATTGAGAGTAGGGGAGATTCAAACAAGAGGACATGAGTTGAGAGTTAAGGGGCAAAAGTTTAGGGGTAACACGAGGGGGAACTTCTTTACTCAGAGAGTGGTAGCTGTGTGGAACGAGCTTCCAGTAGAAGTGGTAGAGGCAGGTTCAATTTTGTCATTTAAAAAAAATTGGATAGGTATATGGACAGGAAAGGAATGGAGGGTTAAGGGCTGAGTGTGGGCCGGTGGGACTAGGTGAGGGTAAGCGTTCAGCATGGACTAGAAGGGCTGAGATGGCCTGTTTCCGTGCTGTAATTGTTATATGGTTATATTAAATTAAATACTACAAATATCAGCAAGCATCTTATCCTCCAAGAAGACCTTGCCATTGTGGCTCAATGACCTGGAAAGCTAGGTTGGCTGGAGTCAGGGCCTCGTACGATCACACCCGCCAAACAGGTCAAAGGGGAAGAGGCCAGACTATGAGTGGTCCACCGGTCCTCCAGATTTGGGGGTTCAGCTCCCTGACTGGTCAAAGAAAAGTTGTTGCAGAAGCAGCAATGAAGAATCCTTCTACATTTTTGCGGCCAAGGACAGGCAGATGGAGGATCTCCATTGCTGCCCTAAGCGCCAACGGTGCAGCAGGCAGTAATCCCCACTCCTGATGAAGGGGGAAAGATGACAATTGAAGCAGATGAAGACAGCTGGCTATGGGACACTGTCCTATGGAACTCCCAAAGCAATATCCTGTGCCTGACCTCCGACAGCCCCAACCAGCTTCCTTCAAGTTTATGTCCACAGGCTTTCGAGTGCATTCCTTCAGCTTCCTATTGACTTTGCATCTACTGGAGCTCATTGGAAATATCATCAGTCATGTGTTGACGTGACCTTAAGTGCACTCAGGAAATCATTCATGTACGTGCTTTCAGCTGAGACTGTATTATGTTTTGACTGTATTGTGTCTCAGACAAACAGAACATCACTCGGGAGATTTGGAGTAAATGAAATATGAGAAGTTAAGCTTTCTGACATACACTCAATGGCCACTTTACTAGGTACATGTGGAGAGTATCCTAAATACATCTTATGGAAATGTTTGTTTGATGATGAACTTCAATAAAAAGTAAATTACAAAAAGAAAGAGTGGGAAGTTGTAGACTCAGTCAGCTCTATCATGGGTACTAGCCTCTGTAGTATCCAACATAACTTCAAGGAGCAGTTCCTCAGAAAGGTGCCCTCCATTATTCAGGACCCCCATCACCCAGGACATTTAGAAACTAGGAAAACTATTGGCCATTTAGGCATTTCTCCTGGCTTGGTGTGAAGCACAGTACTGTAGGTCACACCAGGTGTGTCAGGTTGTTGGTAAGCCTAATCAAAAGATCCCTCTTGCTCCTCTACATCCTACCTCTGCTTTTGGGATAGTTTTAGGTTGCCCCAGAGCAAACGTTCTAAGGGTGGGGGTATTATATCCTGTATATTTCCTGGCCTGTGTTTCCTCTTTAACCTGTGTGGCAGTTCCCTGGGACACCTGCAATTACCCTTCCATTGCCGGCACCCAAAAACAAGGTTGCTCCCATTCCATCTCTCCCACTCTACAGCCAGCACGACCACACCACACCTCAACCTTTTTCCCCTTTACCCTAACTTTGATTTAATATCTTTTGTGTTAATTCCTGAGAGCTGAGTTTGTAACACTATAATCCCAGATCACTAGTTTCTGAGATACTCAATCCTCCCCATCTGGCACTAATAATTATTCCATGGTCAAAGTCACCTGAATCACATTTCTTCCCCATTCTGATGTTTGGTGTGAACAACAACAGAACTTTTTGACCATGTCTGCATGCTTTCATTCATCGAGTTGCTGCCACACGATTGGCTGATTAGATATTTGCATTAATGAGCAGGTGTACCTAATAAAGTGCCACTTAGTGTAAATATTCAGAAACTTCTAAGGTGGTGGTCATCTTAGACCAAAAAAAAATTGCAATTGGTCCATTTCCTCCAACTTGCCACAAATCCCTTGAACCTACATTTCTGAAAATTCCATTCAGCAATTAACACTAATAACATTTTTTTTTTTGCAACTACTCAAAATCTTTCTCCCATGTTACCTCACTCCCTGGATTCCATCTTCACATATTCCCCACGTTTAACCTATTCAAGGGCCAGAGTTAGATGATGATATTCATTTCATGACAATGTTTCAGCTGAAGTCATGTGCTGGCTAAATTTGCAGACAGTTAGATCATTCACAGAGAGGGAATGGGAAGAAATATCCAAACATACACATTATATGTATATAATTAAAAATTTAACTAGGGTGCACAAGACTTCTGCACAGTACTGTAGTAATTTTATGTATTGCACTGTAATGCCGCTGCAAAAAAAACCCAAATTTCATGACCTACGTGAGTGATGATAAACCTGATTCTGATCTGGGTCTCTGTTGTGGACTGAGAGTGGGAAGGGGGCAGGGAGAGGGGAATCGTGGTTGGGGAAAGGGGAAGGGAGATGGGAGGGAGCAGGAAGCACCTGAGAAACATCCTTTGCTCCTGCTAGATTTACAATCTCATTCTCCATGTTGACAATACCGTATTCTCCACAGGATTTAAGTTCCCCTAGACACATACAGGATGTGGTTGAGACCAGCATTTATCACCCTGTCAGGGTGATGGAGCAGGGATCCAATTGCAGTACTGTACACACAGTGATATTAATTGAGTAACAAATCCCAAAGTCAGCATCAAAGTTCAAGCAGAGACCAAAACATCCAGAGAAATCCAAAAACCAGAATCAGGAAACAGGCAGAGTCGATATTCAGACAGAGTACAGATAGAAATGCTGGTAAGGCTCAGGAAATTCATTGGCACAATCTGACAACCAATAGGTGAAAACACAAGACTGAAATACACTGAGCAATAAACAGAGAGGCAGATGATAGGTGGAGCACAATGAGACACGGGTGGCAGCAATACAGGTAATAATGAGAAACAGGTGAGAGGCGGAGTCCTCAGTAACACAGGGGCCGAAGTAGAGCAGGAGTGGGGACAGGAGCACGTGGCAATACAAAACCACAGACTGACAGCCGGGGGAAACACACAAAAAGACAGAGTTCAACTGGAGATACCGACACACCCATCTTTAATGGGTGGAGATACGTCCCTACCAAAGGAGGTGTAAGGTGCTCCTTCCTTCCACTAGCCTGCAGGTTACCCTTGGGCAAGGTGTAGCACCTGCTTAGGACCCCCCCCCACCCCACACCGGGTCAGGGTCACATGAAACCATGAGAGCAGGTGGTGGATGGTCGTACGAGCAGCTGATGCAGATCACAAGACTGGATTATGCGACCGCTGTCGCCGGGCAGACAATCTCTGAAGAGTGTTGATAATGGCTGGGGTCACCCATCTTGTAAAGACCCTGCCCAGAAGAAGGCAATGGCTTGTGTAGAGAAATTTGAGATCGTGATCGTCCACGTCATGCGACGGGGCACATAATGATGATGGTGATGAATGATCTTTAACATCTTATGGCCTGTGATCTAATTGGCTGGTCCACTTCAGAGGGCAATTCACAGTAAACACAATGCTATGGCTGGAAATGCTATGTGCCTCTGCAGTATAAAAAACATCTTCAAAGAGCAGAGCCACAGGAAGGCAGCGTCCATCATCAAGGACATTCTCCACCCAGGTCATGCCCTGTTACCATCAGGAAGGAGGCGCAAGAGCCTGAGGCACACACACAAGGATTCAAGGAGAGCTTCTTCCCCTCTGCCACTTGACTTCTGAATGGGTGTTGAACCCATGAACACTACCTCACCCCGTTTTTTAAAATTTCTGTCTTTGCACTACTTATTTTAGCTGAACTATTTAAGATATATTTATATAATCACTCTAATTCACTTTTTTCTATATTTATCATTGTACTGCTGCCACAAAGTTAACAAATTTCACGACATATGCGGTGATATTAAACCCGAAAACAAAATAAAGGCTCTACATTTCCTATCCTGAAACACATTACTCAGCCTAACAGGAACTTACAGTGACACTGTCAACATTACTGCTATTAGCTATTTAATCTAGCTTTAAATTCCCCAGCTGTCTCTGGCCTCTGGATAGCCTTGCTGGAGGAGACCTAATAAACTGGTTTGTGACGTCTTGGCATACAGTCCAGTAATACACTCAGTGGCCATTTTATTAGGTACCTCCTCTATCTAATAAAGTGGCCACTGAATACGTGTTCGTGGTCTCCAACAGCGTTACACTAACCACTACACACCCGCACCACCCCAAGACTTCTGCCTGTATTTTCTTGATTACAACACAAGGATATAATGGTAGTTATGCTGTAGTAGACCATCCACTTCAAGGTTTGACGTGTTGTGCGTTCAGAGATGCTCTTCCGCACACCACTGTTGTAACGCGTGGTTATTTGAGTTACTCTCACCTTCCTGTCAGATTGAACCAGTGGGGCCATTCTTCTCTGGCCTTTCTCATTACCGGATGTATTTTTTAAAATTTTTCACACCATTCATTATAAACTCCAGGGATCGTTCTGGGTGAAAACCCCAGCAGATCAGCAGTTTCGGAGATAGTCAAACCACCCCATCTGGCACCAACAATCAAAGTCACTCAGGTCACATTTCTTACCTGTTCTGATGTTCAGTCTGAACAACAACTGAACCTCTTGACCATGTCTGCGTGCTTTTATGCATTGAGTTACTGCCAGATGATTGGATGATCAGATACTTGCGTTAACGAGCAGGTGTACGGAAGTACCTAATGAAGTGGCTACTGAGTGGAGAACCATAAACACTATCGATTCCATAGAAAGCCCTGTGCTGTGGTAATACTTTGGTTCTGTGCTGAGGCTGCCAATAGGCGTTGTGAAACCCTTGCTGATTGCATATTCAAGCCCAGCGCTACTCAGGGTAGCTATATATCAAACCACCATCCTTGGCAGCTTTTCAAAACCTTGCTGCAAATTGTAACCCTCAACTGGGACGAAGTAGGAAGCTCATTGATAAATAAGCATGCCTGCATTGCTTAAATATAATACAGACAGTGTTACACCTCCTCCCTCACGACCATTCAGGGCCCCAGACAGTCCTTCCAGGTGAGGTGACACTTCACCTGTGAGTCGGCTGGTGTGGTATACTGCGTCCGGTGCTCCCGGTGTGGCCTTTTATATATCGGTGAGACCCGACGCAGACTGGGAGACCGTTTCGCTGAACACCTACGCTCGGTCCGCCGGAGAAAGCAGGATCTCCCAGTGGCCACACATTTTAATTCCACGTCCCATTCCCATTCTGATATGTCTATCCATGGCCTCCTCTACTGTCAAAATGAATCCAAACTCAAGTTGGAGGAACAACACCTTATATACCGGCTGGGTAGCCTCCAACCTGATGGCATGAACATTGACTTCTCTAACTTCCGTTAATGCCCCTCCTCCCCTTCTTACCCCATCCCTGACATATTTAGTTGTTTGCCTGTTCTCCATCTCCCTCTGGTGCTCCCCCCCCCCCCCCTTTCTTTCTCCCTAGGCCTCCTGTCTCATGATCCTTTCCCTTCTCCAGCTCTGTATCACTTTCGCCAATCACCTTTCCAGCTCTTAGCTTCATCCCCCCCCCCCCCACCCCGGTCTTCTCCTATCATTTCGCATTTCCCCCTCCCCCCACTACTTTCAAATCTCTTACTATCTTTCCTTTCAGTTAGTCCTGACGAAGGGTCTCGGCCCGAAACGTCGACAGTGCTTCTCCCTATAGATGCTGCCCGGCCTGCTGCGTTCCACCAGCATTTTGTGTGTGTTGTTAACGTCGTGTGCCTGCATTGCTTAAGTATAATACAGACAGTGTTGCTGAGTTACCCTGAGATGAAGTTGGCAACTCTGACTTTTACCTCTTTTTATTTGTTCAGGACAGCACAAAGTAGATAGGGCCATAGAGAAAGCTTTTGGCACATTGGCTTTCATAAATGAAAGTACTGAGTATATGGGAGTTGGGATGTTAAGTTGTATCAGACGTTAGTGAGGCCTGGTTTGGAGTACCGTGTGTAGTTTTGGTCACCTATCTACAGGAAAGATGTAAATAAGGTTGAAAGAGTGCAGAGGAAATTTACAATGATGTTACCCGAACTGGAGGAACTGAGTTAGAAGGGAAGATTGAATTGGTTAGGACATTATTCCCTGGAATGTAGAAGACTGAGAAGATTTGATAGAGGTATACCAAATTATGAGGGGTATGGATAGGTTAAATGCAAGCAGGCTTTTCCCACTGAGGTTGGCTGGGACAACCAGAGGTCATGGGTTAAGGGTGAAAGGTGAGAGATTTAAGGGGAACATGAGGGGGAACATCTTCACTCGGAGGGTGGTGTGAGTGTGGAATGAGCTGCCGGCACAAATGGTGCATGTGAGCTCGATTTCAGTGTTTAAAGGAAGCTCGGGTAGGTGCCCGAACCTGGATGGTAGGGGCATGGAGGGATGTGGTCCTGGTGCAATGGCAGTAGGCACTTTAAATGGCTCGGCATGAACTAAATGAGCCATGGGGCCTGTTTCTGTGCTGTACTTTTCTATGACTGTATGAGACAAGGATATAGGGGCGTTTATTGTCCATCACTAACTGTCCCTGAAGTCAAACAGTTCAACTTTATTTTTTTTTGTTTAGAGATACAATACGGTAACAGGCCCAACAGCCCACGGCTGCTCAATTTCAACCGTGTGACCAATTACGTTACTAACCTGTATTCTTTGAAATGTGCGGAGGAAACTGGAGCACCCGGGAAAAGCTTCTGCAGCCACGGGGAGAACGGACAAATTCTCTGCAGACCGTGGCAGTTCTTCGAATTGCCTGCCATTGATTTGTGGACCAACAAAAATGCCTTCTTTAATCATTACATCAGTTATTCTGACTTGAATTCTGAATTGAAATAACAAATATAGGAGATTTTTTTTTTTAATTGGTGTGTTATAGGGAAATTTCACAGTGATTTTCATGATCAGCAACCCAAAATCTATAAGATACACCCAAAAGTATTCAGGAAGCAAAATCTTTGTTGTCCAGTGTTAGTTTCCCACATCCTTGGGATTTCCTTCCTAATCATGAGTATGGCCTGTGGCTAATGCATTCAGATTAATCTCACAAAGTCCCTAACTCCAACAGCTCGACTCTATCCCGAGTGGTCTGACACCTCATACATCTTGTAACTGTGTCCATAGCAACAAGCAACATCCCCTTTTCATAATTCCTATGGATTTATCTGGGGCCTCCAAAGGATTCTTCTTCAAGACTGTGTGTTTATCTGCCACAGGAAAACTTTATTAAAGTACTAAATAAACCAGGGAACCATTATGGTTTAATAATTTCCAACACTAACAAACAATGCTAGTTTCTTTATGTACAGGAAATTGGTGAGGCCTTCACCGGAGAAGTGACTTTGGTCTCCTTACTAAGGTGGAATGGACTTTCCTCAGTGCTCAGGCTGGGAAGGTTGACTGGGTTGGTTTTTGGGATGGAAAGGGTTATTGTGAAACAGTTCAAGAAGACTGGTCTGAACAGTACTAAAATATCTTAGATTTTGTACTTTATATTCTGCATTTTCACTCCTTTCTGTTGCCGTTTGCACAATTTTGTTTGCACGTGGGAGGGGATGGGGGGGGGCAATCATATTTGATGCTTTTCTTTGAACGGGTTGGTTCCACAGTTCTCCATTGCTTTGTGACTGTCTGTGGGGAAAGCTTGGAAATTCCCAAATTTCATTCAGTTTCCCAACCTGGCCACAGTTTTTAAGCTCTCGTGTGTGCAGGGGGGTCAGACAGTTGCTGGGTTGAGCTGTAGGATCGTCACACCTGAAGTATGGGGTGGAGAAATGGACCTGAGGGTCACAGAACAATATAGTATGGGAATAGGCCTTTTGGCCCAACTGGTTCGACCTAACCAAGATGCACCATAATGCTCTAAACGTTTCCAACTTATGTATCTGTCCAACTGTCTTCTAAAAGTCATTATTCCAACTGCCTCAACCGCTTTCCCTGAAAGCTCATTCCACAAAGATATCACCCTTTGTGTAAAAAAAAACAAAAGCTGTCTATCAAGTCGATATTAGATCTATTCTATCCCACCTTACATCTATGAACTCTAAAGCTGTTTTCCCCAATACTGGGGAAAGGACTGAGAGCACTCACCCGATCTGTACCCCTTCATGATCTTGGACATCTCTAAAGGTTGAGTCGGTGGTGAGGAAGGCAAATGTGATGTTATCATTCATTTCAAGAGGGCTACAATATAAAAGAAAGGATGTAATATTGAGAAGCCTGGTGAAAGGTCTCAGCCCGAAATGTTGGCTGTTTACTCTTTTCCTTAAATGCTGCCTGGCCTGCTGAGTTCCTCCAGCATTTTGTGTGTATTACTATAATGTAATGTTGAGGCTTTATAAGGCGCTGGTGAGGCCTAACTTGGAGTATTGTGAGCTGTTTTGGCCCCCTTATCTAAGAAAGGATGTGCTGACTTTGGAAAGGGGTCAAAGGAGGTTCACAAAACTGATTCCAGGATTGAAAGGCTTGTCATATGAGGAGTGTTTGATGGCTCTGGGCCTGTACTCACTGGAATTCAGAAGAACAAGGGGAGACCGCATTGAAACCTATGGAATGTTGAAAGCAACTGATTGGAGCTGAGAGGGGAAAATGGTTGGCCATGATGGAATGGGAGAGCAAACTGAATGGGCCAAATGACCCAATTCTACTCCTATATCTTGTGGTCTTACGGACTTCAGGGAATAAAGATCCAGTCTGTCCAACCGCCTCCTATAAAGCTGTCCCTCACGTGCTGGCAACATCCCTGTAAGATCCTTCAATATTCCAAAAAGATTTAGGAAATAAGGAATACTTCATGGATATAGTCCTGTAATTGCTGGTGGGTTTATATCTGATCCTTTGCAATGTCTCTTTGCTAATGTCAATGTTAAATGACCAAACACTGCTGAGACACACCCTGGGATGTGTTGGGACACATCATCGGTGACGTAGCCTGGGCTCACAGGGTATTTCAGGTCTCCCAACATCAGACGCTCTCACCCAGGCGACCAGGCCAGGGGTGATCAGGCCCTCGGCCTGTGTCTCAGCAGCAGTGGTCCAGGGGTCACACCTCTTGATCCACAGCTATCTGGAGGCTCGCTCAGCAGCCTCTGTGATGGTCCTGATGACCCTTTTCTTGGCAGCTCCCGTAACGTCAAGGAGAGAGTAGGTTCTGCAAAGCCTCTATAGGTGCATCGTGCCCTCCACCAGATAATAAGTTGCAAAGGAAATGCTAGGATGCATGGACCTCCAGCAACACAACTCAAAGAAGCTCAAGGTTAGCAGGAGAAATTAGTGCACGCCACTGGTTCCCCACCAACACCCTGAACAAGGGTTCCCTCCGCCACACGCCATCTACAAAACACACTGCAGTTGAAGACGTGCTCAGACCCTTCATGCCACCAGGTCAAGCCTAAACATCGAGCACCCACTTACACTAATTGTTAGGGCATCTTACAGTGGCCCAATCAACCTACCAACCCACACATCTTGGAGATGTGGGTGGAAGCCAAAGCATAGGGTAAGAGAAGCAGGCCCTTCAGCCCAAATGGTCCATGCTGTCTCAGCCTGTCACATTTCCCATGTTTGGTCCAAAGCCAAGATTGGACTCATAAGCCACTTGGGAACTCATAAATAGATCAACGGAATGAAAACCATCATCCTCGACCTCGAGGGATAGCCACGACGATGACGACAGCCATATCCCTATAAACCAAGGATTCCCAGCCTGGGAATCATGGAGCCCCTTGCTTAATGGCATTGGTCCATGGCATAAAAAAGGTTGGGAACCCCTTTCCTGTATATTTACCTTTCTACTTTTTTTAATTTAATGTTGTAATTGTACCCATCTCTACCACTTCCTGCGCCATATACACACCACCCTCGTGAGTGAAAAAATTGGCCCACATTTCCCTTTCAAAACTTTCCCTTCTCACGTTAAACCCTATGGCCTCTAGTTTTGGACTCCCTTGCCCTGGGAAAAAGACCAACAATTCACTTTATCTATAAAGCCCATAATTTTATAAGCCTCTATAATGAAATACAGTGTTGCAGCTGTGTTCTACTGATGCTTCTGGACACATCACCAGTGATGTTCCTGAGATCATCGGGTGTTTCGGGTCTTTCAACATCATACACCCTTCTCCAGGTGACCCAGCCGGGACTGATCAGACCCCAGCTTGTGTCCAGATGGCTAGCTACACATGACTCCATGGCTCCCCTCTCTTGAGCCACAGCCATCTTGAGCCCCTCTGCCGCATCGGTGGTTTTGCGGATGGCTCTCCTCTTCCTCTCTCCCTCGATGCCCAAATTGCTGAAGGGTCTGGCTAAGGAACGGGCTGCGAATCCCCTACAACCAACTTCCACTGGGAGACACCTCGCCCTCCATCCAGCCTGCTGGCAGTCGCTGACCAGTCCTGCGAACTTCGATAGCTTCCTTTCAAAGGCCTCTTCCAAGTGATCTTCCCATGGGACTGTCAGCTCCAGCACCACCACCTGCTTCGTAGACTCAGACACAAGGACAATGTCTGGTCGCAGGGTGGTGGCTGCGATATGGTTGGGGAACTTCAGCTGTCTTTCGAGGTCCATAAGGGGTAATAATAAGGGGTAGGCCATTTAGAACAGAGATGCGGAAAAACTTTTTCACCCAGAGAGTGGTGGATATGTGGAATGCTCTGCCCCAGAAGGCAGTGGAGGCCAATTCTCGGGATGCATTCAAGAGGGAGTTAGATAGAGCTCTTATAGATAGCGGGGTCAAGGGATATGGGGAGAAGGTAGGAACAGGGTACTGATTGTGTATGATCAGCCATGATCACAGTGAATGGCGGTGCTGGCTAGAAGGGCCAAATGGCCTACTCCTGCACCTATTGTTTATTGTCTATTGTCCACCAACAGCTGCCAGTCTCTGTTGGAATACAATACATATACAATGTTGGAATACAATACATATACAATGTTGGAAAGTATATGGTCATGCACTTTAGTGGAAGAAATAAATGGGCAGACTATTATTTAGATGGGGAGGGAATTCAAAATGCAGAAACGCATTTCATCAGAGAAAGAAGTACCAGCCAGTCCCTCCTTATAACTCAAACCTTCTAGTCCCAGTAGCATAATGATAAATCTTTTTTACACTCTTTCCAGTTTAATGACATCGCTCCTATAACAGAACTTTATGCAGTACTCCAAATTTGGACTTACCAGTATCTTGTATGGATGTAACATCAGGGTAACATCAGCTGACAGTGATGCAGGTGGATGCTTCCCTGGTGTCATGGATTATTGATTACCTGACTGGCAGACCACAGTACGTGCGCTTGCAACACTGTGTGTCAGACAGAGTGGTCAGCAGCACTGGGGCTCCACAGGGGACTGTCCTGTCTCCCTTTCTCTTCACCATCTACACCTCGGACTTCAACTACAACACAGAGTCTTGCCATCTTCAGAAGTTTTCTGATGACTCTGCCATAGTTGGATGCATCAGCAAGGGAGATGAGGCTGAGTACAGGGCTACGGTGGGAAACTTTGTCACATGGTGCGAGCAGAATCATCTGCAGCTTAATGTGAAAAACACTAAGGAGCTGGTGGTGGACCTGAGGAGGGCTAAGGCACCGGTGATGCCTGTTTCCATCCAAGGGGTCAGTGTGGACATAGTGGAGGATTACAATTACCTGGGGATACGAATTGACAATAAATTGGACTGGTCAAAGAAGACTGAGGCTGTCTACAAGAAGGGTCAGAGCTGTCTCTGCTTCCTGAGGAGACTGAGGTCATTTAACTTCTACCGGATGATGCTGAGGATGTTCTACGAGGCTGTGGTGGCCAGTGCTATCATGTCTGCTGTTGTGTGCTGGGGCAGCAGGCTGAGGGTAGCAGACGCCAACAGAATCAACAAACTCATTCGTAAGGCCAGGGGTGGAACTGGACTCTCTGACGGTGGTGTCTGAAAAGAGGATGCTGTCCAAGTTGCATGCCATCTTGGACAATGACTCCCATCCATTCCATAATGTACTGGTTAGGCACAGGAGTACATTCAGCCAGAGACTCATTCCACCGAGATGTAACACTGAGCATCATAGGAAGTCATTCCTACCTGTGGCCATCAAACTTTACAACTCCTCCCTCGGAGTGTCAGACACCCTGAGCCAATAGGCTGGTCCTGGACTTATTTCCACTTGGCATGATTAACATTATTATTTAATTATTTATGATTTTGTATTGCTATATTTCTTCACTATTCTTGGCTGTAACGAAACCCAATTTCCCTCGGGATCAATAAAGTACGTCTGTCTGTCTGTCAGGGTTAGGGTTAACTCCAACTCCAATACTCCGAATTCTGACCAATGAAGGCCAAGCACTTTCTTCACCACCTTGTTACCTCTGCCACCACTTTAGAGGGACTATGTAACCTTCACCGCTAAGTCTTTCTGTTCTATAATATTCCCCAGGTCCCTACCATTTACTGTGCAAGCCCACCCTGGTTTGTCTTACATGAACTTGAATTAAACTCTATATGCCATTCCTTGGCCCACTGGCCTAATTGACCCATTAAAGATCTCTAAAAGATACCACTGTAATGTTGGGTAACTGTTCACTGCCCAGCATACCTCCACATTTAGTATCATCTACAGTCATACTAATCATGTCAACTACATTCTCATCCAAATCGTTAATACAAATGTCTAATGATAGTTGGCCCTACACATGCCTCCAATCCAAAAAACAATCCTCTACCAACACCCCTTCTCCCTACCATCAAGCCAATTTTGTTATCCAAGTTCAAGCTCAAGCTTATTGCCATCTGACTGTGCGTATATACAACCAAATGAAACAACATTCCTCTGGACCACGGTGCGACTGTACATACATCACCCGCAGTACGTAAAACAAAATATTACCACAAGCGAGTTATAATTTAAAATGTATGTAGATAGAGTGTGCAGTAAAGGTAGACAGTAAACAGCCCCCCGTCCTAGTGACGAGACCTCGGTGGTGTCAGGGCATTCATTAGTCTCACATCTGAGGAAAGAAGCTGTTACCCAGTCTGATGCTCCTGTACTTCCTTCCTGACGTTAGCAGGTCAAAGAGATTGTGGGATGGGTGGTGGGGATCCTCAGCAATGCTTTTGGGCCTTTTGTCTACAACGCCTCTGGCAAATGTCACAAATAAGGGGAGACTCCAGTGATCTCAACGCCTTTTACTGTCGTCTGTAGGGTCTTACGGTCCGGTGCCTTGCAGCTTCCGTACCACACAATGATGGGTCCAGACAGGACACTCGGAGGAAGCCGATACGATCACAGAGAAACAATGCAAACTCCAGAAAGGATGCATTGGAAGTCAAGCTAAAATCCTGGTCACTGGGTCTGTGTGGCAGCAACTCTACTCGGTGCACTGCAGTGCTGATCGGACAAAAACAGATTGATCGACGCAAGCCAGCGGGGAGATGTTAAGAGCAAATTGTATTCAGCCAATTTAAGGGAATTTTTGGTGAGCTAATGAACAGAATTCATGAAAGGAACCGAGTCAGTGTGGAGTATATGGCTTTTGATAAGTCACCCCATAACAGGCATCAGCAAAGTTGAAGCACAAGAGGGGCATTGCTACCATGGTTGTGAAGTTGAAAAAGAATCAGAATCAGTTTTAATATCATCAGCATATGTCATGAAATTTGTTGTTTTTGTGGCAGCATTACATAAAAATAGAGAAAAAATGTGAATTACAATAAGCTAGTTCTTCGTCGATATTGACACCCAGGATTCTGAAATTACTCACTTCTTCCCATTCTGATCCCTCTATGAGGACTGGTGTGTGTTCCCTCGTCTTACCCTTTATGAAGTCTACAATCAGTTCTTTGGTCTCGCAGACATCAAGTGCAAGTCTGTTGCTGCGACACCACTCAGCTAGCTGATATGCCTCGCTCCTGTACACCCTCTCTTCACCATCTGAAATTCTGCCAACAATAATCATTTTGCCAGCAAATTTATTGATGACATTCGAGCTGTGCCTAGCCACACAGTCATGGGTGCGGAGAGAGAAGAGCAGAGAGCTAAGCACACATCCCTGTTAATTGTCAGCGAGGTAACAGGCAAAATAACGATATACTAAATGTTTGTTCATGGACTGCAGGGAGATAAATAGTGTCTTTTTCAGGGAACTGGTGCTCAAGTCTTTGCTTTGTTGATCATTATTAATGACTTAGACTTGAAGATGCAAGCCATCATTTCTAACTATGCAGACGACACAAAACTTAAGACACAAAATCATAAGAAAGGCGGTGATAGATATGAACTGCCTGGTGAAATGGGCAGGCACACAGCCAATGAAGTTTAATGCAGAGAAATTTGAAGAGATGCATTTTGATAGAAAGAACGATGAGCAACAAGAGGAAAGATTAGTATTCTAAAAGCAGTGCAGAGGCGCAGGGAGCTTATGTGTGCAGATTACTAAAAGAGCCAAGTCAAAGTAAATTGAAGTGTAACAAATCTTATTCTGTACAATCTTTCCCACCACCGGAGTTCAATTCTCGGCTGTCTAACCATATCCAGATGGCATTCTAAGATTATCATCGATGCCCCCACAATTTCTTCCTACCTCAATATTTTCGGTAAGACCCTGGTGCAGCCTCTCCAGGTCCAACAAATGGTGCAAGTGTTTGTCTTAAACACTTCTCTTGTGATCGCAAGACCCTGTTGCGTATTTTGTAAAATGCAAAATATTGTAAGTCCACTTCATTAGTCCACTGGCGAGAAAGATGGCAGAAGAGATGCATGGCCTCGGATTGTTGTGCAGACCATACCTTCATACCGAAGTGTCACACGTTGGAGGCCCCAGAGGCAATGCAAGAGAGAACGAGGCATTACAGCCTCCTCGCCCATTGGTGCCGCTTTCCATTGTTCACTCCCTGGAAGACAAGCTCAATCACTTTCATTTGCGGCTGACCCACAGTCAGATGAGGAACTGCTGAATGCTCGTTCTTGTAGAAACACGGCTCCAGGACAACATGCCATGCACTATCAATCTTCAGGCCATAACACTCGGGGACTTGTCCAAATATTATTTGTGACTGTATGTACTAGGTCGTTACTATACGTGCTTTGTGTGACTGTAGGTAGTGTGTTTTGCACCTTGGCCCCAAAGGAACTCTCTTTCATTTAGCTATATACAGTTCGCGGATTTTGATCATCTTGAGATCTTGACCTTAAGGCTCTGTGCACCCTTTCAATCTCAATTGAAGTTTCTTCTCCCATTTCCAATTTTTCAGGGATCCATTTTTGAAAAAAATTTATTGGGTCTTCTCCTTCGGTATCTTCTTTAAGTCCAACAATTTTAATATTATTGCGTCTACTAAAATTTTCAAGCTTATCAATTTTTTCCATGAGTTGTTTTCTTTCTGATGTCCAGGCATTATTGTCATTTTCCATTTTATTCATTCTTCCACCCATATCTTCCATTTTAATTTCCAAATCTGTAATTTTCTTTTCCATTTTTTCCTGTTTCTTTGTCATTTTATCAAACATAGTCTCCATATTTATCATTTTTTCTTTAATTACTTTTTGGTTACTTTTAATTACTTTTAATGCATTTATTTTTTCTAATTTATGCATTATTTGCCTCAAAGTCTTTTTTATATCTTCAGAGGAACTTTAATCTCCATCTTCGTCTGATTTTTCCAGAGAATCTGACTCTCTCTCAGATTCACTTTCACTTTCGGTTTCAGTCGCAGCTGAGATTTGTATTTCTAGTTGCTCTCGTTTGCGCATGCTCGTTCCTTCACGTTTGCGCAATTCTCGTTGATCTTTTCCTTTAGAAATGGCCATTGCTGCCGCAGTTTCCTGTTCTGTATCGCCGGTGATGTATTGTACCTGAGTCCGCGGTTCTTCAGTAGAAGTAGGCCTTGATTCTGTTCCAACTTGAGCTGTCTTCGCGGTAGTAGTTTTCTTCATCCTCTGTTTATGAGGCATAACTTAAAACAATCCGGAGTAGTTTATAAGTAACCTTAAGAAAGTACTGACTAACTTTTCTTCACTTAAACATTAATTTATTGATTTTTTTACGGGAGGGCTGGGTTCCAGCGTCTCGATCCTACGTCATCACGTGACATCCCCCCTAGCTATATACAGTTGACCCTCCTAATCCGCGAGGGATTGGTTCCGGGACCCCTTGCGAATACCAAAATTCGCGGATGATCAAGTCCCTTCTTCAACCTGTATCAATGCGGCGGGTCTTAGGACCCAGCAGAACCCCAGAACTGTCTCAGTGCAGTGGACATTAGGTCCCAGCACCAGAGCTCTGAATGCGCAGTGTTTCTGACACGAAAATAATCACGATCATGATCGAAAATAAAGTGGAAATAATAAAGCGATCGGAAAGAGGTGAAACGCCATCGGTCATTGGAAAAGCGTTAGGCTACAGTCGGTCAACAATCGGAACAATTTTAAAGGATAAAGTGAGAAAGGCCCTGCCCCGATGAAAGCTACAATTATTACTAAACAACGCAGTGGTTTAATTATTGGGTTTTGGGGTTTTGAGTTTTTGATCCTCCACGTCAACCCGTCACGGATGGAGAGCGCACTCGAAAGCGGTCTGTCACTGGCTCGCACTCGGGAACGGTTCCCAAGCCCGGCACTGAAACATATGTTCTTAAATGTTTTATATGCATAGAAAGGTAAAATATATACTATATACTAAGACAAACGTTTGACTAACTGACGTTTAATAATACCGGATGTACCTGTTCTGACTTACTTAATAAGAGAACTTCAATTTTTTTCGATCCCGATCCACAATAATCCACGCACATCCTCCTGTATACTTTAAATCATCTCTATATTACTTATAATACCTAATACAATGTAAATACTATGTAAAATAGTTGTTCTACTGCATTGTTTAGGGAATAATGACAAGAAAAAAATGTCTGTACACGCTCGAATCACAAGTGCTGGAAGAGAACTTCCGGGTCTTCGCGATTCACGGTTTGTTGAATTCGCAGATAAGGAGGGCCGACTGTATATGTGAGTACAGCTGGTATGTCTTCATCTGCTGAATGAGCACGAGATGAGAAACTGCTGCATACTTGTTCTTGCAGGAACATGGCTCCAGGACAACATTCCATCTACATCAATCTTCAGGCCATGCCACTCAGGGACTTGTACTAATATTATCTGTGGCTGGAGGTGCTATCGTAACCATATGCACGGTGTGCTGTGTCTGACCGGATGATCTGCACCTTGTCCCCAAAGGAACACTGTTTCATTTAGCTGTATAAATGTGTGTATGGTTGAATAACAATTAAACATGAACTTGAAAGGTTGAATGACAATTAAACTTCAACTTGAACTTGAAATTCCTAAAATGTTTCCCATCCAATCCCGGCTGCCTGATTTAACTTCAGACAACTTTGTTCATGCAATCATGCCTTCAGCTTTTAACACATCCAGTTTCTCAGCTATCTCGTTCTTTGCCATTCGTTTGGAGATATCTTCTTCCCTGGTGAAATATAGTCAGACGCCTGTAGCAAGAACGCAGACAAAAATTGATTGAAATTCCTATCCTAAGGTGCTACAGGGCTCAAACAAAGAGGAAATCTTAAGTATTTACCTACTTAAATGACTAACCTTTCCTCAGGACCCATGCTATGTGACAAATTAAACCCAAGGAGCAAGTCACTGCATAAATTACAAGATGACTTCAGTGTGTCTAGCACTGTCCTCCACAGAATTTGAAAGTGTGAATTATCAGTAGACACATTTAGTCTACTGGTAAAGTTTTAGACTGCTGATATATTCCTGGAATCCCTCTCTATTAAGATCATAAGAAATTGGAGCAGAATTAGGCCATTTGGCCCATCGGATCTGCTCCGCCATTTCATCACGGCAGATCCATTTGTCTTCTCAGCCCCTATCGCCCCATGTCCCTTGCACCTTGGCCCCAAGGGAACACTGTTCCATTTAGCTGTGTGCACATGCATAAAGCTGATTGGCCTTCATCTGCTGAACCAGCACATGATGAGGAACTGTTGCATACTTGTTGCAGCTCTGATTAATCCAGAATCTGCCTTAAATATATACCCAATGACTTAGCCTCCACAGCCACCTGTGGCAACGAATTCCACAGAGTCACCACCCTCTGGCTGAAAAAATTCCTCCACATCTCCGTTCTAAAAGCACGCCCCTCTCTTCTGAGGCTGAGTCCTCTGGTCTTAGTCTCCCCCACCACAGGAATTAATCTTTGGTGTTATCGAACCTTCCTGCAGAGCACAATCAAAATAGAAGTGGGTCAATTTAAAGGGAGGGAGGTGCGTTGCTCCAATTAATTTGCGCATGATTTTTGGAAGCAGGTGAAGGCGGCATATTTGGCATGCTTGCCTTTAATAGGCAGAGCATTGAGTAGAAGATTTTGGACATGGGGTTAGAACTGTACTGAACTGAGCTAAAGAGAATATGCTTGGACAAGAGAAGATCTGCAGATGCTGGAGATCTGAGTAACACCCACAAAATGCTGGAGGAACTCAGCAGGCCAGGCAGCCTCTGTGGAAAAAAGCAGAGGGCAGAAACCCTTTGGCAGGACTCTTGGTTGAATATGCTTGGACGCTTTTGATGACTTTGTGGTTTGGTGTTCGATATTCTGTGTTTTTCGCTCTTTTTTTCCCTTTTTTTTGCACGTTTGTAGGGTTTGATGTTTTTCTATGAACTGGTTCCTTGGTGTTTCTTTGTCTAGTGGCTGTCTGTGTGAAGACGGATCTCAAGGTTGCACACATATTTTGACTATCATTGTACTTTGAGTTTTTGACACTGGTGAGACCGTACTTGGAGTATTATGCATTGGGGCGCCACGGTAACGCAGCGGTCAGCACGATGCTATTGCAGCTCAGAGTTCAGAGTTCAATTCCAGTGACCTCTATAAGCAAGTTTGGACGTTCCTTCCCGTGTGCAGGTAGGTTTCTTCTGAGTGCTCTGGTTTCCTCCCACATTCCCAAACCATACTGGTTAGTAGGTTAATTGGTCATTGTAAATTGCCCCATGATTAGGCTGGGGTTAAATCAGGGAGTTGCTGGGCAGGGCGGTTCAAAAGGCCAGAAGGGCCTGTTTCAAGCTGTATCTCTAGATAAAAACAAAATGAAGTAAATTCTGGTTGTCCAGCTGATGGAAGTTTGTCATTATAACCATATAACCATATAACAATTTCAGCACGGAAACAGGCCATCTCGGCCCTTCTAGTCTGTGCTGAATGCTTACTCTCACCTAGTCCCACCGACCTGCACTCAGCCCATAACCCTCCATTCCTTTCCTGTCCATATACCTATCCAATTTTACTTTAAATGACAATACCGAACCTGCCTCTACCTCTTCTACTGGAAGCTCGTTCCACACAGCTACCACTCTCTGAGAAAAGAAGTTCCCCCTCGTGTTACCCCTAAGCTTTTGCCCCCTAACTCTCAACTCATGTCCTCATGTTTGAATCTCCCCTACTCTCAATGGAAAAAGCCTATCCACGTCAAAGCTGGAAGAATTCACAGAATGAATTTCACGACATATGTTAGTGTTATTAAACCTGATTCTGAATGATGGGAGGAGCAGAGAGAGTGGTGAGAAAAGAGTACAAGGACACAAAGGGTGACAGGCAGACAAACAGATTTAAAGAGAAAACAGAAAAATTGATAAGAAAGGGAGAAACCTGAGGGAAAGAGTGAAAAGAGAGGAGAGAGGTAAGAGTCAAGAGGGAGCGAGTGATAGTCAAATATATAGACAGAGAGGCAGATCAGAGGCAGAAACAGAAAGAGAGGCAGAGTGAGGAAGAGAAAGTGAATGAGGGCGAGAGAGAGAGGCAGAGTCAGGGAGAGAGAGAGAGGCAGAGTGAGGGAGAGAGAGAGGCAGAGTCAGGGAGAGAGAGAGGCAGTGAGGGAGAGCAAGAGAGGCAGAGTGAAAGAGAGAGAGGGGCAGAGTGAGGGAGAGAGAGAGAGGCAGAGTGAGGGAGAAAAAGAGAGGCAGAGTGAGGGAGAGAAAGAGAGGCAGTCAGGGAGAGAGAGAGGCAGAGTCAGGGGGAGAGAGAGGCAGAGTGAGGGGAGAGAGAGAGAGGCAGAGTGAGGGGAGAGAGAGAGGCAGAGTGAGGGAGAAAGAGAGGCAGAGTCAGGGGGAGAGAGAGAGGCAGAGTCAGGGAGTGAAAGAGAGGCAGAGTGAGGGGGACAGAGAGAGGCAGAGGTTCAGAGAAAGGAAACAGAAAGAGAGAACATGAGAGGATTGGAGGATGCAGGATATCCAGGAGAGAGAGAGAGAGAAGGTGAGGCAGAAGGAAACAAGAGCAGGAAAGGAGATCGAGACCGTAGGAAGATAAAGACAAAGTGATGGGAGACAGACAGAGAGACAACAGAGAATGGCAGATAGAGAGTGGGGAGCAGGAATTGTGGTGGGCAAGAGGAAGTGCACGGCACTAAGGAAACAATTACTCAAAACAAGAAGCCAGTGAGTTGTTATTGATCATTAAAAATTGGATCAAGAAGAGGCATGTGTAAATGGGTGAAGATCATTTCACCGAACAGTGATGTGCTCAGTTGTAAAGCCAAATCCTTAACAGATAATCAGATTTATTCCTGAACTCAGCAGCCGGGAAATTTGTTAACAGTTTTACAGGGAGAGAAGCTGCTGACTCTCACCACAATTGTAATTCCAAGGCGCATCGTCATCGACTACACGGTGCCACAAAACGGGCAGTGCCCAGCCGGCAGCTTGTTGTAAACAGATCCCAGGTCTTGATATTTCATCCCGTTGCACAGATCAGTCCTCAGATCCCAGACACATACGCTCTTTCATTAGATTTACACCTTTACGCCTGCTCGACAATGCATACGAGCATGCAGACATGGTCAAGAGGTCCAGTTGTTGTTCCGCCCCAAACGTCAGAATGGGGAACGGAACGTGACCCAAGTGACTCTGACCGTGGAATAGTTGTTGGTGCCAGACGGGGCGGTTTAAGTATCTCAGAAACTGGGAGTTCCACGCGCAGCAGAGCTTACAGAGAAAGGCGCAAAGATTTAAAAGAAAACATCCAGCGAGTGGCAGTTCCATGGGGAAAAATGTCTTGTTAATGAGAGAGGTCAGAGAATAGCCAGAGCCTCTCTAAACACACAACACGCCAAATCTAAAAGTGGATGGGCCACAGCCACAGAAGACCATGGACGTGGCTGCTTTATCGAGTACAGGAGATGCCTAATAAAGTGGTCGCTGAGAGTTTAAGAGACAATTGGCCTCTAGAATGTGTCGCTCCTGATGCATTAGATGCTGACGCCCTGCCCTCCTGAGACAGCTTGACTGAATCTAAACTGTAACCGTGGATACAGCAGGACCTGTTTTCACGAATTTCTTTATCAATAACACTTGGTTGGTGATCGATAACTGGAACGGCAGTCGCTCGAAGAAAGTCAAACAAGAGTTCTCCAGAGAACTGTCCTTCTTGGTCACATTGGGGGGTCTCTTATGTCACTGAAGTCGCAGATAATGTAACCACTTGATCTGAGAATGACATTCTCCTAGAATGATGAGGATGAGAGGAGACATGATAGAGGTGTACAAGATATTAAGAGGAATAGATAGAGCGGACAGCCAGCGCCTCTTCCCCAGGGCACCACTGCTCAGTACAAGAGGACATGGCTTTAAGGTAAGGGGAGGGAAGTTCAAGGGGAATATTAGAGGAAGGTTTTTACTCAGAGAGTGGTTGGTGCGTGGAATGCACTGCCTGAGTCAGTGGTGGAGGCAGATACACTAGTGAAGTTTAAGAGACTACTAGACAGGTATATGGAGGAATTTAAGGTGGGGGGTTATATGGGAGGCAGGGTTTGAGGGTCGGCACAACATTGTGGGCCGAAGGGCCTGTAATGTGCTGTACTATTCTATGTTCTGTGTAAGGGGTTCTCCCTTAGTGGATCATCAGGAGGCTGTAAAGTCCGATCAGGGTCCACATATTCTGGCACAGTGTGGACAAGAATAAATGGTGGCTGTGGTTAGTGGTTGGAGCTTTCGGTTGTTCAGTCTCTCCTTTCTCAGCTGCTGCTTGCTCTCTGTGGCACAGCGGAGGTCGTTCTCATCGAACTGAAGTGAATCTTACATCCTTACCATACGTAAGGAGTAAAAATCTTTATGTTATGTCTCCATCTGCATGTGCAATGTAAAATTTATAGTCATTTGTAATAAGTAGTATGTACAGTAAAATATACAACAGAGCAGTTAATATAGCTTAGAAATACACTAACGTAGAAATAGGGCTTTATTCTTTGGAGCGTAGAAGGTTGAGGGGGGACTTGATAGAGGATTTAAAACTATGAGGGGGATAGATTGAGTTGACGTGGATAGGCTTTTTCCATTGAGAGTAGGGGAGATTCAAACAACAATGAGTTGAGAATTAAGGGGCAAAAGTTTAGGGGTAACACGAGAGTGTTTTACTCAGAGAGTGGTAGCTGTGTGGAACGAGCTTCCAGTAGAAGTGGTAGAGGGAGGTTCGGTATTGTCATTTAAAGTAAAATTGGATAGGTATATGGACAGGAAAGGATTGGAGGGTTATGGGCTGAGTGTGGGTCAGTGGGACTAGGTGAGAGTAAGCGTTCGGCATGGACTAGAAGGGCCGAGATGGCCTGTTTCCGTACTGTAATTGTTATATGGCTATATGGTTAAATACAGTTGTATCAGTGTGAATTAATCATTCTGATGGCCTGGTGGAAGAAGCTGTCCTGGATTCTGTTGGCCGTGGCTTTAATGCTGCGGTTCCGTTTCCTGGATGGCAGCAGATGGAAGTTTGTGGTTGGGGTGACTCAGGTCCCCAGTGATCCTTCAGGCACTTTTTACGCACCTGTCTCTGTACATGTCCTGAATAGTTCTGTACTATTCTGTATTAATAGTACCGTAGTAATTTTATGTATTGCACTGTATTGCTGCCACAAAAAAAGTCCATAAGACCACAAGACATAAGAGCAGAATCAGGCCATTTGGCCCATCAAGTCTGTTCCACCATTCAATCATGGCTGATCCTTCTTTCCCCTCATCAGCCCCACACCCCGGCCTTCTCCCCCATAAGCTTTGACGCTGTAGCCAATCAACCTATCAATCTCTGCCTTAAATACACCCAGCTGCCTGTAGAAACAAATTCCACAATTTCCCTACCCTCTAGCTGAAGAAATTTCTCCACATCATTGTTTTAAATGGACGCCCCTCTATCCTGAGGTTGCGCCCTCTTGGCCCAGCCTCTCCCGCCGTGGGAAACATCCTTTCCACACCTACTCTGTCTGGGCCTTTCAACATTTGAAAGGTTTCAGTTGGATTGCCCCTCATCTTTCTGAATTCCAGTGAGTACGGACACAGAGCCATCAAACATTCCTCATATGATAACCCTTTCATTCCTGGAATCATCCATGTTACCCTCCTCTGAACCGTCTCCAATGCCAGCACATCTTTTCTCAGATAAGGAGCCTAAAACTGTTCAAGGTACTCAAGGTGAGGCCTCACCAGTGCCTTATAAAACCTCAACATCACATCCCTGCTCCTGTATGAGACATCTTGAGACTTTCAAACCAAGTGACCTGCACCCCACCGCACCAGGTGACTGAAGATCAGGGACTGAAGTACAGCCAGGACTTGAGGAGCACAGATATTGAGATAGAGGCTACAATTATATTCTGTGTTTTCACTCGTTCTTTCTTCTTGTCATTTGCACAATTTGTTTTGTTTCCTTTTTTTGAACACGGGGGGGGGGGAGGTTGATGTTTTCCTTTGAACAGGTTGGTTCCATGGTTCCTTTTTGTTTCGCGGCTGTCAGTGGGGAAGACGAATTGCAGGGTTGTATACTATATGCATACTTTGGTAATAAATATACTTTGAACCTCTTTCAATCCATGCACACATAGTACACCCTCTCTCACACAAACACACACACACACACACACACACACACATCCATCCATCCATCCATCATTTCTAAATGTCAGTCCTGCCTGCAACAAGAATATAGAGGTAGGCGTAGGCACATATAGCTTAACTATTTGACATCCTTATTAATAACATGGAGGAGACTCTGAGTGCCACGCGACACGAAAATATCAGGCCGGCCTGCTGCGATGATGATATTTGTGATCTGGAGTGGGACATGGACAGATTGTGTGAGTGGGAGAGAGCTCGGCAAATGGAATTTATCCTGGGAAAGTACGGGGTCATGCACTTTGATAAGTGGATGCAAAGGGAATATGGTTATCCAAATGGAGAGAGATTAAACGAAGAGTGAAGTACCTATGTGTTCTAGTGGGTGAATCATAATATGTTAGCTGGCAGAATCAGCAGGTTGGTGGGAAGGCAAATTGTACAAGAACCTTTCTTGCAAGGGAGTTGGAGTTCAGAGCTGGGAGAAGTGTTGTTACAGTTGTCCGGAGTGTTGGTGAGATTAGAGTCATGACTGAGCACCCTACCCCTGAGATATGTCATCAAATTCAAGTCAAAAGTCAAGTTTATTGTCATAGCTCAGAGATTCTTTCCCCAAGCGGTAAGACTGATCAACACCTCCACCCACCAACCCAAACCATCACAATTCCCATCACAAATACTTTATCATTTCCTCCCAGTTACCTTAGATACAGACACTCCCATAACCAGCGTCACTTTATGGACACGTTCAATCTACGTATATAAGCTTTCTTATGTATTTACAGTGCTGGATAAAAGTCTTAGGCACACATACATAGATAGGATGCCCAAGATATTTGCTCAGTACCGTATTTGTCAACATGGAGCGGAGAGTGAGTTTGTAAATCTGGAGGGAGGAAAGAATGTAGGGAGTGGTGAGGGTGGAGTGCCCAGGAGGGGTGTGGGACAGGTGGCAGAGAAGGAGTGTCAGGGGTGGGGGTGGCAAGGGTGTAGATACACCCAGCGGTGAGACACCAAAGTCATTTGATTCCAAGCAATTGGGCTATTGATCATTACAGAATGTCTCTCTGGTGCTTTCCACTTCCTTCCCCTTTTTCCAACTACAATTCCCCTCTCCCTGCCCCACTTCCCACTCTCAGTCCACAATGGAGACCCAGATCAGAATCAGGTTTATCATCACTCACTTATGTCATGAAAATAGTTTTTTTTTGAAGCAGCAGAACAGTGCAATACATAAAATTACTACAGTACTGTGCAAAAGTCTTAGGCACCTGACCAGTGTATACGTGCCTAAGACTTTTACACAGTAATGTATACTTAACATGTTTTTTTTTTAAATTATTGTGTTCTCTATCTTATTTTGGCTTTTATTGCGTTGCACTGGATGCGGAGAAACAATTATTGCATTCTCTTTTACACTTATGTACTGGGAGTGACATTAAACTATCTTGAATTTTGCGTCTGCGTAAATGCAGGTGTGTACGTGTGTAATAAACACTTACTTCAAACAGCATTACAGGCACACGGCATCAGTGACAACATTCACAAGAACAACACAAACTGTACAAAATGTTACAAGAAGCACAATTAGAACAAAAACTAGGAGTTGGGGGCATAGTTCTTGTGAAATAATGTCTCTGAGGATAAATTTACTCTCGTCCCCAGGGATCCACTACCTTGCAGAACGCCCACAAGGAAACGAATCTCGGGGTAGAACATAGTAACATATATGTACTTTGATAGTAAATTTACTTTGAATATTTGAACACCATAACCCTTTGCACTGATTTAATTTATACATTTTTTATTGCAACTTATGAGACTTTTAGATGGGCACATGGATGGTGGAAAAATGGAGACCTACGTGCAATGTTCCCTCTAATTTGTAATGACCAGTGTGCGTTAAAATCTTGTGCTGTGCAATTTTTTTGCCCAATGACAACATGTGCGCACTGAGTTTTTAAATGGAAGTAAACTTTAGCAGTACTGATTGAAGGGTCTCCGCCAGAAACATAGAACATAGAATAGTACAGCACATTACAGGCCCCTCGGCCCACAATGTTGTGCCGACCCTCAAACCCCGCCTCCCATATAACCCCCCACCTTAAATTCCTCCATATACCTGTCCAGTAGTCTCTTAAACTTCACTAGTGTATCTGCCTCCACCACTGACTCGGGCAGTGCATTCCACGCACCGACCACTCTCTGAGTGAAAAACCTTCCTCCAATATCCCCCTTGAACTTCCCTCCCCTTACCTTAAAGCCATGTCCTCTTGTACTGAGCAGTGGTGCCCTGGGGAAGAGGCGCTGGCTGTCCACTCTATCTATTCCTCTTAATATCTTGTACACCTCTATCATGTCTCCTCTCATCCTCCTTCTCTCCAGAGAGTAAAGCCCTAGCTCCCTTAATCTCTGATCATAATCCATACTCTCTAAACCAGGCAGCATCCTGGTAAATCTCCTCTGTACTCTTTCCAATGCTTCCACATCCTTCCTATAGTGAGGCAACCAGAACTGGACACAATACTCCAAGTATGGCCTAACTAGAGTACATCGCCTGTTTACTCTTTTCCACAGATGCTGCCTGGCCTGCTGAGTTCCTTCAACATTTTCTGTGTGTTCCAGCATCTGCAGATGGTCTCTTGTTTGTAGCAATGGCCTGCAGCCGGTAACGAGGGATGTCGTCACTGGAGCTTTAGCACACAGCATCCACCTGTGACTTGTTTATTAAATGACACTTTTAAAAAGTCAACTTTCCAAACATCATTCCACTTCTTCCCACTTGCAAATTTTCCAGCATCTTTTGCATAGCAACAACACACACAGGTAACACTAGTTTCTGTATGGCACATAAATATTTCTCGTATCTGCACATTCCTGACCTCATGAGCTCTCAGTATAGCAGTTTCCACTGTTTCATTAAGCCAATCTGCTTTAAATGAACGCGCAGTTCTTTTGCGCTTCACACCCTTTGCTGCTTTGGAATTCGACGCAGTGAATCAATAATTTCTTCAGTAAAAACAGTATAAATCAGCCAGTTCTAAACTCTGCAGGCAAATCATCGCAAACTCTACGTCGTCAATACCGTCCACATCAGAAACAGGGAAAGGAAATGTGATTGTGTACAACTGCGAAAGATACTTAACATGCCGATGAGGTAGAGGGTGAAAACCTTTCGTGCGCAGTTTAAATTCCTTTGTGTGGTCATTGAAAAAGATGCGTGCACACGTGGATGCGCACACCTTAGAGGGAACAGCGGCTAATGTGGGAGGGAGTGGTTAGATTGATCTTGGAGTTGGTCAAAAGGTCAGCATTACATGATGGACTGAAGGGCCTGTACTGTGCTTCTCTGTTCTATGTTCAAACTGAAGGAAGCGGGTTACGCCAAGACTGTTGTTTCCAGGCAGTGCGACAAAATTTCAAACTGAATTCTTTATGTGCTTTGATGGCAAGAGCGTAAATAGGACCTGCCAATCGACTCTTTCTCCCCTGGCCAGATTCCGCTGAGATTTCTGCGCAGCGCGCAGGCCTTTCCCCTCTCTCTCTTTATGAGTTTGTGGGAAACAAGATTAGGGATTTGCCTTTGGCTGCAGCTCGGCAAAACTAATAAAAGTCTGAGCTGGTTGGTGCTGTAATTGTATCCGTGAGATGAGAGCCCTGGGTGTCGGTGTGGAGCTGTTAGACGAGGAATCTCTGCTGAGCAGAGAATCTATTTTCATACCACAGAGCACGAGAAAGGCTGACATTTGGTCCATGCATTCAGGAGCATAATGATGGCAATGCTCTCTCTCAGACATTTCATCAGCCACGGCCTCGGTGAATCCTAGCAGGCTTCCAAAATCAATTTTCAACCTATCATTGTCAGTGGCAAATGAATCCCGGGGTTTTATCTTGGAGTAGCATTCCATCTTGACCACCTGGGGAGTGGGATCCATTCACACAGCGCTTTGCTGCTGACAGGTGCAAGGTCACCCAGTCCAAACACGGCGGTGACGCGGCCGCCCCCCCGGAAAACACACAGAGAAATGCTACGGAGGCGGCGGTACCCCCGGGGAAGGCCGAGACTCGAAACAAATTTAATTTTTTTTCTCTCTGCAGCAAGAGAGAAGAGGGAAAAGGGTTTCAGATAATTTTCGAGCACCTTCACTCTGTCCATCACAACAGGTGAGATTTCCTGGTGGTGACCCATTTTAATTCAGGAAGGGTAAGATGAAGGAACACATACCAATCCTCACAGAGGGATCAGAAGTGGAGAGAGTGAGTAGTTTCAAGTTTCTGGGTGTCAAGACTTCTGAGGAGCTAACTGGTCCCAACGTATCGATGCAGCTATACAGAGGGCAAGACAGAGACTACACTTCATTAGGAGTTTGAAGAGATTTGGTATGTCAACAAATACACTCAAAAACTTCTCTAGATGTACTGTGGAGAGCATTCTGACAGGCTGCATCACTGACTGGTATGGGGGGAGCTACTGCAGAGGACCAAAAGAAGCTGCAGAGGGTTGTAAGTTTAGTCGGCTCCATCTTGGGTACTAGCCTACAAAGTACCCAGGACATCTTCAGTGAGCAGTGCCTCGGAAAGGCAGCGTCCATTATTAAGGACCTCCAGCACCCAGGGCATGCCCTTTTCTCACTGTTACCATCAGGTAGGAGGTACAGAAGCCTGAAGGCACACACTCAGCGATTCAGGAACAGCTTCTTCCCCTCTGCCATCCGATTCCTAAATGGACATTGAACCCGTGAACACTACCTCACTTTTTACTATATATTATTTCTGTTTTTTTGCACAATTTTAATCTATTCAATATACGTATACTGTAATTAATTTACTTATTTCTTTATTTATTTGTTTTTTCCCCTCTTCTTCTAGATTATATATAGCATTGAACCGCTGCTGCTGAGTTAACAAATTTCATGACACATGCCGGTGATAATAAACCTGATTACAGAGAAAGGATGAACAAGTTAGGTCTTTATTCTTTGGAGCATAGAAGGTTGAGGGGGGACTTGATAGAGGTATTTAAAATTATGAGGGGGATAGATAGAGTTGACATGGATAGGCTTTTTCCATTGACAGTAGGGGAGATTCAAACAAGAGGACATGAGTTGAGAGCTAAGGGGCAAAAGTTTAGGGGTAACACGAGGGGGAACTTCTTTTCTCAGAGAGTGGTAGCTGTGTGGAACGAGCTTCCAGTAGAAGTGGTAGAGGCAGGTTTGATTTTGTCACTTAAAGTAAAATCAGATAGGTATATGGACAAGAAAGGAGGGTTATGGGCTGAGTGCAGGCCAGTGGGACTAGGTGAGAGTAAGTGTTCGGCACAGACTAGAAGGGCCGAGATGGCCTGTTTCAGTGCTGTAGTTGTTATATGGTTATACGGTTGTAATAAACCCGATTCTGATTCCAGTAATTTGACTAGTCAGGAAGTTTGGGGCTGAGAGGGAAATGGGTCAGCCATGGTGAAAGGGCAAACAGACTCAAAGGGCTTATGGTCTAACTGTGTTTTTTCACACACAGAACATGGCGATAAGCGTGGAGCACACAGTCAGGCATGTTTGGAGGCAGATACATTAGGGACATTGGAGAGACTTTCAGATGGGTACATGGATGATTGAAAAATAGTGGGCGATGTGGGAACGAAGGGCAAAATTGATCTTGAAGTACATAGGACATAGAAGTCTACATTCCACAATGTTGTGCCGACCATGTAAGCTACTCTAGAAACTACCTAGAATTTCCCTACCGTATCGCCCTCTATTTTCGTAAGCTCCATGTAGGTTAAAGGGTTAGCACAGCATTGTGGGCCAAAGGGCCTGTGCTGTGCTCTAAGTGAAGCATGTTACACCAAAATTTGCTTTCAAGTGCTTTTTTTAATTCTTCATTCTGGCTCCCCGTTCGCTCTTCCCTTCTCCTCAGCAGCCCATCACCCACCTCTGGTTGCCCCCTTCCGTCCCTTTCTCCCACGGTCCACTCTTCTCTCCACTCCGATTCCTTCCCTTTCAGCCCTTTACCTTTTCCACCTATCACTACCCATCCACCCACCCACCTCCCCGCCTCACCGGGCTTCTCATATCACCCGCCAACTTGCACTCCACCCCCTTACCCCCACCTTCTTATTCTGTCTTCTTCCACCTTCCTTTCTAGTCCTGATGAAGGGTCTTTGCCCAAAACGTCAACTGTTAATTCCTCTCCATAGAGCAGAGGTTTCCAACCTCAGTTGGGATTAGAGTTCCAAGACTTTAAAAAAAAACTGGGAACCCCTGCCACAGATGCTGCCTGACCTGCTGAGTTCTTCCAGCATTTTATGTTTGTTACTCTGGATTTCCGGCAGCTGCAGAAACTCTTGTGTACAGGATTTCAGAAGGTGAGATGGGTGTGGTTCATGAAATACGGACGGCTACAGATGGGGAAAGTGGTGCAAGAAAGATAGGGATCTTCAATATGAAATGACGATTAGCTTTGGGGAGAGGTTACGGAGTAGAGAAAGGGGGGCTACAAAGACAGAAGGGGTGCCAAGCAGACAGTGCGACAGCAGGAAGGATATGATGGCAACTGAGAAATAGAAATGTCCAAAGGGCAAAGGTTGCAAGGCGTGGGAGACTAGTCTGCAGGGAGGCAGAGGAGTCAACAGGAAGACAAGGGACACAGGAAGATGAGTGGGAGGTGCTGAAGGGGGACAGGGTCTAGAAGAAGACAGCCGGGGGGTGGGGGGGGGCTACAGGGAGACAGGGTCTACAGGAAAGTGGGTGATGGAATGCTATAAAAAGACGGGAGGCTACATGAAAATGGGTGGGGTGATCCTTAAGACAGATGGAGGGCTACAAGAAATGGGGACTGCATGAAGACGGGTGGGAAGACCCCACAGATAGATGGGTGGAAGGTGCTACAGGGAGACAGGGTCTGCAGGAAAATGGGTGGGGGGACGCTACAGACATGGGTGGGAGATGCTACAGGGAGACAGGGACTACATGAAGGTGGGGGGGGGTGCTACAGGTAGATGGGTGGAAGGTGCATCAGGGAGACGGGGTTTACGGAAAAAAGGTTGGGGGTGCTACAGACAGTCAGGGGTCTACAGGAAAATAGGTGGGAGGTGCTACAGGGAGACAGAGTTGGGGTGTGGGGATAATGTAGAAACAGGGAGACAGAAGGGAGCTAAAATTGGGAGATGGAAATTAGGGGGTTGCGACAGGGAGAAGGGGGTGACACAGAGGGGGAGCTTTGATGGTTTTATGATTTTCTATTCCCGGAGATACACAGCTGCCATGTGTACATTGTTATGCACAGTGCACAGTATCTACAGGCGTCTTTAGTGAAAGCAACAAGGTTGTAATGAAAATCGTACGCCTGCCTTTGAAGCATCATGTATTGCGGACCGTAGGGCTGCTTTTGCAGGCTCTGGATTTTAATGCAATACCATTTGACAGTACCTCTGATTGATTGGTATGAGCGGAGGCTGTTTGTGTTCAAACACAGAGAGACAGCTTCCTGTGTTACAGAGCAGCGTTAACACTCTAACTATTTATACCCACGCACAAGGTAATTCAGGGCCAGCCACCAGCATGAGACGGGGGCTCTCAGCCAGAACCGCAACTCGCCAAGATCCCTGTAAGAAATGGCCACCAGATGGGCCGCGTCAGGTAACAGGTGGACCGCGAGTCCAGGAGCCCCTCACAGCCAGTGTGGAGCAGATGGCGGATGGTGCAGGAAGACTCAACTTACACAGCTCTCCAGGGCTCCGGAGATCAGTTCCCGCCCCCGGTACAGAAACCATGCGGGAGAAAGTAGCCGTGGGCAAGAAGAAGGAGAAGGAGCTTGCAAGAGAGAGGGAGGAAAGGAGAGAAAGAGGGGGGAATAGAAGAATAAAACGAGCTGGCAGAAGTAAAACAAGGCATTTCAGTGAAAAAAGGGAGTGATGGGTGTGAAATGCTGCTGTGAGAAATTGAGAAAGGGAGGGAGAGAGAGAGAAGAGGCAGAGAGGGGGAGAGAGAAAGAGAGGGGGAGAGAGAGGGGGAAGGTGGGAGCGAGGGGAGAGATGGGGAGAGGAAGGAGAGGGGAGAGAGGGGGAGAAAGGGGGGAAGGTGGGAGCGAGGGGAAAGATGGGGAGAGGAAGGAGAGGGGGAGAGAGAAAGAGAGGGGGAGAAAGGGGGAAGGTGGGAGCGAGGGGAGACAGTGGGGAGAGATGGGGAGAGAGGGGAGGAGAGGGGGAGAGGGGTAGAGGGGTGAGAGGGAGAGAGAAGGGGAGGGGAGGAGAGAGAGAGAAAGGGGGAGAGGGCAGAGAGGGATTGAAAGGGGGGATAGGGGTAGAGAGCAAAAGAGAGAAAAGAAAGAGAGAGAGATTGAGAATTAAGTGAGGAGTGGAGCAAGAAAAACAAGTGATTACGAGGCAATGTGGAGAGCTGGGCAGGGAAATAGTCCCAGAGAGACAAAGAGGAAGGTGGAAGAACAGGTTGGGGGGGAGGGAGAGAAGAGACAAAAGGAAAAGTTACCAGGAGAGAAGGAAAATTTAAAAAAAAATGATGCTGGAAATCTGAAATAAAAATGGAAAATGTAGAAAAGATTCAAAAATCAGGCAGAGAGAAATTGAAGAGATAAACAGGTTAACAATTCACGTCAGCAACCTCTTGTTGGAAACATCAAAGGCTTTCCTATCTGAAATACTGCTCTTTTTCTCTCTTCACAGATGCTGCCTGACCCAATGAGTGTTTCTGACATTTTCTGTTGTTACTAGGTTCAGAGGAACACAGGGTAAAAATAAGATGCTGGAGGAACTCAGCAGGTCAGGCAGCATCTATGGAAAAGAGTAAACAGGCGACGTTTCAGGCCGAGATCTTTCATCAGGACTGGAGAAAAAAGATGAGAAGTCAGAGTAAGAAGGTGGGGGGAGGAGGAAGAATTTCAAGGTGATAGGTGAAACCAGGAGGGAGAGAGCTGAGTGAAGTAAAGAGCTGGGAAGTGGATTGGTGTAACTGATAAAGGGCTGGAGAATGGGGAATCTGATAGGAGAGGGTAGAAGGCCATGGAAGAAAGGGAAGGGGGAGGAGCACCAGAGGGAGGTGATGGGCAGGTAAGGAGATAAGGTGAGAGAGGGAAACGGGAATGAGGAATGGTGAAGAAGGGGGCTGTTCAATTACCAGAAGTTCGAGTAATCGATGTTCATAACCTCCTCTCTCATTTTATCTCCTACCTGCTCATCACCCCCTTCTGGTTCTCTTCCGTTTCTTCCATGGTCCTCTACGCTCACCTATCAGATTCCCCCTTTCTCCAGCCCTTTATCTCTTCCACCTATCAGCTTCCCAGCACTTTACTTCACCTCCCCCCCACCTCCGGTTTCACCTATCACCTACCACCTTTTTGCTCAGGCTTCTCACCTCTTTTTCCAGTCCTGATGAAAGGTCTCGGCCTGAAACGTCGACTGTTTACTCTTTTCCATAGATGCTACCTGGCCTCCAGCATTTTGTGTGTGTTGCTTTGGATTTCCAGCATCTGCAGATTTTCTAGCCCAAGGCTATTTACTAACCTGTTGTGCAGAGACAGGAATTAAGCAGGCAAAAGAGTCGCGCAGAAGGGTACTAGCGCTGGAAGGAGACGGATTGGGACAGTTCCACTGGGCCCTGGGAGTACAGGCTCACATTCTGAGTCTCATCATTTGCCACTGCATTTCAGTCCTTGCTGTGCAGGCGCGAGGAAGTGGAGTCGCCGGATTCAGGGGGACGTTTTTCATCCCCGTAGGAATCATGACAGCAGTAGACTGGGGAGAGCTTAGCCACCAAGTTCACCCACTACACTTCCCGGCCAGCCTCGGTATCCGGTCGCCAGCCCAAGGAGCACGAAGCAGGAAACCAGAGTTAAGTCATGCAATCCAAACGGAGACGTTCCTGCAGTCACTTCCAGCGACTCTTTGCAAACCTGCCCCACCCCTGTCTGTCGGACAGTAGTAGTAGGTTGTCTGATGTCTCCAGTGAAATTAGATGCTCTTCTAAAGGGTTGCCTGGGGTGGATTCCCTTAACGTAGAATGCCTGTGGATGACTTTGTTAAGGGTGGGGAGGCTGATGCACGGCCAGTCGCCACGTAGGGTCCTTGACAGAGAGGGGTGAGGGTCCAGCGGCACGGAATACAAGATGGGGACCCTTCTCTGCTGCAGCCTTCCTCCACCTTCAGTGCCGTTGTGGTGTGCCATCATCTTCCGTCAGCTCCACCGTGTTGGATGGTTCGCTCTTTGTCCACAACCTCCCCCTTGGTGTTACCCCAAGCCTGACCCTACCAGGAGCTAAACTCCAGGCAGCATTGCTGACGGGATCTCAGGAACTCGCAAGTCTCTCCACCGAGACCAGGCGGCAATCCTTGGAGAAGTCAGACCCCCCCCACCAAGCATCAAAATGGCTCTGCTTGAACTTGAATGCAGTCATTCTGTGATCAGTGCAGTGTTTTAACCGAGGCACTGAGTGATGCGGTGTGGGGCACAGGTGACACTCGCTGCTACATGCTACTGGACCTACCAAACAAGACACAGCTCCTAGCTGCTCATTTCCTTCAAAACAAGTCTAGGCCTCTACCTACTCATTGGAGAGAGTCCAGAGGACGTTCACGAGAATGATTCCAGGAATGCGTGAGGGACATTTGATGGCTCTGAACCTGTACTCGCTGGAGTGTAGAAGAATGAAGGGGGATCTCATTGAAGCCTATTGAACATTGAAAGGCCTAGATAAAGTGGATGTGAAAAGGATGTTTCCTATAGCAGGGGATCCAAGGACCAGAGCGCACAGCTTCAGAATAGAGCAGGGGTTCCCAACCTTCTTTATAACAAGGACCCCTACCATTAACCAAAGGGTCCGTGGACCCCAGGGTGAGAACCCCTGGGATAGAGGGATGTCCCTTTAGAAAACAGAGGAAGAGAAATTTCTTAAACCAGAGGGTGGTGAATCTGTGGAAATCACTACCAGAGACTGCCAAGTCACAGGGTATCTTTAAAGCAGAGGTTGAAAGGTTCTTGGTTGGTAATGGCGTCAAAGATCAGGAGAACGTGGTTGAGAGGGTTAATAAATCAGCCATGATAGAATAGCAGAGCAGACTTGATAGGCCAATTGGTCTAATTCTGCTTCTATTGTCTTTTTTTCACATACAGTGTGGAATAGGCCTTCTAGCCTTTCGAGCTGTGATGCCCAGCAGTCCCCTGATTAAACCCTAGCCTAATCACAGGACAATTTACAATGACTAATTAACCTACCAACCGGTAGGTCTTTGGACTGTGGGAGGAAACATAGTTGCATAGTTCCCTGAAGGTGGAATCTCATGTGGATAGGGTGGTGAAGAAAGCTTTTGGTATGCTGGCCTTTATAAATCAGAGCATTGAGTACAGGAGTTGGGATGTAATGTTAAAATTGTACAAGGCATTGATAAGGCTGAATTTGGAGTATTGTGTACAGTTCGGGTCACCAAATTATAGGAAAGATATCAACAAAATAGACAGAGTACAGAGAAGATTTACTAGAATGTTACCTGGGTTTCAGCACCTAAGTTACAGAGAAAGGTTAAACAAGTTAGGTCTTTATTCTTTGCAGCGTAGAAGGTTGAGGGGGGACTTGATAGAGGTGTTTAAAATAATGAGGGGGATAGATTGAGTTGACGTGGATGGGCTTTTTCCATTGAGAGTAGGGGAGATTCAAACAAGAGGACATGATTTGAGAGTTAGGGGGCAAAAGTTTAAGGGTAACACGAGGGGGAACTTCTTTACTCAGAGAGTGGTAGCTGTGTGGAACGAGCTTCCAGTAGAAGTGGTAGAGGCAGGGTCGATATTGTCATTTAAAGTAAAATTGGATAGGTATATGGATAGGAAAGGAATGGAGGGTTATGGGCTGAGTGCGGGCCAGTGGGACTAGGTGAGTGTAAGCGTTGGCACGGACTAGAAGGGCCGAGATGGCCTGTTTCCGTGCTGTAATTGTTATATGGTTATATAAACCCATGCAGTCATGGAGAGAACGTACAAACTTACAGGCAGCGGCAGGAATTGAACCCGGGTCGCCTGCGCTGTCAAGCGTTGTGATAACCACTACTCTACTGTGCTGCCCCACCATACAGTCACAGGGAAAATGTACAAGGTCCTTACAGGCATCGGCGGGAATTGAACCCAGGTCGTCTGTACTGTGAAGCGCTGGGTTACCATGCCACCACTTATTTTTTCTGAATTATTTGCACAATTTGTCTTCTTTTACACATTGGCTGTTTGTCAGTCTGTCATTTATTGTTATTTTTATTAATTTATCTTGTATTCCTTTATTTTCCTGTAAATGCCTGCAGTAAAATGAATCTCAATATAGCACATGATGGCATAAAATGCATTTTGATAATAAGTTTATTTTGAACATCAAAGGAACCATATTGTGGGACAATGCTTGGAAATGCCTGACACAGTGGGTGTCATTATTGTATTGACAGTGAATATTTTTATTTTATTTAGAGATATGGCCCAGTAACAGGTTGAATGGTTATTGATTAGTAAGGGTGTCAAAAGTTAGGGGGAGAAGGAAGGACTCGATGGGCTGATTGGCCTAATTCTGCTCCTATGTCTCCCTGACACACAACGGACTCCAGGCGTGGAATAAGTTCATTCAGTTTTTTGCTAATGTCAGAAACTCCTGTCACACAACCGGAAGCCCTCAACTGGAAAGTGAAGCCACGTTCATGCTATTTTTAACAATTACTGTCTTTATCCATTTCTAACTATAGCTTCCCTTCGCACTCTTGACATTAACGCTAAACAATGACAGTGCAACGCAGTAATGAGTCACCTGATGTACTCCGTTAGCATGTTAGCTTTAACCCTTTGGGTGCTGAGGCAGATGCTATCAGACCAATGACAGTCCTCCCACAGAGAGGAAGAGAGGGATGGGGGGGTCTTCAGGGAGGTGGAAAGTAGATGTCTCGGGGATATGCAAGGAATGGGCCTCAGGGTGATGAATGGGTCCTTGAAGAGACGTGGAGGGGAAGAAGGTTGGGGTGATGGAGGGGTTATGTCTCGGGGAGATGGAGAGGGGGGTGCCTCAGGGAATGGGGTGAGCGGAACAGGGAGGTGGAGGGTGGTGCCTCGGGCAAATGGGGAGAAGCAGCCTCGAGGAGATGGGAAAGAGGATAACAGAGATGGAGGGTGGCTGCCTCGGGGAGAGAGGGATGGGGGCCTCATGGATATGGAGAAGGGGGAATAGGGAGATGGGGGCATCCGTTGGAGATAGGGAGGGGGGTCCTTAGGGAGATAGGGGAAACTCGAAGATATGGAGCAGGGCGGGCCCTAGGAGAGGGAGTGGAGGCCTCAGGGATTCGGAAGTAAAGTGGAGAGAGAGATAAGGGTAGGTGTTTACAGAGAGCAGAGAGAGACATATGACGAGATGTAGGGTGATTATGAGAGGATGGAGAGAGGGATTACATCTTTTTATTACCCTTTTGGTTAGCTTGCCCAGCCATTCACTTTACACATGACTGTAAAGCTAAGCACAGCTCCAGTGCCATATTTAAATTTGCTGACAACACCACCATCGTTGGCTGAATCAAAAGTGGTGATGAATCAGCATATCGGAGGGAGATTGAAAACCTGGCTGAGTGGAGCCACAACAACCACCTGTCACTCAACGTCAGCAAGACCAAGGAACTGATTATTGACTTCAAGAGGAGGAAACCTGAGGTCCATGAGCCAGTTCTCATTGGTGGAGAGGGTCAGTGACTTTAAATTCCTCAGTGTTATCGCTTCAGAGGATCTGTCCTGGGCCCAGCGTGTAAATGCCATTACAAGGAAAGTACAGCAGTGCCTTTACTTCCTTAGAAGCTTGAAAAGATTCGTCATGTCATCGAAAACTGTAACAATAGACAGTAGGTGCAGGAGTGGGCCATTCGGCCCTTCTAGCCAGCACCGCCATTCACTGTGATCATGGCTGATCATACACAATCAGTACCCCGTTCCTGCCCTCTCCCCATATCCCTTGACCCCGCTATCTATAAGAGCTCTATCTAACTCCCTCTTGAATGCATTCAGAGACTTGGCCTCCACTGCCTTCTGGGGCAGAGCATTCCACATATCCACCACTCTGGGTGAAAAAGTTCTTCCGCATCTCTGTTCTAAATGGCCTACCCTTATTCTTAAACTGTGGCCTCTGGTTCTGGACTCACCCATCAGCAGGAACATGCTTCCTGTCTCCAGCGTGTCCAATCCTTTAATAATCTTATATGTTTCAATCAGATCCCCCCTCATCCTTCTAAATTCCAGTGTATACAAACTTATATAGATGTGTGGCGGAAGGTATACTGACTGGGTACATCACAGCCTGGTATGGAAACACCAATGCCCTTGTACAGAAAAGCCTACAAAAAGTAATGGATGCAGCCCCTACTGTCATGGGTAAAACCCTCCCAACCATTGAACACATCTTTCGTACAAGGAGTGGTGTAGCAGGAAAGTACCATCCCATCGTCAAAGACCCCCACCACCCAGGTCATGCTCTCTCCTCACTGCTGTCATCAGGAAGAAGGTCCAGGAGCCTCAGAACCCACAACACCAGGTTCAGGAAGGGTTATTACCCCTCAACCATAAGGCTTTTAAACCAGAGGGGATAACTTCACTCAACTTCACTTGCCCCATCACTGAACTGTTCCCAAAACCTATGGATTCACTTTAAAGGGCGCTTCATCTCATGTTCTTGATGTTTTATTACTTCTTTATTTATTAATATAATTATTGTACTTGCACAGTTTGTTGTCTTTTTCACATGGGCTGCTTTTCTTTCTTACTGTGTGTGTTTTTTCACTGATTCGATTGTGTTTCCTCAAATTACCATGAACGCTCGCAAGAAAATGTGTCTGGACTTTGGTAATAAATCTATTTTGAGCTGTGAACTTTGAAATTACCTCTAAGATTCTTACCTCATACCCCTGCCCCAACCCACTCCACCTATCACCTACCAACTTGTACTCTTCTCCCTCCCCCACCTTCTTAGTCTGGCTTCAGCCCCGTTCCTTTCCAGTCCTGAAGAAGGGTTTCAGCCTGAACGTCCACTGTTCACTCCCTTCCACAGATATTGTCTAACCTGTTGAGTTCCTCCAGCATTTTTTCTGTGTATTGTTCAGTCTTATTGGGGATAATCAGCATGCATTTGTGAGAGGCAAGTCACGGTCTCACGAGCCTAACTGAGGATGTGACAACACAATAAAGTCTACAGATGCTGTAAGTCTGAAGCAACACAGACAAAATACAGGAGGAATTCAACAGGTCAGGCACCATCTATGGAAATGAATAAACAGTCAACGTTTCAGGCCAAGACCCTTCTTCAGGACTGAAATGGAAGGGGGAAGATGCTAGAATAAACAGGTAGGGAGAGGAGAAGGAGGATGGCCGGAAGGTGACAGGTGAAGCCAGGTGGGTGGGAAAGGTAAAAGGCTGGAGGAGAGAGGAGAGGAGAACAGACCATAGGAGAAAGGGAAGGAAGAGGGGACCCAGAGGGAAGTGAGAGGCAAGGGAGGAGAGGTAAATGGCCAAAGCGGGGAAAAGAAGAAGAGGGAAGGGGAAGGGAAAAAAACTTCTTACCGGAAGAAGAAATTGACGTTCATGCCATCAGGTTGGAGGATGGCAATGAAGTTAGAGCAGTGGGTGTGGTGTGTATGGATTTTAGGAAGGCATTTGACAAGGTTTACCCAGGTAGGTTCATTCTGACACTCATGAGGGATGGGACCCATGGGAACTTGACCGTGTGGATTCAGAATTGGCTTGCTCACAGAAGGCAGGGAGTGGTAGTAAATGAAGCATATTCTGCCTGGAGATCGGTGACCAGTGGGGTGTTCCAGAGGGATCTGCTCTTAGTGATTTTTCTAACTGACTTGGATGAGGAAGTGGAGAGGTCTGTTATTAAGCTTGTGGATGATATTCAAAGTTCAAAGTAAATTTTATTATCAGAGTACGTATATGTCACCACATACAATCCCAAGATTCATTTTCCTGTGGGCATACTCAGCAAATCTGTAGAATAGCAAGTATAACAAGATCAATGAAAGATCAAGTAGAGTGCAGAAGACAACAAACTGTGCTGATGCATATATAAATAAATAGCAATAAATAAGGAGAACATGCAATGACAAAATAAAGAGTCCTTAAAGTGAAATCATTGATTGTGGGAACATTCTGAAGGGATGGGAAAGTGAATGCGGTTATCCCCTATCCTCTATCATACGAAGATTGCAGGTGTCGTGGACAGTGTAGAAGCTTGTTGTGGGTTATAACAGAATATAGACAGGATGCAGATCTGGGCACAGAAATGGCAGACGGAGTTCAACCAGGAAAAGTCTCAATGATATATTTTTGAACATTGAACTTCAAAAGTAACGCAGAATACAAGTGGGCGGAAGCTGAGGGATCTTGGGGTCCACATCTATAGATCCTCTCTATCTCCACAGAAGCTGAGTGACCTGCTGAGTACTTCTGACAATTTCTGGATTTAACTTCAAACAAGAGCTGGGCAGGCCTGGAGCAACGACAAGATGTAATCTTTATCCAACCTGGAACTCACTCCGCTGAAAGACCATGCATGCTGCTTAAGGAGACATTTGTAATTCATACTTTAATGCGAATTTAATAAGAAATAAGGAACTGTGGAAGGAAAATTAGACTGAATACCAATTAATGATGGTCTAATGAAAGCTAGAACAGACTCAGAGGGCTGAATGGTCTCATACTGTGAAAGGAAGCAGGGAGGAGAACTATAGCAAGGTAAGGGAGGAGAATTCTAGTAATGCCAGGTGGATGTTGTTCAGGAGATAGAGTATCAATAGACAGCTTCCTTTTGTAATTGAATGCCAGCTGTCACAGATCCAAGAAATGGTCTTAGAAAGAGTAAAGGACATCCCAACCCAAATGCAGTCAGGTCAACGAACAGCTTGGCAGCAAAACCTCTTAAAGAGACATCTGTGTTTGTGACTGACACTAAACAAGCCTTGTCTTCAACATTATACACATTTTATTCCCTTCTGCTCTATGTGACATATCGGAAGGCAACCTTGCCGATTTTTCAGCTATATTTTGCAAGGCCGAGCTGATGGCTCAACACTCGACCTTGCACGCATGGTCTAGCCGGCCAGATCTGAACCTGGGACCACTGGCCTCGAAGTCCAGTGTTGGTGCCACTACACCACCAGCCTACCAACATTATTCACATGCTTCGGTTTAAAGACCGCATGCCGTGAGGCAGCTTAATGCCATGATCAAAACTAGTGGCCGTTTATGTGTTACATTCTTCAAGCTGCCATTTAGCTGTGCGTCCTCAGATGGTTTCAAATGCTTGAGGAAAAAAATGGGCAGATGATGGAAATCTGTAAGGGACGCTGAAACGCTTCAAATACTCATCAGATCAGGGTGTGTGTGTGTGTGTGTGTGTGTGTGTGTGTGTGTGTGTGTGTGTGTGTGTGTGTGTGTGTGTGTGTGTGTGTGTGTGTGTGTGTGTGTGTGTGTGTGTGTGTGTGTGTGTGTGTGTGTGTGTGTGTGTGTGTGTGTGTGTGTGTGTGTGTGTGTGTGTGCGCGTGCGGTGAGTTAACTTTTAAGGTTAATGGGCACTTAACGGAACAGGAGGTGAAAGGTTATCAACCTGAAACATTAAATTTGTTTCCCTCACCACAGGTGCTGCCCAACCCGTACAGTAAGTGGAAGTTACAGCAAGTGTTAAGGTAATGTCCAGGCAAGGACATTTTACAAATAGTGCGCCATCAACCCAGGCGAGTGAGGCCTTTAAAGAGCGCAGTTTCCCTTTGCACAGCAAGGGTCCGGAGCTATTTGACAAGATAAAGATTCAAACAAAGATTTGTGGGGTGACACTTACTACTGGTCAGTCGCTTCACTAATTTTAACGTGTAGATTTATTGGCTTGTGGTGAAGTACATATACCTGTCTGGACACGCCCCCCCTCCCCCGCTGACTGCTCCTGTGGCTCCTCCCACAGACCCCTGTATAAAGGCGATTGGAGGCACTGCTCCTCCCTCAGTCTCCAGGATGTTGTGTGATGGTCTCTTGCTGCTGACAGTGCTTTCTTCCAGCTAATAAAAGCCTATCTCTCGCCTCACGTCTCCGAGAGTTATTGATGGTGCATCATGGCTATTAATACCTGCCTCCTCAGTCCTGAAGAAGGGTATGGACCTGAAACGTCAAATGTTTACTCTTTTGCCGAGGTCCGCCAGCATTTTGTGTGTGTTGCTCTGGACTGACTGCACCTGCAGGTTTCGTGTTTGTAATCACGTTGTCTTCAACGTTCCCTGGCTCCACCACAGACACCCCACTAATAATCCCTGAGTTTCAAAATCACCAAATTACTTACCTCTTCTCTCGATGCCAGAAGACTTACTGCATTAGAGGGCTGCCCAGAGAGACACAGAATACTACTTCAAAGCTCCGGTAACCTAGGATTCAGATCTGATCTCCGGTGCTGTCTCTGCGGAGTCCGGCCTACCTGTGCTTGACTGAATTGCTTCCCACTGAATCCTGGAGATGTCCATATTAGCAGTTTCACTGCTACAGACAGCTGTAGAGACCAAGCCACTGGATGTACTTAAAGCACAGGTTGACAGGTTCTTTATTAGTAACGTCATCAAAAGTTATGGGGAGGAGGCAGGAGAATGGGGTGGAGAGGTTTAATAAATTAGCCATGATTGAATGGCAGAGCAGGCTCGATGGGCCAAATGGCCTAATTCTGCTCCTATGTCTTACGACCTTAATTTACCTGGCAGTGTGTGGATGGATGATATAACCAGGGAACTTAATAGGAAATATGGCAGGAGTAGTGTAAATCAGTGCGTATTGGTCTCGATGGGCTGAAGGGCCTGCTACTGTACTACGTGACTACGATTCTCTAATTTGGTGCTCTGACCCCAGACAAGTGGTGATTACGCCAATGGTTTTCCTCTGAGGAGGACTTCAAAGTAGGATGCTCCTGTGATGAGGATATCTTACTCTCTCCGCGTTCTTTAAATTGTAAAAAGATTGTTCCTTGCTCTGTGCTGACACGGTTCCAAAGGTCGGTGCCAACATCAACACCTTTCTAGCGTGCAAAATCCAAGGGCGCGTGGTGTCTCAGAGCGCAATAACTTTGAATCAGGAGCTGGCAAACTTCTATTACGCCGTGTGCCAGTTCAGGCTCACACAGAACCTGCCTGCCTTCGGGATCTATTCCTGGCACACCGCAACAGATCTCAGAGGGAGAGCTGACACTCGGAATAAGCTGACAATTGAAAAACCTGTCAACGGCAGCACACAAGCGACAAGCGTCTGTCCTTTGCCCTGAGATCGGAGGGGAAAGCGGAAGGATTCACAGGATGGCTGAGAGAATATGGACAGGGTACATTGTAAACAAGAGATGCTGGCAATCCAACACACACACACACGCACACGCACGCACACACGCACGCACGCACGCACACACGCATGCACGCTCGCTCACTCACTCTCTTCCACCAGCATTTTGTGAGGGTACGTTGGAAGAATCTTTCTCCTAACAGCGGGGATGTGCCAAACTCTAACCTAAAGCTTAGGTTTAATGTTTAAACGGGATTCGAGGGGGCATTTAGTCACACAGAATGTGGCTGGAATGCAGAATTTGCCTTACAAGCACATGAACTGACGTGGCTTAGAAAACTACAGACCAAATGCTGGTAATTGTGAAGAGTGAGAACGGAGAAGATGACACCAGCGAACTACACGACCAAGGGTGACACCCTCCAGGCAGTTTACGAAACTATGTCTTTCTCTTCTTCTTTCTTTCAAATGTGGTTCTGCCACTGTTGGAGCCGGTGATCTACATTTTGGCGGTGTGATTTCGGGCGGATTGAGCGGTCTGGCGCTTTGCAGTCTCGGAGGAAGTTCAGCACCATATACCCGTGTGTGAACAGTCTCCCCCTCCCTCTCGCTCAGTTCTGCTGGAGGACGGTGTGGGAGTTCTGGACCTCGGGCAAGGTTTAACCATCGCGGTTAGTGGATGGGACTCGTTAGTCCACGTTGTGGTGTGCTTCTGGTTTCTGGTCGCTCCTTATTGAGTTGCTATTTTGTGCAATTTTGATCGGGACAGAACGGCTCTGGGGGCAGCAGTCAGCAGACGGCACAGAGCTAGATTGAACAGAACTGAATATGCCTGGACTCTTTCGATGGCTTTGTGGTTTGGTGTTTTATATTCTGCGTTTATCACTCGTTTTTTTACACGATTTATTCTTCTTTTTGTGCATTGGAGGTTTGCTGTTTTTCTTTGAACGGGTTCCACGGTTTTCTTTGTTTCGTGGCTGTCTGTGGGGAAGACGAATCTCAAAGTTTCATACTGCACACGTACTTTGATGATAAATGTACCTTGAATCTTTGTAATGAGGACAATAGTCAGCATGGACATGACGGGCCGAACAGCCCATTTCTGTAGATGTGGAGGGTCTCAGACCGAAATGTTGACAGTTTATTCCTTTCCATAGATGCTGCCTGACCTGCTGAATTCCTCCAGCATTTTGGATTTGTTACTGTAGGTGTGGAGAACCGTGTTTCTGGTACAAGGAAGATAAAGATGAGCTTTACTTATCGCGTGTACAACAAAGCATACACTGAAATTCATTGTTTAAATCAAATCAAAAGAGTGAGGATTGAGCTGAGCAGGCCACAAGTGTCACCACGCTTCCAATGCCAACATCACTAACCCTACCCGTGCATCTTGGGAACATTTATTTCATTTCAATTCAAGTTTAATTAACATTCAATCATACATACCACCAGACAAGACATCGTTACTCCAGGGCCAAGGTACAAAACACAGTACCAAAAGTCACACACAGCGCAAAGCATACGCAAGATAGCAAAGCAAAAATGGTATCGCAGTCACTCGATAAAAGATTCCAAAACTCACGCCATCAATCCACAGTTGACCACGATGGAGCCCGCCTGCGTGGGAGGAAACTGGAGCACACAGTCACAGGGAGAACGTGCAAGCTCCTCACAGACAGCTGCAGGAATCGAGCCCCAGTCTTACAGGCAGGTGCTCTAAAGCGATGGCGCTAGCCACCTCGAAGCCTGTGATCCAAGGAGCTCTCGGGCAGTCGGGATACACCCCGCAGCAGGGGTAACGCCTGTGCTCCTGATGTTGGGCTCCCACTTCTGGGTAAGCCTTCCTCAAGCCTTGGGAAGGTGGACAGGGTCACACATGACATGTCAACGAAAGGACACCGGTGAACATGAGGTAGCGTCACTGCTGATCCTTCTGAAGTGTCACTGCCTCCCAGTTCTACAAAATCTCTTCCTGAAACACAGTCACTATTGAGCTCAATAAGCTCCCAAAATAGACCAGCTTTGTGCGTAAGTAATTTTAACCAGGGAACACAGCCCATTCATTTATACATCAAATTTCTCTGCCACTTTCTAGTTCTGATGAGTCAAGGCACATTTTTACATTTGCAAAAATATGACTTTCAAAGATTTAGATGAATCACTAAGCCATTACCCTGCATTTGATCAATTTCTCTCAACATCCACGCCTCTCTGCTCTGTTTACTGTGTTAGTTCTATCCAGATTTCACGACTTTAGCTTATTTCTATCACTTTTATTTCTATGCTGCTTAGAAATAATCACCTCTATCTTCTGTTAGGCAAGCTGGATTGCATGTGTGCGAGCGTTTGTCTGCAGAGAAGCTGTGGGGCTTTGGTCGCAGTGAGGAATAGGCCTCAAGCCTGTTGCATCAGTCCAGGAGAGGAGACGCCAGAGGCGGTGTGGCGTGGCGTCCATGATAGGTTAGGGGCCTGCCCCTTCCCATCAGTGCTGCCCTCCAGTGTTAGTTCGGTGGAATAACAAGGTGGATTGCATTCATGTGCATGTCAGTCCCTCCAAGAGGACCACAACCTTGTCGTTGGGTTTGGGGCTTGTGTCTCTCAATGACCCAGAGAACTGGAGTCAGGGCTTTATGGTTTGGCTCTTGGTAGAGTCACCCATGCCAAGCAGGTCAAAGGGTAGAGGCCAGACTAAACTGGAGAGTCCTCCAGGTTCAGGGTTCAGCTCAAAGCTAACAACCCTGACTGGTCTAAAACGAAGTTGTTACAGGAACAGCAATGAAGAATCCTTCTATACCTGAGTGCAATACCCGCAGCATCTATAGAGAGGAATGAAGAGTCAATGTTTCAGGCCACTCCTCAGCCCGAAACATTGACTCTTTATCCAATCCCATAGATCTCCCTGTGCTGCTGAGTTCCTCCAATGCGGTGTGTGTGTGTGTCACCCTGGATTCTATACCTGAGTCTCCACCCAAGACAAACACGACTGACAGCGGTGAAAACCAAGAGGAAGCTACTGACATGATGAAGGAAGCCCTGAACATCACCAGAGATGGAGGATCGTCATTGCTGCCCTAAGTAAATATGTTCGTCTGTGGACTGCGAAGAACTGTTTGTTTTTGTTGATAACATCCATGCATTATCAATTTACAGGGCATGTCACACAGGAACTCGGGCTATAATATTTGTCCTTGTGTGACTGTGTGTTTACTGCTAGTTTATATGTAGTTTGTGCTGTGCATGGCTGTTGGCATTGTGTTTTGCCCCTTGGCCCTGGAGGAACACTTTTTTGTTTGGTTGTATTCATGGGTATTCATGTATGGTTGAATGATAATTAAACTTGAACTTGATTATAATCGCCGCAGTACCATCTCGAACTATTGCCAGCTAGGAAGTCGTCCTAACTAATGACAGAATAATGCACACAAAATGCTGGAATGACTCAGCAAGTCAGACAGCATCTATAGCGAGAAATGAAAAGTCAACGTTTCAGGCCATTCCTCAGCCCGAAACATTGACTCTTTATTCAATCCCATAGATCTCCCTGTGCTGCTGAGTTCCTCCAATGCGGTGTGTGTGTGTGTGTGTGTTACCCTGGATTTCCAGCATCTGCACAATCTCCAGTGGAATGGCTTTGGAAATCTCTTCCTTAGGACTACAAGATATTGGTGCAGAATTATGCCATTCGACCCATTGATTCCGTTCCGCCATTTGATCATGGCTTATCCATTTCCCTTTCAACCCTATTCTCCTGCCTTCACCCAGTAACCTTTTGTGCCCTGATCTTTCAAAATCTATCAACCTCCACCTTAAATGCACTCAATAACCTTACCTCTGCAGCTGCCTGCAGCAACGAATTCCACAGATTCACCATGCTCTGACTGAAGAAATTCCTCCTCATCTCCATTCTAAATGGTCGTCCCTCTATTCTGAGATTGTGCCTTCTGGTCCTAGACATATCCACTGTTGGAAACATCTTCTCCACACCCACTCTGTCTAAGCCTTTCAACATTCAATTAGCTTTCAATGAGATCTCCTCTCATTCTTCTGAAGTCCAGCGAGTGCAGACCCAGAGCCATCAAATACTCCTCATATGACAAGCCTTTCAATCCCAGAATCATCTTCATGAACCTCCTTTGAGCCCTCTCCAATGTCAACACACTCCTTCTCATATAGAGGGCCCAGAACTGCTCACAATACTCCAAGTGAGGTCCTCACCGGTCCTTTATAAAGGTTCAACATTACATCCTTGTTTTTTATATTCTAGTCCTCTCAAAATGAAAGCCAACATTGCAATTGCCTTCCTTGCCAATGACCCAACCTGCAAGTTAACCCTTAGGAATCCTGCATGAGGGCTCTCCAGTCCCCTTGCAACTCAGATTTTTTAACTTTCTCCCCATTTAAAAAAAATCTGTGTTTTTCTTCCTCCTGCCAAAGTGCATGACCGTACACTTCCCAACACTGTTTTCCATTTCATTTCAATTCAATTCAAGTTTAATTGTCATTCAACCATATATAAATACTCATGAATACAGCCAAATGAAACAGCGTTACTCCGGGGTCAAGGGACAAAACATAGCACCAACAGTCACGCACAGCACAAAGCACACTCTAGGTATCAAGCATAAATGGTATCAACAATCACACAAAGAAAGATTCCAAAGCTCGTGCCATCAATCTACAGTCAACCACGACAGAGCTTGTCTTCTGCCGAGTGAAGACTTGGGGGGCAGCATCATGCTATCCTGCCCCGGTGGAGCACACCGTCCCCGATGCCTCTCTCAGTTGAGGGCTAGTCCTTGCATATGCAAGACAAGAGCACATATAGAATATCAGTAAAGGACAACCACGCTAAACATTTATGTATATAGTCCAGACCCTTCAGATCAAAATGGAGCTTGTCTTCTGCCAAGCAAACAGCACTGACTCCAGCCTGGATGGTGCTCCACACTGCCCCCAGTGGCATGCACCGCCTCCTGGGCCTCTCTCAGGCCATGCTGCAGCTTGAGGCCTAATCCCCTTTTTTACCCATTCTTGGGGCAACCGGGAGACCCACTGATATGGATAAGCACGTAATGCCTTGAGGAATTAAGGCAAATGGGTCAAACTGCACGTAATGCCTTAAGACTTTAAAAGCTAGGGCCAATGCAGATCAATCACAACACATGGACATAGAGTGCATGCAAGGAAATAGATTTGATGACAGGTTCAAAGTAGGTGTCAATTAGATAGTTTCCCAAAGCCTACTTATACCAATGGTAAGGAAGAACGAGATTTATAAGACCCAGAAGAGCTCAAAGGTCCTCTAAATCAGCAGTGATATGTAACCTGTGATCCCAACTCAAAGTCTTGGAAGAATACCAGGCAATTTGATTGGGTTTTTTACAAAAGCAAAACTGGTATGGTTGCTAAAAATCTGAAATTAAAGCAGACAAATTCCAAACACGTACAGGTTAGTAGGCTAATTGGTCACATGGGTGCAATTGGATAGTGCAGGAACCTTGGGCCTGTGAAGGAAATAAAATATTTCACATATTTTGCAGTGGAACTTCGGAAGATAAGCAGCGGACCTGAAGCCTTAATCACATTGTCCATTGACACTTTCCAGCTTGAGCATTTCGACATTTTGCCCCGCTAACAAGGTAATCAGTGGCAAGTATAGTCCAAGAGAGGATGGACGTAAAATTTAAAATCCAAAGGTGCAAATAACATAATAAACAGAAAAGGACTTCAAGGAGTTCAGCAAGCAAGTCAAACAATATCACAAAAGGCCCGGCAGTAGCACCATCATCGTCAATATCTGCCCTGTCGCATGACCTGGGTGATCATGGTCTTTCTGCGACCATGATTGTTCTTGGCAAATTTTTCCACAGAAGTGGTTTGCCATTGTCATCTTCTGGGCAGTTTCTTTACAAGACGGGTGACCACCCACCCCCAGCCATTATCAATACTCTTCAGAGATTGTTTGCCTGGTGTCAGTGGTCGCATAACCAGGACTTGTGATCTGCACCGGCTGCTCGTACGACCCTCCACCACCTGCCCCCATGGCTTCACGTGACCCTGACTGGGCGGGTTAAGCAGGTGCTACACCTTGCCCAAGAGTGACCAGTGGAAGCAGATTCAACTGCAGCAGTCTTAAGGCGGCTGAAAATAATTTACAAAGGAAGAGAAGGAGAATAGGACTAGCTGGATTGCTAGCACGGACCGAAAAGCCTGATTGGCCTCATTCCGCTGTAGCAAAGCTGTAGAATTGACATTCTTTTGTCCTTCCCTCATCCTGCAACAGAACGGTTCCAAGGAATGACGCTGAGAGTGGGACGTTATGGGTTTGACAGCACGGCTGGGAGTTCTCCTGCTTCACTGCTCCAGGGACCCACACTCAATCCTGACCTCTGGTGCTGTCTGTGTGGAGTTTGCACGTTCTCCCTGTGGCTGTGTGCGCTTCCCCTAGGCTGCCCGATTCCCTCCTGCATCCCAGAGGATGTCCCTTATGCAGTACTGTGCAAAAACATCTTGGGCACATATTTATGTTGCCTCAGACTTTTGCACAGCATCGTATTTGTCAACGCGGAGCAGAGAGCCAGTTTGTAAATCCGGCGGGAGCGAAGGACGTTGAGAATGGCGAGGGTGGAGCGCCGGGGGAAGGGTGTGGGATAGGGTGGCAGAGAAGGAGTGCCAGGGGCGGGGAATGGGGCAGGTGCAGACACACCCAGCCCTGAGACACCAGGCAAGGTCATTTGATTCCAAACAATTGTTTTATTGATCATTACAGAATGTCTCTCTGGTGCTTCCCGCTCCCTTCCCCTTTTCCCAACCATGATCCCCCTCTCCCTGCCCCCTTCCTACTCTCAGTCCACAATAGAGACCCAGATCAGAATCAGATACGTCAGGAAATTTGATTCTTTGTGGCAGCAGACTACAGTAATGACTACAGTGCTGTGCAGAAGTCTCAGGTGCCCTAACTTTAGCTGATTGGGGCAGCTTCTTAATAGGGCCAAAATGTTACTGATCCCAATGTGTCCCAGTTGACTGGAATCCACTGTAGTTATCCCACGTATTTTTCGGGGATCAGCAGTACAGTGCAATGCATAAAATTAATAGTATATATCTGTGTCTAAGACTTTTGCACAATACTTCAGTAATTTTAATGCAACATTAGTGGAGAAAGTTTAGGGGAGACGTCAGAGCTAAGTTTTATTACAGAGAGTGATAAGTGCCTGGAAAGCAAAGCCGGAGGTGGTGGCAGAGACTGATACATTAGGGATATTTAAGAGGCTTTTAGACAGGCACATGAGGATAGAAAAACAGAGCGTCATGGGCTGTGCAGGAAGGAAGGGTTAGATTGACCATGGAATAGTTTGAAAGAATAAGAATCAGAATCAAGTTTAACATCACCGGCATTGGTCATGAAATTTGTTATCTTTACGGCAGCAGTACAGTGCCATACATGATAAATAACTACTGCGTCGACTCAGGCCTGGGGGCCGGCGTTGGGCAGGATGACGGACTCTCCACTCCTCCCTCTCCCTCATCAGTGTGTTCAGTTCATCTACATTAGCCGCGCCGCTATCTTCTAGGAGCGTGTTGACCGTAGTCTTGGGAGGGCGCCCAGGGTTCATCCCCCCATGCTTGGGCTCCCATGTGATGACTAGGCTGGCAGGTAGATCAGGGTGGCGTAGACAGTGCCCCGCTAGTTGCGGTCTTCTCGTCTCGATTTTAGTGGTGAGCATCGGCGGGTCGTCATACAGCTCGACGTTCGTCATGTGCTGTTGCCAACTCACGTCAAGAGACGTCCGGAGCATTCGTGTACAGCAACCAACTAGTGACTTCTCATGGTCTCGGTGAGTGTCCACGTCTCGCATCCGTACGTGAGAATGGACTCTATGACTGCTATGAAGATCCTCTTGTTGAGCCCTCTGGTCAGGTTCAACCTCCAGATTTTCTTCATGATAAATAAACATAGAGAAGAAAAACTGAATTACAGTAAGCTTACTGTATATGTGTACATTAAATTAACATAAGTAGTGCAAAAACACAAGTTTTTAAAAAAGTAGTGAGGTGGTGTTCATGGGTTCAATGTCCATTTAGAAATCGGATGGCAGAGGGGAAGAAGCTGTTCCTGAACCATTGAGTGTGTGTCTTCAGGCTTCTGTACCTCCTCCCTGATGGTAACGATGAGAAGAGGGCATGTCCTGGGCGATGGGGGTCCTTGATGATGGACACCGCTTTTCCAACGCTCCGCTCCGTGAATATGTCCTGGATACGACGGAGGCTAGTGCCCATGATGGAGCTAACTCTCTGAAGTTTACTTTGATCCTGTGCAGTAGCCCCCCACCACCCTTGCACACCAGATGATGATGAAGAGTACGACATTGTGGGCCAAAGGGCCTGTACTGCGCTGTACTGCTCTCTGTCCTATGCTCATCGACGAACCTGTCGGTAACTAACCCGCTTGCTGTTCATTGCCCTGGATGTGTAGGTGAGGGGGGATAGGAGTTTTGGGGGAGGGGTGTCAGAGGAAATGTGGACGAGTGGGGCGGCAGGGTAGCATAGCGGTTAGCACAACGGTTTACAGTGCCACCACCCTGGGTTCAATTCCCGACACTGCCTGTAAGGAGTTTGTCCGTTTTGCCCCTGACTGCGTGGGTCTGCTCTAGTTTTCTCCCACAGTCCAAAGACCCACCAGTTGGTGGGTTGATTGGTCATTGTAAATTGTCCCCATGATTAGGTTGGGATTAAATCGGGGGATTGCTGGGCACCACAGCTCGAAGGGATGGAAGGGCTTATTCCCTTCTACTGTATCTCAATAAATAAATTTAAAAAATGAAAATAGAAGACTTCAGCTCGGGCTTTACATCACCCTGTGGTTCCATGGGTCCTTGAAAAGACAGCAAGGCGAGGCCGATGAGCCGCTCGGTGGAGCTCAGGGCAAGGCCCCACCATGGTCCCTCCTGACCCCTGATGGGCAGTGCCACCTGTGACATCAGACGACATGCCCCACGCAGTCTCTGTTGTACTGCAGGAAGCAAGAGATGTGCACCCAGTGGGAGAGCGAAGCGATAATGACAGATAATCGGAGGGGATTCTTAGCCGCCAGCTCTTCACTAAGTGTGGCCTGAGACAGGGAGATCTCTTCACACCTGTGAGTAGTAGGGTTAGCATGCCAGTCCGGAGACCCAGCGTCCGCTGCAAGGACTGAAGATGTCAACCCCGCTTCTCCTCCCACCAACGCAGACTGACACGATGAGTATTTCCAGCATTTTCCATTTTGATTTTAAGACTCCCGGCATCCGCTGTTCCTTTGACTTTTTCAGGATCTCTTTGTCACAGTGCTCTGCTCTCCGCTGTACCCGAACTAAGACGGGTATGGGTCAAACCAAGCGGCTATTCCTTTAATGCCACTACAGCATTTCCTTTTGCGCCACGACAGACTACCCACACACTGTTCTGCAGTTTCTCTCCCGTATTTGTTATTACAGTTATGAACACCATAGAACATTACAGCACAGTGCTGGCCCTTCAGCCCACTATGTTGTGCTAACCCCTTAACTTACTTTAAAATCAATCTAACCCTTCTCTTCTACATAACCCTTCTTTTCTCCCATTTTCCTATCGTCCATGTGCACAACTGAGGGTTTATTAAATGCCCCTAGTGTATCTACCTGTGTACCACCCCGGCAGAGCTTCTACCTCCTTCTTATAGTGACCCAACTAGAACGGAACACAGTATCCTCCATGTAAAGAACGTACCTCTGACCTCTACCCCCCCCCATCCATACTTTCCACCAAACACTCTTAAAATTATGCCCCCTCGTACCAGCCATTTCCACCCTGGGAAGGTGCCTCTGGCTATCCACTCAATCTATGCCTCTAATCCTCCTCAACTGCAGAGAGAAAAGACCATAACCATAAGTTTATAGGAGCAGAATTAGACCATTTGGCCCATCAAGTCTGCTCCGTCATTTCATCAGTTTCCCTCTCAGCCCCAATCTCCTACCTTATCCCTCCACCCCTTCATGCCCTGAGTAAGAACTAAGCTAAAGGAGCAGAATTAGGCCATTTGGCCCATCGCTCAACTTTACCTTGCTCAACCTATCCTCATAAGACATGCTCCCTAAACCAGGCAGCATCCTGGTAACTCTCCTCTGCACCCTCTTTAAAGCTTCCACCCCCTTCCTATAACGGGGCGATTAGAACCGAACACAATATTCTTAGTGTGATCTAACCAGGGCTTCATAGAGCTGCAACATTTCCTCACGGCTCTTGAACTCAATCCCCTGTCTAACGAGGGCCAACACACCATACGCCTTCTTAGCAACCCTATCAGCTTGCATGGCAACTATGTTTGGAACCACGTTTACTTTGCAAACTTAATGCGAGCAAATTTCATTCCAACCTGGTGCATACAAACAACAAACTGATCTGAATCTGTCCCCAGCTGGAACTTAAAAGGATGAAGGGGGGATCTCACTGAAACCTTGATCGTTGAAAGGCCTAGACAGGGTAGATGTGGGAAGGTTGTTTCCCATGGTGGGGGAGTCCAGGCCTCAGGATAGAGGGGCACCCATTTATAACAGAGATGCTGAGAAAACTCTTTAGCCAGAGGGTGGAAAATTTGTGGAATTTTTTTTTTACCTCAGTCAGCTGTGAGAGAGGGTGTATCTAAAATAGAGCTTGATAGGTTCTTGATTGGACACGGCATCAAAGGTTACGGGGAGAAGACAGGGGAGTGGGGCTGAGGGGGGATAAAGTATCAGCCATGATTGAATGGTGGAGCAGACTTGATGGGCCAAATGGCCTAATTCTGCTCCTATGTCTTATGGTCTAATTCAGCACTCCCTCAGCAATGCACGAAAATGTCAGGCTTGACTTGGGACTGCTGGCTCCGGAGGCACATCGATAATGACGCAGGGGCATGGATGCCAAGACTGAGCTGAGGCTGACAACACACACCCAGCAACACCACCCCCAGCGTCGTACCTTCCAAAATCCTGCCTCTCTGGCACACTGGAGCGCTTGCATACGGCTGCTGCCTTTCCATGTGGAAAGAGATGAAATTATCAGCTCAAGCAGAACAGATTAGTCACTAGGCGTCGCGCACCTTTGAGTGGTTTGCTGGGCTGTATGGTTGGAACCAGAGCGAGCCCGACACGATCCAAAAGCAAGTGTGACCTCGACCGCTGCCAGTGAAGGTGCCCGACTCCAGGTCAATTGCGAGAATGCGAAGAGACACCTTTCAGAACTCAACACGTCTTCACAAAAGGGGAAAACACAAGGGATTCCAGGGATGCTGGGAATCCACAGTAGCACGCACAGAATGCTGGAGGAATTCAGTGGGTCAGCCAGAACCGATGAAAATGAACAAACAGAGGGTGTTTTCGGCCAAGACCCTTCAGCTGGACTGGAAAGGAAGGAGGCAGAAGCCAGAATATGCCAGTGGGGAGAGTGGGCGGGTGATAGGTAAGGCCGGGTAAGTGGAAAAGTAGGTGGGTCCTTCCCTTTATTCCAGAACCCACTGTATTTGCATTAACCATATAACAATTACAGCACGGAAATTGTCAAGCACTTACTAGTCCATGCCAAACACTTACTCTCATCTAGTCCCACCGACCTGCACTCAGCCCGTAACCCTCCATTCCTTTCCTGTCTATATACCTATCCAATTTTTTTTAAGTGACAATATCGAACCTGTCTCTACCACTTCTACTGGAAGCTAGTTCCACACAGCTACCACTCTCTGAGTAAAGAAGTTCCCCCTCATGTTACCCCTAAACTTTTGCCCCTAACTCTCAACTCATGTCCTCTTGTTTGAATCTCCCCTACTCTCAATGGAAAAAGCCTATCCACATCAGCTCTATCTATCCCTCTCATAATTTTAAATACCTCTATCAAGTCCCCCCTCAACCTTCTATGCTCCAAAGAATAAAGACCTAACTATTTCTACGTTAGTGTATTTCTAAGCTATATTAACTGCTCTGTTGTATAATTTACTGTACATACTACTTATTACAAATGACTATAAATTGCACATTGCACATACAGATGGAGACATAAATAAAGATTTTTACTCCTTACGTATGGGAAGGATGTAAGATTCACTATTTTGGGCGTTAAGTGTTTGATGCTTTCTTGAAGGAGTTCTGCGTTTTTTTTTGTCTCATGGCTGCCTGTAGGAGGACGAACCTCAGAGTTGTATTCTGAATACATCCTTTGATAATAAACGTACTTTTGAGTCTTTGAGGTAGACAGGTGTACACAGGCCTAATAAAGTGGCCACTGTGTATATCAGTCGTCAGGGGCTTGGACAATGTGAATGATCACAGTCTTGCTCCCCAAGTTAAGGGAGTTTTAAACTAGGATTAAAATGGGAGAGGAAAGAGGCTTGAGGGGAATGTTTTTCACATTGAGGGCAGTGATTATATGGGATCAGCTGCTGAAAGAAGTGGGAGAAGACAACGACAAGTGCAGTATTTAAAATACATTTATTCAGGTAAATGGTTTCAGGAGAGATTTAGAGCAGGGGTTCCCAACCTTTTTTATGCTGTGGAGCCTTACCATTAACGGAGGAGGGGTCCACACCGATTTAGAGGGGTATGGGTCAAACACAGATAGATGGAACTTTCTTGGGGGGAGGCAAGGCAGCATAGTGATTAGCGCAACGCTCTACGGTACGGGCGACCCAGGTTCGATTCCCGCCGCTGCCTGCAAGGAGTTTGTAGGTTTTCGCCGTGACTGTGTGGGTTTCCTCCGGGTGCTCTGATTTCCTCCCACTATCCAAAGGCAGGCATCCCACCTCTCCCGGAAGTTCCAGGAGTCTCCCGCATATTGATTGCGGCTCTTGACGCCCGCAAATTATATATATAATATCCTGGAAATCAATTTTTTTGAGAGGGAGAGCAAGAGAGAGAGGGAGCATCCTGATTGGTCTCTCTCCGTGCTAAGCAGACCTATCAGTTTTCTCTGTGGGCGGGCTTTACAGTCGACCTCAAAAATAATGACAGTGTTGCTCGCTGCACTGTTTACAACAGTGACTTTTCTATTGCCCACGGTGGGTTAAAATGTTAAAGACATGTTGAGATTAGATTAACAGGTGTCATTCATTCATTAGCATAGCTAACGTTATTTAAACTAGCTGGCTAGCTGCTAAGCAGCTACTCTATTGATGTCCTACGTGATGAGCCCAAACTCCCTGTAGACTTGCTTGAAGTTGTAACAGAATAAAAATAGAATAGACTCCATGATAATATAAGTACATATTTTAATGTCACATTTTCTACAGAGAAGGTTCACCAGATTGATTCCTGGGATGGCAGGACTTTCATATGAAGAAAGACTGGATCGATTAGGCTTATACTCACTGGAATTTAGAAGATTGAGGGGGGATCTTATTGAAACGTATAAAATTCTAAAGGGATTGGACAGGCTAGATGCAGGAAGATTGTTTCCGATGTTGGGGATGTCCAGAACGAGGGGTCACAGTTTAAGGATAAAGGGGAAGCCTTTTAGGACCGAGATGAGGAAAAACTTCTTCACACAGAGAGTGGTGAATCTGTGGAATTCTCTGCCACAGGAAACAGTTGAGGCCGGTTCATTGGCTATATTTAAGAGGAAGTTAGATATGGCCCTTGTGGCTAAAGGGATCAGGGGGTATGGAGAGAAAGCAGGTACAGGGTTCTGAGTTGGATGATCAGCCATGATCATACTGAATGGCGGTGCAGGCTCGAAGGGCCAAATGGCCTACTCCTGCACCTATTTTCTATGTTTCTATGTTTCTATGTTTCTATGTTTCTATGCATATACCCAACTTGGTTTACAGATTAGACAAAAATCACTAAACAAAGTATTACATACACTCATGGAGGTCGACCGGTGGGGGGGGGGGGAGGGGGGGGGACAGGGATATGGGGTTGCAGGGGACGGGGGTGCTGCCTCCCTGAAATGAGTTTTTGCAGGGTGGGATGTCTGCAAAGACGGACCGGTTGGTAAGTTAATTGGTAAATTGTCCCATGATTAGGCCAGGATTAAATCGGGGGCAGCAGAGCTCGAAGGGCTGTAAGGGCCTATTCTGTCTGCGCTGTATCTCAACAAAACAATTTGCGAGATGGCCTAAAAGGCCTGTTTCCTTGCTGCATAATTCTATGACAATCACCAGTGGTGGACCAGTCAAACTCCAAGGAATGCAAGAGTGCAGAGACCAAGATTGGCTGAAAGGCAGAGGGCAAAGTCACAAGAATTTTTTTTTAAAATCCAGAAGAACTTTGCAACAGACAGCCAATTAGGTTAGCAAGCGGAGGAGGATGTGTTGACAGATCGCGTGGGTTGGAATAAGGGATTAACGTAGATGCCAGCACTCCCGTTATCATCTCACATCCATCCACTACCCCATCTGTCCACTGCAACCCAAGCGGTGGTGTGAGCCTGTGCTAAAGTGAAGGTTTGGCTGCAACCTCGAGGGAACCCTCATGGGGAGGCTGGGGGAAGCTTTGTAAAAAGCTTTACAAACGAAGAGAGAACGAATTAGCATCTCACGCAGAAAGAGAGCTTATAGCCTCTGCATAACCAGTCCTCCTGAACTACAGCCAATTTGGCTTGGATCTAAGTATTTTTCCAAATTCCATCGGACAGTCAGCAGGAGCCAAGAAGCAACTGAAAATTGACTTCAAAAAAAAAAGCAGAAGTTGCTTAAAAGAGCAAGGACTTGCAAATAAACATGCCTCGGTAGAAATCTGAACGTCTTCGAATACATTCTGCCAACCTGCTGGGATCGGTCATTGCGTCCGGTGCTCCTGATAGGGCTTCCTCTACATGGGCGAGACCTGTCGTGAATTGGGAGACCGCTTTGTCGTGCTCCTCCACTCCATCCACCACAGGCAGAACTTCCCGGAGGCCAAACATCTTAATCCCATTCCCATTCCCATTCCCGTTCTGACACGCCGGTCCGCGGTCTCCTCTTGTACCAAGATGAGGCTACCATCAGGGTGGAGAATTAACACCTTATATTCTGTCCGGGCAGCCTCCAAACTAATGGCATGAATATGCATTTCTCCTTCTGGTAAACATATTCCTCCACCACCGCCCTTCCCCACTCTGACCTTTTACTGCTTGCCTATCACTTACCCCTAGATCCCCTCCTCCTTCCTTTTCTCCTATCGTCCACACTGCTCTCCTATCAGATTCCTTCTGTTCCGACCCTTGACCTTTCTCACCCACCTGGCTTCACCTTTCACCTCCCAGCTCGTCCTCCTTCCCCTCACCCACCTTCTTATTCTGGCATCTTCCCCCTTCCTTCTCAGACCTGAAGAAGGGTCTTGGCCCCAAACGTCAACTATTTATTCATTTCTGTAGATGCTGCCTAACCTGCTGAGTTCCTCGAGCATTTTGCATGCACCATTTTGGATTTCCAGCATCTGCAGACTTTCTCGTGTTTACAAGCAAATTAAGAAGTTTCTTTAGAGGGGTTCCATGGACCTAATGGTATTGGTCCAAGACATAAAAAAGTTTGGGAACCTGTCGCATTTTACCACATAATGACACACTTGGGACAATTTGCAGTGTGGTCAATTAACCTTCCAAACTGCATGCCTTTGGGATGTGGCTGGAAACCTCAGCACCCGGGGGAAACCCACACAGTCACAGACGGGACATACAAGCTCCACGTGGGCAGCATCGGGAGGGGGTAGGGCCAGCATCAAACCCTGGTCACGGGAGCTGTCAGGCAGCGGCACTACCCGCTGCGTCAATCACATGACAGTGACATCAGAATCCCTGCACCAATCAGGAGCAGGAGCAAGGCCCCCTGCAGCCGCCAGGGATTTCACGCCACTGCCAGTCGTAGCCAAGGAGTGGCCTGTTCAGGAGGGGAGATAGCCCCGTCGGGGCAGTGAGCTGCGTATCCATGGGCCAACATCAGGCCTTGCATCCTCACCTCTTAAAAGGGACACCGATAACCAAGTAAATGAGCATCAGACCTAACTCCTGGTGGAGTCGTCGGGGTGCCGTCATGACAAGCTTTCTGCACCAATCTTTTTTGGTGATTGCTCATCGTACGGCGTGTCCTGGGCGTCTGAAACCTGGCAAAGCCCATCCCTCTCCAGGTTTTTTTTTAACGAGGTCGAGTTGCTAGCTCGACACTCAACCCAGGCACAGATGGAGAGCGTGGCAAGGGAGCCGGCCGGATTCGAACTCGGGACCTCTCGCCCCGAAGTCCAGCGCTGATGCCACTACGCCACCAGCCAGCAAATTATATTACAGATGCTCATCCACAGCTTGAAGCTGCAATAAAAATGTCAGCCATTTCTCTTTTTCATTAAGTTTTTTAAAAATTTATATATTGAGATACAGCACGAATTAGGCCCTCCTTTGAGCCATGCCAACCAGCAATCCCCTACAATTTAATCCTAGCCTAATCACGGGGCGATTTTATGAAGACCAATTAACCTACCAGCTGGTACGTCTTTGGACTGTAGGAAGAAACCAGAGCACCCAGAGGAAACCCACACGGTCACAGGGAGGACAGACAAACCCCTTGCGGGCAGCGGAGGTCGCCTGTACTGTAAACCGTTGTGCTGACCACTATGCCGCCGTTCCCCATCAGTCAATCGGCCCACAACGAATGCCATTAAGCTCCGCCCTCTGTGTCCTATGAGGCCATCTTGTTAACCAAGCTTGGCGTTACTTCTCTTAATTAAAGACACAGTGTCAAACTTACTTTAATGGTCCTGTGAAGCACCCTGCATTAATTGACTGCATAACGGTTGGAAGTGTAGGTGGACATCTACACAGACACAGGTTACGCAAATACACATCTCTATTTACTTTCAAGTCCAGTACTGTGCATCTAAACTCTATATATAGCCAAGGTGCCTAAGACTTTTGCACAGTACTGTATTTGTCAACATGAAGCGGAGTTGCAAATCTGGCAGCTCCAAAGAATGTTGCGAATGGTAAATGTGGAGCACTGTGGGAAGAGTGTAGGACAGGTGGCTGGGAAGAGTGTAGGACAGGTGGCAGGGAAGTTGTGCCAGTGGCAAGGTGGGGGTTAGTACTGGTGCAGACACACCCAGCCCTGAGACACAAGAACATAAGAAATAGGAGCAGGAGTCGGCCATCTAGCCTGTCGAGCCTGCTCCGCCATTCAATAAGATCATGGCTGATCTGACACCAGGCAAGAGGTCATTTGATTCCAAACAATTGGTTTATTGATCATTACACAATGTCTCTCTGGCGCTGCCATCTCTCTTCCCCCTCTCCTAACCATGATTCCCCTCTCCCAGTCCACAAGGGAGACGCATATCAGAATCAATGGGTGACAGGGTGGAGATACGTCTCTACCAATGGAGGTATAAGGCGCTCCTTCCCTCCGCTAGCCTGCAGGTCACCCTTGGGCAAAGCGTAGCACCTGCTTAGACCCCAGGGTCACGGGAGCAGATGGTGGATGTTCTATGAGAAGCCGGTGCAGATCACACGTCCTGTTAATGCGACCACTGACGCCGGGCAGACAATCTCTGGAGAGTATTGATAACGGCTGGGGGTCACCCAGACACTGCCCAGAAGAAAGCAATGGCAAACCACTTCCGTGGAAAAATTTGCCAAGAACAAAAACGATCATGGAAAAGACCATAATGATGGTGATCAGAATCAGGTTTATCATAAATTTCTCATAAAATATGTTTTTTTGTGGCAGCAGTACAGTGCAATACCTAAAATAACTACAGTACTCTGCAAAATTTTAGGCACCCGAACTATAAATATATAGTTGCACAGGACTGTAGTAATTTTATGCATTGAACTGTGCAGGGTTGCAAATTCAAACATGGGAAATCCCATCGTTCTGAAAATCTCCAAGAATTGCCCAGCACTACGTAATGTGAAGCAGTGCAGGAAGACAGACGGAGGAAGCAGCTATCTGGGATCCTCGGCTTATGTTCCAACCGATGAAAACATATGTCCCAGCACAACTTGCACAGGATGCTCCATTCCTGAGAGCTTCCAGTCACCGACTCAATACGGCGGCCACGTTTAGGCCGTGCACAGCTCCAACGGCGGCAGAAACGGCCGCAGAAATTACTTGACTTACCATCCCGTGCTAGAACACAGAGGTTAAATCTTGCCGAGAAAATTGGTAGTAGGAGAACGGGAAAGGCCGAGCAGATTTGCAGGTGACCGAAGGACGTTTGAAGCCCAGATGGAACCGCTGTGTCTATCCGCGGGACGGTGCTTGCTTTGTGAGCCATTAACATTAGTGGCGCAATGAACAGCGAAGTCCAACAGCAAGAGTTCCGGGCCTTGTCGGGGCAAGGGAAGGTGATCAAATGGTGAGGCAGAAGGAGCTGCCGTCTCATCGAAGTACGTCTAACAGCAAGCAACCTCGTTGTTTTTCTAACTCTGGCCCCTCGCTCCGTGCTGACTTAGATCTATCGGTGGTATCTGGGCCTTACATTCACAGAGACAGGCTCTTCGGCCCATCGTGCTCCAGAGAATTTCCTCCAAGCTCCCTCTCCCTCTTTTCCATATTAGGAGATCGCCTCAAGCTCTCTAACAAGGAGCCATTGTCCCTCCCGAATGGAATCTGTACCATAAGACCATAAGGCATAGGAGCAGAATTAGGCCATTTGGCCCATCGAGTCTGCTCTGCCACTCAATCATGGCTGATCCATTTTTTTCACCCTCTGCAGCTCCACTCCCCAGCCTTCTCCCCGTAACCCTAAATACCATGTCCGATCATGCTCTGTCTTAAATATACCTAATGACCTGGCGTCCACAGCTGCCTGTGGCAACAAATTCCATAAATTCACCATCCTCTGGCTAAAAAGATTTCTCCACATCTCTGTTTACAATGGATGCCCCTCTATCCTGAGGCTGTGCCCTCTTGTCCTAGACTCCCCCACCATGGGAAACATCCTTCCCATATCTACTCAGTCTAGGCCTTTCAATACTTGAAAGGTTTCAACGAAATTCCCCCTCATCCTTCTAAATTCCAGTGAGAACAGACCCAGCGCCATATGATAACCCTTTCATTCCCAGAATCATTCTTGCAAAACTCCTTTGAACCCTCTCCAATGCCAGCGCATCTTTTCTTGGATGAGGAGCCCAATACTGGTCACAATACTCAAGGTGAGGCCTCACCAACGCCTTATTAAGCCTCAGCAACACGTCCCTGCTCTCATATTCCAGACCTCTTGTCTTCCTCACCACCAACTCAACCTGCAAGTTAACCCTTTGGGGTACCATTTGAAGCCAGCCTATGTGTTACCATTAGGTTGCCAAAGCACTCTGATGAGTGCATGTGAATATTCGTGCAATTGTGGAAAGATTTGCAGGTACTTCAAGGAGAAGAATCACACTAAAGATGGCGGAGGTTGGGCCCCATATCTAAGAAAGAACACGCAGGCACTGGAGAGGGCCCTGAGCAGATTTATAAGAATGATCCTGGGAGTGAAAGGGTCATGAGGATCAGTTGATGGCTTTGGGCCTGGAGTCTAAACTCACTGGAGTTTAGAAGAATGAGTGAGGTGTCTCATAGAGTCATAGAAAAGTATAGCAGTGAAACAGGCCCTTTGGCCCATCTATTCCGTGCCGAACCATTTAAACTGCCTACACCCATCGACCTACACTGGGACCATAGCCCTCCATGCCCCTACCATCCATGTACCGATCCAAACTTCGCTTAAACAACCTGGATTTATGCTTTGACTTCTGGAGTTGGATTTGAACCTCCAACCAGCTGGCTCAGAGACAAGATATCCAGTGATGAGACAAGAGAAATAGCCTCAACAATCTCTGAATTTATGAATAAATGTTTGTTATAATGCAATTGACCATTTAGGGCGCATGCCTTCTATTTACAGGGACTTTTCCCACTGTTGTGACATGGGACCGTAATGAGGCCATTCAGCCAACTGAGTCTGCTCCACTATTTGACCTTGTCTGACTTACTTTCCTTCTGAACCCTATTCCCCTACCTTCTCGCTGTAACCCTTAATGCCCTTACCACTCAAGAACCTATCAGCCTCCGCTTTAAGCATGCCCAAATGCTTGGCCTCCATAGCCATCCATAGCAATAAATTCCACAGGTTCACCACCCTACGACTAAAGATCCCCCTCATCTCAGCTCTAAGGAGATGTCCCTCCACTCTGAGGATGTGCCCTCTGGTCTAGACTCTCCCTCTACACTGGACAACAAAGATTTTGCTTCCTGAATATCTTTAGGTGTATCTTACAAATTTTGGGCTACTGATCATGAAAATCACCGTGAAATTTCCCTATCATACACCATTTTTTGAAATCACTTATGTTTATTATTTCAATTCATAATTCAAGTCAACTAAAATGTTGCCTACAATGTAAGCTGGAAAGTTTCCTATCTTATCCGAGCATGCTTAGGCAGCGTGGCTGCTGCACGGCAGGACAGGTTTTAGTAATAATTATTGGGTTCAGGGCTGTAAGGATGGAATTTGCTATCACCAGGCACAAAAATTTCTATGAAGGATTTTGATATTTGAGACAGATGCTTCCCAGAATAACCGATGCCAAGATTAAGGAAAGCATTTTTGTTGGTCCATAAATCAAACAGATCATTAATGACAGGCAGTTTGAAGAATTTCTAGTGGGACTGGAGAAAATCACATGGAAGGCACTCAAGGAAGTTGTTGAAATTTTTCTCAGCATCTACACAGCACCAGACTACATGCAGCTGGTTGAAAGCATGCTTCAAGCATATAAAACCATGAAGTGCAACATGTCACCAAAGATTCATTTTCTGCATTCCCATTTAGACTTCTTCCCTGCAAATCTTGGCACTGTCAGTGATGAGCACGGTGAAAGGTTTCACGAGGACATTGCGGTCATGGAGAAAAGATACAAGGGCAACTGGAATCCATCAATGCTGGCGAATTATTGTTGGACACTTAAGCGAGAAGCCTCAGACACTGAGAGTACAAATGAAAATCATTAACAAAATATTTTTAACTTAGTTGAACTACTGCAAAGCATCAGCACCATTATGCTATTAAACACATTATATTCAATAAAAGTTAATTTGTTGTTTCTCCAAATTCTTACGTGATACAAGTAGTCTGAAATTATATTCGTGTTCATCTTCAAGCAGTCTATCATCAACAAATAAAAATTCTGAGGAAACAACACTTTTGAAAAAATTTGTTATCCAGTGCTATCTAAAACATCCTTTCCACATCTACTCTATCCAGGCCTTTCAATATTCGATAAGTTTCAATAAGCGCCCCCCCCCCCCCCCAGCCCATTAGATGGCAGCGCATTCAGTCACAGTGGCATCTCTGGATCCACCAAAGCGAGAATTCTTAATACTTACATCTTTTTCATGATCACAAGACACTGCTGGTTATCAGGAATATCAAGTACTGCAGGACTACCCCAGTGGTGAATTTCTGGATGACAGTGGAGCTCAACTGTGTTCCAGCCTCCTTCAGCCAGCTAGTGAAGGTGTCAAGGGCAGTGCGCAGTCAAATAGACGACTGGCCCGGATGCTTTTGTTGTGATCGCTAGACCCTGCTGGACATTGGTAATGTAGAATACTGTGAGGCCAGTTCAATGGTTTATTAGCGGGACAGCAGTTGTGGCGCAGAGCAGGGCCTTGTTCCTACCTCAGAGTTGCCTGTTGCAGACGCCGAGGAAGGAGACGCTGAAGCCGGCTATGTGCCATTGGTTTCCACACTGGACTTGTGGGCTGGCCCCTCCCATTTGTGCTGCCCTCCAGTATTCGCTCAACAGGATTGTGTTCTTCTTGTAGTAACATGGCTTCAGGCCAACATCCATGCACCATCAATCTCCAGGTCATGACACTTAGGGACTTGGTCTGTACTATTATTATTTTAAATTTTATTTTGGAACTCTATCTTTTTCTGCTACCGTAGTTATATGTCCTACATGCACTGTATGCTGTGGGTGACTGTCGGTTCTGTGTTGTGCACCTTGACCCCAGAGGAACGCTGTTACGCTTGGCTGTATAGCCAAATGCATGCTGCCTGGTACTCAATCGTGCGTATGGTTGAACGACAAACTTGAACTTGAAATCATTCTTCTAAACCTCAGCAAACAGCACTTTATTTTAGGGTGCAGAAAGATATATCAATGTTAATCGTAAGTACTCTGCCCTTGCTCAAGAAAGTCCCAGTTTCCTTAAGTTAGACGTGGGTAAACCCCAGTCCTGGCAGAGTTTGATGATGATTTTATTATTTAAGAATGCATTAAAGTACACAAGGAGCCAATGTAAACATAGAACATAGAATAGTACAGCACATTACAGGCCCTTCGGCCCACAATGTTGTGCTGACCCTCAAACCTTGCCTCACATATAACCCCCCACCTTAAATTCCTCCATATACCTGTCTAGTAGTCTCTTAAATTTCACTAGTGTATCTGCCTCCACCACTGACTCAGGCAGTGCATTCCATGCACCAACCACTCTCTGAGTGAAAAACCTTCCTCTAATATCCCCCTTGAACATCCCTCCCCTTAACTTAAAGCCGTGTCCTCTTGTACTGAGCAGTGGTGCCCTGGGGAAGAGACGCTGGCTGTCCACTCTATCTATTCCTTTTAGTATCTTGTACACCTCTATCATGTTTCCTCTCATCCTCCTTCTCTCCAAAGAGTAAAGCCCTAGCTCCCTTAAATCTCTGATCATAATGCATACTCTCTAAACCAGGCAGCATCCTGGTAAATCTCCTCTGTACTCTTTCCAATGCTTCCACATCCTTCCTATAGTGAGGCAACCAGAACTGGACACAGTACTCCAAGTGTGGCCTAACTAGAGTTTTATAGAGCTGCATCATTACATCGTGTCTCTTAAACTCTATCCCTCGACTTATGAAAGCTAACACCCCATAAGCTTTCTTAACTACCCTATCTACCTGTGAGGCAACTTTCAGGGATCCGTGGACATGTACCCCCAGATCCCTCTGCTCCTCCACACTACCAAGTATCCTGCCATTTACTTTGTACTCTGCCTTGGAGTTTGTCCTTCCAAAGTGTACCACCTCACACTTCTCCAGGTTGAACTCCATCTGCCACTGCTCAGCCCACTTCTGCATCTTATCAATGTCTCTCTGCAATCTTCGACAATCCTCTACACTATCTACAACACCACCAATCTTTGTGTTGTCTGAAAACTTGCCAACCCACCCTTCTACCCTCACATCCAGGTCGTTAATAAAAATCACGAAAAGTAGAGGTCCCAGAACAGATCCTTGTGGGACACCACTAGTCACAACCCTCCAATCTGAATGCACTCCCTCCACCACAACCCTCTGCCTTCTGCAGGAAAACCAATTCTGAATCCACCTGGCCAAACTTCCCTGGATCCCATGCCTTCTGACTTTCTGAATAAGCCTACCATGTGGAACCTTGTCAAATGCCTTACTAAAATCCATGTAGATCACATCCACTGCACTACCCTCATCTATATGCCTGGTCACCTCCTCAAAGAACTCTATCAGGCTTGTTAGGCATGATCTGCCCTTCACAAAGCCATGCTGACTGTCCCTGATCAGACCATGATTCTCTAAATGCCCATAGATCCTATCTCTAAGAATCTTTTCCAACAGCTTTCCCACCACAGACGTAAGGGTCACTGGTCTATAATTACCTGGACTATCTCTACTACCTTTTTTGAACAAAGGGACAACATTCGCCTCCCTCCAATCCTCCAGTACGATTCCTGTGGACAACGAGGACATAAAGATTCTAGCCAGAGGTTCAGCAATCTCTTCCCTCGCCTTGTGGAGCAGCCTGGGGAATATTCTGTCAGGCCGCGGGGACTTATCCGTCCTAAGGTATTTTAACAACTCCAACACCTCCTCTCCCTTAATATCAACATGCTCCAGAACTTCAACCTCACTCTTATTGTCCTCACTGTCATCAAGTTCCCTCTCATTGGTGAATACTGAAGAGAAGTATTCATTGAGGACCTCGTTCACTTCCACAGCCTCCAGGCACATCTTCCCACTTTTATCTCTAATCGGTCCTACCTTTACTCTTGTCATCCTTTTGTTCTTCACATAATTGAAGAATGCCTTGGGGTTTTCCTTCACCCTACTCGCCAAGGCCTTCTTATGACCCCTTCTTGCTCTTCTCAGCCCCTTCTTAAGCTCCTTTCTTGCTACCCTATATTCCTCAATAGACCCATCTGATCCTTGCTTCCTAAACCTCATGTATGCTGCCTTCTTCCACCTGACTAGATTTTCCACTTCACTTGTCACCCATGGTTCCTTCACCCTACCATTCTTTATCTTCCTCACCAGGACAAATTTATCCCTAACATCCTGCAAGATATCCCTAAACATCGACCACATGTCCATAGTATATTTCCCTGCAAAAACATCATTCCAATTCACACCCGCAAGTTCTAGCCTTATAATTTGCCGTTCCCCAATTAAAAATGTTCCTGTCCTCTCTGATTCTATCCTTTTCCATGATAATGCTAAAGGTCAGGGAGCGGTGATCACTGACCCCCAGATGCTCACCCACTGACAGATCTGTGACCTGACCCGGTTCATTACCTAATACTAGATCTAGTATGGCATTCCCCCTAGTCGGCCTGTCAACATACTGTGACAGGAATCCATCCTGGACACACTTAACAAACTCTGCCCCATCTAAACCCTTGGAACTAATCAAGTGCCAATCAATATTAGGGAAGTTAAAGTCACCCGTGATAACAACCCTGTTATTTTTGCACCTTACCAAAATCTGCCTCCCAATCTGCTCCTCGGTATCTCTGCTGCTACCAGGGGGCCTATAGAATACCCCCAGTAGAGTAACTGCTCCCTTCCTGACTCAAAAGAGGATCCTGCTACATCCTGCTAAAAAGACAGTACTTCTCAGTGTTCTCACAAAAGATAGATTCAAACATTGATTGATATTCCTTCGACTTCTAACAAAGTGCTTCTAACTACTAGCCACTAAATGAAATGTACAAATAACTTGAAATCATCTTGAAGACTAATTGCTTAACAATGCAATAATAAGTGATTATTATTACTTATAATTAATATTATAATTAAACAGCTGTGAGCTTACAATCAGCAGTCAGATCTAGTCATGAGAATAAAATAACAAACCATATCAGGAAGGACATAACAGTAAGTGATGTATGAAGCCCCGGACATACCTAACGTCAACAATGGCCATCAGAATGAAACTGTGCTGAGAAAAATGGTGCTGTTGATCCGCAGATCATTAACATGAGTGCCTAATGGCATAAGTGGGTATTGATACAATTGCTTATTGGAAACTGATCGCAGTTGGTTGCGGAATGCTATCCCCAGAAGTGTGCCGTGCCCAGTAAAGGGGAGAGATGTTGCAATGGAGAGAGTGGAAAGAGCTTACAATCCAGAAAAAATCAACAGCATCCACGTTGATCTCGTCTGCAGTGACTTGTTATGGCAAGACAAAAGAATGCGAGTGGGTCTCAATTCTACTGCAAGACCATTCTACGTGTACTTCTCGCCGCCTCAGTAATGCAGCCAGCATACTCAGCACTCTCCCATCAGGCACAAAGTATATATCACCAGGCTCAAGGACCACTTCCAGGGGTTCCCAACCTGGAGTCCACGGACTACACGGTTAATGGAAATAGTCCATGTCATAAAAAAAGGTTGTGAACCCCTTTAAAAGTCTTCAACCAAACTCCCGGACAATAAGTTGGACTCCTATATAACCATACAACCACATAACAATTACAGCACGGAAACAGGCCTTCTCGGCCCTTCTAGTCCATGCTGAATGCTTACTCTCACCTAGTCCCACTGGCCTGGACTCAGCCCATAACCCTCCATTCCTTTCCTGTCCATATACCTATCCAATTTTACTTTAAATGACAATATCAAACCTGCCCCTACCACTTCTACTGGAAACTGGTTCCACACAGCTACCACTCTCTGAGTAAAGAAATTCCCCCTTGTGTTACCCTTAAACTTTTGCCCCTTAGCTCTCAACTCATATCCTCTTGTTTGAATCTCCCCTACTCTCAATGGAAAAAGCCTATCCACGTCAACTCCATCTATCCCTCTCATAATTTTAAATACCTCTATCAAGTCCCCCCTCAACCTTCTACACTCCAAAGAATAAAGACCTACCTTGTTCAACCTTTCCCTGTAACTTAGGTGCTGAAACCCAGGTAGCAGATCCTGTCCTCACAAACTACCTCATTGTGGTCTTACACTTATCATTTACTTGCAATTGCACTGTTTCGATAGACGTTTACACTTTATTCTGGACTATTATAGTTTTACCTTATTCTAGCTCAATGGACTGTGTAATTATTTGATTTGTACGAATAGCGCACAAGACAAGCTTTTCACTGTATCTTGATCCCCATCTTAACTGAATTTTACAGGAGCACTACTGAGAGCATCCTGACTAGCTGCATCTCCATCAGGCATGGAAGCAGTCAAGCATCGGTCCATAAGTTCTTACAAGTGACTGTGAGAACAGCTCAGAGGATCATAGGGGTCTCCCTACCATCTATCTGGGGCATTTCTCAGGAGCACTCCGTAAGCAGGGCCCTTAGTATTAACGAGGATCCCACCCATCCATCCAGCATCATCTTTGACTTTCTACCATCAGGCTGGAGACTCCGAAGCATAAAGACAAGAACGGTCAGGATGGGAAACAGTTTCTTCCCTCGGGCCATTAGGCTTCTGAACTCCCTGCCACATCGCATTTGAAGCACCACTGGTTAATCTCTTCCGTACTTGGCAATATTTAATATTAATGCACTTTAGTTTGTTATTTATGCAAAATTCATCTGTAGATTTTATACTTGCCTTCTTAAGTTATTGTGTGCTATGTATGTTATGTATACTACTGTGCTTTACACCCTGGTTCGGAGAAACGTCTTAATTCTATATACACAATATGGTTATATATGTTATATACATGTATATAGTTAAATAACAATAAACTTGTCTTGACTTGGTACATGTGACATTAATAAACCAACACCAATACATTCAAGGCAGGTTTGAACATTTCAAGAAACATGCAACCATGCATACAATTCACTGTGCGGAAAGTCTACAAGGGCATCCCAGTAAACTCTCCGAATGAAGTGTTTAATGTGAAAAAGGTAGAAGACGAGATCAGGACTGATGCAGAGCCCTGACCTGTGAAAGCAACTACCCCCCTAACCTGCACAGGCTCCCACTGTGTTCCTCTAGTTTTCTGCTCCAGATCACGGCCCCTGCAGTTTCGTATCTCCAATCTACACATTAGGTCTCGTTTTTCTTGGAATTTGCTGAGATAAACATCGCTTTCCTTAGTCTTATCGAATACCACTGTTGCAAGAGTCATTCTGTCGACCAGGGCTTATAGAACACGGAACAGTACAGCACAGGAAGAGGCCATTCGGCCCACAATGTGGTGCTGAACCAACTAAAAAACAAATCGAAAGCACCCAAACACTAATCCCTCCGACCTACCTACACCTTGGCAATGTCCCTCCATCTTCCTTACATCCATGTGCTCATCCAAACATCTCTTAAAAGCCTCTAATGTATTTGCCTCCACCACCATCCCAAGCAGCCGCCACTCTCTAAATAAAAAACTTACCCCTTTGAACCTACCACCCCCACCTCCCCCCCAAACCTTCAGTGTATGGCCTCTGGTATTAGACATGTCAACCCGGGGAAGCAGATATTCCTGCGCACCCAGAGAGGGACCATGGCACGAGACACAGTGGGCAGCTCCCAACCTTTTATTGATGCCATGGACCCCTGCCATTAACCGAGGGGTCTGTGCGCCCCGGGTTGCGAACCCCTGGGGTAGACACCGACAGCAAAAGATGCAGAAGATGGGAAGGAGCTTCTGAAACTTCAAGGTACTTCACCCCCACACCCCCCCCCCACACCAACTCATAAGAGAGGTAATAGCTCCGTAAACAGTATCATCTGTTCACTAACCAAGTAGTGCACAAAATTTATAGAACGGTAACATTTGTTTTTGAGTACCAAGTACCTTAGCGTTTTTTTTTTAATTGCTAAAAATTTCATGGCTTGCAACAACTGGCCTTTTCTTAATACTAGCAGCACTTGCATGGAATCAGGAGGGAGTTGGAGTGAGGCCTCCGTCAGCCAAGGTCAGCCATGGATGATGCGCTCTAACTGTCCAGATATGCAAGCCAGGGCAGTACAATATGAAGAGCAAGCTGTTGTCCACGTAGCAAGATCCCCCTCCCCACACAGCTGACGAACCCAAAGGAACGGCAGAGACCGATACAGTTTGGCACCAGCGGTGTCACAGGAGTTGCCAGTCAGCGTTGAGGTTGACTTAGGACCTCCTGAGGGACTCCAGCGCCAGATTTTTCCCTCGGGGTTTACTCCTGAAGCCTACCCCCCCCCCCCCCCCCATGTGGCGGTATAACCACGAGGCAACGCAGTTTGAGATCAAAGTTTTCCTTCTCCTGAATGAGCTGCCAACCACGGCTGACGAGCCCCATCAGCCCAAAGGGACTGGTTTTAAGGCGCCAGTAACCCATCTTTGCCCCTTCTCCTGTCAGTAGAAATTGTTCTGCTGGGCTTAGTGGCCAAGCTAAACGTGAAGGCCGGGAGCTGGACTTAGTTGTCAAAGGCTATTTGAGGTACACGCCGTTGGGAGCATTTAATAGGTAGAGAGAGCTTGTCCCCATTACCCTCCCCCCCCCCACCAGCTATAAACAACCTTAAGGAGAGCTGGAGTTCCATTTCACAGAGCAACACACGCAAAATGCTGGAGGAACTCATCACACCAGTCAGTATTTATGGAAAGGAATAAACAGTTGACATTATGGGCCAAGACCCTTCATCAGGACTGGAAGGGAAGGGGAGATGTCAGAATAAGAAGGTGGGGAGAGGGAAGGAAGTAGTAAAAGGTAGTCGGCCGAAATGTCAACAGTTTACTCTTTTGTACAGGTCCTGCCTGACCTGCTGAGTTCCTCCAGCATTTTGTGTGTATTACCTTGGACTTCCAGCAGATTTTCTCCTGTGTGGATACTACCGTTTCTCAGAACTGCTTGCCTTTTGAACGCCACCATAAAGTTCCAAGACATAACAGCAAAAATAACAGCTTATTTTCTATACAGAGATGATAGCTAAGAATACCTTTATTAATAGAAGCCAGCAAGGTTCTACACCATTCCCTATATAAACTCTTCAGTGTTCAGGTTTTTAAATGGAAAGCAGAACATTCTGGAATCTGCAGAGTTTCATATGGCCCATTACCAATTATGCAAGTCAATCTCTGCCACAAGTAGGTGTGGAGGATGAATATACCAATACAAGATCCACAAGCAATGATGGCAAGATGCACCCATTCAGTCTACATTGCCAGAGCGTACCACAGAAACGTAATTGTACCACAGTGACAGCAGTTCACCATTAATCCCGTGAATTTACTTCAACGTCTTCGCATCCTTTTCACGTAAGAACAACAACTACCTCCTCGGAAACAGAATTTACTTTACTTTGTTGCCACCAAACAATTGATACTAGAGCATACAATCATCACAGCGATATTTGATTCTGCGCTTCACGCTCCCTGAAGTACAATTTAAATTATAAATCATAATTAGAAAATAGAAAAGGGAAAGTAAGGTAGTGCAAGTCAGGTCCGGGTATTTGGAAGGATATTTGGAAATAATTTGGAAACATTCGGGAAATAATCCATCTTTAGACCTTAACCAAAAACCTTCCCCTTTGACAGGTGTCGACCGACAATGACGCGAGGAGCCAATATGGGAACTACTGCATTTAGTTCCTCCACAAAGATTTTCAGTTGTTTGAGCATCCCCCAGAAAAAGCACAAGGTAGGATTTACCGACACCAAATGCATTGGAAACTTACTTCCCCTCCACCAATATCTTTAAGAGTCACCACAGGTGTAAGCACGGTCAGCTTGATGTACTCCACATCTAAATTTCATTCCCCCTGCAAGATCGCCTGCCACGTTCTCTAATATCCAACAAAAAAACTTCAGTTACTATTCATAGTTCCAACTCTTCCAAGGAGACACCCAAATGTTCTGCCACCTCTTTGTGTACAGTAGTCAACGGCTTTCCCTCTGCAAAAGAGTGAATGGAAAGTAGGGAGGTGTAGCCTCTGTGACCCCAGTTGATTTTAAATGGGAAGGATTATTTTAATGCTTTTCCTTCAGCAGGATAGAGGCCTTACACTGTTACTGGAATGCAAAGAGCAACGGGACATCAAAGCAACCCCATCCTCTGACGGTCAGACTAATTAAAATTGCCTTTATTAACACAGGCAGTGAGAGGGCAGGGAATGCTAAATGAACTCTGAAGATCTAACCCATTTTCAGTATGCTGTTGGCATCGAGAGGGAGCTGCGTTACACGAGAACGGAAAGCAAGCGACGGCTGTGAGAGGAGACACTCAACAACGGAAAGAGCCGAGCGTCAACCGCAGCCACCACTTGCTCCTGGACACACTGCCCCGGGATATGTGGATCCTTGATCGGCCTCCACCAACCCACCAACAGACAATCCCTTCGGAAAACATCACACGCGTCTCAAGTGTTTGCTCTGCCAGGTATCTAAAGAGGCTGTGGACATGCAACTCAAAAGAAATCTATAGAAATATACAAGGCTTCACACACATGGAATACCAGCATTATTAACAGTGTCCATTCCAACAGTGAACGATTCATCCAATTACTCATACTTTGGAACATTGCTCCACTTCCTTTTTGCAGTGGTTTATAAAACAATGAGCGCTAAGCATTTTGTACTTACACCGTCTCGTCGTTCAAGAATTGCAGTTCCCCGTAGGCATCCTCATAGTCCACTCCACCTCCCCGGGCCGTGCCTTCCACCGTGCGGTACGGTATGATGACCGTCCCTCGGGCTCCAGATGTCCTCAGGACCTTCACCTCCATCATGCCAACGCTCTCGCTGACGTGGTAGACCTTGTCTTCAAAGGTGAAGATGCCCGCGTGGTCATCGTCCAGGATCGTCACCGTGGCGGTCAAGGGTGAGACGAGGCGGCCCTTGGGAAAGCTGTTCGAATCGGAGTCAAACATGCCCTCAGCGTCACCGCTTCTGAGATTCCCCAGGCGGACAAAGAAATGCTCATCCTCCTCAAATATGTCGTCGTCAATGATGCCCACCGTGATTTCCTTTGTAGTTTCCCCTGGCTTGAAGATCAAGGTGCCTTCACTGTATTCATAGTCCGAGCCAGCGTTGGCTGAGCCATCTTCCGTCCGGTAGTCTACATAAAAGGTACTGTTCTGCTCCCCACCTCTACACACCACGGTGAGAGTGACGAGCCCACAGTTCTCCAGGCACTGGTAGTTGGCCGGTTCGAAGCAGATCTTGCTGCACAGGTCTTCGTCGGGCTCCGACTTCCCCTCGTTGAGGTTGGTTGTCTTCTTGGCGTGATCGGCTGCGTGCTTCTTCAAGATGTTGCCCGCGCCAGTCATCATCCTGGTAGCTTGAATGCGGTAGAAGGCTCTGCTCTTCTGTTGGTGGAGCAAGGCGTAGTAGTTGGCCATCTCGACCAGTTGTTCCAGCTCTCGATCCGGGTACTTCTGCTTGAGGTCTTTAAGGATCCGAATGGCTTCCTTTCGACTTTCATCTAGGTCCTTGGCTTCCAGAGTGATCACGGTTCCGTCAGGGAGAACACCGTCTCCGTGTTCTAGAATCATTTTGCCGTCCATCTCGATCCCTTTGGGAAGCTCCCCTTCGGTCTCGATAATAATTCCCCTGCGTTTGTCCGCACGGTACCTTTTGTAGACGTACTTATAGAAGAGCAGCCTCTTGTCAGCGATCCAGGCGAAGACCACGCAAACTGGGAAGAAGAGGAGAGTCAGTAACGCCTCCCAAACCTGGACCACGCCTGGGGATAAAACCGCTAGGATCAGGTACAACCAGATGTAGGCAAAGATGCTCCAGGAAGCAGTGACAAAGAAGACCCGCAGGTGTTTGACTCTCCGAACTTCACCATCAGGGATACAGTTAACACACACAGCTATGATGATAAACATATTGAATGCTGCGCTGCCAACAATGGTGCCAGGTCCCAGTTCTCCCGCCAAAAAGCCGTGCCCGCACACTTCGATAACCGACATTAGGATCTCTGGGGCTGAGGAGCCCAAAGCCATCAGTGTCAAGTTGGACACAGTCTCATTCCAGATTCGAACTGTGGCTATGCTGGTCTCCCCATTGGGTTTGGTGATGGTAATCTCTTTCTCCTGTGAAGTGATGACCTCAATGGAAGCCATGAAGCGGTCGGCTATGATGGAGACGCCAAGGAACATGTACATCATCGCAACAAAGTAGACAATGGCCCTGGCGACTTTGTCTCCTAGGGACGGATTTTGTGGGTACCATATTGGCAGTATGATTCCACGGTCACATTGGAAGGACCCAAAACATGAGAGGTTGTAAGGAACATCAGGATCTTGAGTGCTGGACGCTTCTGCCTCCCAGAGGATCATCATGAATAAAGTGATCTGGACTCCAGTGCCCATGAGAGGGGACAAGAAGGGCCTCCACTCCAACCTGGCCATTGGCACAGTTTTCTGTCGGAGGAAACACAGATTTCAAGGTCTCCCAATCTTTGGATATCTGGAACGGCAAAGATTAAAAAATATACATATATTAATACTGTTGCACTTCATGAGGCACTGATAGTTGAAATACTTGCAATTTACTTAAATCAGACAAAGACCTGATCTGACTGTAATCGCTCCAGAAATTAATTTGAAGGATCTGTTACTTTGCAATGAAGTTTCTTACATAACATTAATTCCAATGTTTAAATGCAGGATTGTTTGATGTCACATCATTTGTGTAGTAATAATGAGTTTAAACAGTTTTACAGAGAAAATTCAAATCCTCACTTCAAACCAAACAAAGTACACCAGAATGGTTCTATGCCCCGGAAGAAACTTCATATTTACCCCCAGTGGTTTACTAACTTACAGAAATAAATTGTGATAGTCTCTTTATTTCTGGAGATATTTTAAACCAGCTGAGTCATTTCCTAGCCCTGCAGAGCTTTGAGACTGTTATCACTAATGAGACCAGCATATATATTGCAAGCTTAATCAGAAACAAAATTTATTTAGTATCCTTCTCATCCACAAAGAATCCACAAGTCCTCTGCACTCAGTTTCTACCCTGTTACTTCCGGTAAGATGGCGGCACACTTGGACACAGTGGCCACTCCAGGTCCAATCGAAGGTGTAATTGTTTGTCCTTTACACCGTTTCTACAATCGTTAGTCTAAGGCCTCCATTGGTCAAGGCTGAACATGGATGTTGTGTCCTAGCTGTTTAGAAACGCAAGCCAGGGCTGTACAATATGGAGATCAAGCTGTTGCCCATGTAGCAAAATCCCCCTCTCCATGCAACTGGTGAACCCAAAGGAACGACAGAGACAGAGCCAGAGCAACATCACAGGAGTTGCCGGTCAGCTTTGAACTCAACGTAGGGCCTCCTTTAGGGAGTTCAGCTCCGGATTTTTCCCTCAGGGTTTACTCCCGAAGCCTTCCCCATGAGCGGGTACAGCCCCAAGGGACCAGAGGTTTGAGATCAGAGTTTTCCTTCCCCTAGATGAGCCGCCAATCACAGCTGACAAGGCCCATCTGCCCAAAGCAACTGGTTTTAAGGCATCAGTAACCCACCTTTGCCCTTTTCCCTGCCAGGCTCAGTAGCTGAGCTACAAACGAAGGCCAGGAGCTGTACTTGGTCGTCGGAGGATATTTGAGGTGCATGCCATTGGGAGCATCTAAAAGTTAGTGGGAGCTTGGCCCCATTACCATCCCCACTTTGCCAACCGTAATGGTCATAGGACACTCCTGGATACTAAGAACATCGAGTACTGCAGGTGTACCCCATCAGCAGGTTCTTTGATAGTGATGGAGCTGGACTTATTGCATACCGTTGTGGCGCCAAGGTGGTACGCGGTGCGAGTGACTGTCTAGGACATTTTTACTGGGGTGGCAGGACCCTGTTGGGCATTGGGAATGTAGAATACCGCCAAGTCTGGTTCTTGGTGAGACCTACAGCGTGGGAGCTGTGTTGCCTCAGCTATGATGAGGACTAGGCCCTCGTGCCGCGGGGACGCCTGCTGCATCCACCCAGAGGAGAAACCAGTGGCGGCATGAGAGACAGGAAGCCTCTGTGGATGCACTGGAATCGGTACCAGGCTGGGGGCCGGCCCCCCAATCGGTGTTCACTCATTCAAAGAACAGGCCGACCTACCATCAATCTACAAACCATGCCACTCAAGGTCTCGAGCTGGATACTTTCTTCTTCGTTACTGCTTTTCTGCTACCCTAACCATTGCGCTGTGTGCTGTGCGCTGTCAGCAGCGCATTTTGCACCTTGGCCCCAGAGGAACACAGTTTCATTTGGCTATATCCATGTACGGTTAAATGATAATTAAAACTGAACTTTTGAACTGTAGTAACATAACTGCTAATCATCAGGCTATCATTCCAACAGTAATTAAATGACCAAATGTTAGTTTGGTTTATGTTTGCCAGACGTCAGAAGAACTCCCTCGGTTCTTCTTCAAAAGAGTACCACCAGCTCAAACTTGCTGACAATGAGAAGCTTGGACTATCCAAAGAATGTCATCTGTGCATTGTACTAGCCTGATCTATGCACTTTCATTCTTTGAAGTCAGCCTTGAGATATAACTTTTTAATCTCGAAGCAAATATCCAATCATATTCTATTGAAGGGATCCTGAACGCCTGGACAGCAAAGATGCGAAAGTCAAGACGCTCTTCGTTGACGACAGCTCAGCATTCAATACTATCATCCCCTCAAAGCTGATCAATAAGTTTCAAGAACTTGGCCTCAATACCTCCTTGTGCAACTGGACCCTCGATTTCTTCACTTGCAGACCCCGGTCAGTTTGGATTGGCAACAACACCTCCGCCACGTTCACCACCAGCAGAGGTGCACCACAAAGCTGTGTGGTTAGCTCCACCGCACCCCCGCCACCACTCTACATTCATGACTGTGAGGTTAAGCACAGCTCCAATGCCATATTTTTAAAATGCTGATGACACCACTGTTGTTGGCCGAACCAAAGGTGGTGACAAATCAATATATAGGATGGAGATTGAAAAACTGGCTGAGTGGTGCCACAACAACCACCTCACTCAACGTCAGCAAGATGAAGACGCTGATTATTGACTTCAGAGTGCAGAAAACCAGAGGTCCATGAACCAGTTCTCTTTGGGGGTCCGGAGTTGGAGAGGGCCAGCAACTTTAAATTGCTCGGTGTTATCAATTCAGAGCATCTGTCCTGCACCCAGCACACAAGTACCATCACGAAGAAAGCAAGCACCACCTCTGCATTCTTAGAAGTGTGCGAAGATTTGGCATGTCATCTAAATATTTGATGAACTTCTGCAGGTGTGTGGTGGGGAGTATATTGACTGGTTGCATCAAGGCCTGGTGCGGAAACACCAATTCCCTTGAATGCGAAACGCAGAGGACACGCCCCAGTCCGTTATGGGTAAAGCCCTCCCCACCATTGAGCACAGCTACACGGAGCGTTGTCGCAAGAAAGCATCATCCGTCATGAGGGGCCTCCAGCCTAAAGGCCCTGCTCTCTTCTCACGGCTGCCATTGGGAAGAGATACAGGAGCCTCAGTACCCACACCACCAGGTTCAAGAACAATTACTACCCCTCAATCATCAGGCTCTTGAAACAAAAGGGATAACTTCATTCGTCCCATCACTGACTGTACCCACAACCTACAGGCTCACTTTCAAGGACTCATCCCATGCTCTTGATTTTTTTTTTAATTTAATTATTATTATTTTTCATTTGTATTTGCCTGAAAACTGGGATTCAAGGAAGAACGTGCTGGTATTGGAGAGGGTTCACGAGAGTGATCTTGGGAATGAAAAAGTTAATCTTTGATGAGCATTTGATGGCTCAGAGCCTGTACTCGCTGGAGTCTAGAAGAATGAGGGGAGATCTCATTACAACCTATCGAATATTGAAAGGCCTAGATAGAGTGGACATAGAGAGGATGCTTCCTACAGTGGAGGAGTCCAGGACAAGAGGGCATAGCCTCAGAATACAAGGACGTCCCTTTTAAACAGAGATGAGGAAGAATTTCTTCAGACAGAGGGTGATGAATCTGTGCAATTCATTGCCATAGACACGTGTGGAGGCCAAAACACTGGGTATATTTAAAGCGGAGGTTGATAGGATCTTGAATGGTAAGGGTGTCAATGGTTATGAGGAGAAGGCAGGAGAATGGGGTTGAGAGGGGATAATAAATCAGCCATGATGGAATGGTGGAGTAGACTCAATGGGCTGAATAGCCTAATTCTGCTCTTATGATCTTATGGTCTTATGATCTAAGCTTGCCAGGATGTTGCTCTGTTGTTACAGAGTGGATCTAGGGAGGATGTTTCCTAGGGTGGGACAGTCTAAGACCAGAGGACACAGCCTCAGAACAGAGGGGTGTCTTTTTAGAACAGAGATGAGGAGGAATTTCTTTAGCAAGAGATTGGTGAATCTGTGGAATTCTTTGCCACAGGCAGGTGTGGAAACCAAGTCTTTTGGTATACTTAAGGCAGAAGTTGATAGATTCTTGATTGGTCAGGACTTGAAGGGATACGGGGAGACGGCAGGAGATCGGGGCTGAGAGGGAAAATGGACCAGCCATGATGAAATGGTGGAGCGGACTCGATGGGCCGAACGGCCTAATTCTGCTCCAATGTCTTATGGTTTTATGGTCTATACTTTCATCCAGTTGAGCAGCATCCGAGAGCGGTAAAGGAATTGGCAACATTTCGAGTTAAAGCCCTGCATCAGAAGATAAGAGTTAAGGTTCAAAGTTGGAGGTTGAGAGGAAATCCGATGGGGACGTTTATCACACACAAGGAGGAATCGCTCCCATTTCTTATGGCCTTAGAAATCTTAATTACCGACAGCTCTTCCTGATCAAACCTTGATCGGCCAAGAAGGCCTTCGCTGAGTAAGTGAACAACGGCCTTTTACGTTTGTCAGTTTTCAGTGCAAAATGATGACCCTTTACAAAGGCAGAGTATGGCCTTTACACAGAGTGGTTTCGAGTCAACCACGTTTGTGTGGGTCTGGAGTCACGTATAGCCCAGACCAGGTCAGGATGGAGGCTTCTTCCCGAAGGCACACGGACCCATTCATGTCTCAGCAACGTCCCTGCAGCTTTGTGAACCCCCCCCCCCCACCCCCCACGGCTGACGCCAGATTCCATTTCTGGATTTATGCGGCTTGCTAAATTAAATTCCCCGACTGGTGTGCTGGGACGAGCTCGTGTCTCCGGATAACTTTGAATTAATTAAGCTGGCTCTGGATTATAAACACAATAACATAATTATTCTGTTGGACCATCATTTAGCGTGCTTCAGTTTAAAAAAATCTGCATTAATGCAGTGTATTTTACAACCTTATTTATAAAGCATTGTCCAGGCAAAAAAAAATAAACTTTTGAAGCCCTCTTACTGTAACATGGGGAAATTCAGCAGTTAAAAAACATTCAAGGAAATAAGGCAAAGCCAGTATTAGACATAAAATGCTGGAGGAACTCAGCAGGTCAGGCAGCGTTTATGGGAATAAACAAACAGTTGACGTTTCAAGGCAAGACCCTTATCCAGGACTGAAAAGGAAGGGGGAAGATCCAGAATAAAAAGGTGGGGGGGTGGGGGAAAGGAGGATAGATGGAAGGTGATGGGCGAAGCCAGGTGGGTTGGAAAGATAAAGGGCTGGAGTGGAAGGATCTGATAGGAGAGGAGAGTGGGCCGGAGGAGAAAGGGAAGGAGGAAGGGCATGGTGGAGGAGGGGTAAGAGGCCATGGTGGGGAATAGAAGAAGCGGGGAGGGGAAATGGTTTTAACGGAAGGAGAGGTCGATATTCGTGCCATCAGGTTGGAGGCAACCCAGGCAGAACACGTTGCTCCTCCACTCTGAGGGTGGCCTCGTTGCGGCACAAGAAGAGGCCACGGACCCACACGGGAATCGGAATTAAAACATACGGCCACCGGGAAGTTCCACTTCGGACGGGTGGAGCAGAGGAGCTCGACAAAGTGGGCCCCCCCCCCCCACCCAGTTTATGACAGGTCTCACCAATGCGGAGGAGGCCACATCAGGAGCACCGAATACAATAGGAACCCCAGCAGACTTGCAGGCGGGGGGGCTACCTCACCGAGAAAAGCAGTTCCAAGCCCTGAATGAAGGTGAGGGAGGAGGATGTTATGGGCCAGGATCCTCCATCGGGTCCTAATGAAAGGGCCTTGGCCCAAAACGGCGACTGTTTGTTCCTTTCCATAGGTGGCTGCCTGAACAGCTGAGTTCCTCCAGCATTTTGTGTGGGTTGATCTGGATTTCCAGCGTCTGCAGAACCTCTTGTGTTGACGTCAGTATCATTCCGTGAATGAAAAGCCATGTTCAATCTCTTTGATGGATTTCTTTGGAGAAGTAATATGTGAAATGGTTAAGAGGGAACAAACAGATGTGATGTAGTTAGGTTTCCAGAGGCGTTTGATGAGATACTGAATTCTGAATCAGAATCAGAGTTAATGTCACCGGCATATGTCCTGAAATTTGTAAGCGATGAGATGCCCCCAGCTTCTGTGCTTCAGTGTGTGAACTTTGCAGCAATTCACCCCACAAGTACAATTAACCTGGTCCCTCAACACCAGCTCCATAGCAAAGAAAGCCCAGCAGCGTCTCTACTTCCTGCGAAGGCTGAGTAAAGTCCATCTCCCACCCCCCCAATCCTCATCACATTCTACGGGGGTTGTATTGAGAGCATCCTGAGCAGCTGCATCACTGCCTGGTTCGGAAATTGCACCATCTCGGATCGCAAGACCCTGCAGCAGATAGTGAGATCAGCTGAGAAGATCATCGGGGTCTCTCTTCCCGCCATCACGGACATTTACACTACACGCTGCATCCACAGAGCAAACAGCGTTATGAAGGACCCCTCACACTCCTCATACAAACTCTTCTCCCTCCTGCCATCTGGGAAGAGGCACCGAAGCATTCAGGCTCTCACGACCAGACTATGTAACAGTTTCTTCCCCCAAGCCATCACATTCCTCAATACCCAGAGCCTGGACTGACACCAACTTACTGCCCTCTTCTGTGCCTATTGTCTTGTTTATTATTGTTTAGGACTGTTTCGTGCACTTTATGCAGTCCTGGGTAGTCTGTAATCTAGTGTAGTTTTCTTTTCTGTGTTGTTTTCACGTAGTTCAGTCTAGTTTTTGTACTGTTTCACGTAGCACCATGGTCCTGAAAAACGTTGTCTCGTTTTTAATGTGTACTGTACCAGCAATTATAGTTGAAATGACAATAAAAAGTGATTTGACTTGACTTGACTTGAACTGAAATACTGAGGCTTTGGGTCTACTCTGGGCTACTCCAGGGATTTGGATCTAAGTTCTCAATTTGGTTCGGAATGCTGTCGTTAGTTGCTTCTGTTGTTTGCATGATTTGTTTTTTTCTCTCTTTCTCTGTGCGCACTGGGGGTTGGTCTTTATTTTTTATAATTGGTTCTGGTTCCTTGCTTTGCAACTGCCTGTAAGCAAATAAATCTCAAGGCTGTATAATTTATACCTTCTTTGATAATAAACGTACTTTGAATCTTTGAGCTTTGCAGCAGCTGTAGAACATGACAATACAGAAAGAAACTGAATTACAAGTATATATACGCATATCAGATAAATGAAATAAGTAGTGAGAAAACAGAGATAAAAACTTCCTCATGAAATGGGACAGTGATCATAGTCCATTCAGAAATCAGTTGGCAGACAGGAAAAAACTGTTCCTGAATTATTGAGAGTGTGCCTTCAGGCTCCTGCACCTCCTCCCTGATGGCAGCAGTGAGAAGAGGGCATGTTCTGGGGCGGTGGGGGTCCTTAATGATGGACGCTGCCTTTCTGAGGCATCACTCATTGAAGATGGCCTGGATACTACGGAGGCTAGTGTCCATGGTGGAGCTGACTGGATTTACAAATCTCCGCAGCTTACTTAGATGTCGATCCTGTGCAGTAGCCGCACCCTCCCCCCCCCACACCAGACGGTGATGCAGCCAGTTAGAATGCTCTCACGGTAAATCTGTAGGAATTTGCAAATGTTTTAACTGCGGGAAATAAAAGCCCGTCGTGGCAACAAACTTTCCAGGAGACTGAGACAAAGCATAGCTGGCAAAGTCTAACAACGATGGAACCAGTGCTAGGACAACTTATTTAAAACCGATCTTAATGATATCGGACAAAGGAAGCAAAAGTATGGTTGTTAAATATGCGATTGACACAGCGACAGGTTGGAAAGTAAGTTGCGAAAATGACACAGGGAGAGTTACAGAGTGGTTAAGTGGGTGTGAGAAGATCTAGCAGACTGAGATTTATTTAGAATCAGAATCAGGATTAATAGAACACTGGCAGTACAGAACAGGAACAGGCCATTCAGCCCACAGTGTTGTGCCGAACCAGCTAAAAAAAAAGTCAAAAACACCCAAACACTATTCCCTCCAACATACACCATGTCCATATCCCTCCATCTTCCTTATATCCACACGTCTCTTGGAAGCCTCCAATGGATTTGCCTTTACCACCGTTCCAGGCAGCACATTCCAGGCATCCACCGCTCTCTGAGTGAAAAAACTTACCCCTCTCATCCCCCTTAAACTTACCCCCTCTCACCTTCAATGCACACCCTCAGTTATTAGTCATTTCTACGCTGGGAAACAGATACCCCCTGTCCGCTCTGTCGATGCCGCTCATAATCTTGTAAACCTCCGTCAGATCTCCCCTCGTCCCCGACGCCCCAGAGAAAATAACCCATGTTTACCCAGTCTCTCATGATAGCATATGCCCTCTAAACCAGGCAGCATCTTTGTGAATCTCTTCTGCACCCTCTCCAAAGCCCTGATATCCTTCCTGCAGTGGAGTGACCAGAACGATATGTAATACTCCACTGTTTTGTCACAGCACTGCGCGCGCGCCCACACACACACACACACACACACACACACACACACACACACACACACACACACACACACACACACACACACACACACACACACACACACACACACACACACACACACACACACACACACACACCACCTCTTGGCCAAGTGGATAAGGCATTGGTCTAGTGATCTGAAGGTCGCTAGTTCGAGCCTCAGCTGAGGCTGCGTGTTTGTGTCCTTGAACAAGGCACTTAACAACACTTTGCTCTGCGACGACACCGGTGCCAAGCTGTATGGGTCCTAATTCCCTTCCCTTGGACAACATCGGTGGTGTGGAGAGGGGAGACTTGCAGCATGGGCAACTGCAGGTCTTCCATACAACCTTGCCCATGCCTGAGTCATCATCGAAAATCAATGGACTATCAATTTAAAAAGTAGTGCAAAGAGAGAGGGGAAAAAGCACTGAGGTAGTGTTCAGTGGTTCAATGTCTGCTCAGGTCTGATGGCAGAGGGCAAGAAACGGTTCCTAAAAATGTTGAGTCTGTGTCTTCAAGCTCCTGTACCTTCTCCTTGATGCAGCAATAAAATGATGGTGTCCTGGGTGATGAGGGTCCTTAATGGCGGATGGCGCCTTTCAGAGACATCTCCTTTTTAAGGGTCCTGGATGCTGGAGAGCGTACATGTACATCAAAACAAATGAACATCATTCTCTGCAACTTCTGCCATCTTCAACGGGATCTTGCCACCAAACACATCTTCACTCCTGGCACACCCGAGGGTTCGCTGGGGCAGGCAAGCCCGCACCAACAGAGTATGCGCCCAGTGCCCAGCACAACACAGTACCTAACGTGGAGCACCCCAAACAACAGGAACAATAACAGAACAAAACAAGGCAACAACAGCAAAGCAAGCCCCTTCCCCACCCACCCGCCCCCAACACAAGACAGGCCTCCAACCCCAGGGCAGACCACGTCCAGGCCCCCAGTCCTAGGCCATGCACTCTCAGACATCATGCCTTCAACCTCCAGTCTCTGGCCCGTACTTGGCCTTTGGGCAAATAGAGTATATATTGGACAGATGTGAATATATCTATTTTGGCAGGCATAATAAATAACGTATATTATCTAAATAGTGAGAGATTGCAGAGTCCTGAGATGCAGAAGGGTCTTTTACCAAGTTTGCAAAAGGCTAGTTTACAGATGCAAGTGCAGGTAAAGCCAATTATTGGTGTGGAGCAGAATACAAAAATAACTAAATTATGTTTCAGCTTCAGATGGCTTTGAAGAGTTCTCCAGATTTGGTGAAGTCAGTGATCGTTTTGGAGACCATTATAATTCTCGTCAGTGCTGGAGAGCTCCCATCCACTACCACCAAACTCAGATTTCCCTACCCTGCACCGCTCATTTCTATGAACTTACCTCCTACCCAAAATCCACAAACCTGACTGTGTGCAGGTAGGCCTGTTGTTTCTACCTGTTTCTGCCCCACAGGCCTGGGTCAACAGACCTCGACTCCATTCTATCCCCCTTGGCTCAGACCCCTCCCACCGACATCCATGACAACGCACATTCTTTAGATCTTCTCAGCAACTTTCAGTTCCCTGGTCCTGACCGCCTCATTTTCACTGTGGATGTCTAGCCCCTATACAATTTTATCCCCATCAAGAAGACCCTAAAGCTCTCTGCTTCTTTCTCAACAAAAGGCCCAACCTCCCTCCTCCATTTGACAGAACTGGTCCTCACCCTCAACAATTTCTGCTTCAGTTCCTCCCACTTTCTCCAAACTCAAGAGATAGCCAAGGGCGCCCACATGGGCCCCAGTTATGTCTGCCTTTTTTGTTGGTTATGTAGAACAGTCCATGTTCCAAGCCTTTCCTGGTAATGCTACCCAACCCTTCCTCTGCTACACTGATGACTGCATTGGTGCTGACATGCATCCACGCTGAGCTCATCAAATTCATCAACTTTGCCTCTAACTTTTGCCCGGCTCATTAAATTCACTTGGTCCATTTCTGGCACCTCCCTTCCCTTTTTCGATCCCTCTGTCTCCATCTCTGGAGGCAAAGTGTCTACCAACACCTTTTATAAACCTACCGATTGCCATGGCTACCTTAACTGTACCTCTTCCCACCCTGTCTCCTGTAAAAATTCCATTCTCTTTTCTCACTTCCTTCATCTCTGCCCCCAGGAAGAGGCTTTCCTTTCCAGCTTATGATGTCCCCCTTCTTCAAAGAATGGGGTTTGCCTTCCTCCACCATTGTGCTGCCCGCACCCTCATCCCTGCCATTTCCCAGGCTTCTATGCTCACCCCAACTTCCCCTATCAGATAGAGTTCCTCTTGTACCCCCCATGAGCCTCCACATCCAACACATCATTCTCTGCAACTTCAACGGGATCTTCAAGTAAACACATCTTTACTCCTCCCCCCACTCTCCGCTTTCCGCGGGGTTCGCTCCCTCTGTGATTCTCTTGTCCATTCGTCCCTTCCCCCTCCCTCCTGGCACATATCCCTGCAAGTGGCCAGAATGCTACACCTGCCTGTTCACCACCTCCCTCGCCTGTGTTCAGAGCACCAGTGGGGGGGGTGTGTGTTTACCCTTAACTCCTGGTGGAGTCGTCGGGGCACCGTCATGACAATCTTTTCGGTGATTGCTCATCGCACGGCGTGTTTGAAACCTGGAGGAGCCCATCCCTCTCCAGGTTTTTTTTAATGAGGTCGACGCTCATCCCAGGCACGGATGGACAGCGTGCAAGGGAGCCGGCTGGATTCGAACTCGGGACCTCTTGCCCCGAAGTCCAGCACTGATGCCACTACGCCACCAGCCATGCCAGTGCATCTATTATATCTGGCGCTCCCAAAGCAGCTTCCTCTACATTGATGAGACCCAAGGTGAATTGGGGGACCGCCTTGTGGGGCACTTCTGCTCCATCCATTAAAAGTGGAATTTCCCAGTAGCCAACCATTTTAATTCCTATCCCCATTCCCATTCAAACATGTCAAACCACAACCTCCTCTTTTGCCACAGCGAGGCAACTATCCTGTTGGACGAGCAACACCTCAAATTCCATCTGGGTGGCCTCCAAGCTGATGACCTGAACATTGATTTCTCCAGCTTTGGGTAAATGTTTCCCCTCCCACCTCTGATTCATTTCGCCAGACTCTTCTCTCCTCACTTGCCAATCACCTCCCCCCCCCCAGTGCCCTTCCTTCTTCCCTTTCTCCCATGACACTCTCTCCTCTCCCGTCAGATTCCTTCTTCTCCAACCCTTTCCTGGTTCCACTTATTAACTCCCAACTTCTTACTTCATCCACCTTTCACCTGAACCTTCTAGCTTGTCCTCCTGTCCCTCCCTCCACTCCTCTTACTCTGCCTTCTTTTCCCTTCCTGATGAAGGGTCTCGGCCCAAAACATCCACTCCTTATTCCTTTCCATAGATGCTGCCTGACCTGCTGACCTGCATCGCCGTCTGGTATGGGTGGGGTGGGGTGGGGGGGGGGGGGCTTGTTGGCTACTGCACTAGACCACAAGAAGCTGCAGAGAGTTGTGAACTTAGTCACCTCCACCATGGGCACCAGTCTCCGTAGTGTGCAGGACATCCTCGAGGAGCAATGTCCCAAAAAGGTCCATCATTAAGGACCCCCATCATCCAGGGCATGCCTTGTTCTCATCAGGGAGGAGGTACAGAAGCCTGAAGGCACACACACTCAGTGATTCAGGAACAGCTTCTTCCCCTCTGCCATCTGATTTCTGACTGGACGTTGAACCCATGACACTACCTCACTACTTTTTTTATTTCTATTTTTGCACTACCTGTGTAATAACTATTACACACACACACACACACACACACACACACACACACACACACACACACACACACACACACACACACACACACACACACACACACACACACACACACACACACACACAGTGATTCACGTTTATTTTTCTCATTTATTATGCATTGCATTGTACTGCTGCCGCAAAGACAACAAATTTCATAACATATGCTGATGATATTAGACCTGATTCCGATTCAGAGTTCTTCCAGAATATTGTGTGCGTAGCTCTTTGATTTTTTTTGCAAGGCAACAGAGATAAACAAGGGAGTAGAAAGTACTTAGATGGCAACATGAGATCGAGTTTACAGTCCATGACCTGACTGATCACCGTGGCAAGCTGAAGGAGCCAAGTGGCCCATTCTTGCTCCTAATCCATTAGTAATTTAGCATAAATATCAATGGAATATTGACAAGGGCCATCTGGTTTCATGCTGTTAGTTAAATGCTAGCCTGCACACTAGGGCTCAGATCTAATTGGAAGCTGTCATTAAAGGCCAGTGAAAACTTCAATGCCAAACACACACTCACACACAATGCTGGAGGAACTCTGCAAGTCAAACAGCATCCATGGAAATGAATAAGCCGTCGGTGTTTCGGGGCCGAGGTGAGGTCCATCAGCTCTTCGCCGGTGAAAAGAATGGAAGGAGTATAATTGGGGAGAAGTGTTCCTTTTAAAATCCTCATACAGATCTAACCAGAGGCTGAAAAGGAACTCACAGCAGGTACAGCCACTGTCTCACAATGCCAGAGACCTTGGTTCAATCCTCTACGTGTGGAGATTCTTCTGTTCTCCCAGTGACCATGCAGAGCTCCGCATTCCTCCCACATTATAAAGACGCGCAAGTTAATAGATTCATTGACCAGGGTGAATTGCCCTGAGTGTGACTGGTAGAATCTGGGGGGGGGGGGGGGGTACATGCTGACAATGTGAGGAGGCTTTAAAAAAATGATTATTGTAAGTTAGTGTAAATGGGTGGTTGATGGTTAGGACAGCCTCAGTATGTGAGTCTGAACCCAATTCTTTCCAATAATAACTGATTATCACCAGACTGGGCCACTCAACAGTCTTCACCTCCAATATAATGAATAACCTTTAACTGCAAACACAAAAAAAGTCTGCAGATGCTGGAAATCCAAAGCAAAACACACACACACACACACACACACACACACACACACACACACACACACACACACACACACACACACACACACACACACACACACACACACACACACACACACACACACACACACACAATGAGGAAGGAACTCTGCAAATCAGGTGGCATCTACTGAGTGGAATAAACAGTCAATACTCCACCCCGAAACTCTTCATCAGATACACAGGAGATTTTGCAGATGCTAGAAATCCAGAGTAACACATATACACACATACACAAAATGCTGGAGATACTCAGCAGGTCAGGCAGCATCAAGAAAGAACTCTAACCACACCCCCCACCCCACTTTCTTTCCAGTCCCGATGAAGGGTCTCAACCCAAAACATTGACTCTTTATTCATTTCCACAGATGCTGTCTGACCTACTGAGTTCCTCCAGCACTTTGTGCGTGTGACCCAACATCAAGACTGGAGAGGAAGGGAACAGAAGCTAGAACAAGGAGGGGGAGGGGGTAAGAGTACAAGTTTCCCTCTTCTCCTTTCAGTCTCCTTCAGCCCTTTATCACTTCCACCTATCCCCCACCAGCTTCTTACTTCAACCCGCCCTGCCCCACACCTTCCCTCTCACCTGGTTTCACCTACACTGTTTTCATTTACACTACCCGCTGCATTATGAAGGACCCCGCGCACCCCTCGTATAATCTCTTCTCCCTCCTGCCGCCTGGGAAAAGGCTCCGGAGCATTCAGGCTCTCACGACCAGACTATGTAACAGTTTCTTCCCCCAAGCCATCAGATTCCTCAATACCCGAAGCCTGAACTGACACCAACTTACTGCCCTCTACTGTGCCTATTGTCCTGTTTATTATTTATTGTAATGCCTGCACTGTTTTTGTGCACTTTATGCAGTCCTGGGTAGGTCTGTAGTCTAGTGTAGTTTTTTTCTGTGTTGTTTTTACATAGTCCAGTGTAGTTTTTGTACTGTTTCATGTAGCACCATCGTCCTGAAAAACGTTATCTTGTTTTTACTGTGTACTGTACCAGCAGTTATGGTTGAAATGACAATAAAAAGTGACTTGACTTGACCTATCACTCCTTCCCCTCCCCCACCTTTTTTATTCTGGCTTCTGCCCCCCTCCCCTTTCCTTCCCAGTCCTGATCAAAGCTCTTGGCCCAAAACGTCAACTGTTTATTCCCCTCCATAGATGCTGCCTGACCCACTGAGTTCCTCCATCACTTGTGGGTGTTCCTCAAGATTTCTCGCGTCTGCGGAGCACCTTCGATTGAAGACCTGACTGCTGGGGTATATGAATTACTGCAGAGAACAGTGGCAGAAATGCTCTGGAGTCAGAACAAGAGGCTGGGAGATTGGAGGAAAGGCACTGAGAGGATTAAAATCCACTGGCTGCAGTAAGAGCACCTCTTATGACTAAATCTTATTTAATGCTGGCTCTGAGTATGTTCTGGTTCATTTAACTTCTAATAATCCTTCAAGTCTTTGACTCGATGTTTTATTAATTCCAGGCAAACTTATTAAAAACTATAAAGAGCTGGTAGCTAAGACAGACATTCGGCCCTTCGAGTTTGTGCTGTCTCTTTGCAACCAATGCTAAATTAGTCGCGTTCTGTCGTCAAAGTTCAAGGTCAATTTATTATCGAAGTACATATATGTCACCATGCACAACCTTAAGATTCATTCTCTTGCAGGCATTCACGGTAGCGTAGTGGTTGGCACAGCCACTTTACAGTACCAGTGACCTGGGTTCAATTCCCGTCACTGCCTGTAAGGAGTTTGTACCTTCTCCCTGTGACCGCGTGGATTTCCTCTGGGTGATCTGGTTTCCTCCCAAAGATGTACCAGTTCAAAGCAAGATTTATTATCAGAGTACAGACACATCACCACACACAACCCCGGGATTCTTTTGCTCTGTGTGCATAATTAGCAAATCTGTAGAACAGTAACTGTAACAAGATCTGGGCATGTGTTGGAAGCTTGTTTGATGTATAGCTCCGGGGTTGTGCTCCCAATGGGGTTTTTGTTTTATTTTTGTTTGTTTTTTCAGTTAGTAGGGGTTTTTTTTTTAGTTAGTAGGGTTTCTTATTTTTCCTTCTTTTTCTTTCAAAAAAAATTCTTAACACTTTATCTTATTATTATTGATACATTGCTTAGCTTTGTTGATCAGTTATTTGCTAATTTCATTCCTTATTGTGTACAATGACATATTGACTCAATGTATCTTTTTTGTTAATCTTCAATAATAATTAATAAAAAGATTTTAAAATGAAGATCTGTGCACATGCAAGTATAAATTAATAGCAATAAATAACAAGAGTATGAATTAACACGGCAAAGAGTCCTTAAAGTGAGACCATCGGTTGTGGGAACACCGGAAATAGAATGAGTGAAGTTATCCCCTTTGATTTAAGAGCCTGATGGTTGAGGGGTAGTGACTGTTCTTGAATCTAGTGATGCAAGCCCTGAAGTTCTTGTACCTTCTACCTAATGGCAGCAGCACAAACCTGTCCTGGGTTGGTCATTGGTTAACTGGTGACTGCAAATTGCCCTGGGATTAGTCTAGGATTTAGTTGGAGGTTGGAGGGTGGCACGGCCTATTCCACACAGTATCTCAATAAATAAATTATAAATAAATAAGTATGAGAAACACAATAGAATCGATGAAGGGCCACGACCAACAGGGTGGACAAACTACCAGTGTTCAAAAATAAAACAAAAAATTGTGCAAATGCAGAAAGAAATAATAATAAATAAACAATAATAAATAAACATTCAGAGTGGAAGAGTCCTTGAAAAGGAGTCCATAGGTTGTAGCACATCTCAATGATGGGGCAAGCAGTTATCCACTTTGATTCAAGAGTCTGATGGTTGAGGGGTAATAACTGTGGCTGCGCCTGGTAGAGAGGCTTCCTAACGGCAGTCAAGAGAAGAGAGCATGTCCTAGGTGGTGGGGTCCTTGATGACGGGTGCTGATGATCGGCAGTAAGGAAAGCGAATGCTGTGTTGGCATTCATTTCAAGAGGAATAGTGTATAAGAGTAAGGCAGTGGTGATGAGGCTCTATGGGGCACTGGTGAGACCTCATTTGGAATACTGTGTGCAGTTTAGGGCCCCCTATCTTAGAAGGGATGTACTGATGTTGGAGAGAGTTGAAGATTTACGAGGATTATTCATGGAATGCAGGGGCTAACGTATGAGGAGCATTTGTCAGCTCTTAGACTGTATTCATTAGAGTATACAAGAATGAAAGGAGATCTCATAGAAACATTTCAAATGTTGAAGGGGTTGGACAGAGTAGATGCGGAAAGGCTGTTTCTCTCGGTGGGTGAGTCCAGGACAAGAGGCCACAGTCTTAGAATTAGAGGGTACCCATTTAAAACAGAGATGAGGAGAAATTTTATTTAGCCAGAGGGTCATGGATTTATGGAATTTGTTGCCACATACAGCTGTGGAGGCCCAATCATTGAGGGTGTTTAAGGAGGAGATTGACAGGTATCTAATTAGTCAGGGTATCAAGGGATATGGGGAAAAAGCCAAAAATTGGAACTAGATGGGAGAATAAGTTTAGTTCATGGTGGAGTGGTGGAGCAGACTCGATGGACCGAATGGCCTACTTCTGCTCCTTTGTCTTGTGTCTGTTTTCCAGCTACAAAGCTCCATGTAGAGGGGCTCAATGGAGGGGAGGGATTTACCTCATGATGAACTGGGCTGTGTCCACCACTTTTGGTAGGATTTTCCGTTCAAGGGCATTGGTGTTTCCATACCAGGCTGTGATGCAACCAGTCAACATACTCTCCACCACACCTCTATAGTAGTTTGTCAGAGTTTTAGATGTCATGCCGAAATCTCAGAGACCTCTAAGAAAGTAGAGGAACTGCTGTGCTTTCTCCATAATCGCACTTTATGTGCTGGACTCGGGACTGAAACGATAACACCAACGGATTTAAAGTTGCTGACCCTCTCCAACTCCGATCCTCCGGAGAAGACTGTTCCATAGATTGCGGATTTCCTTCTCCTGAATTCAATAATCAGCTCCTTGATCTTGCTGGCATTGAGTCAGAGGCTGGTCGTCGTGGCACCTCTCAGCCAGATTGTCAATCTCCACCCATATGCTGGTTTGTCACCACCTTCGATTTGGCCAACAAATTTAAATATAGCATTGAAGCTACACTTAACATCACAGTCACTGGTAGAGCGAGTAGAGCCGGGGCTGAGCACACCGTCTAACAGTGCACCTATGCTTACAGTCAGTGGTGAGAATTGAACCTGGGTTGCCTGCGCTCTACAGCCTAGTGCTCACCACTACGCTACCATGATAACATAAGTACTTCAATAATAAGTTTACTTTGACTTTCGATATCCAGCTGTGTTTCGACAGTGAACTCCACCACGAGTCCAGGCACAGAGAATCTACACACATTGGAGAATCTACTCCAGACCTTGCACGGTCACTAAAATGGCTGGTAGCAAATCCACATTTGCTCACTTCTCTCTCCATCGGTTTCAATACATTCACCAGCATCTGCTCTTCGTTACTAATCAAGAAGAACTTTTCCCTATCCTAAGGAAATGGAAAAAGTCCTATCCCCAGACCCAACATACCAGCTACAAAGAAGGCAGGACAGCAGCTATATTTAATTCAGAGTTGAGGAGATTCGGTACGTCACCAAAAACCCTCGCAGATTTCTACAGATGTGCCATGGAGAGTATTCTAACTGGCTGCTTCGCCATCTAGTACAGGGGGAGTGGGTGGGCTTCTGCACAGGATTGAAATAAGCTGCGGAAAGTTGTAAGCTTAGTCAGCTTTATCATGGGCACTAGTCTCCATAGTACCCAGGACATCTTCAATTCAAAACAGCTGTCACTCATCATCAAGGACCCCTATTACCCAGGCCAGTTGTTGTTCTCATGGTTACCATCAGGTAGGAGGTACAGAAGCCGGAAGACATACACTCAACAATTCAGGAGCAGCTTCTTCCCCTCTGCTATCTGATTTCTGAATGGGCACAGAACCCATGAACACTACCCCATTTTTATTTCTATTTTTGCACTACGTATGTATGTACACTTCGGGTAGATGGGGCTCGTCAGCCTGGGAAGGCAGTCCATCTAAGAGAGGGAAAACTCTGATTTCAAACCTCCGCTGCCTTGCGGCCATACCCACTCATGGGAAAGGCTTCGGAAGTAAACCCTGAGGACAAATCCGGAGCTGGAGTCCCTAAGGCAGTCCGACGTTGCCTTCAACCTCGTTCCGGCAACTCCTGCGACGACACCGGTACCAAGCTGTATCGGGCCTTGCCCTTCCCTTGGACAACATCGGTGGCGTGGAGAGGGGAGACTTGCTGCTTGGGTAACTGCTGGTCTTTCAATAGACAATAGACAGTAGACAGTAGGTGCAGGAGTAGGCCATTTGGCCCTTCTAGCCAGCACCACCATTCACTGTGATCATGGCTGATCATACACAATCAGTACCCCGTTCCTGCCCTCTCCCCATATCCCTTGACCCTGCTATCTATAAGAGCTCTATCTCACTCTCTCTTGAATGCATCCAGAGACTTGGCCTCCACTGCCTTCTGGGGCAGAGCATTCCACACATCCACCACTCTCTGGGTGAAAAAGTTCTTCCGCATCTCTGTTCTAAATGGCCTACCCCTTATTCTTAAACTGTGGCCTCTAGTTCTGGACTCACCCATCAGCGGGAACATGCTTCCTGCCTCCAGTGTGTCCAATCCCTTAATAATCTTATATGTTTCAATCAGATCCCCTCTCATCCTTCTAAATTCCAGTGTATACAAGCCCAGTCGCTCCAATCTTTCAACATACGACAGTCCCGTCATCCCGGGAATCAATCTCATGAACCTACGCTGCACTCCCTCAATAGCAAGAATGTCCTTCCTCAAATTCGGAGACCAAAACTGCACACAATACTCCAGGTGGGGTCTCACCAGGGCCCTGTACAGCTGCAGAAGGACCTCTTTACTCCTATACTCAATTCCTCTTGTTATAAAAGCCAGCATGCCATTAGCTTTCTTCACTGCCTGCTGTACCTGCATGCTTGCTTTCACTGACTGATGTACAAGAACACCTAGATCTCGTTGTACTTCCCCTTTTCCTAACTTGACTCCATTTAGATAGTAATCTGCCTTCCTGTTCTTGCCACCAAAGTGGATAACCTCACATTTATCCACATTAAACTGCATCTGCCATACATTTGCCCACTCACCCAACCTGTCCAGGTCACCCTGCATTCTCATAACATCCTCCTGACATTTCACACTGCCACCCAGCTTTGTGTCATCAGCAAATTTGCTAATGTTACCTTTAATCCCTTCATCTAAATCATTAATGTATATTGTAAACAGCTGCGGTCCCAGCACCAAACCTTGCGGTACCCCACTGGTCACAGCCTGCCATTCCGAAAGGGACCTGTTAATCACTACTCTTTGTTTCCTGTCAGCCAGCCAATTTTCAATCCATGTCAGTACTCTGCCCCCAATACCATGTGCCCTAATTTTGCCCACTAATCTCCTATGTGGGACTTTATCAAAAGCTTTCTGAAAGTCCAGGTACACTACATCCACTGGCTCTCCCTTGTCCATTTTCATAGTTACATCCTCAAAAATCTCCAGAAGATTAGTCAAGCATGATTTTCCCTTCATAAATCCATGCTGACTCGGACTGATCCTTCTACTGCTATCCAAATTTCATACAACCTTGCCCAGGCCTGCATCCTGGAAACCATTCCAGGTGCTGATCCATGGTCTTGCGAGACTAACGGATGCCACACACTTACTGCAATTCACAACCTTGTTTCTAATACTATGCGTTGCAATGTGCTGCTGCCACAGAGACAACAAATTTCACGACATATGCCAATGATATTAAACCCGAATCAGCTTCTGAGGTACAGACAATGTTCTACACAGCATTTACAAATACCACTTGCTTAGAGTACTCTGAAAATGTAGAGTCCGGTGAGACTGCAATCTGCATTTCTGTAAACTATCCTCTCCTGCTGACTCATCAACAATATTCCTGTGGAAATCCTCAAGGCCTCAGTCTTACCAACCAGCAGGGTTTCAAATTATAATTTGGCTTCCTTTGTATTTATTTTCCTACCCATTAACTCCTGTTGGTGTCTTGACATGAAGGCATTGAAACTAAGATGTCAGACATAAACATTACAATGCAGAGACAGGCTAAGGAACTCAGCAAGTCAAGCAACATCTATGGAAATGAATAAAACAGTTGACCTTTCAAGCCGAGTCCCTAACATGAGAGAGGAACTCAGCAGGTCAGGCGGGGAGCAAACAGACTGCCTTTCAGGCTGAGGTTCTTCATTAGTCTTGATGAAGGGTCTTGGTGCAAACCGTCGACTGTTTTTCCCTTCCACGGATGCTGCCTGAGCTTTTGAGTTCCTGCCCCATTTTAGGGCCTTGGCTCGAAAGGTCGACTGCACATTTCCCTCTATGGATGCTGTCTGAACTGTTGAAGTGTTCCAGCGTGTTGTGTGTCGCTAATGCAAAGCCTGGGCGGTACGATATGGAGAGCAAGCCATTGCCCGTGCAGCAAGCTCCCCTCTCCACGCATCTGATGAACCCAAAGGAACGGCGGAGACCGATACAGTTTGATACTAGCAGCGTCGCAGGAGTTGCCAGTCAGCGTTGAACTCAACGTAGGACTGCCTTAAGGACTCCAGTTTTCCTTCTCCTAGATGAGCTTTCAACCACAGCTGACAAGCCCCATCTGCCAGAAGCGACTGGTTTTGAGGCGCCAGTAACCCATCACTACCCCTTCCATATATGTCAAACTCAAGGCCCGCGGGCCAAATCCGGCCCGCGGTGGAATTATCTTTGGCCCGCGAGATAATATCTAATTACTATTAAAGCTGGCCCCAGTAATCGAAGCGCCTATGGCGTATGATATGGCTAATGCTGAGTTTATTCAGGTACCAGGTTTTCAGGGTTTTTAGTGTTTATTCGGCAGTCTTGCTCGGCAGTCTTCTTCATAAGAAACGGAATTTGTAAAGTGAAACACTTTGTAGTTATAGCAGAGACTGAGACACATGAGAGCAGGCTGAAAAAACGGAGGCAACGAAAGCTGCGTTCGCACGCGTCCGACTGATCCGGCCCGCATGAAGCCGCATTTTGCTCAATCCGGCCCGTGACCTAAAATGAGTTTGACACCCCTGCACCTGTCAGTAGAAATGGCTCCTCCAGCTTTAGTAGCTGAGCCACACGTGAAGACCAGGAGCTGGACATTGGAAAAAAGTTGAATTTCCCCATGGGGATGAATAAAGTATCTATCTATCTATCTATCTATCTATTTGAGGCACATGCTATTTAATAGGTAGTGGGAGCTTATCCTCATTACCGCCTCCGCCTATAATAACCTTAAGGAACTATGACACTTGCCATTATACAACTCCTATTATATGTTCCATACAATTTATATCCAATGATTGTAAGAAGTGGGGAACGGAAACCATTATGCTTCTCCAAATCTGACCCTTAATCAGAGAGAGCCTCGGGTCTCTCTGAGGTGGTTGTGATTACAGATCAACAGGCTGGATCCAGGTTAATGAACATTTCACTGATCCAGTGTTATTGGGCAGGAGGCAGATGAGCTTTAGGTCCCAACCACAAGTTATTACCCTTCAACCATCAGGCCCCGGAACAAGAGTGGCTAACTCCACTCACCTCAACACTGAACTGATTCCACAACTGATGGATTCACTTTCAAGGACCCTGCAACCCGCGTTCGGAGTGTTATTTATTTATTACAAACGGGAGAAAACCTGCAGATGCTGGAAATCCAAGCAACGCACACAAAATGCCGGAGACGCTGCTGCTAATTATTTACCTGTCTATTGAGATACAGTGCGGAATTGGCTCTTCCATCCCTTCGAGGCAAGCCACCCAGTAATTCCCCCAATTTAATCCTAACCTAATCACAGGACAATTTACAACGACTAATTAACCTACCATCCAGTATGCTTTTGGACTGTGGGAGGAAACCAGAGCACCCGGAGGAAACCCATGCAGTCACGGGGAGAACGTACAAACTCCTTTCAGACCGCAGTGGAAATTGGGTCGCCTGTACTGTAAAGCATTGTGCTAGCCACTACGCTACCATGCCACCATTTTTTTTTAAAGCTATTTGCACAATTTGTCTTCTTTTCCACATTGGTTGCATGTTATTTATGGTTATTTTTATCATTTCTATTGTATTCCTTTATTCTCCTGCAGTAAAATCAATGTCGGGGTTGTATATGGTGGCATAAACATACTTAGATAATAAATTTATTATGAACTTTGAAGAAGGAGCCATATTGTGGGAAATTGCCTGGAAATGCCTGATACAATAAGTGTCTTTATTGTACAGGCAGTCCCCGAGTTACGAATGTCCGACTTACAGACGACTCATACTTACGAACGGAGGGAGGAGAACGCCGTCCGCCATTTTAAGTCGGATCACGACGCTGTCCGCCATTTTAAGTCGTTGCCATTAACACTGTGTTGAGTGTGTAACTGTATTTGGCTTAAATATTTCTTAGCAAGATTTACCCTGAACCCCCCCCCCCTTTTCCAGTCAGCACCTCCCCCACTTGTACCATTTAACCTATCGCAGTGCGGGTGGACTTTAGGACCCGGAGCAGCACAAGACTGCTGCTGCTGCTGCTGTATTTTTTTTTATTAAGTGTGATCGTGAACAATAGCCAGATCAGAAATGCTGATCAAGAGAACTCTGATAGGCCAATCAGACGGGTCACTGCTGCTCAGCGATAGAACACAAAATCTGCAGTTTTCGGTTCTGTTGACGGAAAAACAACGCGATTGAAAATAAAGTAGAAGTAATAAAGCGATTGGAAAGAGGTGAAACGCCATCAGTCATTGGAAAAGCGTTAGGCTACAGTCGGTCAACAATCGGAACAATTTTAAAGGATAAAGTGAGAATAATGGAGCATGTGAAAGGCCCTGTCCCAATGAAAGCTACAATTATTACTAAGCAACACAGTGGTTTAATTATTGAAATACATATGTTTCTTAAGTGTTTTATGCATAGAAAGATAAAATATAGACTATATACTAAGACAAATGTTTGACTAACTGACGCTAAATACAGTAATACTGGATGTCCCTGTTCCGACTTACGTACAAATCCAACTTAAAGATGGACTCAGGAACGGAACTCATTCGTAACCTGGGGACTGCCTGTATTGACTGTGAATACTTTTATTTTATTTTCTTTAAAGATACAGCAAGGTAACAGGCCCCTCCGGCCCCTGCTGCCCAATTACACCCGCATGACCTGTTCGTCTTTGGGCAGCGGGAGGAAACCGGAGCACCCCGAGCAAAGCAACGCGGTCACGGGGAGAAGGTACAAATTCCGTACAGATAGCGGCGGCTATCGAACCCGGGTCGCAGGCGCCGTAATAGCGTTACGCTAACCTGTGGCCAGGGGAAAGGTCTGTCTGACTCTGAGGTAAGTCACTGCCCTTCGTTGGGATTAATGGTGAGGCAAATCAATTAGACTGACAGGATTTGGGTTTTCACTCATTTCGTAGGGAGTGTACAATGACTTGGACGGTGTACCTCAGCCGACACTACCCTGGCGTTTAATTCTGCTGCGGATATCTACACCACCCTGAGCTGCACACGTGCTGCGCTGTCTGGGGAGGTACAGGTCCTGCTCTGGGCAAGTGTAAACACCTCCCTGGAGTTCTGCGGTGAGTACTGCCCGGGGCCAGGGGGTGGTGGAGGGGAAAGGGGGAAAGGAGAAGATGCGTGTTGGCCTTGGCAACGACAAGGAGGGCATTCGCACCCCTTCTGGCATTTGCACTGCGATAAAGGGTGCCTTTACTGGTCTGAGAATGGATGCGGAGTTCTCTGGGGGGTGAGGGGTGGAGGATGTGTGGATTTCCCTGGGGATATATGCACCGCGTACCCTCCACGGGGGGGCGGAGATCCGTCACTACCGAAGGAGGTGTAAGGCACTCCTTCCCTCTGCTAACCTACAGGTCATACTTGGGCAACGTAGCACCTGCTTAGCTACACCCCCCCCCCCCCAAAACAACCCCAGACAGGATCACGTGAAGTCACTGGAGCAGCCGGTGCAGATCACAAGTCCCGGTTCTGCGACCACTGACGCCGGGCAGACAGTCTCTGAAGAGTACTGATAATGGCTGGGGTTCACCCATCTTGTAAAGACACCGCCCAGGAGAAGGCGATTTAGAACAATGATCGTCGTGGAAAGGCCATGATTGCCCTCACAGCAGGCGCAATAACAAACGAGCAAACCCACTACACAAAGCCCTGGAGGGTGTAAGGTATTGGCGGCACGTGTTGCTCTGGGCGAGGATGAGACGGAGGGGTGGGGGTGAGATGTGTTAACCCCGAAGAGTAAATCAGCTGCTTGCAGAAGGCCTGACTACATTTTGTCCCGGGGTGTTTGTCCTTCTTGGGACCGTCTGCAGGCTCAACATTGGGAGGAAGGGGGCTGGGAGAGGAGTGTATGACCCGGAATGATGCACGCAAAACACAGACACACACACACACACACACACACACACACACACACACACACACACACACACACACACACACACACACACACACACACACACACACACACACACACACACACACACACACACACACACACACAAAAGAGTAAACAGTCGACGTTTCGGGCCGACACTCTTCATCAAGACTGGAAACAAAAGATAAGAAGTCAGACCAAGAGGGCCGGGGGGACGTGGGGAGGGGAGGAAGAAGTGCAAGGTGGCCAGTGAAACTGGGAGAGGGGAGGGGGGTGACGTAAAGAGCTGAGAAGCTGATTGGTGTGAGTGATAAAGGGCTGGAGAAGGGGGAATCTGACAGGAGAGGACAGGAGAATATGGAAGAAAGGGAAGGGGGAGGGGGAGGAACGCCAGTGGGAGGTGATGAGCAGGTAAACAGATAAGGTGAGTAAGGGAATTGGCAGCAACAAAATGCTGGAGGAACTCAGCAGGCCGGGCAGCATCTATGGAAAAATACAGTTGACTTTTCAGGCCAAGATCCAGGGTTTCAGCCAGAAGTGTTGACTGTACTTCTTTCCATAGATGCTGCCTGGCCTGCTGAGTTCCTCTAGCATTTTGTGTGCGATGCTTTGATTTCCAGCATCTGCAGATTTTCTCTTGTGAAAGGGAAACGGGAATGGGTGATGGTGAAGGGGAGAGGGGCGCAACTCGTGGAAGTACACTGCTCTGAGCCTATCTGCATTACTTTGGGAGCAATACTGATGTTACTGTCCAACCAAAATGAGAAAAAATGCTGACACAATCGCTCTTCATGTCCAAGAAAAGTTTGCAGTTTCAATAAGAGAACATTTCTCAGGCACAAGGCGTCCCAAGCCAATTACATACTCATTACGTGATGCTACTGTAGTAACCTAGGAAATAATCCCAAAAGAGAAACGTGAGGGAAAAGGGAACAGATATTAATCTGTCAATCATCGGAATCCATTACCGAGGGCATGGTAACGGGTCGTTTAGAAAAAGATCATCATCAGATTAGACAGAATCAACATGGAATTCTAATCAGGAGATGATGTTAGATAGATATGACAGAATATGTTTAAATATGTAAGCTGGATGAGGAAGTGGAGGGGTGGGTTAGTAAATTTGCTGATGATACAAAGTTTGGGTGTGTTGTGGATAGTGTGGAGGGCTGTCAGAGGTTACAGCGGAACATTGATAGGATGCAAAACTGGGCTGAGAACTGGCAGGTGGAGCCAGATAAGTGAGAAGTGGTTAATTTTGGTAGGTCAAATATGATGGAAGAATATAGTATTAATGGTAAGATTCTTGGCAGTGTGGAGGATCAGAGGGATCTTGGGGTCCGAGTCCATAAGACACTCAAAGCTGCTGCACAGGTTGACTCTGTGGTTAAGAAAGCATATGGTGCATTGGCCATCATCAATCATGGGATTGAGTTTAGGAGCTGAGAGGTAATGTTGCAGCTATATAGGACCCTGGTCAGACCCCACTTGGAGTACTGTGCTCAGTTCTGGTTGCCTCACTACATGAAGGACGTGGAAACCATAGAAAGGGTGCAGAGGAGATTTACAAGGATGTTGCCTGGATTGGGGAGCATGTCTTATGAAAACAGACTGAGTGAACACGGCCTTTTCTCCTTGGAGCGACGGAGGATGAGAGGTGACCTGATTGAGGTGTATAAGATGATGAGAGGCATTGATCGTGTGGATAGTCAGAGGCTTTTTCCCAGGGCTGAAATGGCTAACATGAGAGGGCACAGTTGTAAGATGCTTGGAAGTAGGTACAGAGGAGATGTCGGGGTAAGTATTTTACACAGAGAGAGGTGAGTGCGTGGGATGGGCTGCCGGCGACAGTGTTGGAGGCGAATACGATAGGGTCTTTTAAGAGACTCCTGGATAGGTACATGGAGCTTAGAAAAACAGAGGGCTATGGGTAATCCTAGGTAATTTCTAAGGTAGGGACATGTTTAGCACAGCTTTGTGGGCCGAAGGGCCTGTATTGTGCTGTAGATTATCTATGTTTCTTGTCAAACGGTTAAGTAGACGCTATGTATCAAAAGGCATTTACTAAGGTTGTTACAAAAGAAACTAAGGTTTTATGCGGTTGGGGGAAATATATAATCTTGAACTGAAAGGTTGGAGAAATGAGTCACATTAAGTGACTCTTTTTCAGGATGGCAGATTAAGTCACAGAAATTGAAATGTTGCCTCACTTATTCATGAGTTTGGTGAAAAGAATGCAGGTAACTGATCAAAATTAAAGTCACTTATGCACCTGTACAAGCATGCATACAGTATTGTGCAAAAAGTACACAGGCACATATGCATATACATATATATATACATGCATATACATGTATAGGCACATATGCAGCGCCTATAAAAAGAATTCACCCCCCCCCCTTGGAATTTTTCATGTTTTATTATTTTACAACATTGAATTACAGTGTTACCGTGTGGCCAAGTGGTTAAGGCATTGGTCTAGTGATCTGAAGGTCACTAGTTCGAGCCTCAGCTAAGGCAGCGTGTTTGTGTCCTTGAGCAAGGCACTTAATCACACATTGCTCTGTGACGACTCCACAGCAAAGCTGTATCGGCCCTTGCCCTTCCCTTGGACAACATCGGTGGCGTGGAGAGGGGAGACTTGCAGCACGGGCAACTGCCGGTCTCCCATACAACCCTGCCCAGGCCTGCGCCCTGGAAAAACCTTCCAAGGCGCAAATCCATGGTCTCACGAGACTAACGGATGCCTATATAAAAAAAGAATTACAGTGGATTAAATTTGACTCTTTTTTTGACACTGATCAACAAGACTCGTGTCGAAGTGAAAACAGATCACTACAAAGTGATCTAAATTAATTATAAAAGTATTGATTGCATAAGTATTCATCCCTTTAGTTTGACACACCAAGTCATACAATTAGCTGGTACAGCTCATTGGTTTCAGAAGTCATATAATTGGTTAAGTGGAGATCACCTGTGTGCAGACCGGCTCTTTCAATTGACTGTAGTGAAAATACACCTGTATCTGAAGGTTCAACTGCTGGTGAGTCAGTATCCTGGCAAAAACTACACCATGAAGACAAAAGAACACTCCAAGCAACTCTGCAAAAAGGTTACTAAAAAGCATAAGTCAGGAGATGGATACAAGAAAATTTCCAAGTCACTTGGAGTACAGTTAGGTCAATCATCAAGAAATGGAAAGAATATTGCACAGCTGTAAATCTGCCTGGAGCAGGCTGTCCTCAAAAACTGAGTGATTGTGCAAGAAGGGGTCTAGTGAGGGAGGCCACCAAGAGGTCTAATAACAACTCTGGAGGAGTTACAAGCTTCAGTGGCTGAGATGGGAGATACTGCGCAGACAACAACTGTTGCCCGGGTGCTTCACCAGTCACAGCTTTATGGGAGAGTGGCAAAGAGAAAGCTGCTGATGAAAATGACTCTCATGAAATCTCAGTTCAAGTTGGCCAGAAGGCATGTGGGAGACTCTGGAGTCAACTGGAAGAAGGTTCTATGGTCTGATGAAACCAAAATTGAGCTTTTTGGCCATCAGACTAAATGCTATTTTTGATGTATGGCAAACATCACACATCAAAATCACACTATCCCTACCTTGAAGCACGGTGGTGACTGCATCACGCTGTGGGGATGCTTCACTGCAGCAGGCCCTGGAAGGCTTGTGAAGGTAGAGGGTAAAATGAATGCAGCAAAAATACAGGGAAATCCTGGAGGAAAACCTGATGCAGTCTGCAAGAGAACTACAACTTGGAAGATTTATTTTCCAGCAAGACAATGACCCCAATCATAATGCCAAAGCTACAAAGGAATGGGTTAAAAACAATAAAATTAATGCCCTGGAGTGGCCAAGTCAGAGTCCAGACCTCAATTCATTTGAGAATTTGTGGCTGGACTTGAAAAGAACTGTTCACTCATGCAATCCGACAGTTTGAGCTGTTTTGTAAAGAAGAAAGGGGGAAAATTGCAGTGTCCAGATGTGCAAAGCTGATAGAGACCTATCCACACAGACTGGAGGCTGTAATTGCTGCCAAAGGTGCTTCTACTAAAGACTGACTTGAAGGGGTTGAGTAATTATGCTGTCAATTATTTTGTGTTTAATAGTTGTAATAAATGCAGTCCAATTTGCAGAAATTAATTTTCACTTTGACATTAAAGAGTCTTTTCTGTTGAAGTGTCAAAAAAGCCAAATTAAATCCACTGTGATTCAATGTTATAAAACCATAAAACGTGAAAACTTTGGGGGGAGTGGTTGAATACTTTTTTTCTAGGTACTGTAGCTACAGTGCCTAAAACCTTTGCACAGTACTGTATCCCATGCCCTCACTAATCAAGAACTAGATAGCCTCTGCTTTAAATATACCCAATGACTCGGCCTCCACAGACGATTGTGGCAATGAATTCCACACCTTCACAACAACCCCCCCCCCCCCCCGCCACTGGCTAAAGAAATTCCTCGTTAACTGTGTTCTAAAAATAATCCTTGTATTCTGAGGCTGTGCTCTCTGGTCCTAGACTCCCCCACGACTGGGAAGATGCCCTCCATGTCCACTCTACCCAGATCTTTCAATGTTCGATAGGTTTTGATGAGAGTCCCTTGGAGTGTTGGGCCTGCTCTCCAGTGAATACAGACCCAGCACCATCAAACACTCCTCGTACTCCTCTCCAATCAGATTCCTTCCTCTCACCCTTGATCTTTCCTACCCACCTGGCTTCACCTATCATCTTCTAGCTATCCTCCTTCTTCTTCCCCCCCCCCCCCCCCATCTTTTTTTATTCTGGTGTCTTCTCCATTCCCTTCCAGTCCTGAGGAAGGGTCTCAGCCCAAAATGTCAACTTTTTATTCATTTTCATAGATGCTTCCTGACCTGCTGAGTTCCTCCAGCATTTTGCGTCTGTTTCTTATACGGTACGTTCAACCCTTTCTCGTGAGCCTCCTCTGGACCTTCTCCAAAGCCAGCACCTCCTTTCTCAGGTATGGTGCGCCAGTTGTGGCGGCTTTAGTGTGAACCTGCTACACGAAGTGCGTGTAAGTCTGATCACAATTGCCCCCTCACAATAGTTAGGTGCACCAGGTCCCTGGAAGTTCACATCACGGATGAACTCACCTGGTCCCTGAACAAGAAGGAACAGCAGAGCCTCCGTGTCCTAAGGAGATTGAGGCAAGCGAGGCTCCCCCCTCCACCGCCCCATCTCAACAGCATTTTACAGGAGCAGCGTTGACAGCATCCTGACGAGCTGCATCTCCACCCGGTATGGGAGCAGCTGAGCATCAGACCAGAAGTCTCTACAAAGGACTGTGAGAACCACCGAGAGGATCAGAGGGTCTCCCTACCATCCACCAGGGACATTTATCAGGAGCAGAGAACCTTAGGATGTCACCCATCCATCCAGCACCCTCTGACTCTCCACCATCAGGCTGGAGACTCCAAAGCATAAAGACAAGAACGGTCAGGGTGGGAAACAGTTTCTTCCCCCGGGCCATTAGGCTTCTGGACTCCCTGTCGCATCGCATTCACAGCGTTACCGGTTAATCTGTTCTGTATCTCACAATATTTAATTTATGCATTTTACTTTGATTATGTGTGCATCGAGAGGTAATGTTGCAGCTCTATAGGACCCTGGTCAGACCCCACTTGGAGCACTGTGCTCAGTTCTGGTCGCCTCACTACAGGAAGGATGTGGAAACCATAGAAAGGGTGCAGAGGAGATTTACGTTGCCTGGATTGGGGAGCATGCCTTATGAGAATAGGTTGCGTGAATTCGGCCTTTTCTCCTTGGAGCGACGGAGGATGAGAGGTGACCTGATAGAGGTGTACAAGATAATGAGAGGCATTGATCGTGTGGATAGTCAGAGGCTTTTTTCCCAGGGCTGAAATGACCAGCACAAGAGGGCACAGTTTTAAGGTGCTTGGAAGCAGGTACAGAGGAGATGTCAGGGGTAAGTTTTTTTTTTAAACGCAGAGAGTGGTGAGTGCGTGGAATGGGCTGCCAGTGACGGTGGTGGAGGCGGAAACGATAGGGTCTTTTAAGAGACTCCTGGATGGCTGCATGGAGCTTAGAAAAATAGAGGGTTATGGATAAAGCCTAGATAGTTCTAAGGTAGGGACATGTTCAGCACAGCTTTGTGGGCCGAAGGGCCTGTACTGTGCTGTATGTTTCTAATTCATCTGTAGGTTTTACTTTCATAAATTATTGTGTGTTATGTGTACTACCGTGCTTTACACCCCAGTCTGGAGAAACACTGTCTAGTTTGACGGTATGCATGTATCTGGCTAAATGACAATAAACTTGACTCGACTCCATATACAGCCTCATAAAGCCTCAGCCTGTGCAGGGAGATGATCTCTATAGGTCAGTTGTGGAGAGCGCCCTCTTCTTTGTGGTGGCGTGTTGGGGAGGAAGCGTTAAGAAGAGGGACGCCTCACGTCTTAATAAGCTGGTAAGGAAGGCGGGCTCTGTCGTGGGCAAAGTACTGGAGAGTTTAACATCGGTAGCTGAGCGAAGGGCGCTGAGTAGGCTACGGTCAATTATGGAAAACTCTGAACATCCTCTACATAGCACCATCCAGAGACAGAGAAGCAGTTTCAGCGACAGGTTACTATCGATGCAATGCTCCTCAGACAGGATGAAGAGGTCAATACTCCCCAATGCCATTAGGCTTTACAATTCTACCGCCAGGACTTAAGAACTTTTTAAAAGCTATTATTAATGCTTTTTGAGATAGTGATTTAGATGCATATCATATTTTTTACTGAGTTAAGTATTGTATGTAATTAGTTTTGCTACAACAAGTGTATGGGACATTGGAAAAAAAGTTGAATTTCCCCATGGGGATGAATAAAGTATCTATCTATCTATCTATCTATCAATGCTTGGGTGGCCTCTACGCTAAAACGTGGGCAGCCAATTTCAAGCAGCCGGCTTCCACAAACAGCCATGGTTTTAATTCCTGGATCGTCTCCGTTTCATTTTAAGGGAATCAGCCCGAGGAATGAATGAAGAATAATCAGGATACAGGGGATAAAAAAACAAACAAACAGTGTGACGGAATGCAAGTGGGACTTGTGACCGGTGTGACTGGCGAAGGCAAGTGGGGCCTCCGATGAGAAAGATCACCTTTGCTGGTGCAGCGCTCGCTCGGTACTTAAGTCAATAGCAGTCAATGCATGAGTTGAAATCTCTTGGGCAAGGAGTTCCCAACCTGCGGTCCACGGACCCCTCAGTTCGTGGTACCGGTTCATGGCATAAAGAAGACCATAAGATAATAACGTATAGGAGCCATCGAGTCTGCTCGGCCATTTCACCATGGCTGATCTATTTCCCTCTCAGCCCCAATCTCCTGCCTTCTCCCCACCATCCCTTCATTCCCTGACCTATCAAGAACCTAACAACCTCAGCCTTAAATATACATAAAAGTCTTGGCCTCCACAGCTGCCTGTGGCAACAGATCCCACAGATTCACCACCCTCTGGCTAAAGAAGTTCTTCCTCATCTCCGTTCTAAGCAGAGGGCCCTCTATTCTGAGGCTGTGTCCTCTGGTCTTAGCCTCTCCCACCACAGGAAACATCCCCTCCATATCCACTCTATCAAGGCCGTTCACCACTTAGTAAGTTTCAATTAGGCCACTCCTCATTCTTCTGAATTCTAGAGAATACAAGCCCAGACCCATCCTGCTCTAGAGGAGGGTTTACCAACCGCAGCTGAAGGTTGAACAGCAAAAGCAAAATACAGACAGTTTAAACAGCCTGTGATTCCTCTTCTGAATCAATTTTCCAGTTTTCTTCCTGCACGTTTAATATGGAATACATTTATTAAATCACTCCCACACAGCCTCGGGGATCCCCGATGATTACACCGCTCTGCTCTAAGTAAGAACCGACTCCAGTGCTGCACTTCGAACAAACACCCCGCGGCTCCGCATGCACATCTCAATCAACAAATTAAATGAGCCGTGAGGGACGGTGAGCAGACGGGAACCTGGAATCTCTGCCGTGTGCAGTTTTCCTGGGGATATGCAGTCTCCCAGGAACATCTGTGTTGTCAAGCGTCTACCTGCATCAGACCAACATTACTCTGCCTTGGGATTGTCTGCAACTCGACTGGTGTACCCGCACTGCCCACTGCACAGGCCCGGGGAAGCGCGCACTGCCGACTGCACTGGCCCAGGGAAGCGCGCGCTGCCCACTGCACTGGCCCAGGGAAGCGCGCGCTGCCCACTGCACTGGCCCAGGGAAGCGCGCGCTGCCCACTGCACTGGCCCAGGGAAGCGCGCGCTGCCCACTGCACTGGCCCAGGGAAGCGCGCGCTGCCCACTGCACTGGCCCAGGGAAGCGCGCGCTGCCCACTGCACTGGCCCGGGGAAGCGCGCACTGCCGACTGCACTGGCCCGGGGAAGCGCGCACTGCCGACTGCACTGGCCCAGGGAAGCGCGCACTGCCGACTGCACTGGCCCGGGGAAGCGCGCACTGCCGACTGCACTGGCCCGGGGAAGCGCGCACTGCCGACTGCACTGGCCCAGGGAAGCGCGCGCTGCCCACTGCACTGGCCCGGGGAAGCGCGCACTGCCGACTGCACTGGCCCGGGGAAGCGCGCACTGCCGACTGCACTGGCCCAGGGAAGCGCGCACTGCCGACTGCACTGGCCCGGGGAAGCGCGCACTGCCGACTGCACTGGCCCGGGGAAGCGCGCACTGCCGACTGCACTGGCCCAGGAAAGTGCGCACTGCCGACAACACTGGCCCAGGGATGTCTCCACTGCTCTGTACCTGTACCAGGTGCTCCGGTTTCCTACCACAGTCCAAAGACGTACTGGTTGGTAGGTTAAGTGGTCACTGTAAATTGTCCAGTGATTAGGCTACGGTTAACTCAGGGGTTGCTGGGTGGCCCAGCCTGAGGGTCTGGAAGGGTCTCCCATTCCGTGTTGTATCTCGTTAAAATAAATAAGAGATCAGCCATGATTTTAGTAAATGGGGAGGAGGGGCTGAATGGCGTACTGCTGAATAAGTGAATAGCTTTCAAAGTTCAACATAAATTTTATTTTCAGAGTATACATATGTCAGCTCTGCTCTAGAATTTACAAAGAAAAGTGCAAAAAACAAAAAAAAACAACAAAATCCAGTGAGCGGCAGCAGTTCTGTGGGCAAAAACGGCTTGTTAACGGGAGAGGTCAGAGGAGCCTGGCCGGACTGGTTCCAGGTCACAGGAAGTGACATTAGCTCACTTAACCACACATCACAACAGCGGCGTGCAGAAGAGCATCCCTGAACGCACAACACCTGAAACCTCGAAGTGGATGGGCTACAGCAGCAGAAGACCGCAAAATATACCCCCAGTGTAAAGTGGCCACTGGATGCAAATGCAAGCTCTTGTTGCACTTGGCATCCGAATGCCTCACAGAGATGGGATCGGGGGTGCTGAATCTTACCATCCACCCTCCCCCGCCCCCGCCCACCCCCTCAATTCATCCCAATTTCATTATTCGTCTCTACCGCCCACATAAAGATCTGTGGGCAGATCCGTCATCCCATTCTGCTACACCAGAGCCGCCTCCAGCCCCACACAACCTTGCCTGACCCAGAGACCTGCTGATGAACCAAGACTCCGGGTGTTGGCTGGACTATCTCACCTCTTGGCCCCCCACCCCCCACCCCACCGAGAAGAAGGGGTGAGATGGCGGACGTTGCGGAGAATAATGTGGGCGCTGATTGGGGTGGTGGGTAAGGACAAGAGGAACTCTATCACTACTAAGGCGGCAGGAAGACAGGGTGAGCGTGGATGGCCGGGAAATGGAAGCGATGCCGGCGAGGGTAGCATCAAATCCTTACGGGGCCGGGCGGGGTGAGGAAGGGGCAGAACAAATTAAGCTGCAGGTGCTAGAGTCGGCAATAAGCAGAAAGTGCTTTAAGAACCCAGCCAGTCCAGCAGTGTCTGTGGAAGAAGCAGAGGGAATGGATCGGGGAAAGATGTTCCTCCTGATTGAGGAGTCCACAACTGGGGTCACCCTCTCAGAAATAAGAGGGAAGAAAGACCGGGGAAAATATCCAAGCTGGGGCAGGGGGAGGGTTAATCCTTGGGATTCTCCAACCCAGAGAAGCCTGGGTCATTTTAATTCATTCGAAACAGATGTCCAAGTGTTGGGGGAGATGGAAGGGTAGGGAAAAGTGATGCTGAGGTGGAAGATCAACCTCCAGCAGACTAGAGGGGCCGAATGGCCTACTACTGCTAGTAGTATTACCGCTGACAGCCCTCGGGTGGGGAGTGAACCATGCGTCAAAAATCCACCAATCTAGAGATTCCGATCGGCTCAACGGGCAGGGGCAGGTGGGAACGGAGTGTTCCCATGCAAAGCGGCCGAGATAAGAGACGGACCCACAGATTCATCAATATGCAAGCGCTGCAGCAGGCAGAGGGGGAGGAGGGAAGATGGAGGTCCCCAGACCCTCGGGGGAGGGGGGAGCGAGAGTAAGGAGATCCCTCTGCCAAGCCGTACCTTTCTTGCTACCCTCTGAATTTTGAGCTTGATGTTTATCTCAACCGCCCCCCCCCCCTTTCTGAGGAAGATTCCCCCTCGCCTCCTCTGTGCAAGATTAACCCCCTCCCCTTCTGAGCAAAATTCCCACTCGCCTCCTCAGAGGAAGATTAATCCTCCTCCCTTCCTGAGGAAGATCCCCCCCCCCTCGCCTAGTCAGAGGAAGATTAATCCCCCTCCCCTCCTGAGGAAGATTCCCCCTCGCCTAGTCAGAGGAAGATTACTCCCCCTCCCCTCCTGAGGAAGATTCCCTCCTCGCTTCCTCAGAGGAAGATTAACACCCTCCTAAGGAGAATTCCCCCTTCCATCCCCTCTAGTTTACTCACAGTCACCGGGCGGAGAGCGGGGTCACCACCGACGCTGGGAATTCCTGGCGCGGAGCTGGGGGGAGACCCCGGGATTCGCGGCGCGCCAGCCGCCGGAGCCCCCGCCTCGACACGAGGTGATTCGCCGCGACGGGGGAGATCCCGGGGCTGCCGCGTCGATCACCAGCAGAGAGAAATCCCGGCCACCGGGAACACCCAGTCCGAAGCGAAAACAAACGGGGGAGGGGGGGTGGAATAATTCCCGGGAAGCACGGCTAATTTTGCCGGGATTCCGTGAAACCACGGGGGATTCCCAGGGAATGTGTGACACAGCGGAGCGTTAGCGAGCACCGCGCAGTGGGGACCGTGTCAGAACAGGTTGTAGGAAGCGGTGTGAAATTATTAATTGAACGCACGGAACAGACTGACAGCCCCAGCACTACCGTAAAACCTGGCGTATATGGCGCTCCTTGCAGTCGGGATTCCCCCGCTTGCGTCTCGGCACCACCCCTGGGCTATCTGGAACAGAAAAAAACACCGAAGAAACTCGGCGCTTCCCTCCATCGCGACTGAGGGATAGATTGGTAATTGGATTACTCTCCAGAGAGACGGTGAAAAGCTTCTGTCTGCGTGCCATGCAGACAAATCACTCCATGTACGGGGAGCCATTCCACAGGCAGACCCAAGCCCTGAGTAAATTTATTATCAAGGTATATTCAGTTCCTTGCGGGTAAATCCGAGGAACGCGATAGAATCAATGAAACAGGACAAACAGCCAATGTGTAAAAGACAAGCAGGTACAAAAGGAAAAATAATAAATAGATAGATGGAGATGGAGTGTGTTGGTGTGTGGCCAAGTGGTTAAGGCGTTCATCTAGTGATCTGAAGGTCGCTAGTTCGAGCCTTGGCTGAGGCTTCGTGTGTGTCCTTGAGAAAGGCACTTAACCACACATTGCTCTGCGACCACACCAGTGCCGAACTGTATGGGTCCTAATGCCCTTCCCTTGTCTGACAGACAGACATACTTTATTGATCCCAGGGGAAATTGGGTTTCCTTACAGTCACAACAACCAAGAATAGTGTAGAAATATAGCAATATAGAACCATAAATAATTAAATAATAAGAAGTAAACATTGGACAACGTCGGTGTCGTGGAGGGGGGAGACTTGCAGCTTGGGCAACTGCCTGTCTTCCATTTAAAAAAAAACCCTTGCCCAGGCTTGCGCCCTGGAAACTTTCCAAGGCGCAAATCCATGGTCTATCGAGACTAACTGAGGCCTACTACAGAGATGGAGAACCTATGGAGTCCTTGAAAATGAATCCAGAGGTCATGGGAACGTGTCGGGGAAGAGGCGAGTGAAGTTATTCCCTTTTTCCAAGAGACTCGCGGTTGAGGAGTAGTTACTGTTCCTGAACCTGGAGGGGCGGGTCCTGAGGCACCAGCGAGAAGAGAGCATGTCCCGCATGGCGGGGGTTCCATGATGGGAGGGAGAAAGCCAGTTCAAAGTGCAAAGTTAAAAGTGCAATTTATCATCAGAGTACATACATGTTATCACATACAGCCCTGAGATTATTGGAGTATAAAAGTTGCATTGTTTGCTGTGTAACCAAAACTATGTAGTCAGCTTTGTGTTTGCTATTTGCTATGCATGTATCCAATTTAGTAGGAGAATGAAACCTCTGTATTGTCTCTGTACTATTGAACACATCAGTGACTTAAGAATGTTGCCAAATAAGAAGATAATGGGGTGTTAATGAGAGGCTAGCTAAGAGATGTAGATTAGAACATGATTAAGTTAATGGGTAGAAACAATAGTGGCTGATAACTAGTGATACACAACTGTAGACCGATTGGATATGCTAATGCAACTAAACCAGGAGATTGCTATTAAAAATGCTATGTACAAGGATCGGTGGGCAGTCAGCGACTAGCTCAATGACTGTCTCAGCTTTGATTTGCAAATTAAAGTTTAACACTTCTTGAAGAATCTTCTGCGTCTCCTGGTCATGTGTGGGGCACGAGAAACCACGACAAGATTCTTCTACCTGCGGGCATACTCAGTAGATCTATAGAACAGTAACTGTAAACAGGCTAAATGGACAACAAACCGTGCAAATGCAGGTATAAATAAATAGCAATAAATAACGAGCATGAAATAACAAGATATAAGAGTCCTCAAATTGGTGTAGTTATCCCCTTTTGTTCAAGAGCCTGATAGTTGAGGGGTAGTAACTGTTCCTGAACCTGGTGGTGCGAGTCCTGAGGCTCTTGTACCTTCTACCTGATGGCAGCAGCGAGTACATGGCCTGGGTGGTGAGGATCTTTGATGATGGATGCTGCTTTCCTATGGCAATGTTTCATGTAGATGTGCTCAATCGTTGGGAGGGTTTTACCCGTGACGTACTGAGCTGAATCCACTACCTTTTGTAGGATTTTCCACTCAAAGGCATCGGTGTTCCCATACCAGCCCGGAATGCAGCCAATCAGCACACATCTATAGAAGTTTGCCAAGGTTTTCGACGAAATGCTGAATCTCCGCTGACTCCTCACAACATCGAGGTGCTGCCGTGCTTTCTTCACAATTACCGTAGATGTCGGATTATAAGCCGCTACTTTTTTCCCATGCTTTGAACAGCATTGAACATAGCGGCTTATAATAAGGTGCGGCTAATAGAAGGTTTTTTTCCCATGCCGCCAAAACATTTTGCCTCGTAACAGTAGACCAATAAAATTGATGAGTAGTTCACAGAGGTCCAATGAAATTGTATGATAAATCAAGCGCACTTCACAAATTATTGTAAATCAGCCATTTGTACTCACCCTCATCAACATGGAAAACACTCGAAGAAAAGCATATGATGCAGCTTTTAAGTTAAAGGCAATCAATCTGGCGGTTGAACAAGGAAATCGAGCTGCTGCGCGTAATCTTGGCATACATGAATCGATGGTGAGACGGTGGAGATTTAATTTGGGACTGCCGCTTCAGGTCAGGAATGGCTCACGTGATATTAGACAGCAGTACAAGGGAGGGAGGGAGCGAAACTGAGGATTCCGCTGCACCGAAACTGCTAGCGATTCAGTAAACAAAAAAACAGTAAAACTCGTGTGTGAATGGTATCGGGCCAATAAGGACACAAGTGTCCGATGTTACCAAATACCGGTAGGTATAACAAAGTTTAGCCTTACCAAATATGTGTAGCGAGGGTTTGGTTTGGGGGAAAAAGGAGTATAAATAAGAGCAGAATGTAAGGGGAAGGCAAAACGCGTTCTGCAATAAAGCCACGCTGCACTGTAATCCGGTGTTGGTTGTCTCTCTTCCAAAACGAACACAGGGCAGAATTTGAAGCCCAACACGTGTAATATCTTTCTGTGTAAATATCTCATATTACAAGCGGCCGAAAATCCGGTGCACCGAAAATCCGGTCCGCCGGAAATCCAGTGCGCCGAAAATCCGGTCCGCCGGAAATCCAGTGCGCCGAAAATCCGGTCCGCCGGAAATTCGGTGCGGCCTAAAATCCGATGCGGCCTGTATAATTAAAAAATTGATTTTATTTCTAAAATTAGAGCCAGCGGCTTTTAATCAGGTGCGCTCTGTAGTCCGGAATCTACGGTAGATTTCTATGAGGATCCAGGTCAGGTCCTCTGTGACAGTGATACCCAGGAATTTAAAGTTTCAGACCCTCTCTGCTTTTGATCCTCCGATGATTACTGGCTCATGGACCTCTAGTTTCCCTGTCCTGAAGCCTACAATCAGTTCCTTGGTCTTGTTGACATTGAGTGAGAGGTTGTTATTACCACCACTCATCCGAATTTTCAATCTCCCTCCTAAATGCTGATTCATCACCACCTTTGACACAGCCCACAACAGTGGTGCCATCAGCAAACTTGTATATAGGATTGGAGCAATTCTTAGCCACACAGTCATAGGTGTGAAGTGCGTAGACCAAGGGGCTAGGTACACACCCCTGGGGTGCTTCTGTGCTGATAGAGATTGAGGGGAGATTTTTTTACCTATCCAAACTGACTGGGGTCTACAAGTGAGGAAATCCAGGATCCAATTCCACAAGGGGGTATTGAGGCCCAGGTCTTGGAGTTTACTGATTAGTCTTGAGGGGATGGTGGTGTTAAATGTTGAGCTGTAATCGATGAAGAGCATCCTGATGTATGCGTCTTTGCTGTCCAGATGTTCCAGGGTTGTGTGAAGAGCCAAGGAGATGGCATCTGCTGTGGACCTGTTGCTCAGGTAGGCGAACTGGAGTGGACCCAAGTCACCACTCAGACAGGAGCTGATAGGCTTCAACACCAGCCTCTCAAAATACTTCTTCACTGCGGATATAAGTGCCACTGGGCGACATCACACTCTTGGGCACCAGTGCGATTTGAAGCCTGTTTGAAACGGGTGGGTATCACACACCGCCAGAGTGAGAGTTTGAAAATATCTATGAACAAACCAGCCAGTTGGCCGGCACAGGTCTTCAATACATGGCTAGGTACACCTTCTGGACTGGATGCTTTCTTGGATTCACTCTCTTGAAGGCAGTCTGTTCGTCATCTTCAGGTACTGAGACCAAAGGATCCTCGGGAGGCATGGGGGTGCCCAATGATTCCTCCCTGTTCTGGTGGTCAAAGTGAGCACAGAAGGCATCAAGCTCATCCAGAAGCAAAGCTCTGCTGTCCCCTGTGTCACAAGAGTTAACTTTGCAGGAGGTTAGGACATCCAATCCCTGCCACAGCTTGTCGAGCATCCCTCGTTGATCCCAGTCTAGTCCAGAACCTCCACTTCACCCGTGAGATGGCTTCCTGGAGGTCATACTTGCACCTCTTGTAGTATTCTTGACCTCCAGACTTGAATGCCACTAATCTGACTCCCAGCAGGTTCCGGATTTCATTGTTCATCCAGGGCTTCCGATTGGAGAAAGCCCAGAACGATTTCATGGGGACACACTCATCCACAGCTGATTTAATAAAGTCCGTTGTGATCCTCAGATGAGTTCTTGAACACGGCCCAGACCACTGACTCAAGGTAATCCCGTAACCGTATAAAGAGGGGAGGGAAGGCAGTGGAGCAGGAACAGATTCAACAACCCATGGACTCATTTCGAAGGACTCTACAATTCATGTTCCCGGTAGTTATTGTTTATTTATTATTTTGGTTTTTTTTTCCTTTCTGTATTTGAACAGCTTGCCATCTTCTTCACATTGAAAAAAAGATGTGAGGTAATTTCATTTAAACGTATCGAATCCTGGGGTGGCACCACTGTAAATGCTGAATGTTTCCCCTTATGGGACAATCTAGAAGTAGGGGGCACAATTTCAGAAGGGTGAATGCATTCCCACTGTCAACCTATGGAATCCTCTACCCAGGAAGCTGCAGAGGCTGAATCACATTCAAGGCAAGATAGAGTTCTGCTCCTCAGGGTGATATGAAGGGGTATAGTGAACAGGCACAAAAGCTGAGAGAGCAAGATCTAATCAACCGCGATCTTGTCGAAGAGTGGAGCAGGCTCTTGGGGCTAAGCAGCCAATGCAATCATCCTCCTCGTTCTTATGTGCTTCTCTTCAGCAGTCAGGGGAAGGAAACACAGAACGTGTAAAATGGAAAGCGGTCAGACAATATAGATTGCATCACACCTGAGCGATCACAATTATTCATTCACCCTACGGTATTTCCTATACTGAAAGTGGCTTGGAACGTCTCCAGTTATTGATTCGGGAGTCTGTTAGAATTGGCAATGGCCAAGCAATCAGTTACAGAGTGTTGTCCTATTAAAGGCAGCTACTCATAAGAACACTGATGACAGCACTGGGGTCTCGCCGTTGGTGAGAATACCAGCAATTTGCTTCAGTAACTCAGATGGACTGGGAAATGTAGTCAGATTATGGATCTCACACTTGGCTGATACAAAGATCTTATATTCCTGGCATCGCCACTGGGTTCAGAAGTCCTCCATCTCTACCCATACATATTCAATTTGGAGATTCCACATCCCAAAGTTCAAAGTAAATTTATTATCAGACGTATGTACATATACTATCCCGAGGTTCATTTTCTTGTGGGTTTTCAGAGTAGATACAAAAGAAATACAATAGAATCAACGAAAAAACTACACACAAAAAAAGACAAACAGCCAACGTGCCAAAGACAACAAACTGTGCAAATACAAATAAATAATATTGAGAACATAGATCTCATATATCTAGAGAGAGAGAGAGAGAGACACACACACATATAGATATTTATGTGTGTGTATATAGAATCTCTAAATTTAATATGTGTGTTCTATTTATATGTATTGAACACACATATTCAATTTAGAGATTCTATATCAACAAGAAATCCCAGAATCTTTTAAACACAAAAAAATTGTATATATTATCCAGCTAAAGATTCCACGTTCTCAAGCTATGTGTTGATTTATTTATTTAGAGATATAGAGTGGAATAGGCCCTTCTGGCCCTCTGAGCTGTACCGCCCAGTAACCCACAATTCAGCCCGAGCCTAATCACGGGGCAATTTTCAATGCCCGATTAACCTACCAACCGGTTCGTCATTGGACTGTTGGAGGAAAGCGAAGCACCCGGAGGAAACCCACACGGGGAAGTCGTACAGACTCCTTACAGGGGACGGCTGGGTTTGAACCCCAAACTCTGACGCCCCGGAGCTGCAATATTGTCGTGCTAACCACTATGTAATCCACAGTTATGGATTACTAGGCAGTAAGGTAGAGCTGCTGGCTCACAGCTCCAGCGACATGGGTTCAATCCTGATCTCGGGTGCAAGTTGTACGTGAGGTTTACACAGATTCTCCTGGTGACCCCATGGACTATCCTCCCAGATGTTCCAGTTTCCTCCCACGTGCAGGCTGATAGGGTAATTACTTACTGAAAATTGTCCCTGCTGTGCAAGTGATTGGAAATCAGTAGATTTATTAGGACTACAACTTCATGTATACACCACAACTTTCAGTACATTTCTTGCCCAGGTAGGGAAGCCAAAAAATAATTGGGTTTAAAGTAGCCTTCAGAGCAAAGGATAGAACAGGTGAAACCGTTCACATGCCCAAAGGAAGGAAAAACTGGTCAGACAAAGCTGGAACTATGAGGTCTATAAGACTGGAACTATGAGGTCTATAAGGTCTATGAGGTCTATAAGAACAATTAAGACAATTAAAACAAATAAAGAAAAATGAATTTTAACGAATATCAGGTCCTGAATGCAGTAGAAACCAGGCTGGGTACTTTGATCTAACCAACAAAGGCAATGGAAAAGAAGAGGAAAGGATTCCCGGATAGCATAATCCAAAAAAAATACATAAATAAAACATAAAAGAGTCCAAAGAAATAGTGGGGTCCTTTAGGGGCAAGGGAAGAGGGGGAGTTACTGAAACTGAATGGCAAGTTAATCTTCTCTCCATTGTGCTGAGGTGATTTGAAGCTCTGATGCCTGTGTACTGATTCTCACTAATTCCTGCTTACCCATTATCTCTGTGCCAGTTGACAGCGCTGGCTCTTAGCTAGAGCAATGACATTTCTCATCCTTGCTTACAGATCTCTCCAAGTTCTGGCTCTTCCCCATCTGTCTCTGAAACCTTCTCCATCCCTTTAACCCCTCCTCTAATTAGAACATATAGAACATAGAACAGCAGAGTACAGGCCATTCGGCCCACTGTGTTGTGCCGACCCTTTCACCTACTCCATGATCAATCTAACCCTTCCTTCTTACATTTTTTCCTCCACCCACGTGCCTACCTCAGAGTCTGTTAAATGTCCCGATATATCTGCCTCTACCTCCACCCCTAGAGGTCACTCAATGTCAGCGTGACTTACAAGCTGATTATTGACTTCAGGAGGAAACCAGAAGTCCATGAGTCAATCCTCAATGGGGGGAATCAGGGGTGGAGAGGGTCATAAACTTTAATTTCCTCTGTGTTATTATTTCAGAGGATCTATACCGGGACCAGCGCCTAAGTGGCATTACAAAGACAGAGTGGCAGTGCCTCTGCTTTCTTAGATGTTTGCAAGGATTTGGCATGTCATTTAAAACTTCCTCAAACTTTTATAGAAGTGCGGTGGAGAGTATATTGACTGGTTGCATCACAGCCTGGTATGGAAACACCAATGGTCTTGAATGGAAAGTCCTACAAAAAGTAATGGATGTCGCCCAGTCCATCAAGGGTAAAGCCCTCCCAACCGCTAAGCACATCCATATGAAACACTGGCACAAGAAAGCAGCATCCATCATCAGGGATCCCCACCACCCAGGCTAGTCTCTTTTCTCGCTGCTGCCATCAGGTAGAAGGTACAGGAGCCTCAGGTCCCACACCACCAGGTTCAGGAACAGTTACTACCCCTCAACCATCAAATGCTTGAACCAAAGGGGATAACTTCACTTAATCTCACTTATTCCAACACTGCACTGTTACCACAACCTATTATCTCACTTTCAAGTACTCTTCACCTCATGTTTTTGATATTTATTGCAGTATTAGTGTTATTATTTCACCGTTTTTGTTACACACACACCCACACACACACACACACACACACACACACACTCACTCACTCACTCTCCCCTAAATTTTCCTTCCAACACCATAAAGTCATAAACACAAGAAAGTCTGTGGATGCTGGAAATCCAAAGCAACACACACAAACTGCTGGAGGAACTCAGTAGGTCAGGCAGTATCAATGACGATGAATAAACAGCCGATGTTTTGGGCCATTCTTCAGGACTGGAAGGAAAGGGGGGGATGGTGCCAGAATAAAAATGGGGGGAGGCAGGGGAAGGAGGCCAGCTGGAGGGTGATAGGTGAAACTACGTGGGTGAGAAAAGTAAAGGGCTGGAGAAGAAGGAAACTGATAGGAGAACAGAGTGGACCATAGGAGAAAGGGAAGGAGGTACACCTCCTTGTAATGACTATTTCCGCCCTGGGAAAACATGTCTTTGACTTTCCGCTCAATCTATGCCTCATCATCTTGTACACCTTTATCAAGTCACTGTTCATTCCTTCTTTTCTCCAAAAAGAAAAGCTCTAGCTCTCTCATCCTATCCTCATGAGACACGTTCACCAATCCAGCTTTCTCATTCCAGTCTTTTGCTCCTCACCCTTGCATCTAATCTCTCCGCCAACGATGGTCTAGCATGCAGCTCTTTGGTAATCACTTGGTCAGCTCCCCTAATATTCGCTGACATTAATTTCTGATTGATAAGGCACCAGGGAGCCACTCAGGAACATAATGCCAGATTAATGATGCAAGAGCATGATAGATGTTACTGCTTTATATGTGCCTTCGGGATGGGGGTGATGGTGCTAGTGCCTTTAAGAAAGAATTTAGAGATATTGATCAGATGAAAATAGAAGACAAGGAGGTCCTAAATGAAAAATCAGAAAAACGTATAACTTGCTGAAAATTTGACAGTAAGAGCTGAGAGCACTGAGGTGGAGAGAGAAACAGAATTAAAGGCTCAAGTTAGAAATCCTTCTGCAGAATTGGGGCCACAAAAGCTTGGTAACATAGAGATTACGACACCTGATCCAGACAGTCCGAGTCCTGGATCAGTTTGGGAAAGGAAGATGCAGGGAACTGAAAGGTATGGAGGCGGATAAGCCAGCTGGACCAGATGGTGTACACACCAGAGTTCTGAAAGGGTGACTGAAGAGATTGCGGAGGCACTAGTAATGATCCTTCAAGATTCGCCAGATTCTGGAATGGTTCCGGAGGACTGGGAAATTGCAAATGTCACTCCAGTCTTCGAGAAGGGAGCGAGGCAGATGAAAGGAAACTATAGGCCAGTTAGTCTGACCTCAGTCGTTGGGAAGATGTTGGAGTCGATTATTAAGGATGAGGTCTCAGGGGACTTGGAGGCACATGATAAAATAGGTCATAAGTCAGCATGGTTTCCTCAAGGGAAAATCTTGCCCGACAAATCTGTTGCAAAGCTTTGAAGAAATAACAAGCAGGATATACAAAGGAGAATCGGTTGATGTTGTGGACTTGGACTTTCAGAAGGCTTTTGACAAGTTGCCATACATGAGGCTGCTTAACAAGCTACCAGCGCATGTACTACAGGAAAGATTCTAGCACGGTAAAGCAGTGGCTGATTGGCAGGAGACAAAGAGTGGGAATAAAGGGAGCCTTTTTCTGGCCGGCTGCCAGTGACTAGCGGTGTTCCACAGGGACCAATTCATTTTTTTACAGTCTATGTCAATGATTTAGATGATGGAATTGATGGTTTTGTTGCAAAATTTGTAGATGATATGAAGATGGAGGGGCAGGTAATTTTGAGGGAGCAGGGAGGTTACAGAAGGAAAGACAGTAAACACAAAGTACACTGCAGATGCTGTGGTCAAAGCAACATGTTCAACACGCTGGAGGGACTCAGCAGGTCGGGCAGCATCCGTGGAAACGAGCAGTCAACGTTTCAGGCCCTGACGAAGGGTCTCGGCCTGAAACGTTGACTGCTCGTTTCCATAGAAGGACAGACAGATCAGGAGAATGGGCAAAGAAATGAAAGGGTTGACTATTCTCCAAGTGGAGAGAAAATACAGAAATCTGAGGTGCAGAAGGTCATGGGAGTCCTTGTGCAAGATTCCCTAAAAGTTAAATTTCAGGTTGAGTCTGTGGTGAGGAAGGCATTCATTTCAAGAGGGCTAGAATACAAAAGCAAGGATATAATGCTGAGACTTTATAAAGTGCTGGTGAGGCCTCACTTGGAGTATTGTGAGCAGATTTCGGCCCCTTATCTTAGAAGGATGAGCTGAAACTGGGGAGGGTTCAAAGGAGGTTCCAGGATTGAATAGTTTGTCAAATGGAGAGCCTTTGATAGCTCTGGACCTATATTCACTAGAATTCAGAAGAATGAAGGGTGACCTCAATTAAACCTATTGAATGTTGAAAGGCCTTAAAAGAGTGGAGAGTCTAAGACCAGAGAATATAGTCTCAGAATAGAGGGGAGGCCTTTTAGAACAGAAATGAAGAGGAATTTCTTTAGCCAGAGAGAGAGGTGAATCTTATCACAGGCAGCTGCAGAGGCCAAATCTTTATGTATATTTAAGGCAGAGGGTGATAAATTCTTGATTGGTCAGGGCATGAAGGGATACGGGGAGAAGGCAGGAGATTGGGGCTGAGAGGAAAAGTGGATCAGCCGTGATGAAAAGGCAGAGCAGACTCGATGGGCCAAACGGGCCTAATCCCACCCCTACATCTTACGGTCTTATGGAAACGGGCTCTGTAAAAAAAATCCTTCAGAACTTTCAGGTGGAAGCAGAGGACTAAATGATATAATGACTGAAATGTTAATACTCTGCTGCAAAGGAGGGGGAAGAGTCAGAAATCTAGCTGGTCAGTCCAGTCTCAGCTCCAATCACATCCACAAAGCTTAAAGTCATACATGCCTGTTTAGAAACATGAAAATTTCATCCGCTCACTTTCTGACACGTTGTAAACGATCTATAAACTAATCCAAAACAACGCGTCCGAAACTCACACCTTCCACGACAAGGACAGGACAACAAGTGAAATGGAAGGCCAGGACCCGAAAGTTTCACATGACACACCAGCTCCAGACTCGACAATAAATTTCTTGCTTCCTCATCGACCGATCCGACAAGATGTCCACCGGAAACTCTGAAGTAAGGTGACGTGCTAGAAATGGTCAATATCGCATCTCACTCCGGAAAATATCCATTTTCTGCTGCATATTCCTGAACGGAAGAGCCTTGTGTGACTGAAACGCCAACAGTCTATGCATTGGCAAGGCAGGGAAGTGGAAGGAAGACCCCCTTCCCTCTCTGACGTCAGCACTGCTATGTACACCATCTACACGGAGCAGTGACATAGGACTGCAGCTTCCATCATCAAGGACCCCCCCCATCCAGGCCATGATCTTTCCTCACTGCTACCAAAAGGAGGGAGGTTCAGGAACAGTTATTACCCTTCAGACATTAGGCTCCTGAACCAGCATGTGGGTGACTTAACTCACCTCAAATCTGATTCCAGAACCTATGGACTCACTTTCAAGGACCCCCCCCCCAACTCATATTCTCAGTAACATATATTGACTTACTTATTTATTAATATTATTTTGTACGAGGGGTGATTGATAAGTTCGTGGCCTAAGGAGTCCGTTTTAGAAAACCTAGCACATTTATTTTTCCTACATTTACACACTTGGTCCAGCGGTCGTGGAGCATACGGATCCCTTCTTTGTAGAAGTCGGCGTCTTGGACCTCCAGAAGTGTCCACAGCAGGGGTGATTGATAAGTTTGTGGCCTAAGGTAGAAGGAGATGAGTTATTAACTTCAAACTTTCTGCGTTATCACTCAAAGAGTTGACCTGCATGTGCATCTAACGAGAGCTGTATAACTCATCTCCTTCTACCTTAGGCCACGAATTTACCAATCACCTCTGCTGTGGACCACCTGGAGGTGCAAGACGCTCTCGTTACATGCACGTGCAGTTCAACTCTTTGAGTGATTATGCAGAAAGTTTGAAGTTAATAACTCATCCCCTTCTACCTTAGGCCACAAACTTATCAATCACTCCTGCTGTGGACACTTTCTGGAGGTCCAAGACGCCGACTTCTACAAAGAAGGGATCCGTATGCTCCACAACCACTGGACTAGGTGTGTAAATGTAGGAGGGGACTATGTTGAAAAATAAATGTGCTAGGTTTTCTAAAATTGACTCCTTCTACCTTAGGCCATGAACTTATCAATCACCCCTCGTATTTGCACATTTTATCTTCTTTTGTACGTTGGTTCCTTCTCAGTCTGCATGGGTAGCTCTTCATTGATTCTATCGAATTTCTTTGTTCCGTTTTGAATGCCTGCATGAAGATGAATCTCAGGGTTACTCTGATAACAAATTCACTTTGAACTTTACACTTCCCGGCTCTGGTGAAGCTCTCGCAAAGAGACCCACTGGAAAAGACCAAGGGAACGAAGCCATATAACCCAGCAGCATGTGGATGCGAAGGGTCTCGGGGACCCCAAATTGGATGGGAAGCTCCACTTTAAAGCTTCCTTTATAAACCAATATTACTAGTCCGTCAATGGCAAAGCCCTCCCCACCACTGAGCACATCTGCACGATAACGCTGTCGCAGGAAAGCAGCTTCCATCATCAGGGACCCCCACCATCGAAAGTTTGTGCTCTCCTCTCGCTGCTGCCATCAGGAAGAAGGTACAGGAGCCTCAGGATTCACACCACTATGTTCAGGAGGAGCAGCTACTACCCCTCAACCATCAGGCTCTGGAACCAAAGGGGATAATTGCACTCAACTTCACTTAAAATGTTCCCACAACCTATGGACTCACTTTCAAGGACTCTTCATCTCATGTTCTGTTTATTTATTTATTATTGTTATTTCCTTCTTTTTGTATTTGCACAGTTTGTTGCCTCTTGCACACTGGTTGAACGCCCAATTTGGGTGGTCTTTCTTTGATTCTGTTATGATTCAAAAGGCGGTTCAAGATGGCGGCGCGACACAGCTTGCAGCAGCCACTCCGGAGCTGATATGTTATTTGTTAAGCCGGGGTGCCGTGCGCAATCCTAATCTAATGAAAAACGGACGTGGAAGCACAGAGCACGGGAGGAACATCTGGAAATCTACAGGAGGACCCTCTTCGTTGCTGCTGCTGCTGTGAGGCCCGGGTCTCTGCTGAGAAGAACAGGCCCCCAGTCCTCAGGGTCGCATTGCCAGTGGCCGTTGGCGGGGGCATCTTAATACGCTCAGCAGAGGATGGTGCTCGGAGAAGCTGTGCCGGAGGGGATGGTCGTCGGCTCGGAGGTTCGACAGACTCGGAGTCCGCTGCGGTCAGGTCGCTTTCGGTGTGTGCTGTGTCTGCGAGGCTGGGTTCAACGGAGCTTTCATTGTGTGCTGCGTCTGCGAGGCTGAGTCGGGCGGCACCATGGAAGTCCATAGCGGGGGTATTCTCTTCTGTCGCCTGTGTGAGATGACGAGTCAAATTGGAACCCTGAGGACTTGTGGAAACTGTGTGGTGGTTTCTTTCGAACTTATAGTCTTTTAACATCTTTGGACTATTTTTACTGTGTCCATGGTCTGTTTTTTTTATCAAATTATGGTACTGTTTGCACTGTTGTAACTATATGTTGTAACTATGTGGTTTTGTGCAGGTCTTGTAGCTTTAGTTTTTGGTCTTGTTTTGTCTGGTGGGATTGGAGCTCCTTTCCGGGGAACGCGCTAAGACGGTAGCGCGATATTAATAGGCAGCAGCCTCTCCGGACTCTGGATTTGGGGATTGCCAAACGTTATGTGGATTTTCTGGTGTAGTCTGTTTCATCGTGTGCTTTTGTGATATCATTCTGGAGGAACGTTGTCTCATTTTTTAAACTGCATTGCATTTGTGGTTTCTAAATGACAAAAAAACTGAATCTGAATTCTATAGATTGAGTACGCCCACAAGAAAATGAATCTCAGGGCTGCATATATGAACTTTGATAATAAGATTTACTTTGAACTTTATTGGGCTGAAAATAGTCCAGTCCCGCCTCAGACACATGCGAAGCTGGTCAGCACTGCATATTACAGTTGATATTGTTAGCAGCAGGCTGGTGTTTTGCTAGGAGGAACCAAGCTTTGGTCATTACGCTCGAGTGTGCTTTCATAATTGAACGCCTTCTCTTAAGAGAGATTGCTCCAAATTCAGCCACCGAACCACCTCAAGCATTTGCTGTTGCTGTTTGTGACCGTCTGTTTCCGACGCGCGTAGCGCTCGCAATCAATTGCCTCGGGAGCAGAGAGAAAGCTGGAAGCCAGTGCGAGGAAGTGTTTCAGCTCCGTGTGTTCATTAACCAGAATGACTCTGGCCTGCCACAGAGAGGGTCACTCACCTCCACCTCCACACCACCAGCCCCCAAATGCATCAACACCATCATTAAAGAGTGCTCTTCATTAATATTCATCGGGTGGGAGGATAGACAATCATGCGAAAACAGGCTCTCATTTTCCATGCTATCATAGGCTATCTCTAATGTATTTTAAGAGCCTCTTCTTATAATTAACATTATTGGAACTCATCTAAAAACCTTACATTATGAACACACTACAATCCATTATCTGCGTTCCCAGCAGCACTGTGCCACTTATAAGACAGGGCTAGAAATATCAGGAAACACCATTACTGCCAGCACAGAACGGAGGTTTCATCAAGCAATATGTCCCTATCCATCCAATTTTGCTAAGCTCACTGTTTTGGGTTATAAAGTCCAAAACATAGTTTTTATTTATTTTGCGTGGAATCATCCTTCTGACTTTTTGAACCGTGCTGCCCAGCAACCCTGATTTGACCTTAAGCATAACCACTGGACAATTTACAATGACCGTTCACCTATTGGGCCGGCCGATGGCGTAGTGGGATCTACACCAGACTTGGAGGCGAAGGGTCCCAGGTTCGAACCCAGCCGGCTCCTTGCACGTTTTCCATCCGCGCTGGCTTTCAGCGTCAAGCTAGCAACCAAGCCTTGTGCGGAAAAGTCCAACGTTAAGGAAAACGGCAAGGGTTGCCGCCCGATACACCACAGGGCATGGAGAGCTACGACGACAATTAATCCACTAACTGGTACGTTGTTGGAACCCTGGGAGGAAACCAGATTACCCAGAGAAATCTCACACATTCCACGGGGAGGATGCACAGACTCCTTACAGAGGACGCTGGAATTGAACTCCAAACTCCGACACCATGAGGATTAAGGGCATCATACTGCGCTACCTTGGCCATAGTTTAATTTTATTTAACGTGCCTGTGATGATCCTGAAGCCACCGACTCAACAATCCAGAAACAACTTCTTCCCCTCCGCCATCAGATTTCTGAATGGACAGTGAACTCGCAAACACGACCTCACTATTTTTTTTGCACTACTTAGTTAATTTAACTTGCATTCTATTCCTTCAGGTTTGGGGGCTCAGCTCAGGGCTAAAAACCCTGACTGGTAAAACAAACGTTATGGAAACAGAAATGAAGAATCCTTCTATATCTGTGTGTGACTGCTTGGACAGACAGAGATGGAGGACCCTTATAGTTGCCCTAAACGCCAGCGGTGTAATGGACAGTAATCACACACACACACACACACACACACACACACTCACACTCACACTCACTCACTCTGCAATTCACAGTTTTTATTATGTATTGCAAAGCACTGCTGCCGCAAAAACAACAAATTTCAGACATACGCCCATGATGCTAAACCCGATTCTGACACTCCTGGGCAATGCTTGTAGTTCGGAAACTTCAGAACATGGGAAACATCTTCACCTCCAGGTTTCCCAATGCTTCACCGATATCCTGGAGCCTACTACAACTCACTGTGGGAGCCCCATCAGAAACCAAACAACTCCTTAAGGGACGAGAACGTGCCAGTGTTGCCGTGGGCAGATCCTGGCCATGAAATGGCTGTATGGCCCTGCTGGGGGAGTTCAGGTTCAAGCTTATTATCACTGATGTATGCCATTAAATTGGTCATTTTGTAACTTATAGTAATGTACTGCTGCCACAATCAATCAAAGGTGCTACGGTTCAGTTCCTGACTATGACCCATCACAGCCAAATATCATCTCTAACTGTAGGTCAAACATACTGATATAAAACACAAGTTTTCAAAGACAGGACCCAATACAGACAGCGTTACTAAGACTCCCCACAATCAATGCTACTCACATGCATCGGATTACATCACGGTCCAGTCTATCACGGGTAAACCCCTCCCAACCATTCAGCACATCTACATGAAACGATGCCATAGGAAAGCAGCCTCCATCGTCAGGGATCCCCGCACCCCCCTCCCACCATCCAGGCCGTGCTCTCTTCTAGGTGCTGCCATTAGGTAGAAGGTACAAGAGCCTTTGGACATGTATCACCAGGTTCAAAACACTTACTACCCCTCAACCATCAAGCTCTCGAATAAATACCCTCTCTACACTCACTTGCCCCATCGTTGAAGTGCTCCCACAACCAATGATCTCACTTTAAGGACTCTTTATCTCATTATCTCATGTTCTCGTTATTTATTGCTATTTACTTATACTTGCATTTGCACAGTTTGTTGTCTCCTGCACTCTGGTTGATCTTTCACTGATCCTGTTAGAGTTACTATTCTATAGATTTGCTGAGTATGCCCACAGGAAAATGAATCTCAGGGTTGTATATGGGGACATGTACGTAACTCTGATAATAAATTTTACCTTGACACCTTCACTGCCTCAGTCATATAATTCCTTATATGTTAACCCCTTCATTCTCAGACTCATCCTCGTCAATCTCCTCTGGACTCTCTCCAATGTCAACACATCCTTTCTGAGATATGGGGCCAAAACTGTTGACAATACTCCAAGTGCAGCCTGACTAGTTGGTACATGGATACAACAACTAGGATTAGGAACAGATCACCTGGACCTTTGAGCATGCTCTGATATCCATCATCTCTGACCTTCATGCTCTGTCTCCACAACCCTCGAATGCCTGAACATCCAGAAAGCTCTCTCACCCTGCTGGAATGAACTCAGCCCACTGGGATGGAGAATTCCAAATATTCACCTCTCCCTGAAGAAATTTCTTCTCACCTCAGCCCTGATTGGTCGGTCTCTTTTCACCTTTTAATATCTTCCTGCGGTTATTTGACCAACAGAGGAATGTCAAAAACGTTTGTGTAACCTACAACCCAATGGGGTGAGCACCGGGTTTTCCATAAGACCATAATGCACAGGAGAATTAGGCCATTCAGCTCATCGAGTATGCTCCAGCATTCCATCAAGGCTGATCCTGGATCCTACTCAACCCCATACTTCTGCCTTCTCGCCCTGTCCTTTGATGCCCTGGCCGATCAGGAAATGATCAACTTCCACCTTAAATATACCCACGGACTTGGCCTCCACCACGGTCTGTGGCAGAGCATTCCACAGAGGTCCTTGAATGATGGATGCTGCCTTTCTAAGCCTTCACTCCTTGAAGATGTCCTGGGTACTATGGAGCTCATCTCATCACTGCCATTCCTGATGTTGGGTTTCGCCTTGTAGGAGGTAATAGCCTGCAAACCCTCCCAGAGTTGACATGCATCCAATTCCAGCTGCAACCTCATTTAAAGTTGTTCCTTTGTTCCAGACCTACTCCTCTCTAGCTAAAATAATCCCTCCTTAACTCTGTTCTAAAGGGACGCCCCTCAATTCTGAGGCTGTGCCCTTTAGTTCTGGATACCCCCACCACATCCACGCTATCTAGTCCTTTCAACATTCAGTAGGTTTCAGTGAAATCACCCACATTCTTCTAAATTCCAGTGAGTACAGGCCCAAAGCTGCCAAATGTTCCTTATACGTTAACCCCTTCATTCTCAGAATCATCCTCGTCAATCTCCTCTGGAATGTCAACTCATCCCTTCTGAGATATGGGGCCAAAACTGTTGACAATACTCCAAGTGCAGCCTGACTAGTGTCTTATAAAGGCTCGGCATTATCTCCTTGCTTTTATATTCTATTCCCCTTGAAATAAATGCCAACATTGCAACTGCCTTCTTTACCACAGACTCAACCTGTAAATTAACCTTCTGGGAGTCTTGCATGAGGACTCCTAAATCCCTCTGCACCTCTGATGTTTGAACCTTCTCCCCTATTTAGATAATAGTCCGCACTATTGTTCCATTTTCCAAAATGCATTATCGTACATTTCCCAACGTTATTTCATCTGCAACTTTGTTGCCCATCCTTTCAATGCGTCTCAGTCCTGCTTCAATTGCTTTGCTTCCTCAGCAATACCTACCCCTCCACCTATCTTCGTATCATCCACAAGCGTTGCCACAGAGCCATCAATTCCATTATCCACATTATTGACAAACAATGTGAAAAGTAGCGGTCCCAATACTGACCCCTGAGGAACACCACCAGTCACCGGCACCCAACCAGAAAAGGCCCCTTTTATTCCCATTCACTGCCTCCTGCCCATCAGCCATTCCTCTATCCATGCCAGTACCCTTCCTGTTTTATCCATGCCAGTACCCTTCCTTCATTGGATTTTATCTTGGTAAGCAGACTCATGTGTGGCACCTTATCAAAATGCCTTCTGAAAATCCAAGTAAATGGCATCCACTACCTCTCCTTGTCCACCCAGCTTGTTACTTCCTCAAAGAACTCCAACAGATTTGTCAGGCAAGATTTCCTTTTACAGAAACCACGCTGAACTTTGACTTGTTTTATCATTAGTCTCCAAGTATCCAAAGTTTCATTGTTAATAATAGATTCCAACACTTCCCCAACCACTGAGGTTAAGCTAACTGGCCTATAATTTCCTTTATTTTGCCTTCCTCCCTTCTTAAAGATATTTTGGGTCAAAACCCTGCAGTTCTTCCAGAAGACTGTCAGAAAACTCCAGCATCCGCAGTTTCTTGCAGATAGTATCTCTTACTCTTGTTGGATCTGCATGGGAAATAATTGTTAATTGGCATATTCTCGTGTGCACGAAAGAAGAGGAAGAAAGCCCTTAACTCTGAGTGGAGACATCAGCGTGACAGCGTTTTTTTTAAGCAGGCTTTCTTACTTTTACAAGGCCAAGTTGCCAGCTCGACGCTCAACCCAGCACGGATGGAAAGCGTGCAAGGGGGCCGGCTGGATTCGAACTCGGGAGCCTTTGCTCCAAAGTCCGGCGCTGATGCCACTATGCCACCAGCCGGCTCGTGTGTACTGAGATGCAGTGAAAAGATTTTGCAGAAACATCAAATTAGTACTGGGCCAAGGGTTCCCAATCTTCCATGGACCAATACCATTAAACAAGGGGTCTGAGGACCCCAGGTTGAGTGGTAGAAGTACAATCACTCCAGTTGAGTATGATGATCCCCTGAGGGGTCCTCAGGAGGCTTTGGAGGCTGATCTGAGATCCTCATTTTCAAGAGTAAGCGGTGGCTGTGATTAGCCGTTGGGTCTTCTGGTTGTTCTCCTTTTGCGGCTGCTGTTTGTTCTCTGCAACGTAGCAGAGGTTGTTCTCGTGCAGCGCAGTTCCCTTTGGAACAGATTTCCTCCGGTTGTACCTGTTGAGTGCGATGTTTTCCCAGTTTTTAGATGTAAGGTTGAATTTCTTCAAGCGGATTATCTTCAAAGCGTTTACTTTGCCCACCCGGAAGTCACAGACTTTCCATAAACTTCAAATTCAGGTAGTCCACTCCCTGGTGATCTCCTCGTCTCTCCATCTAGTGTTCTTCTCCCTTTGTTCAGCTTTTCTATCCCTCCCTCCATCTGATTCCAACCATCACCAACTAACCTCTATTCCCTCTCTTCCCTATACTACCGTATGCTATCAGCCTTTCCTCTTCTCTTAATGCAAGGTCATGACCCAAAATGTCAAATTACACCTTTTCCTCCACAGATGCTGATTGACCTGCTGAGTCTTCATACTGCAACATCTGCAGTCTGTGTCTTCCAGTTTAAAAATATAACACAGATAATCTGATCTGTTCTTTTTACATCACTGGACAACAATTTTTTTTCCAAAAGTATTGTTTCCACAGAATTTTTTTTTGGTTTATTATAGACGGCTTGAAGCTGAAGACAAATATAATTTCAGACTACTTGCATCATGTAGGAATTTGCAGAAACAAGAAATTAACTTTTATTGAATATCATGCCTTTAATTGCATAACCAGCGCTGACGCTTTACAATAGTTCAATTTTCATTGGTACTGTTACGAAGGATGAACAACTCTGATGGGCAGAAGGGTGCAGAGTTGCCCATGTCCCCTCCCCTGGGAGAATCACAAACTGTTACTGTTGCCAGGCTGTTAATGAGAGAGAAAGAGATGGAACATTTGCTTCAGACAAGGGAGAGATAACAGCCTGAGAGAGAGTTATGTTTGTTCACCATGTTATGACTCCCGAGAGACTTATGGCTGTGGAGAGGGCTGTTTACGTGGTACCATCCTGCTCATTAAAATTCCTCAGTGGACAGCCAGAGTGGGCTGGTTTGATGGGTTAAGTCATTCAAATCTGATTGACACCTGAGACCCCGTGAGTGGGGATAAAAGTGAGGTCTGGGGTGACACCCCTCAGACACACCAGGAGACACACTAGTGAGCATCAGAAACCCACGAGAAAGTGTGGGGCATCGGGGACCGAACGGATCGGTCAATTTCACTCACAGTGTTTATAGCGAGGCCAGTGGGGGCTTGTGTGTGTGTCCACCCTTGCCTGGGTGACGAGTCCACCACGGAAGAACGGTCTAGCTAAAGGACAGAGGGGTCATGCTTGAATGGCCACAACAACACATCGACGGATCAAGATCGTAAAGGAAGGTTTGAAAGACAATAGCTGTCACTGTTTGATCATCTCTCTCTCTCTCTCTCTCTCTCTCTCTCTCTAACAATTACAACACATCGACCAACAACTACCTCACCCTGCATGAACTGAACTGAACTTTATATTTCCATGTGACAATTCATTATCCCCTAGACAACGATAGAGCTTGTTTATTATTGATTATTATTATACCCACACTTTTAGGTTTAGTATTGCTAACGTGTATTATCTGTATATTTGCATTGATATTGTTTTGTATATTTTACTAATAAACACTGTTGAAAATAGTACCACCAGACTCCAACGGATACTTCTATCTTTGCTGGTAAGACACCCAGTTACGGGGTACATAACAGTACTCAGTATCTGAGGCTTCGCACTTCAGTGTCCAACAATAATCAGCCAGCATTGATGGATTCCAGTTGCCCAGATACCGTCTCTCCATGACCACAATGTCCTGGTGAAACCTTTCACCGTGCTCGTCACTGACAGCGCCAAGATTTGAGGGAAGAAGTCTAAATGGGAATGTAGAAAATGAATCTTTAGTGCCATGTTGCACTTCATGGTTTCGTATGCTCGAAGGACGTTGTCAACCAGCTACATGTAGTTTGGTGCTCTGTCGTTGCCAAGAAAAGTTTCAACAACACCTTTGAATGCCTTCCATTCGATTTTCTCCAGCCCCACCTGAAGTTCTTTGAATTACCCATCATTGGTCCTGTTTGATTTGTGGACCAACCAAAATGCCTGCCTTAACCCTGGCATCAGTTATTCTGAGAAACGTGTCTCAAAAGTCAAAATTTATAGCCTTTCTAAACCTGTCCTGCCATACAACATCCACCCTGCCTGAGCATCGGCAGAGATGCCTGGAAAAGATAGAGAACTTTTCTCTGACCTTGGCAATCCATTTGAGGAGACATTTATCAGTGTGTTGTTCACTTGCCTCTTCGTATGGTGATGAAACGTTTGCAAATGGGTTGCCAAGATCGGAAAACAACTGAACCCAACCATCAAGCTGCACACTTTCTGAGTTATTTGCAGAGAACCCTTCAGCTGACATTGTGGGCAACATTTTAATTGACTTAAATTATGAACTGAAATAACAAATGGAGGCAATTTCAAAAAAAAAAATGGTGCAGAATAGAGAAATTTCATGGCGATTTTCATAATCAGCAGCCCAAAATGTTTTACATAAGTAAACATTCTCCCAGTGAAGGTCACATCTCAAACTGCACTGTGTGTAGCAGATGACTGGGCATATGGCACGCACCATTCACAGGAACTGTGGCATTGCTCATCTACTGCTATTGTAGACAAGGTCTGCCAAATGCCACTCGACTGATCTCGGTAGCTGCCAGGACTTGTGACGCAGGGCAGCTGAAGACTCCTACAAGAGGCAAACCCTCTGGTACATTGAACTGGCCGTGGACCCCGAGCGTGCCTTACCAGTCTTTGAATGATATTGTTCTCAAACATGACTGACTTACACATGTGAGAACAATGGTGTCAGACTGTGATGACTCTCTGCAAGCTGTGTTCTGCAGATCATTACCTTTATTTTAAATCATTCTGTTGTTTTTTTTTACTTTTGTGCCACCTTGATAAAGCAACACCAGCTCCGATGGGTAAGTCACATCATCCGGATGCTTGCCTCATATCTCCCCAAACAGACCCTCACTCCCAGTTGGAGGAAGGTCCGCGGCTTCTTGGCAGGCAGAGTGAACGCACAAAGATAATATCAAAATCTGCCTGAAGTTGTTCAACGTTAAACTGGGAAGACGTTGCACTCAATAGACGCACCTGGAGGAAATGTGTTCAAAAGGGGGACTGCGCTACACGAGAGCGGCCTCTGCTATGTTGCAGGGAACAAGCGTCAGCTGCAAAAGGAGACCCACGGCCACCACTCACTCTTGAAAATGAGGATCCCAGATCGGTCTCTACAGCCTCACCAAAAGACAACCCCTCAGGAGAACATTATACTCGACTCGAGTGATTGCACTCCTACCAGCCGTGCTACCCAGACAGGGGTTCTCAACCTGTTTACCCTTGTTTAATGGTATTGGTCTATGGATTTAAAGAGTGGGAACCCTTGATCTAGTACTACCTTCATGGTGTTGCATGAAAACGAAACCTTTACACTGTATCAAGTCAAGTCAAGTCATTTTTTATTGTCATTTCGACCATTACTGCTGGTACAATACATAGTAAAAATGAGACAACGTTTTTCAGGACGATTGTGTTACATGAAACAGTACAAAAACTAGACTGAACTACGTGAAAACAACACACAAAAAAACTACACTAGACTACAGACCTACCCAGGACTGCATAAAGTGCACAAAACAGTGCAGGCATTACAATAAATAATAAACAGGACAATAGGGCAGTAAGGTGTCAGTCCAGGCTCTGGGTATTGAGGAGTCTGATAGCTTGGGGGAAGAAACTGTTACATAGTCTGGTCGTGAGAGCCCGAATGCTTCGGAGCCTTTTCCCAGACGGCAGGAGGGAGAAGAGTTTGTATGACAACAAGAGAATAAACTAGCTGCTAATTATTTCCCCTGCAGATCTAACAGGGTAGGCAATTCTATCCGCAAGAATCTGCAGATCCTGGAGTCTGAAGTGACACTCTTCTGGAAGAACTGCAGGGTTTCGACCCAAAGCAGCGGCAGTTCCTTCCCTGCCACAGATACAACTGGGATCTTCCGGTAGATTGTTTATTGGCGAGAGGCAAGGGGCAACTGACATCTATAGGGAATCTGAATGTCTAAACCAGAGGCACAACGGTGGTCATCTACAAAGTGCACTATCGTTGTTCACTGTGTCTCCAGCTGCGAAGTCCAGGATTCAATTCACAGAAACAGTGAAAGGATAGTTCCTCTTGAGCTTACGTCACCTGCCACGAACGATCAAGAGATCACGACAGCAAGTCAAGGTCAACTTTATTGCCATTTGCACAAATGCAGTACTGTGCAAATGTGTTAGGCAACATGCGATATACCATATAGTGAGGGTGCCTGAGACTTTTGCACGGTACTGTAGTAATTTTATGTAGCAGCATATGTGAGTGATGATAAACCTGATTCTGATCTGGGTCTCTATTGTGGACTGAGAGTGGGAAGGGAGGCAGGAAGAGGGGGATCACGGTTGGGAAAGGAGAAGGGAGAGGGAAGCACCAGAGAGGCCGTCTGTAATGATCAATAAACCAACTATTTGGAATCAAATGATCTTTCCTGGTGTCTCAGGGCTGGGTGCATCTGCACCCACACCACCCCCCATGCCCTGGCATTCCTTCTCTGCCACCCGCGCCACATCCTTCCCGCGGCGCCAAACCCCGCCATTCCCAACATCCTTTGGTCCCGCTAGATTTATAAGCTCCACATTGACAAGTACAGTACTGCGCAAAATTCTGAAGCACCCTAGCACGGGACTTTGCACAGTGCTGCACATGTATGCAGAGGTGTAGTGAAAAAATCACTTGCAGCTGCATCACGTTCATATAACGTCATTTAAGCAGCCCCTTCTCTCCTCTCCTGCAATGCTCCTTGTTAAATAGTTTGGCCTTATGAAAACATAAGGAAAAGCAACGGCAGCAACCCAAACAACCCTGGAGGCTCCTTCAACGTTCAATAAAATCGCAGCTGATCTGACCACTTAACTATAAAAATCAATCAAAATCTGAATCAGGTTTATTATCATCAGCAAGTGACATGAAATTTGTTAATTTAGCAGCAGCAGTTCAATGTAATATATAATCTAGCAGAGAGAGATAAAAATAATAACAAATACAATAAAACATCATAATAAATAAACAAGTAAATCAATTATGTATATTGAATAGATTTTAAAACATGTGCAAAAACAGAAATACTGTATATTAAAATAAATTAGGTAGTGTCCAAAGCTTCAATGTCCATTTAGGAATCGGATGGCAGAGGGGAAGAAGCTGTTCCTGAATCGCTGAGTGTGTGCCTTCAGGCTTCTGTACCTCCTTCCTGATGGTAACAGTGAGAAAAGGGCATGCCCTGGGTGTTGGAGGTCCTTAATGATGGATGCTGCCTTTCTGAGACACCGCTCCCTAAAGATGTCCTGGGTGCTTTGTAAGCCAGTGCCCAAGATGGAGCTGACTAGATTTACAACCTTCTGCAGCTTCTTTTGGTCCTGTGCAGTAGCCCCTCCATACCGGACAGTGATGCAGCCTGTCAGAATGCTCTCCATGGTACAACTATAGAAGTTTTTTTAGTGTATTTGTTGACACGTCCTTGCCTTCTCAGCTCTCAGCTGCAGTGAATTCCAAAGAACTCACAACCCTCCGAGAGGAGAAATTCCTCCTCATCGCATCCAGGTAGGGAGGCCCCTTCTGAAATGGGCCACTTCAAGGGTCGATGTGTTATGCATTCAGAGATGCTCTTCTGCACACCACTGTTGTAGCGCGTGGCTATTTCAGTTACTGTCCTGTCAGCTTGAACCAGTGACTCCTCTCATTAAAAAGGCATTTTCTCCTCTCACCCTTCTCTCACTAGCAAGGCATTTTCATCCACAGAACCGCCACTCACTGGACATTTCCTTGCTTCCTCGCATCATTCTCTGTAAACTCTTGAGGCTGTTATGCATGAAAATCCTAGGAGAATAGCAGTTTCTGAGATACTCAAACCACCCCATCTGGCACCAGCAATCCCTCCATGGTCAAAGTCACTTAGATGACATTTCTTCCCCATTCTAATGTTTGGTCTGAACAACAACTGAACCTCCAGACCATGTATGCATGCTTTTTTGCTGCCACATGATTGGCTGATTCGGTTTTTGCACTAAAGAGCTGATGTACAGGTGTAACTAATAAAGTGGATACCAAGTGTATACCTCCTATCTGTAGATTACCCCAACAGCGGAAACATCCTCTCAGTGTCCGTCCTGTCAGGCCCCATCAGAATCTTACATGTTTTGATTCAAAATTCACGATTGGTTAATGTCATTTCCCATACACAAGTGTAAAGGAGAATGAAATAATTGTTACTCCGGATCCAAATCAGCAAATTAAAACACAAAACGATAAAGAACACAATAGTAATAATAATAAAATATAATAACTACAATAGTAATAATAATAATAAAACTCAATCAATATAAATACATAAGATAGCTTATGACTGTAGGTCCATAAAGTGGTGCTGGGCTGTATATAAGGTGACTGACGGGAAGTAATAAAGTAGTGGTGGAGTTAGTGGGTGGAGGTGTTGATCAGCCTCACTGCTTGGGGAAAGTAACTGTTTTTGTGTCTGGAGGTTCTGCCGTGGATGCTACGTAGCCTCCTTGCTGATGGGAGAGGGGCAAACAGTCCATGAGCAGGGTGGGTGAGATCCTTCATGACGTTACTGGGCCTTTTCCAGCACCTTTCTGTTTATATGTCCTTGATGGTGGGTAGGCTGGTGCCAGAGATGCGTCGGGCAGTTTTGACTGCCCGTTGTAGAGCCTTCCTGTCCACCACGGTGCAGTTTCCGTACTGAGCAGTGATGCAGCTTGTTAGTACGCTCTCTACTGTAGAATGACACAAGTATGGATGATATCTCTCATTCTTCCATACTCTGGAGAGGAGAAGCAAAATCTGCTTAATCTTTTCTCACACAATAGCCCCTTCCTATCCGGAAACAGTTTAATCAAACTTCAATGGTGCCACTTAATATCTGAGGATGAATACAATATACAACCTGAGACTCTTGTGCTTCACAGACATCCACAAAACAGAAGAAAAGAATGAATGACAGGAGAAAAATGGAAGAATCCCAAAGCTCCTTGCCCCACTCCCACACACGAACAGCAGCAAGCAGGAGCAGCAACCCCCCCCAAATATTCCAGCATAAAGCATCCGCACTCCCACCACCCACCAAGCCAGCAACAGCAAAGCCCCCAGAGAGAGACCATCAAAAACTAACTGTTCACTCCAACATTTCAACATCCCTCAGGCTCCCCCTCTCTCTAACAAGGGAGAGACAGATATCGCTCCTTCCGCAGTGAGAGGGGAGACAAACGGCCGCTGTTTCGATGTTACAGTCACAGTCTGAAGGGTCGCTTCTCACCTCGAGTTCCCCAGCTCAAGACTTGGCAGCAAACTCTCACGCGCCATCAAGAGAGTGCGGGGATCACCCGAGTTCAGAGGCCTCCGACAGCCGCTCTCGTTGTCTCAGTGTTCTAGCTCCCGCGACGCTTCAGTTCGTGACACCAACGACAATTCGTGTCCACAGGGCTGCGCGTCGCCACACCCCGAAGGCGCCTGACTCAGGCCGCACCAGGACTTATTCTAGCTTCCATCTTCAAAGGAAGTGTTTCCTTTCATTAGGATCAAAACCGCACCCAGTTCTCCAGGTAGACCCTCGCTTGAGTTTCTAATAATGCAAATCTCCACTACCATTTCCTCATCATCCGGGACGAGCCCTCTCCTCGTTACTACCATCAGAGAGGAGATAGAGGAGCTCCAAGGTCCACACTCAACAACTCAGACACAGTTTCTTTCCTTCCTCCATCAGGTTTTGGAATAGTTCATGAACCCACAAACACTGCCTTTTTTAAAATTTTTAATTCTCCTATTTTGATTTTTGCACTACCATCCGTATGACGGGGCCATTCACAGATTAGAAAAAGCTGCAGAGGTTTGCAAACTCTACCAGCTCCATCGTGGGCACAAGCCCCCTCACATTTGCCCTCAAAAGATGATGATGACATCGACTCAGGCCAGAGAGGCCAGTGTCGGGCACTTTCATGCCCTTACAAGGCACGGAACAAAAGACTGTGTGGCACGCCACTCCTCACGCAGATATTTCTCAGTATTTTTCTTTATTTTACGAGGTCGAGTTGCGAGCTCAACACTCAACCCGGCACGGACAGAAAGCGAACTCGAGAACGGCCCGACTGGATTTGAACCCGGGAACCTCCATTCTGGAGTCCGGCGCTGATGTCAATGCGCCACCAGTGACATCAAAAGGCAATGCCCCAAAAAGGGGGTATCCACCATTAAGGATACCCATCACACAGAACATGTTCCCTTCTTACTACCACCATCAAGGAAAGGGTACAGGAGCATGAAGACACATTCAACGTTTTAGGAACAACTTTCTCCCCTCCATCATGAATGAACCCATGAACACTACCTCACTATTTTTGCACTATATATTTAATTTTTAATGTATTATTAATTTATAGCACTTTTTATGCATTTCACTGCACTGCTGCCGAAAAACAACAAGTTTCTTGTCATATGTCACTGAAATTAAACCCGATTCTGATTATTTTCAGTACAGTGCAAATAGCTATGACGCCCAAGCCTTCTGCACAGTACATGCATTTGTCCACGTGGAGCAGAGAGCGAGTTTGTAAATCTGGCGGGAGCAAAGTGCCATGGGAGGGGTGTGGGACAGGTGGCAGAGAAGATGTGCAGGGAGCGGAGGGATAGGGTGGGTGTAGACTCAACCAGCCCTAAGACACCAGGCAAGGTCATTTGATTCCAAACAATTGGTCTACTGATCATCACAGAATGTCTCTCTGGTGCTTCCTGCTCCCTCCCGTCTCCCTTCCCCTTTTCCCAACCATGACTCCCCTCTCCCTGCCCCCTTCCCACTCTCGGTCCACAATAGAGACCCAGATCAGAATCAGGTTTATCATCACTCACATACGTCATGAAATTTGGTTTTTTTGTGGCAGCAGTACAGTGCAATACATAAAATTACTACAGTGCTGTGCAAAAGTCTTAGGCACCCGCACTAGTGTGCCTAAGACATTTGCACATTACTGTATATTTCTTGTAGTACTTTTTGATAAGACCATATGTAACAGGAGCATAATTAGGCCATTTGGCCCATCGAGACTACTCCACCATTTCACTACGGCCGATCCATTTTCCCTCTCAGTCCCAATCTCCTGCCTTCTCCCCATATCCCTTCATGCCCTGACCAATCAAGAATCTATCAAACTCTGCCTTAAATATACATAAAAACTTGGCCTCCACTGCCACGTATGGGAATGAGTTCTACAGATTCCTTCCTCTTTGGCTAAAGAAATTCTTCCTCATCTCCATTCTAAGAGGACGCCCAAGGCCATGTCCTCTGTTCTTGGACTCTCCCTCCATTGGACTCTCCATCCTCTCCACATCCACTCTATCAAGGCCTTTCACCATTTGATAGGTTTCGGTTAGGTCACCCCTCATTCTTCTGAATTCCAGTGAACACAGCCCCAGAGCCATCATATGCTCTCCATATGACAAGCTGTTCAATCCTGGAATAATTTGCGTGAACCTCATTTGAACCCCCTCCGGTTTCAGCACATCCTTTCTAAGATAAACATCCTCAAACTGTTCACAATACTCCAAGTGAGGCATCATCAGTGCTTTATAAAGTCTCAACATTGCTAGTTCTCCTGAAATGAATGCTAACATTGCATTTGCCTTACTCATCGTAGACTCAACCTGCAAATTAACCTTTAAGGAATCCTGCACCAGGACTCCCAAGTCTCTTTGAGCCTTAATTTTTTGTATTTTCTCTCCATTTAGAAAACAGTAAACTCATTCATGACTTCTACCAAAGTACATGACTACACACTACCCGACACTATATTCCATCTGCCACTTCTTTGCCCATCCTCCTAATCTGTCTAATTCCTTCTGTAGCTTATCTATCTCCTTAAAACTGCCTGCCCCCTCTGCCTACCTTCATACCGTCTGCAAAAGTTGCAACAAAGCCATCAATTCCATCATCCAAATCATTGACGTGTAACGTAAAGAGAATCGGTCCCAAGACAGACCCGTGTGGAACATCACTAATCACTGGCAGCCAACCAGAAAAGGTTCCCTTTATATGTACACAACACTGGAAGAACTCAGCAGGTCAGGCAGCATCAGTGAGAAAAGAGTAGCCAACGTTTCGGGCCGAGAACCTTCATCAGGAATGGGGGGGGAGAGAGGGCCGAAGCCCAGTAATAGAGATAGGGGAGGGGTTAGAGCCTAGAGGCACCAGGTGGAAAACCAATCAGAGGAAAGATAAAGGGGGGAGGGGGAGGGGATAAGCATGAAAGAACTGTAGAGGTAAAGAAGCAGAAAGTTGAAAGGGGAGAGAGGCAGAGAGGGACCTGGGATAGGGGAAGGGGAGGGGGAGGGAATTACCAGAAATTGGAGAATTCAATGTTCATACCACCAGGCTGGAGGCTACCCAGACGGTAGATGAGGTGTTGCTCCTCCAACCTGAGTTTGGCCTCATCGTGGCAGTAGAGGAGGCCATGTATGGACATATCTAGATGGGAATGAGAGGCAGAGTTGAAGTGGGTGGCAACCAGGAGATCCTGTCTATTGTGACGGACGGAGTGTAGGTGCTCGACGAAGTGGTCCCCCAATCTGCGTCGGGTCTCACCGATGTAGAGGAGGCTGCACCGGGAGCACCGGATGCAATAGACGACTCCAGCAGACTCACAGGTGAAGAGTTGCCTCACCTGGAAGGACTGTCTGGGGCCCGGAATGGTGGTAAGGGGGGAGGTGTGGAGACAGGTGTAGATAAAGCTTGCAGGAATATTTTATTTTATTCCCACTCTTTGCCTCCTGCCAATTAGCCACTGCTTTATCCATGCTAGAATCTTTCCTGTAATACCATGGGCTCTTAGCTTGTTAAGCACCTTGTCAAAGGCCTTCTGAAAATCCAAGTACACAACATCAACTGATTCTCCTTAGTCTATCCTACTTGCATTATATATTTCACGGTGCTGCTGTTGAAAAACAACAAATTCCACAGCGTAAGTCAGTGATATAAAACCTGATTCTGATGATTCATTCTTGTAATTAATTGCAACTTTTATATCTGCTCTGTACTGCTGCTGCAAACCAACAAATTTCATGTCTTACAAGTCAGAGATAATAAATCTGATTCTGATTCAGTATCAAACTCAGCTGGATAAGGAAACTTACTGTCTTCAAGGTGCTACATCAATGCAAGCTGTTGTTGATCTGGCCACTTTTGCTTTTTAAACTTGTTTATTTCAGGCCTGTTGCTGACTTTGCTTCGAGAAGGCAGGAGTGAGCTGCCTTCTGAAACTGCAGCAGTTCCTCTGGTGAAGGAGAAGGTGCAGGTGCTCCCAGAGTGGTGGTGGGGAGCGAGTTCTGAGATCTACACCGTTATCAGAATCAGGTTCAGGAAATCTGTTGACTTTGCAGCAGCTGTGTACTTCAACATATAATAATAGAACAAAAACTGTGAATTAGAGTGCATGTACTGCTAATTAAGTAGTGCAGAAATAGAAATAAGAGCAGAGAGGGAGTGTTCATGGGTTCAGTGTCCATTCAGGAATCGGATGGCAGAGGGGAAGAAGCTGCTCCTGAATCACTGAGCGTGTGGCTTCAGACTCCTGTACCTCCTTCCTGATAGTGGTAATGATCACAAGCACCAGGAAATCTGCAGATGCTGGAAATTCAAGCAACACACACAAAATGCTGGTGGAACGCAGCAGGCCAAGCAGCATCTATAGGGAGAAGCACTGTCGACGTTTCGGGCCGAGACCCTTCGTCAGGACTAGCTGAAAGGAAAGATAGTGAGAGATTTGAAAGTAGGAGGGGGAGGGGGAAATGCAAAATGATAGGAGAGGGCCGGAGGGAGTGGGGTGAAGCTGAGAGCCGGAAAGGTGATTGGCAAAAGGGATACAGAGCTGGAGTAGGGAAAGGATCATGGGATGGGAGGCCTAGGGAGAAAGAAAGGGGGAGGGGAGCACCAGAGGGAGATGGAGAACAGGCAGAGTGATGGACAGAGAGGGAAACAAAGGAGGGGAAAAAAGCTAAATATATCAGGGATGGGGGAGGAGGGGCATTAATGGAAGTTAGAGAAGTCAATGTTCATGCCATCAGGTTGGAAGCTACCCAGACAGAATATAAGGTGTTGTTCCTCCAACCTGAGTGTGGCTTCATTTTGACAGTAGAGGAGGCCATGGATAGACATATCAGAATGGGAATGGGACATGGAATTAAAATGTGTGGCCACTGGGAGATCCTGCTTTCATAATGTAAGGGGTAATGATAGTGGTTTTTCTCGCTTTGAGACATTGTAAGTGTTACTTACTTCCATGTACTCTTGTTATTTTGGTTAATAATAATAATAAAAAGATTTGAAAAGAAAGTGGTAATGATAACAGGGCAATGGGGATCCTTAATGACGGACGTTGCCTTTGCGAGGCATCACCCCTTGAAAATGTCCCAGATACGACAGAGACTAGTACCCATGATGGAGCCGACTAAGTTTACAACTCTCATGTCAAGTCAAGTCAAGTCAACTTTTATTGTCATTTCGACCATAACTGCTGGTACAGTACACAGTAAAAATGAGACAACGTTTTTCAGGACCATGGTGTTAACATGACACAGTACAAAAAACTAGACTGAACTACGTAATAAAAAAAAACACAGAGAAAGCTACACTACTACAGACCTACACTGGACTGCATAAAGTGCACAAAAACAGTACCGGCATTACAATAAATAATAGACAGGACAGTAGGGCAAGGTGTCAGTCCAGGCTCTGGGTATTGAGGAGACTGATAGCTTGGGGGAAGAAACTGTTACATAGTCTGGTCGTGAGAGCCCGAATGCTCCGGTGCCTTTTCCCGGATGGCAGGAGGGAGAAGAGTTTGTATGAGGGGTGCGTGGGGTCCTTCATAATGCTGTTTCCTTTGCGGATGCAGCGTGTCATGTAAATGTCTGTGATGTCTCTGCAGCTTACTTTGACCCTGTGAAGAAACAACACCCCCCCCCCACCCCATACCAGGCGGTGATGCAGCCAGTTAAAATGCTCTCCACAGTACATCTGTAGAAACTTGTGATTTTTTCGGTGACTTAACAGATCTCCTCAAACTCCTAATGAAATATAGCAGCTGCTGTGCATCAGTATGCTGGGTCCAGGTTAGATCCTCCGAAATATCGACACCCGGGAACTTGAATTTGCTCACGCTTTCTACTTCTGATCCCTCTATGAGGACCGGTATGGGTTCCCTCGTCTTACCCTTTCTGAGATCCACAATCAGCTCTGGTACTGAGTGCCAGGTTGTCATTGCAACACCACTCAGCTAGCTGAGATACAGTGCCCGCTCACCACCATCTGATATTCCGACAAAGATTTATAGATGGCATCTGAGTTGTGCCTGGCCACACAGTTGAGGGTGTAGAGAGAGTAGAGCAGTGAGCTAAGCACACATCCCTGAGATGTGCCAGTAGTCAATGTCAGTGGCTTTTTAATCTTGTGGGCACAGTGGAGGGGAACCTGCAGGTGGTGGTGTTCCGAAAAGCCTGCTCCTCTTGGCCTTATTGGAACGACGAGTCAGCTTACAGAGAGGAGGTGCAGCGGCTAACGGACTGGTGCAGAGCCAACAACCCGCCTCTGAATGTGGACAAAGCAAAAGTGATGGTTGTTGACTTCAGGAGGGCACGGAGCGACCACTCCCCGCTCCTCGGTAGAGATCGCAAAGAGCACCAAATTCCTTGGTGTTCACCTGGCGGAGAATCTCACCTGGTCCCTCAACACCAGCTCCATAGCAAAGAAAGTCCAGCAGCGTCTCTACTTTCTGCGAAGGCTGAGGGAAGTCCATCTCCCACCTCCCCCCCCCATCCTCATCACATTCTACAGGGGTTGTATTGAGAGCATCCTGAGCAGCTGCATCACTGCCTGGTTCGGAAATTGCACATCTTGGATCGCAAGACCTTGCAGAGGGTAGTGAGGTCAGCTGAGAAGATCATCGGGGTCTCTCTTCCCGCCATTACAGATATTTACACTACACGCTACATCCACAAAGCAAACAGCATTATGAAGGACCCCATGCACCCCTCATACAAACTCTTCTCCCTTCCTGCCGTCTGGGAAAAGGCTCCGAAGCATTCGGGCTCTCACAACCAGACTATGTAACAGTTTCTTCCCCCAGGCTATCAGGCTCCTCAATACCCAGAGCCTGGACTGACACCTTACTGCCCTATTGTCTTGTTTATTATTTATTGTAATGTCTGCACTGATTTGTGCACTTTATGCAGTCCTGGGTAGGTCTGTAGTCTAGTGTAGTCTTTTTCTGTGTTGTTTTTTTACGTAGTTCAGTGTAGTTTTTGTACTGTGTCAAGTAACACCATTGTCCTGAAAAACGTTGTCTCATTTTTACTGTGTACTGTACCAGCAGTTACGGTCGAAATGGCAATAAAAGTGACTTGACTAGACTACAGGTTTGTCAGCGTAGACCAGGTGAATAACTATGGTGTGTTTTGTTTTCACTGCACGTGGCAGCCACCGTCTGCCATTGCTCAAGGCAATGAACGTGTAGGAAGCTGAACCAGGTTTCGATCAACCTGGCTGCTTTGTCCTGACTGGGGGGGGTCAAGCAACTACAGTCACCCAAAGCAAATGGAGAATATCCTTCATCAAAGATGTTCGCCACCTGGGCCACGGTTATCATTGGGCAGGAGTGTCAGAAGTCTGAGGTCGCACACCACCAGGTGCAAGAACTAATCCCTTCAACCGTTCGGTTCTTGAGCCAACTTGCAAAACTCTAATCCCAACACAGAAGGAAGCCAGAGCACCCGGAGGAAACCCACGCGGTCACAGGGAGAACGTGCAAACTCCTTACGGGCAGCGGTGGGAATTGGACCCAGGTCACCAGTACTGTGAAGCGTTGTGCTGACCACCGCACTACCGTTCCACCCCCCCGGAGACTCGTCTCCTTACAGGCGGCCACAAAGCAAAGAACCCATTAAAGGACCATAAAAAGCAAATTAGGCATTATGAACTTGTACCTCTCACCCCTTTAGAGCCTGTGGTTGTCAATAAATTGCCCTTAGCAGACATTGCCAACCTGGAGTCCATGGGCCCTTGTGTATTAGAACAGTTGGGAACCCCTGGGTTAAGGCATTACTGTTGTAGCATTGGGTCCAGTCCTCCAAGAGGAACACAACCTTGCCGTAGGGTTTAGAAGCTTGTGTGTGCCTCAGTAATCCACAGGGCTATGCTGGCTGGAGTCAGGGCCTTCTGCTTTTGGCTCTGGGTAGGGTCACCCATGCCAAACAGGTCAAAGGGTAGAGGCCAGACTAAGAGTGGTCCACCGGTCCTCCAAGTTCGGGGGTTCAGCTCAGGGCCAACAACCCTGACTGGTAAAACAAAACTGTTCCGGAAACAGCAATGGAGAATCCTTCTGCATCTGAGTGTGACGGTATTCCTGAGTCTCCACCCAGGACTTGCCTGACTGACCGTAGTGAAAACCGAGAGGAAGCTACTGACACGATGAAGGAAGCCCTGAACACGGCCAGAGATGGAGGACCTTTGTTCTTGCCCTGAACGCCAGCGAGGTAACGGGCAGAAATAATAATTGGGTCCAGTGCCTTTCATAGAGGGAAATACCCTGTTCTTGCCCCTGCTGCTTAAATGCGCCATTCCCATGTGGTTGACTCTCAACTGAGCTGGTGGCTGCAGCACCAGCAAAGCTCTGAGCGGTGTCTGATAAATACGCGTCCTGCCGGTGCTGCCCTTAGATCCAAACGTAGCGAGCCTCGCAGGTTCCGCGGGTGTGCTCAAGGGAGCGAATCGGTCTGGGCGGGACGAAATCTACAAAATGACATTTCATTAGGAGACAGACTCCGGCCTCGTAAAACACCAGTCATCCCTGCAATTTGCAGTTCCCTGCCTGTAGCTCAGCTCTCAATCAGTGCAAGCTGACACAATGAATATTTTATTACGTTTCAGCAGCAGGAACGGGATCATAAACCGCCAACAACCCCCCCCCCACCCCCGAATTTGACGGCATGAAAGCCCCAGCGAGCACAATGGAGATTTAGCACAATTTTAATAAGAGTCAGTCAATTCATAGCCCCCCCGAGCTCAGAATACTGAGCCATTCCTCAACAGGGGAGCACGTTGCATCTCCCAGGAGCGAGAGAAACATCTGATTCAAAGTGAAAGGTAACATTTATTTTAGACGACAGCAAGCCAGGGCCAAGGAACATTTAAATACGAGTGACAATTTTAAGCTTTCCAGTGCCAGCAACGCGCAGTTTAACGATAGTCACGTTCTGGGAAATTCATAACAGTGCTTGAAAGGGCCACATTTTGACTAAAGGTTCACCTCGGGCACTTTATCATGCTCACATGACACTCTAAGCCATTGAGTACCTAGTTTGCTCTTAGTCCATCCATGGGCATCGCTAGCAAAGGCCATCCCTCTGGTACCACAAAGAGATCGGTGACAGACATGATTTTATAGGGCTTGGGCTTCACGAGCAGGGCGGAGAGGTTTTTTTTTGCCCTTCCCAGGTGGACTTGAGATGGTGGTGGTAAACAGCTTCTCAATCCACCGTGGTCCCTGTAACATGGAAGCGGGCTCACGGGTTTGCTGAGTGAGATAGAAGACACTGACTGTGAATAAGCATATTAATCATTTACTTACAAACAGTAAAAAAAAATTAGACCAAACATTCAAGTCCTCCGAAGTTACAGAAACTACAGAACTAAATATTCAACAAACAGAAACTTAGCTTAGCAAATAACATGAAGTGAGACGTCTTAAGCTTAAGAAAAAATGTAACAACATATTTATTGAACTCCCAAACTCTGAACACAAAAGTACTTTACGTAATTACATCATCACATCAGAAGTCCCTTAAAGTGAACCCCAAACCAATGTCAGTGGTTGTGAATACCGTTCGTTTCCACCAATTACATTACCCTGCCAGCTAAAAGTGCGTGCGGAGCATTCCTTCCGGATGTTTCTATGAGCTGGGGACAAAGGGAAGGGAGAGAGAGCAAGCCTCTCGCACATGTTACTCCCTCCCCAACCAAGGCAACCCGGAACCAGAAAAAGTGGCCACGGCGCGGATACCACCCAATGGGAAAGAGCAGCTGCAAGCTTTAAACGGGCCAATCAATGACCGACACGGCTTTCGACCGGCAAATAGGCCACACCCCTGCACGACTGTTCTTGCCTGGAGGTAGCCTTGAGGGATTTCACGAATAAGACACACGAGAGTCGTTTTATGTGCTTTACAAAAGCCGCAGCCCTTTACCTCCATCGCGAACAAGCCAAATGCAGTCACCTACACCAACATCATTTTGTCAGACACCGTCTCTCAAGGTGAACACAATAACTCAATGATGGTGTTGGTGAATTAAGTAGAACAGTTTCTATTATGAATATATGTCATCTGTCACCCATTACATTACCCTACAGTCTCGTGATACTGTTGGGTTCTAGGATTCAGTAACCATGATGGAACAGCAATACACTTCATGAGAAGATGTGTATGATGTGTCATACAGGGTGCTGATCTGGGATCCACATAACCGTGACGTTAGGGTGGATTCCCTTGATGGACAAGGCCTGCGTGCGACTTTTTTTAACGTGGGGAGACTGTTGCACAGGCGGCCTCCACACAGTCCTTGGCAGATCAGGGCCAGGGCCCAGTGCATGGAGTGCCGGATAACTGAGGGCCCTTCACCTACTGCAGCCTTCCTCCGCCTTCACTGTCTTTGTGCTGAGTCATCATCTTCTGCCAGCTCCACTGTTGGATCGCTCTGTCCGGAACCTCCCCCTTGCCGCCATAAGTGAGCCGACAGGAGCCAAGCACCAAATGTCTAAACTCGCTCCAGGGATCACAGGGACTGACAAGCCTCTCCACAAGGTGACAATCCTTGGAGAATGAGGAACGACTTAGACTGGAAGTCCCTCGCCTCAGTCCGGTCAGCGCTTAAATCAACTTGTCCCTCGCTCTTGGACTCAGGGTCTGCCACTTCGATTTGGTCTCGTCCAGCAGTGGCCAAACACAGGCTTGTACCTCGCTCTCGAGTTTCACTTAAGGCAAGCAAATATATATCTAAAGAGCCTATGAAAAGTATTCACCCTCCCTCCCTGGAGGTTTTCATGTTTTATTGTTTCACAACATTGAATCACAGTGGATTTAATTTGGCTTTTTTGACACAGATCAACAGAAAAAGACTCATATCAAAGTGAAACCAGAATTCTACAAACTTTCTAAGACCATAAGATATACGAGAAATTCATCTGTATGTTTGATTAATGTCCCCCTCAGATCTCCTCTCAACCTTCAACTTCACACCTTAAATCTATAACTTACCTTCTGATGCAGGGCTTTGACCTGAAATGTTGACAACTCCTTTACCCCTCTTGACCGGATGAAAGTATAGACCATAAGATATAGGAGCAGAATTAAGCCTTTTGGCCCATTGAGTCTACTCTGCCGTTTCATCATGGCTGATCCATTTTCCCTCTCAGCCCCAATCTCCTGCCTTCTCCCTTTATCCCTTCATCCCTGACCAATCAAGAATCTATCAACCTCTCCATTAAGTATACCTACAGACTTGGCCTTTATAGCATTCTGAGGCAACGAATCCGCAGAGTCACTGGTCTCTGGCCAAAGGAATTTCTCTTCATCTCTGTTCTAAATGGATGTCCCTCATTTCTGAGGCTGTGTGCCCTGGTCTTAGACTCGCCCACCACAGGAAACATCCTCCCCACAACCACTCTATCAAAGCCTTTCAAATAAGTTCACCCCTCATTCTTCTGAATTTCAGTGAGTAGAAGCTCAGAACCATCAAACACTCCTCATATGACAAGTCTTTCATCACAGAATAATTTTCATGAACCCCCTTCGAACCTTCTTCAATGTCAGCACATCCTCTCTTAGATAAGGGACTGGTGGCAAGGATGGACTCCATCGCCTCTGCCCCTCAACACAAGAACCCCCCCCCCCCAGGGTTGTGTCCTCTTTTACTCCTTATACACCCATGATGGTGTTGCCACGCACAGCTCCAATCTGACAAACATTCCCAACAACCTACAGAGGAGAAATCAACGCTCTGACCCGGTGGTGCTAAGAGAACAACCTCTCCCTCACAGTCAAAAGAAAACAAAGGAGTTGCCCATGGATTACAGGAGGAGTACTGGAGACAGACAAGCCCCTGTTGACATTAGTGAGAGGGTGAGTAATTTCAAGTTCCTCAGTCTACACATCACCGAGGATCTCACCTGGACTGTACAAAGCGGCTGTGCGGTGGAAAAAAAGCACAACAGCGTCCCTTTCACCTCAGACAGCTGAAAATGTTCGGCACGAGTCCCCAGATGCTCAGGATATTCTACAGGGACACCATCGACAGCGTCCTGGCTGTCTGCGTCACCTGGCATGGGAACTGTACTACCCCGGATCGCAGGGCTCTGCACAGAATGATGCTGACAGCCCAGCCCATCTGTGGATGTGAACTTTCCTCTATTCAGGACATTTGCAGCAGCAGGTGCGTAAAAGGGCCTGGAGGATCATCAGGGACTCCAGCCTCCCCAGCCGCAAACTGTTTCAGCTGCTTCCATCCAGCAAACGGTACCGCAGCATTAGGGCCAGGACCAACATGTTCTGGGACAGCCTCTTTCAGCAGGCCATCAGATTTATCAATAATCATTTATCCAACTGCATATCTGACTGCACATACACATTTACAAAACAGTGATGTATACAATCTTAGTGTTTGGGCAATATCCTCCCACGCTTCCCTTCCTTATTGCTTGTACATTGCTTGACGGAGACACACATAAAAAATTTTACTCCCTTGGATGCAAGAAATAAAATAAATACGAACACAAGACTGCTCACAATAGTCCAAGTGAAGTGTTTTATAAAGCCTCAATATTGCATCCTTTCTTTATATTCTAGTCCTCTTGAAATGAATGTTCAAATTGCATCTGCCTTTCTCACCACTGACTCAACCTGCAAATTAACCTTTAAGGAATCCTGTACAAGCACTCCCAGTTCCCACTGCACCTCATAGTTTTGAATTTTCTCTCCATTTAGAAAATATCCCCTCAAGAGGACTACAAGCTTTTTTTGTAGGGTTTAAAGGCTTGTGTGCCTCAATGACCCAGAGAGCTATGTTGGCTGGAGTCAGGGCTTTATGTTTTGGCTCTGGGTAGGGTCACCCATACCAAACAGGTCAAAGGGTAGAGGACAGATTAAGGGTGGTCCACCCATCCCCCAGGTTCGGGGGTTCAGCTCAGAGCCAACAACGCTGACTGGTCAAACAAAATTGTTACGGAAACAGCAATGAAGAATTCTTCTACATCTGAGTGTGACGGTATTCCTGAGTCTCCAACAGGACTTGCATGACTGACAGTAGTGAAAACCAAGAGGAAGCTACTGACATGATGAAGGAAGCTTTGAACACCATTAGAGATGGAGGGACATCATTGCTGCCCAGTGGTGTAACGGGTATTAAGTTAGAAAATATCCTTTGAGGTCCAAACAGGAAAGCAAGGCTTCAGACTATATTTTAACTCTTTCAGACAGTGCCAAAAACTCTATGTGTCTATATTTCATTTAGGCCCTCATCTTCCCAACAAGCCTCTGAACTCAGCACCAGTGATGACAATTCCTTCCAAAGGCAATAGCTCCCCATAAAATCTCTCAATAAGGAGTTGGATGCCGCACTCATGAAAATGCTAATTGGGAACATGGAAATCACAGCAATAATGCAAAAGAACTTGCTCAAAGTCTTAAAAATATTCAGTCTGTTGCTCAACAAATGTATCTCATCTTTCTTTGACTGTGTGGCTAATGAGAGCAATGTCATAATCTTAAACCTATGGTTGGGTTGACTTGTTCACCGATATTGGCAATTCATTTGCAAACATTCCATCACCATATGAGGAGACATCATCAGTGTGCTGGGTCCTCTGTATGCTTGGCCTTTATATACTTAATCAGCTGATTGGTCATCGTTACAGAAACTCAATTGTGATGTCAGGAGGGGATCTCAATCGCTGATTGGTTGGGTTCACCAAACATCCAATCAGTGATGAAATCCCCTCCCTACATCACCATTGAGCTTCCATAATGACAACCAATCCGCTGATTGATTTGTCAATACAAAGGTCAAGGATATGGAAGATACACCACAAACTAACAGCACACTGATGATGTCTCCTCGTATGGTGAGAAAGCGTTTGCAAATGGATTGCCAAGATCCGAGAACAACTCAACCCAACCATCATCCCCCTGAGCTACACATTTTCCAAATTATTCCCATTTTAAAATCTATTTCTATTGTGCTGTTTTGAACTATATTGCGTATACGTTTAGCCCAGCAACAAGGCACATATTCCAGCTGGTTAGTGTTGCTGTACTTTACTCAATGCCCACTTTATTAGGTATACATCTACCTGCCTATTAATGCAAATATCTAATCAGCCAATCCTGTGGCAGAAATGTGATCAAAGTGATTTTGACCATGGAACGATTGTTGATGCCAGATGAAGAAAGACAAACTGGAGAGTATATTGACTGGCTGCATCACAGCCTGGTATGGAAACACCAAGTGCCCTTGAATGGAAAATCCTACAAAAAGTAGTGAATATAGCCCAATCCATCACAGCTAAAGACCTCCCCACCATTAAGCACATGTATATTAAGCACAAGTTAACAGCATCCCCCCCCCCCCCCCAACTACCCAAGTCTGGTCCCCTCCCGACATCACAATTGAGTTTCCGTAACGATGACCAATCAGCTGATTAAGTATATGGAGGCCAAGCATACAGAGGACCCAGCACACTGACGATGTCTGCTCATATGGTGATGGAATGTTTGCAAATGAATTGCCAATATCGGTGAACAAGTCAACCCAACCATAGGTTTAAGATTATGAAAGGGGGGACCCCCCCTCCACCACCACCCAAGTCACGTCCTCTTCTCGTTGCTGCCATCAAGTGAAGACACAGGAGCCTCAGAACTCACACCACCAGGTTCAGGAACAATATTACCCTCAACCATTAGGCTCTTGAGCCAAAGGGAATAACTTCACTTACCCGGTCACCAAACTGTTCCCACAATCAATTGACTAATTTTCAAGGACTCTTCATCTCATGTTCTTGATGCTTATTATTTATGTATTATTATTTCTTCGTTTTGTATTTGCACACTTTGTTGTCGTCTACAGTCTGGCTGAACGCTCTAGTTGGGTGGTCTTTCATTAATTCAGCTATGGCTATTATTCTCTAAGTTTATTGAATATGCCCACAAGTAAGTGAATCTCAGGGCTGTAAATGATTGCACGCATGTATTTTGATAATAAATTTTACTTTGAAACTTTGTTGAACTTTTGAGTATCTCAGGAACTGCTGATCTCCAGGGATTTTCGAGCACAACAGTCTCCAGAGCTTACAAAGAACGTGCGGGAAACACAAGAGAAAATCCAGTGAGCAGCAATTCCGCGGACAAAAATTGCCTTGCTAACGAGGGAGGTCAGAGGAGAACGGTCAAGCTGAAACGAAGGCAGCAGTAACTCAAATAACCACACGTTACGACAGTGGTGTGCAGCAGAGCATCTCTGAATGCCCAACACTTCAAACATTGGAGTGGACGGGCTACAGCAGCAGAAGATCACCCACATACAATCAGGGTCCACTTCATTAGGTACAGGTGGTACCTAATAACGTGGCCACTGAGGGTATACTGTGGTACGTTGAAAACCCTTGATCTGCACACCATCCAAACAACCCATTTAATCACATCCATGCATTGCGGCAAAACAGTATCAGAATACAGAATAAAGTGGTACCATCGAAAAGAAAGTGCAGTGCAGGGAACCAGTAAGACATAACAAGGCAGATTGTGAGGTCAAGAGTCCCTCTCTGTTGTACATATTACTGCGGACTGTAAGGTGTCCTTTTGCCTATAAGGCATTTGTACTTCCTGCTGAATGGAAGGGTGTAAAAAGAGAATATCCGTACTAAGGCAGCGAGTAGCATAGACCACACAAGGCAAATTAAGACATTCAGCCCATCAAGACTGTTTCACCATTTCATCGTGGCTGAACAATTTCCCTCTCAACCCCATTCTCCTACCTGCTTCCCATAATCCTTCACACCCTGACTAATCAGGAACCTATCAACCTCTGCCTTAAATGCCTCCATGGTCATCTGTGGCAATGATCTAGCACCTTCCCACTATAGAAATTCCTTCTCATCTCCATTCTTAATGGACACCCCTGTATTTTGAGGCTGAGCCCTCTGTTCCTAGACTCCCTCACCAAAAGAAACAGACTCTTCACATCCACTCTATCGAGGCCTTTCAGCATCCAATAGGTTTCAATGAGATCTCCCCTCTCATTCTCCTAAACTACAACTAGCACAGGCCCAAAGCCTTCAATCGCTGCTCATATGATAATTCTCATTTCAACGGGGTCATTCACATCAGCTTCCTCTGAACCCTCTCCACAGGCTGGGGAAGCTGGCTTCAGTGGTGTGCCGAGCTGCGTCCACAACTCGCTGGGGTTTCTTGCAGTCTCAGTAAACAAACTGAACGAAATGGAAAAGGGGGAACATGAGAAGGCAACCCCGACCACCAGCTCTGCTCGGCCGCTCCATGATGGTCGAATTGACCTTTGGCACTGACAGGTGAACTTTCCAAGGCTGCCACTTCACGGGGCACAAATACTGGCGGTACCTTCCGCACATGCCAGGTGCCAGCGTCTCCTCACCCCATCCCGTTCCAAGCAGGGTAACCCCAGCTTCTCCTCTGTGTCCATACACCTGTAACTAAAGTGTCCCATCATTGGACACACGACTTCAAGATGGTGCCAGCGAACAGGTCAACCAAAGTCAACGGTCCTGCTGACAGTTCAGGAAACTACTTCTTTTAATTCTTTCAGACATGGTTCGACGGCTAAGCTACGTGCTATTAGAACAGTGCTTTACATTTTGGTGGTGTGTTTTGCTGTTTCCCAGGGAGACAGGGAGCAAAGTGTGCAGCTTGGTGGACTGCATTCCTGGATACCGGCCACGAGCCCACAAAAGCGACTCCATTGCTTCATCTCCGACTGAGGCATCAAGCAAAGTTGAACGGGTGTTCTGCCTGCATTTGACTGGTCTTTCTCCCCTCCTTGCTAGCTGCCGCCAGAGGAAAGTGCAGCTGCCTTGGAATCCACATTGAAAGGATGGATCTGCGGTGTGGACCTGTTTTGGCATGGGGGGTGACTGTGGTTCATGTTTTTGAATGGTTTGATCAAGGGGATTGATACAGACCAGGGTGATTCAGTGAAGAATGCTTTGCCCTGTGACCTGAAGTAAGCTAGCAGTGCAGTGGTGAACTGAACTAAACTGAATACTCTTGGTTTGATGTTTGATATTCTATGTGCTGTTCGCTCGCTGTTTGATATTTGCACAACTTGTTCTTTTTTTCCCCCACACACTAGGTGTTCGATGTTTACTTAAACGGATATCCAAGGTGTTTCTTTGTTTCATGGCTGCCAGGAGAAGTTGAACACTTCATGATGGTTCATCACTGATGCTTTTGTACCGGTGCTAATACAGGAATCCCAGCTCAGATGGGAAAAGGAAGAGGTGATTCTTTGAGGGCAGCAGGGAGTGTTTGGCTTTATTCGCTCACAGTCCCAGGGATCCTCCATACACAGCAACACCATCCACCATGTCAACGCGAGGTCTGACAGGCAATTCGAAGAACTTCTAGCGGGACCGGAAAAAATTTCATGGAAGGCATTCAAGGACGTTCCTTTGCAACTTCAGAGCACCAGGCTATGTGCAGCTGCTTGACAACATGCTCCAAGCATACAAGACCATGAAGTGCAAAATATCACTGAAGATTCATTTTCTGCATTCCCATTTAGACTTCGTCCCTGCAAATCTTGATGCTGTCAGTGACGAGCACAGTGAAAGGTTTCACCAGGACATTGCAGTCATGGAGAAACGGTATCAGGGCAAATGGAATCCATCAGTGCTGGCCAATGATTGTTGGGCAGTTGAACGTTGGGCAGCCTCAGACACTGAGTACAAAGAAAAATCATCAACAAAACATTTTTAGCTTAGTTGAACTATTGCAAAGTGCCATACACTGTTTTGCAATTAAACGCATTATATACAATAGAAGTTAATTTATTGTTTCTCCAAATTCCTACGTGATACAAGCAGTCTGAAATTATATTTGTGTTCAGCTTCAAACGGTCTATCGTAAACAAAGAAAAATTCTGAGGAAGCAACACTTTTGAAAAAATGCGTTGTCCAGTGCAATCCAACTTTTACAAGGACTGCTTGCTTCATCTGAATTTTGTATGAAGTTCAAGTTTATTATCAAAGTACATGTACAGTATGTCACCATATACTATCCATTCTCTTGCAGGCATTCGCAGTAGGACAAAGTAATACAACAGAATCAATTATAAACTGCGCACAAACAACTAATGTGCAAAAGAGGGCAAACTGCAAATACGAAAGAAAGAATGATAATAGTAAAAGTAAACAGTGTATACCGAGAACCTGAGCTGTAGAATGCTTGAACGTGACTGCCTGTCCAACTGCAATAGCAAATCCCAACACTCCCCCATCAGCTTTGCTCCTTAATTGAAAATGGCAGGGAAGCAGCTGTTAGAAAAACTGCCCTTGCTCCATGGCAGTAGTGAAGACGGCCCCTTAACCTCCTTGCATGCTTCTGCTTTGGACCCGATCGCAAGGCATATCCGGCTGTGCAGCGATCATTCCAGACAGGGGGCAGGGGGCAGGGGGCAGGGCAGAACTCAGTGCCAGAGGTGCCACCGGGTGGCTTTAGCTATTGGCCACCTTATAGGAGACTGAGAGGGGTGAGGAAGGAAGGAGGAAGGGAAGACCTGCACTCTTATAACAACTTCTGGCAGCAGAATCAGATCTATCGATCACTGACATATCGATCTATTGATCACTGACGAGTCAATGAAACCTGCTTTGTGGCAGCAGTGCAGTGCAAGACAGGCAGAGCAAGTTGTGAGGTGATGGTCGATGGTACACGCACCACTCAGATATCCAATGGAAGAGGAGAAGAACCTGTTCCTAAAATGGTGGGCATGCCTCTTCAGGCTCCCGTACCTCCTCACTGATGGTAAGTGATGAGAGGAGGCTATGTCCTTCATGTCAAACACCTCCGGTCCATCTGCCCAAAGCAGAACACCCCAGTGGCCAAAAATTTTAATTCCAATTCCCATTCTCAGGGTGGAAGAGCAACACCTTGTATTCCATCCGGGTAGCATCCAACCTGATGGCATGAATCTCAAGTTCTCATTCTGGTAATTATTTTCCCTCCCCATCCCCCTCCTCTCTTCTCATCTCCCCCTGGATCTCCTCCTCCTTCCCTTTCTCCCATAGTCCCCCATGCCTTATGAGAATAGGTTGAGTGAACTCGGCCTTTTCTCCTTGGAGCGAAGGATGAGAGGTGACCTGATGGAGGTGTACAAGATGATGAGAGGCATTGATTGTGTGGATAGTCAGAGGCTTTTTCCCAGGGCTGAAATGGTTGCCACAAGAGGACACAGGTTTAAGGTGCTTGGGAGTAGGTACAGAGGAGAGGTCAGGGGTAAGTTTTTACGCAGAGAGTGGTGAGTGTGTGGAATGGGCTGCCGGCAACGGTGGTGGAGGCGGATACGATAGGGTCTTTTAAGAGACTTTTGGATAGGTACACGGAGCTTAGTAAAAATAGAGGGCTATGGGTAAGACTAGTAATTTCTAAGGTAGGGACGTGTTCGGCACAACTTTGTGGGCCAAAGGGCCTGTATTGTGCTGTAGGTTTTCCATGTTTCTCCTCTCCTATCAGACTCTTCCTCCAGACCTTTACCATTACCACCCACTTGGCTTTATCTTTCGCCTTCCAGCTATCCTCATTCTCTTCCGCCTCCTCCATTTCAGTCATGAGGAATTCAGTCCATTTCAGTCGGTCCAAACTCATTTCCACTGACGCTACCTGATCTGCGGAGTTCCTCCAGCATTTTGTGTGTGTTGTGTCGTGACGGTTGCTGCCTTTTGAAGATGGTCCCAGCGGTAGGGAGGGTGCTGCCCATGATGGAGCCGGCTAAGTCCACAACCCTGTGTAGCTTCTTTCTCCATCCTGCACATTGGAACCTCCATACCAGATGATGACGCAACCATCGCGAATGCTCTGCGCGGTACGCAAGTAGACACACACGTCCTCGAGATGCACCCATGCCCTGATGCACTTGGGAGCTCCACTAACCCAGGTCCAAGGCTAACATCCAGCATGTAGCTTCTCTCTGTAACCAGATGGGTTTCCACAGGACCATAAAGTAAAGGAGCAGGGTTAGGCCACTCAACCAATTGTCTGTTCTGCCAGGACATTCTGGATGTTCCAGTTTCCTCCGGTACCCCAAAGAGTTGTTTTTATCGAGACTTCATCATCATCATGTGCTGTGTTGTAAGGCGCGGGTGATAACAAGTCTATCCACAACCATGATTGCTCTTGGCTAATTTTTCCCACAGAAGTGGCCTTCTTCTGGGCAGTGTCTTTACGAGACGGGTGACCCCAGCCGTTATCAATACTCTTCAGAGTTTGTCTGCCTGGTGTCAGTGATCGCATAACCAGGACTTGTGATCTGCACCGGCTGCTCACATGACCTGTTGCCATGGCTTTACGTGATCCTCCCAGCCCTTTGAGACACACCACCCAGCAACGCCCCAACAGCCCCCAAGCTGACCCTAATGTGATCACAGGACAATTTACAAATGACAAATCAACCTACTAACTGGTACATCTTTGGACGGTGGGAGGAAACCAGAGCACCCAGAGAAAACCCACACATCCCGTAGGGAGGACATACAGTCCTTCTTACAGAGGACACCAGCATTGAGCTCTGTCCTCTGAAGCCCCGAGCTGTAACAGTGTCATGCTAACCACTAAAGTTCCGTGGCGTTTGCAGGTTTGCTAATGGACCTGTTGCAGGAGGGCAACAAGAGAGTCAAAGAGAGCAGCATCACTGATTGGAGTTCAATTCCCATCGCTGTCTGTAGGGAGCTTGTACGTTCACCCTGTGGCTGCATGGGTTTCCTACAGTCAGGGTTAACGAGACGCAAACACGTTTCCATCGGCATGTGACAACTAAAGCTAATCTTTGTCTCTATAACTCCATCCTTTCTGTGAGCAGCAGAAATTCAATGGGCTGAATGTACCCCAATGTTGGAAGGAAATATTTGAACAAAATGTCAAGTCATTGGGCAAATGATCTAGAGACCCACATTCAAATCTGAAATTTGGACCACTCTTACTGATAATGTGATAATTATCTCTACATTTATTTTGTGATAATGACCACTCGATTGGTGTGAAAACCTATCTGGTTCACTTATAGCCTTCAAGGAAGGAATTGGCCACCTATGCACAATCTGACCTATATGTGGATAACTTCCCTCACCTCAACTCTAAACTGATTCCAAACCCATGGACTCACTTTCAAGGACTCTACAACTAATGTTCTACCTATTAATACAGTTTCAAAAGTTTGTCTTCTTTTTCACACTGGTTGTTTGCCAGTCATTGTGCGTAGTTTTTCAATTATTCTATTGCATTTCTTTGTTCTACAGTGAAAATGAATCTTGAGATGGTTTACAGTGACATATACATATTTCAATAATGAATTTACTCTCAACGTTGAATTTTGAACTTTGGCAGTGACTCCAAATCCACCAGTCCTCTTCTTTTACCCATTACGCCGCTGGTGTTTAGGGCAGCAATGAAGGTCCTCCATCTCTGGCAGCGTTCAGTGCTTCCTTCATCATGTCAGTAGCTTCCTCTCGGTTTTCACTACTGTCAGCCATGCAAGTCCCAGGTGGAGACTCAGGAATACCGTCACACTCAGATGTAGAAGGATTCTTCATTGCTGTTTCCATAACGATTTTGTTTTACCAGACAGGGTTGTTAGCCCTGAGCTGAACCCCTGGAAGCTGGAGGACCGGTGGAAAACTCTCAGTCTGGCCTCTACCCTTTGACCTGTTTGTTATGGGTGACCCTACCAAGAGCCAAAGTATAATGCCCTGACTCCAGGCAACATAATTCTCTGGGGCATTCAAACCCTACAGCTAGGGTGTGGTCCTCTTGGAGGATCCACCAATCCAGTTGATGCCAATTTCCATTACAACAGCCTAGCAGACCACTCTGTTTTCATCACCTCTACCTTGCCAAGATTCTATAAATGCCAACAAAGCCCAAATCCCAAGTAATCAATAAATAAATGTTGCCAATTAGCAATCTTTGAAATACAGGAGACTCGATAACCAGTTAGGAAAATGATCAAATAATCTGCAGTAGTGTTGTTGGTTAAAGGCCAATTACTGAGCCAAGACACCAGGATAATCTCTCCAGCTATTGTCATGGTTATGAGGTCCTTTCTCCCCACCTGGTCATCCTCTACATTGCCACCCCTATTCACTGGAAGAGCGTGATTAATGCCACACAGTCCATCACAGGAAAAGCCCTCCCTACCATTGAGCACATCTACTTGCGGAGTGCCTCCCCATGAAAGCAGCATCCATGACCAAGGACCCCCACCATCCCGGCCATGCCTTCTTCTTGCTGCTGCCATTGGGAACGAGGTACAGGAGCCCAAGGTCCCACACCACCAAGTTCAGGACAAAGTTATTACCCCATAACCACCAGGCTTCTGAACCAGCATTGACGCCTTCACTCACCTCAACACCAAACTGATTTCTCAATCTATAAACTCACTCTCTAGGACTCCACAATTCATGTTCTCAGTATTATCTATTCATTTTGTATTTGCACTGTTTGTTTTCTTTTACCTATTGGTTTCTGGCAATTTTTTTAATGTTAGTTTTCAATGATACTATTGTATTTCCTTGTTCCACTATGAATGCCCACAAGAACATGAGTCTCAGCATAGTATATGGTGACGTATACATACTTCCGTGATAAATTTACTTGGGGCTTTGAATTTGATTATTCACTATCCAAAGGGCTTATTGCTAACCTCAGCTTTTAACACAGCAGCAAGAGACTAACCAAAGTTCATTAAGCTAAACTCCTAATTGGAGAGAATTCAAAATAAATGTTATCAAAGTCTATACACAAAGTCACTATGTGCAACCCCAAGGTTCATTTTCTTGCAGGCATACTCAATAAATCTATAGAACAATAACAATAACGGAATCAATGAAAGACCACAGCAACCAGTGTGCAGAAGACAACAAATTGTGCAAATACAAAAAGAAGAAATAATAATAAGCAATGAATATTGAGAACAGAAGATGAAGAGTTCAAAGTACATTTATTATCAAAGGATGTATAAATTATTCAGCCTTGAGATTCATCTGCTTACAGGCAAGCCACAAAACAAGAAACCTGGAAGAACCCAATTTTAATGAAGAACAACATAGAACATAGAATAGTACAGCACAGTGCAGGCCATTTGGCCCATAATGTTGTGCTGACCCTTAAACCCAGCCTCCCATATAAACCCCCCACCTTAAATTCCTCAATATAACTGTCCAGTAGTCTCTTAAATTTCACCAGTGTATCTGCCTCCATCACTAACTCAGGCGTGGAGAGAGAGGGGGGGAAAAACCACAAATTATGGAAACAGTTAAAGCAAGGAACAACATTCAGAGTAAAATAGAGTCCATAGATCCAGAACTCAGAGCAGCCGAAGTAGGCCCATAGCCTCAGCTCATCGCACAGCGGGGCAAATCACCGCAAAGCTTGCATACACAAAGCATGTAGCAGCCAGAGCAACCTCACTGCCACAACGCCATGGAGAGAGGAGTAAACGTTAGGGAAGAACAAGCAAAAAAATTTCATGACATATGTGAGTGATGATAAACCTGATTCTGATTTGGGTCACTATTCTGGGGCAGGCAGAGGGGAATCGTTGTTGGGCAAAGGGGAAGGGAACGTGGAGGGAGCGGGTAGCACCAGAGGGAGATTCTGTAACGATCAATAAACCAATTGTTTGGCATCAAATGACCTTGCCTGGTGTTTCAGAGCTGGGTGTGTCTGCACCCACCTCACCCCTGGCACTCCTACTCTACCACCTGTTCCACACCCCTCGCACAGCACTCCACCCTCACCGTTCCTGCCAGTTTTACAAACTCACTCTCAACCTCACATTGAGAAATACAGTACTGTGGAAAAGTCTTAGGCACCCCAGCTATATTATATATATATTGCATGTGCCTAAGACTTCTGCACAGTACTGTAGCTGCCCTTGTACTTGTTCCCTTCTGTACTTTGTGGCGCATCGGGCAGCAACCTTGTCAGTTCTTCAGCACTTGTCTTTTTCTCTTTTAAAAACAAGGTCAAGTTACCGGCTCGATGCACAACCTAGCACGGATAGGGAGCATGCAAGGAGCCAGCCGGATTCGAACCCAGGATCACTCGCCTCGGAAGTCCAGTGCTGCTGCCTTTGGGATCCTTCAAAACCCCAAGAGACACCTCAACACGGAATTCGCAGTTAAAAGCAATTTTGATTCTCTCAGAAAGTAAATGGTGGCAAGCTCTCCTCGCCCCTTTTGTCACGTTTGATTGCCAGGGTGATCAGCCCGCTGTCCTTTGTTGTAAATCAGATTAATCTTCTCACAATAAGAAATAAGACATAACTGATGCCCAAAAGCAAATGCTGCCTGGCCACTTTCCCACATGAAGCAACATATAATGCACACTAACATGTTAATGAGTCTGGTTTGTTAACAGGTCATTAGCGGCAAGGCAAATCTGTTAACGTGTGCATACATACACGCGCATCACGATAAGTGGGCAGTACGCACATGTGCGATACCCACAGACACGTGCTTCTATGTGAACACAAACACTAATTTCCAGAGAGTGGCATCACAGGTTGAGAGGGTCACAAAGAAAGCTTTTGGCATATTGGCCTTCATGAATCAAAGTATTGAGTACAGAAGATGGGATGTTATGTTGAAGACATGTTGTACAAGACATCAAGGAGGCCTAGTTTGGAGTGCTGTGTGCGGTTTTGGTCACCGACCTGCAAGAAAGATGTAAGATTGAAAGATTACAGAGAAAATTCACAAGGACATTGCTGGGTCTGGAGAGCCTGAGCTAAGTGGAATGATTGCATAGGATAGGACTTTATTCCTTGGAACGTAAAAGATTGAGAGGAGGTTTGATAGAGGTATTCAAAATTATGAGGGGTATAGATCGGGTAAATGCAAGCAGACTCTTTCCACTGAGGTTGGATGGATCCACAACTAGAGGTCATGGGTTAAGGGTGAAAGGTGAAAAGCTTAAGGGGATCATGAGGGGAAACTTCTTCACTCTGAGGATGGTGAGAGTGTGGAACGAGCTGCCAACACCATTAGTTCATGCGATCTCGATTTCAAGGTTTAAGGGAAGGTTGAATACGTCCATGGATGGTAGGGGTCTGGCCCGGGTGCAGGTCAATTGGAGTAGGCTATTTAAATGGCTCAGCAACTACTAGATGGGCGAAAGGACCTGTTTCTGTGCTGTATTTTTCTATTACTCTGAAGTAGCTCAAGCAGAAACCAATTTGTATTTGATTCCGCTCAATTAGTTAAAGCTTCAAGTAAAGATGGAGTGCAACGATGTTATACAAGGACGTGAGCTGCCATTACAAATACCACGACATATCATGGCTTAAGGCATCTCATTATTACTGTCTGGCGCTGTCCACTTATTAGTGCTGAAAATGGAAAAAAAATGACAAATTCCCAGAAGAAATAGGAGTTATTACAGGATTAATTTCTTGCCCCATCACTGAACTCTCCCCACAACCTATGGACTCACTTTCAAGGACACTTCATCTCATGTTCTCCATATTAATTACTTTTTTATTATTATAATAAATAATTTATAATAATGACCTAAGATATAGGAGCAGAATTAGGCCATTAGGCCCATCAAGTCTGCTCCACTATTTTATTAAGGTTGATCCATTTTTCCTCTCAGCCCCGATCTCCTGCCTACACCTCCCCCTACCCCCCAAATCCCTTCATGCCCTGACCAATCCAGAATCTATCAATTTCTGCCTTAAACGTACATAAAGCTACCTGTGGCAATGAATACCACAGGTTTACCCCTCTGGATAAAGACAATAAATATATATTTTCCCTCTCTTTTGTATTTGCAGAATGCATTCTCTTTAGCACATTGTTTGTTTGTCCGTCCTGCTGGGTGTGGTCTTTCATTGATTCTATTGTGTTTCTTGCCTCTCAAAGTCCAACCCTACATCCACATTGTGAGAGGTGGAAACGGGCAAGGCTGGCCAACAGGACTCTGGTAAAGCTGTACAGTGGATACAATGGATTACAAAAATATTGATGAACTCAACCATACCATTCGACTTTGGACGATGGAGATGGGAGATCATCAATGGCCTGTGCTTCACTGGAGCTAAAGAACCTAGGAAAAGAATGGTGTTTCTTGTATTTACTGTGTATGTCCAGAAGACAATGAATCTAAAGGCTGTATATGGCAACATATAAAGTTCAAAGTAAATTTATTATCAAATAAATATACAACCTTGTGATTCATTTTCTTGCAAGCATACTTAATATATAATAAATTTGCTTTTAACTTTTCGGTTAAAACAATTCCCATGGAGCTTCAGCCTTGAAGAATGTTCCACAAAATGTATAAGACAATCAGCATCTGCCATTTAATTTAGGCCATCGGTATTCCCCTCCCTGAGATGTCAGAATGAAATGCAGAGTGTGAACTATGCTGTAGTGCAGAGGGCAGGTTACTGAACCGAGTAACGTCGTCTATTGATCACCTCCTCCAACTCACGACTCTCTGCTCAATTCCACGGTACACTGCACACTTCCATTACTGCTTTACTTGACGCGAAGCAGGGCAGGCCAGTCAGTGCCGGCCGCTCACTCCCAGTTCACCATCTCACCCCGCAAGCATCGGGAAAACTTGGCTCCAAGCAGAGGTTGAGTGATTGCAGCAGGAATTGAGGCGCAGGGATCCCATTCTCCTTGGGCCGCGAGCACAGTGACCCGTGGCTGAGCAAGCTCTCCGCCATCAGTGCTTGTGGAAGCCTGATGGACAATTCAGGATGGTACTAAGGGGTTTCCCTTTCCCCCGTCCCCAACAACCTCATGCTCATTCTTTCTCGCCTGTTCAAAGTTCAAAGTAAATTTAGTGTCAAAGTACATATATGTCACCATATACAACCGTGAGTTTCAATTTCTTGCAGGCATACTCAGTAAATCTAAGAACCATAATAGAATCAAAGAAAGATTCCCACACAGGGTGAACAAACAAGCAATATGCAAAAGACAACAAAATGTGCAAATACAAATGCAAGTGATGGACAATTAGAGTTAAACAGCACAGAAACAAGCCCTTCTGGCCTCATCAAGAGGTCAACCATAGATGGGTGAGCAGCTTCAAGTACCTGATTGTCAACATCTCTGAAAATCTGTCCTGAGCCTAGCGTTTCAACACAATTACAAAGCAGGCATGCCCCCAGCTATATTTCATTAGGAGTTTGAGGAGATTTCGTATGGGAGAATTTTGACACACATACCATGGACAGCATTCTAACTGGTTACATCACCATCTGCTGCACAGGGGCGGAATAGGTTGCTAGGGGCTGTAAACTCAGCCAGCTGCATCATGGCCACTAGAGGACATCTTCAAACAGCAGCATTAACGATTAAGGATTCCCAAGCCCTCTACTGATTGCTACCATCAGGAAAGAGGTACAGGAGACTGAAGACACACACTCATTATTTGAGGAACAGCTTCTTCCCCTCCGCCATCATATTTCTGAATGGTCCACGAATTCAAGAAAACTACCTCACTATTTTTTCTCTTTTTGCACTACTTATTTAATATGTATTTCTTATTGTAATGTAGAATATATTTTATGTATAGTTTTACAGGAACAGTACAATACATTTCACAACATTACCATGATGATGATAATGGCATCCATCTTTCTCATATGGGTCAGTCCATTCTGCCACTACGAACAGAGGCACTGGACTGACCTCTACAGGGAACAAGCCTGGGATCTTGGGATGCCCAGTCATCCAGCCCGGTGGTGGTCCAAAGGAAAGCTTATGAAGCGATACGTTTGGCACCAGCTTGGCCGCAGGAGCTGCCGGAAGGTTGTTCAGTGAGGTCCAGCCGCCTTAGGGGCTCCACTCCGGATTTTCTGTCCGGCTTTACTCCCGTAGCCTTCGTCTCTCCCGAGGCTGCCCACAAGGCAGTGGGGCTATTTACCCATAGCTGGGGAATTTCATGATATATTTCAGTTTCAATACACCTAATTCTGAACTCAACCAGGTCAACGGGTAGATAGGGTCGTAAAGAGAGCTTTTGGTACATTGGCCTTTATAAATCAAAGTATTGTGTATAAGAGTTGGAATGTTATGGTGAGGTTGTATAAGATATTGGTGAGGCCTAATTTGGAGTATTGTGTACAGTTTTGGTCACCTAATTACAGGAAGGATATTAATAAGGTTGAAAGAGTGCAGAGAAGGTTTACAAGGATGTTGACGGGACTTGAGAAACTGAGTTACCGAGAAAGGTTGAATGGGTTAGGACTTTATTCCCTGGAGCGTAGAAGAATGAGGGGAGATTTGATAGAGGTATATAAAATTATGATGGGTATAGATAGAGTGAATGCAAGCAGGCTTTTTCCACTGAGGCTAAGGGAGAAAAAAACCAGAGGACATGGGTTAAGGGTGAAGGGGGAAAAGTTTAAAGGGAACATTGGGGGGGGGGCTTCTTCACACAGAGAGTGGTGGGAGTGTGGAATGAGCTGCCAGATGAAGTGGTAAATGCGGGCTCACTTTTAACATTTAAGAAAAACTTGAACAGGTACATGGATGAGAGGGGTATGGAGGGATATGGTCCAGGTGCAGGTCAGTGGGACTAGGCAGAAAAATGGTTCAGCACAGCCAAGAAGAGCCAAAGGGCCTGTTTCTGTGCTGTAATGTTCTATGGTTCTATAGTTCTAACCACCTGATGAAGTCCTATTTTCCCCGAATTTGGCGCATATCCCTCTAAGCCCAGCGTTCCCAGGTTGGTAACCCTGCACTAAACCTTTCCTATCAACGTATATTCCAAATGTCCTTTACACTGTACGTTGTTACTATACCTGCCTCAAATACTTTCTCTGACCGCTCGCACTATATACCCACCGCCCTCTTCATCTTCTGTGGTTTTAAGGTGCATTACCACCACTTTCTGAACTGAAGTGTGGGTCAGGATATCTAAATCCTATATATTCATATCCTACCTGTAAGGGGTTTGTATGTTCTCCCAGTGACAGCTTGGGTTTCCTCCAGGTGCTCTGGTTTCCTCCCACGGTCCAAAGACGTACCGGTTGATTGGTTAATTGGTCATTGTAAATTGTCCCGTGATTAGGCCAGGATTAAATTGGTGGTTACTTGGTGGCTCGGCTCGAAAGCCTATTCCGTGCTATATCTCAATAAATGAAAATAAATAGATTCTTTAAACCAGACCTGTATTCTTAAAGAACACCCACAAAATGCTGGAGGAACTCAACAGTCAGGTATCATCTATAGAAATGAATAAACAGTCAATGTTTCAGGCTGAGACCCTTCTTCAGGACTGGAAAGGAAGGGGGAAGATGCCTTCTTAAGGAACTGCGCTATGTATTTAAAGCAATGATCCTGTGAAGCTCCTTAAGGTTGTTACAGTCAAGGGTGGTAATGGGTTTAAGCTCCCACTACCTATTAAATGCTCCCAATGGCGTACACCTCAAATAGCCTCCGACAACCAAGTCCAGCTCCTGGCCTTCACGTGTGGCTTAGCTACTAAGCCCGGCAGAACTGTTTCTACCGACAGAAAGGGCAAAGGTGGATTACTGGCGCCTTAAAACCAATCGCTTCGGACAGATGAGGCTCGACAGCAGTAGTCGGCTGCTCTCCTAGAAGGAGGAAAACTCTGATCTCGAATCTCCGCTGCCTTGAGGCCATACCCACTCATAGGGAAGACCTTGGGAGTAATCACTAAGGAAAATTCCAGAGCTGGAATCCCTAAGGCAATTCTACGTTGAGTTCAACGCTGACTGGCAACTCCTGAGATGCTGCTGGTACCAAACTGTATCAGTCTCTGCCGTTCCTTTGGGTTCATCGGATGCGTGGAGAGGGGGAGCTTGCTACACAGGCAACAGCTTGCTCTCCATATCATACTGCCCTGGCCTGCGTATCTAGACAGCTAGGACGCAGCATCCATGGTCGACTCTGACTGATAGAGACCTCACTCACTCATTCTGTGATCCTTTCTGCCAAATACTGTAATGTTAAATTGTATTTTATTCTGTGATAATCAACCATCCTCTCTCTTGATTATATCTTGGACCACCCCTTTGTGTGACTAAGTTGCCCCATTTTATATCTTTCCCCTCTCACCTTCAACCTGTGACCTAACATTTTTTAAAAAATTTCCTTTCTTCTGGGGTGGGGATGGGATCTCAAACTATTCACCTCATCTATTCTCCTCCTGATTTTCCAATCCTCTATACGATCACCCCTCAATCTCCTATGCTCCAGAAAAAAGTCCTAGGCTATCCAATCTTTCCTTATAAATCAGGCCCTTCATTGCCAGCATCATCTCTGCCACAAGAGATTCAGAAAATGCTAAAAATCTTGAGCAATACACACATAAAACGCTGGAAAATCTCAGCATATAAACAGTTCATATTTTGGGCTGAAATTCTTCATCAGGACCTTTTTTTTTATATAGAGGAGGGTGGCGGTGGATAGGAGCTAGAGTCATAGAGCCAAAGAAAGCTACAGCACAGAAAAGGCCATTCAGCCCATCTAGTAACTGCCAATGTCTCCTCGTAAGGTGATGGAATGCTTGCAAGTAAATTGCCAAGATCAGAGAACAACTCAACCCATCCATTTGCCATTCCTCAGCTCACTAACCCAGCTGATCAAGATGCTTCTGCAAGTCCTGATAAGTATTTTCACTGTTAATGGTATCACCTATTTTAGTGTCGTCTGCAAACTTACTGGCCATGCCTCGTTCACTCTCATCCAAATCACTGACATCGATGAAAAATAGCAATGGGCCGAGCACCAAGACTCGGACCTGCTCCAAGAAGATCGTCCAGCCAAATCCTCCAACTACTAGGGACACTAATTCACTGAGATGACTGATAATAAGAGAGCAGAATGTGGGACAGGAAGAATACAGGCAATGTGTTCAAATGTCAGAATCAGATTTAATATCAACGGCATATTTCATGAAATCTGTTGTCTTTGCAGCAGCAGGACATTGTCATACATAATATTAACTGTAAATTAAATTATACATGCATACACACACCTATGTATTTAAAAAAGTTAAATTAAACAAGTAGTGCAAAAAGGGAGAAAATAAAGTATCGATGTAGTGTTCATGGGTTCAACATCCATTCAGAAATCGGATGGCAGAGGGGTAGAAGCTGTTCCCGAATCATTGAGTGTGTGCCTTCAGGCTCCTATAACCTCCTCTCTGACGGTAGCAATGAGAAGAGGGCATCAGGATCAGAATAAATTTTAATATCACCAGCATGTGTCATGGAAGTTGTTAACTTCGCGGCAGCAGTACAACGCGATGAGGCCATTAGGCTCTACGGTGTGCCAAGCTATAGCCGAGGAAATGATGACACCCTCTTGTTCGACTGTTCAAGGTAATTTAATTTTTATTCTTTCTTCCTTCTCTTCCAATATTTGTATATCTGTGCACTTGGAATGCTACTGTGACTAATTTCCTTTGGGATCAATAAATATCTATTTATCAATACATGATAATATAGATCATCACCACCTTTTCAAGAGCAACTAGGGATGGGCAATAAATGCTGGCTTAACTGGCAACAACCACATCCCATGAATAAATTTTAAAAAGGAAACTGAATTACATTAAATATATCAAATAGCTAAATACGTAGTGCAAAAACATAAATAAAATATAGGTGAGGTAGTGTTTATGGTTTCAATGTCCATTCAGAAATCTGACGGCAAAGGGGAAGAAGCTGTTCCTGAATCATCAAGCCTTCAAGCTTCTGTACCTCTTTCCTGATGGTAGCAGCGAGAACAGGGCATGACCTGGGTGATGGGGATCCTTAATGATGCATGTAGCCTTTTTGAAGCATTGCTCCTTGAAGGTGTCTCAGATACCACGGAGGCCAGTGCCCATGATGGAGCTGGCTGAGTTTACAGATCTCTGCAGCTTATTCTGATCCTGCGCAGTAGCATTCCACCCCCCCCCCCACCACCACGCCCCGCACTCCCATACCAGACGGTGTTGCAAAGTTATCAAACTCAGGGTTAGTTTATTCAACTAATAAAACAACATGATTAAATTCAAATGTCATAGCCGGGGTGGTGGTGGGGATAAGATCCCACCACCTATAAATTTCTCCAAATGGCGTGCGTCTCTAACAGCCTCTGACACGAGTCCAACTCTCGGCCTTCACATGTGTCTCAGCTACTAGCCCGGTGGAACTGTTTCTACTGACAAGAGAAGGGGCAAAGGTGGACCACTGGCGCCTCAAAACCAGTTGATTCGGGCAGGTGGGGCTCGTCAGCCTTGGATGGCAGCCGCCTAGGAGAAGGAAAACTCTGATTTTAAACCTCCGCTGCCTTGCGGCCGTACCCACCCACGGGAAAGGCTTCGGGAGTAAACCCCGAGGAAGAAATCCGGAGCCGGGGTCCCTGAGGCAGTTTGAAGTTGTCTACAACTTCACTCCGGCAACCTCTGCGACGACACTGGTGCCAAACTGTATCGGCGTTTGCCCTTCCCTTGGACTATTTCAGTGACGTGGAACGGGGGAACTCGCCACATGGGCAGCAGCCAGTTCTTCAAATCTTCCCACCCAGGCTTGCGCCCTGGAGAGGATACGGTCCACCAGAGGCGCAAACCCGTGATCCCCTGGGATCAACCACTGCCTACTACTATTAAATTCAAAGTACGTCCGATGTTTGCAGATTGAAGGGTGTAGGCAATTAATTGCTAGTTTAGCTTTTCAGCACAGCATCATGAGTCGAAGGTCAAGTTCCTGGAGTTTACTATTTTGTGTATTGTGTTCCTCTCTAAGGATTGCTTCCTTGTCATGGCAGAGAAGCCTGGGAGCTCCTGAGATTCCAAGAATGATGCTGCCTGGAGCGTAGCCCTCTGGCTCTTAGCTCCTGGTAGGGTCACCCAATGGAGGCAAGGTCAAGAGGGAGGTTCTTAGACAAAGACCAATCCAACCAAGACCTCAGCGGCGGAGCTGGTGGAAGATGAGGACACATCACAACAGCAGTGAAGGCAGAGGAAGGCTGCAGCAGTGAAGGGTCCCCAGTTGGCTTGCCGTCCATGCCACTGGACCCCGACATCAAGGACCTTGTGGTGGCTGCCCGTGCTTCAGAATCCACACGTTAAACAACATCACCGACAGGCGTTCTCTGTTGAGGGAATCCACCCTAACATCCTGGATCAAGTCCTGTGGCATGATCGGCAAGAGGCCAAAATATGTGGGACTACAGCCACCCGAGCACTCACCAATAGACAACCCCTTAGGAGAACATCATACTTCAGGATCAGGTTTAATATCACTGGCAAATGTCTTGAAATTTGTTCAAAGACAAGAGAAAATCTGCAGATGCCGGATTCTCATCCAAACCATTGACGTCGATGTCAAACAGCAATGGGCTGAGCACCAAGCCTTGAGCCTGCTCCAAGAAGGTCGCCCAGCCAAATGCTCCAACTGTAAGGGACACTAATTCACAGAGATGACTGACAACAAGAGAGCAGGACATGGGACAGGAAGGATACAGTCAGCGTGTTCACGGAAATTTGCTGTTATGCAGCAGCAGTACAACGAATAATAATAAAAAAATGTGGATTAAAGTATAGATTTTTTCCAAGGTAAATTAATTAAGTGGTGCAAAAAGAGAAATTAAAAAGTAGTGAGGTAGCGTTCATAGGTTCAATGCCCATTCAGAAATCTGATGGCAGAGGGGAAGAAGCCGTTCCTAAATCGTTGTGTATACCTTCAGGGTCCTTGTACCTCCTCCCTGATGATAGCAATGAGAAGGTGGCATCACTTGACTTGAGTGTTCACAATACTACTATTACTGTGTTCTGTGCTCCAAACATGGTCAGGATGGGTAGGATCATAGCGGCACTCACAAGTGCAGATGACCAGGCCACAAAACAACATAGCAACGCGTCGCATTCCAAGTGAAATTAAACAAGAGTGAGCCCAGCATACGACACGCAGTGGCAGAACTCACAGCGTAGTGACTGTGTTTAACACAATGTGACACAGGGTGTCAAAACACATATTAAGATATTTACGGTTTTTTTTTTAAAAAATGCATGAGACTAGTCAGTGCAAAACAGAGCGCTCAGAACTTTCAAGTGGGACACAGGGCACCCATTGCAGCAGCAAAAATATTCCATGCGAAAGTGGAGGAAACGGGGAAGTGAAATTAATCAGGTTGCACCGAGCTCAGCTCAGAGTGATACTGTCCTAAAAATATCATGCTTGCTTTAATGGACGCACTGAGTGGCCACTGTATTAGGTAGTTGTTCCTCTATCAAGCGGTAGTAAATCAAGGCAACTGGACTTGCTGTGTTGTCTAGAAAAAGTTTTGCCACTCATCTGAGAGGCTTCTTCAGTTCTGGTCCATGGTGGGTAGTTTTCTGGCTTATAAACTCTGTGAGTTGTTTAAAGGTATAGTAATCACATGAGAGTCGTTAAGAGTAGAGGTAATGAGAGGGTCATCAGTCTTATCTTTGCATGAATGGAGGTGTGAACTGCTGTGGAGATGCCCGGGTAGGGATGTTCAGACTGCTTTGTAAGTAGCTGATAGGTGGTGTTGCACCCCTACCCCCACCCTCCCTGTTCAGGGAAGGGTTTTCCAGTTTGACAAAGATGGCTTCCTTAACCCCTTCTTTCAAACCACCTGTCCTCCCTGTCCAAAACGTGCACTTTGTTATCATCAAAGGAGCGCCCCCTGTCTTTTAGGTGTAGATATGCACCCGAGTCTTGACCCGAGGAGTTAGCCCGCCTATGCCGGGCCATCTGTTTGTGAAGCACAAACAGGAGGAAATCTGCAGATGCTGGAAGTTCAAGCAACCCACACAAGATGCTGGTGGAACGCAGCAGGCCAGGCAGCATCTATAGGAAGAAGTACAGTTGACATTTGGGGCCGAGACCCTTCGTCTGGACTAACTTAAAGAAGAGACGCTGACGAAGGGTCTCGGCCCAAAACATCAACTGTACTTCTTCCTATATTTGCTGCCTGGCCTGCTGCGTTCCACCAGCATTTTGTTTGTGAAGCAGTTGTCTTGTCTCGCCGATATACGGATCTGTACAGTTCTCATTGCATTGGATAGCATATACAATATTGCTGTTTATGTTTGGGTGTAGGATCCCTGGGGTGGACAATTTTCTGTCTGAGAGTGTTCGTAGGTTGAAAAAACACAGGTCAAGACTCGGCGGTGTATCTACACCTAAAGGACAGGGTTTGATGATAATAAAGTGCACATCTTGGACAGGGAGGACAGGTGGCTTGAAAGAAGGGGTTAAAGAAGCCAGCTTTGTCAAACTGGAAAACCCATCCCTGAACAGAGAGGGTGGGGGTGGGGGGTACAACACCACCTATCAGCAACTTACAATGCAGTCCTAATATCTCCACAACACTGGACAGCTTCATTCATTTAAAGATAAGACTGATTACCTCTCATTACCTCTACGACACTTAACGACCCTCATGTGATTGCTATACCTTTAAACAACTCAACACACACAAAATGCTGGTGGAACGCAGCAGGCCAGGCAGCGTCTATAAGGAGAAGCACTGTCGACGTTTCGGGCCAAGACCCTTCGTCAGGGTCTTTTCTTTCAGTTAGTCCTGACAGTGCTTCTCCTTATAGATGCTGCCTCGCCTGCTGTGTTCCACCAGCATTTTGTGTGTGTTGTTGTTTGAATTTCCAGCATCTGCAGATTTCCTCGTGTTTGCCCTTTAAACAACTCACAGAGTTTATAAGCCGGAAAACTACCCACCATGGATCAGAACTGAAGAAGCCTCTCGGATGAGTGGCAAAACGTCTTCTAGACAACACAGCAAGTCCAGTTACCTTGATTTACTACTGCTTGATATACACTGACCTGGATGACTGAGAACCTTCACAGACTGGTTGTTCCTCTCCGTGCCCTGTGGCACCTCGGGCAGCAACCTTGCCATTTCAGCATTTCTCTGTGGGTTTTTTTTAAATGAGGCTGAGTGGCTAGCTCGACGCATGCAAGGAGCCAGCTGGATTCGAAACTGGGACCGATAGCTCAATAGCTGCATTTGATATCAGAAAATCTAGACAATATACATCCTGAAATTCCTTTTCTTCGCAGACATCCACAAAACCAGAGGAGTGCCCAAAGAATGGGTGACAGTTAAAATGTTAGAGACCAAAGGCCCCCCCCCTCTACTGCCCCTCCCGCTCAGAAGCAGCAGCAAAGCATTGACACGTTCAAACAAGCTCCATGAACTCAGCAGGTCGGGCAGCATCCGTGGAAACGAGCAGTCAACGTCCCAGGGCCGAGACCCTTCGTCAGGACTCTTTCTCGGCCCGAAATGTTGACCGCTCGTCTCCACGGATGCTGCCCGACCTGCTGAGTTCATCCAGCGTGTTTGTACGTGTTGATTTGACCACAGCATCTGCAGTCTGCTTGGTGTTTAACCCTCCTCCACCCCACTTCCACGAGAAAAGCATCAGCACCCTCCACCCACCAAGCATGAAATTGCAAGGCCCCCCCCAATAAAGACAATAATCTGCAGTATAACGAAAGCTAATCATTCACCCGACAATTTGACATGCCACAGGCTCGCTCTCTCTCTCTATCTCTCCCTAATATAAGGGAGAAAGAGGTGTTCCCTTTCACACAGAACAACACAACTCACCTCAAGTTCCAGTGCTGAAGCCACCGCACCATTGGCTGGCTTTATTAGCTACTCCTGCTCATTAATGTGTTTATCTAATCAGCCAATCACCTGGCAGCAACTCAATGCATAAAAGCTCGCAGACGTGGCCAAGAGGTTCAGTTATTGTTCAGACCGAACGCCAGAATGGGGACGAAATGTGACCCAAGTGACTTTGACTGGAAAATGGTTGTTGGTGCCAGACAGGGTGCTTGGAGTATTTCAGAAACTGTTGATCTCCTGGGGATTTACAGCCACAACAGTCTCTGGAGTTTGCAGAGACTGGCGGGGGGAAAAAAACAAAAAACAAAAAATCCAGAGGGTGGCAGTTCTGTGGGTGAGAACACCTTGTTCATCAACGAGGTCAGAGGAGAATGGCCAGACTGGTTCAAGCTGAGAGGAAGGTGACAGTAACTCAAATAACCGCACGTTACAACAGTGGTGTACAGAAGAGCATCTCTGAATGCACAACACTTCGCACCTTGAAGTGGGCGGGCTAGAGCAGCAGAAAACCATGAGTGTTACTTTATACTGAGTGGCTCCAATATCTGATAAAGTGCCCATAGAGTGTATACATGCCTTAGAGAATATACCTTTAAATAAAATAAGCAAAGTCTTTCATTCAATTATTCTTATTTTCCCACCACCGCAACCGTGCGAGTGAAAACGAGCTGGCTAAAGGTTCTTCTCGTGAGCCAGAGGTGGAGGTCTCCGCTCTCCTGCGGAGTGCGCTAGCGAGGATCACAGCTGCACGGTCTGAGAAGACAGCAGAAGCAGATTCAATTCGACTTTAAAGAGGACGTCTTTGCAGGGCTCGGGGTTCAGAGCCGGAGAGTGGAACTCACCGAACAGCTCTCCAGGAGAGCCAGCCCGGTTGTGATCGCCGAGCTTCTCCCCCCTTCCCACCCTCTGCCCAATTCTATAAAGGCTTAGCAAATCAGGGCAGAGGACGGGTTCGGTCTATTGCAATTGGCCGCACAAAGTAATACTGAGAATTATGAAGGGAAAGGAAGTTTTATAAGCAGCATTTCCTCTGTAAGCAGGTGCTCAGTGCAACAGTGGGAATTATGCAGACCATAACACTGCCAGCCTTTCCTTGTTACTCCAAGAGCTGTTAGACGCAGCCCCGCAGAACAAATTAGCGAGAGGAAGGTCAGGAGAAAAATAGCGAGGGTTACTACTGAACGCAGGTTTGAGCACAGTGTAGGGGAGTGGAAGGGTCAGGCACAGGACAGCGAGGGAGCAAGGAGAAAAACTACGAGGACACAACACAGGGGCATGAGGTGGGCAAGACAATGGCAATCACGGCAGTGACACTGGTGGGCATGACGGTGGAGGCATCAGGACACTGGGCACAGGCAGGCATGATGGTGGGGGCATCAGGACACTGGTGGGCACCTCACAGGGGCCCCGGGGGCACTGGACACTGGCTGGCATGACAGTGGGGGCATCGGGGCACTGACGACTGACAGGCATGATGGTGGGTGCATCAGCACACTGGACACTGGCAGTCATGACATTGGGGCAGTTGGGGCACTGGCAGGCACGTCAGGACACAGGTGGGCACCAGGGCACTGGACACTGGTGGGCATGGCAGTGATGCATCTTGGCACTGGTGGTGGGGGGGAGCAGCAGGGCACTGGTGGGCATGGCAGTGATGCATCTTGGCACTGGTGGTGGGGGGGGGAGCAGCAGGGCACTGGTGGGCATCAGAGAACAAGGTCCAGAGCCACAAGACAGAGGGTGAACCTAGGACACGACTGTGTGACCAGACAAGCAATGCCCAGACGTGCCCCGACTGAGTTGGTCCAAGGGAAGGTACATACAGTGCAACGTATTGAACAGAAACCAGAGTGTGCCCAATACACCTCTTAGACAGAACAGTGAGTGGGCACAAGACAGCGAGGACTGCCTACAGACGGCAAGAGCTTCTAAGCAACATTATGGAAACTAGGGCAATAATATATAAATATACGACGAAATGTACCAGTGTCTTTTTTTTTAACTGTGTTACGCCGGGTAAGTCACGACAAATTTAAATCAAGATGAACAAGCGGACTGCCAGCCAGCTACTGATACTGATCAAGGGGTTCGATTCAGATAAACAGAGATTCACTAAACTGAGCGCTCGCCGGGGAAGAGAGCCCGCGGTGACACTAACTGAGCGGTTTGGTGCCCGGAGAAGAGGAGCGAGTGGGCAGCAGATACAAGGCTGGTACGGCAGAGCACCACACACACACACTGAGACCCAGTTCCAGCGACCTAACTCAACACTAACACGTTGATAAACGAGGGAGAACGGCTGGGATTCACCACAGCGAGCGGGGCAAGGTTTCGTTTGCTGTGCCCGGGCAGTGCAGAGTGGGCACCTCGCCTCTTGCGATGCCAACCCACCCCGCCCTGTGCCCTCCCCCTTCCTTCCTTACCTTCCTGCCTCTCCGCTTAAAGCCCACAGCCGGCGATGCGCTACCGTCTCCTCCGCCTCGCTCACCCAACACAGCCACTCGACTCCGGGCGCGGGCACGCGTGCTCCTGCGCGCTCCCGCTTGCCTGGGGCGGCGCGGATACGCGTGTGGCGTCACTCCAGGATCCTTCCTCCCACCCGCCTCCCCCGCCAAAACAAACACATCTCTCCCCGTCAGCCGCCGCATCGCCTCGGACCCAGGGGTTCCTGGGGGGTGGGGGGAAGCTGGGAGGGAGGCAATGGGGAGAGAAATGGTGGGGGTGGGTGGAGGGGGGAGAGGGAGCGTCTCAGGTAGCTGCACCCCCTACCTTGAGGTAGTTCCAGTCGGCTGTTTCCCCCCCTATCACGTTAACGCAGCCTGTTGCCTGTGTAATTCAGACGGTTGTCTGTGCGCCACTGTTTATCGTTTGTGTAACTGAACCGTGGGTTGATGAAATACTCACTGGGATTTGCGTCTTTTCAGCACCAGATATATATATATATACATTTCAGCCTGGGGTCTGCGTGACCTATCTCCCAGTCTACATAATTCAGCGTGTATTGCAGCCCGGGGTCTGTACAATATGATTAGAAAGTGTCGGGAACAGGGGCTAGTGTTCAAAGTTCAAAGTAATTTTATTATCAATAGCGTACATAGACAGTATGATATACGACCCTGAGATTCGTTTTCTTGTGGGCATACTCAGCAAATCTATAGAACAGTAACTATAACAGGATCAATGAACGGTCGAACAGAAGTCAATAAAATGTGCAAATGCGAATGTAAGTAAACCGCAATAAATAACCAGAACATGAGGTAATAAGATAAAAGAGTCCGTGAAGTGAGATAATTGGTTGTGGGAACATCACAATGATGGGGCAAGGGAGGGTATTGTTCGAGAGCCTGATGGTTGAGGGGGAGTAACTGTCCTTGAACCTGATGATGCCAGTCCTGAGGCTCTTGTACCTTCTCCGTGATGGCAATGGCAACCCATTTCAAATCTCCTTCCCATTCCCATTCCAACATGTCAGTCCATGGCCTCCTCTACTGCCGCAATGAGGCCACACTCAGGTTGGAGGAACAACACCTTATATTCTGTTTGGGTAGCCTCCAACCTGATGGCATGAACATCGATTTCTTGAACCTCTGTTAATGACAACACCCCCCCCCCCCGCCCCACCCTTTTACCATTCCTCATTCCTGTTTCCCTCTCTAACCTTCTCTCCTCACCTGCCCATCACCTCCCTCTGGTGCTCCTCCCCCTTCCCTTTCCTACATGGTCTTCTCCCCTTTCGCATCAGATTTTCCCTCCTCCAGCCCTTTATCACTTTCACCAATCAACCTCCCAGTTCTTTCCTCCCCCCTCTCCTATCACCTACCACCTTGTACTTCTTCCTCCCCTCCGCCCACCTTCTCACTCTGACTTCTCATCTTTTTAACCAGTCCTGGTGAAGGATCCCAGCCCGAAACGTCGACTGTTCGCTCTTTTCCACAGACGCTGCCTGGCCCGCTGAGTTCCTCCAGCGTTAGCTGGGCTTTGCTTTGGATTTCCAGCATCTGAAGATTGTCTCAGGTCAGAGGATCTCCAACAGGTGGGTGCTGCTTTCATACGACAGTGTTCCATGCAGGTGTGCTTCAGTGGTTAGGAGGCCTTTACCTGTGATGTATTCGGCGAAATCCACTACCTCTTGTAGCATTTTTCATTCCAGGCCATGATGCAGCCAGTCAACACACTCACCACTACACACCTATAGAAGTTTGTCAAAGTTTTTGATGACATAGAAGTGTCGTGGACCTGTTTTCTTTGCAATTCAGCCTAGTGTTTTTGCAAGGTGCCAGAGGAGGTTATTAAACAAAGATGAGTGCACAATATTGCGGGGAATATCCTCTTGTTGAAGGAGGACTGGTTACACTGGACAACAAAGATCTTGTTTCCTAAATACTTTTGGGTGTATCTTACAGATTTTGGGCTGCTGAACATGAAAATCACCGTTTTTTAATCATCTATAATTGTTATTTCAATTCATAATTCAAGTCAGAATAACTAATGGCATTTCTGTTGGTGCAGAAATCAAACAGGTCATCAATGACAGGCAATTTGAGGAATTTCTAGTGGGACCGGAGAAAATCACATGGAAGGCATTCAAGGATGTTGTTGAAAATTTTCTTGGCGACCACAGAGCACCAAACTACATGCAGCTGGTTGACAACGTGCTTCAAGCATATGTAGCCCCCTGGTAAGCCTCAGGCTCAGGGGGAGCAGACTTCGGCCCCTCCAGACTGGGTAATCAGCTTGTGTAGATGCTGTGTGATGACCCCACCACGCCAAATAACAGACAGGACACCATATACGATTAAATGATTGCACTTTATAGATCTTACTGGAACTATGTACTTGATAGAGATACAATATAAAATGAAAAGTAAAAGGCACCAAACTTATCAAAGTCCAACCACTTCGTGCACAACCGTTGGAGCTCAGTTAACGAAGTCTTCTTGCCACCATTCGATCCCCTCCGACCTCCTCGACCCGCCGCCTGGGACCAACACCGGTGGTCGACCAGACGCTCCACACGAATCTGTCCTCGTCTCCTCTCCTCGCCAAAGACCCTGCGCCTCGGACTCCCGCCCGGGGTCCGTTCCGCCGCCCAGCTTACAGCATTGCGTCTCCTCTCTCTATCCTCATCACGCCTTCTCCCCAAAGGCCGGCGAAAACAATAGCTTACAGACCCACGAGAAAGAATAACATCTATCCCATTTGGTAAACAAATGAATACAATTCTCGTTATCAGTAATTATAACCCAAACAAGCTGCGAGAGAAAAGCACTTTCTCCACAGTTACCATAACAAAGAGGCATTTTTATTTTTAACATAACAAAGAAGCCATTTTATTAGCCTTAGCAGTAACATAAGAAACACCTTACACATACAACATATAACATAAGAAGAAACCCCTTACACATACAAAACCATGAAGTGGACTGTGGGAGGAAACCAGGGCACCCAGAGGAAACCCACGTGGTCAGGGGGAGAACGTACAAACTCCTGAGAGGCAGCGACAGGAATTGAACCCGAGTCTCCTACACTGTAAAGTGTTGTGCCACACTACACCACCATGCCACATTATCAGTTTTGTGTGTAAGTAGTACGTACTGTGTTGTGCACCTTGGTCAGAAGGAACGTGGTCTCATTTGACAGTATACAGTTGAATGACGATCAAGTGAACTTGACCTTCAATGGTGTAGGAAGCTCAGTGGTGATGGGTGGAAGAGGCAAAAAGCTGAAGAAGAACCTGAGATGGGTCTTTTTTTTGTTTGGGAAGACATGTCGAGTCAGGTGTTGCAGGGATGGGTGCTGAGATCCCAATTGCTCACGTGAGAGGATCAAGCAGCATATATCCAAGTCTGCCGGTGATACAAAGCTGGACAGCGGTGGCGAGGAGGATTCACAGAGAGGCACCCAGGGAACATAGACCGGTTGAGTGAATGGGTGCGGACGTGGCAGATGGGGGGGGGGCTGTGCAGAGAAGTGAGAGGTGGCTCATTTTAGCAGGAAAAATAGAAGAGCGACAACTTTACTTTGAATAGCGGAAGGCGAAGGGTGATTTTATACTCAGATCAACACAAACGGACACACGGTTTAACAGGCAATTCAGAAGTGAAGCAGAATTGCAGGTGTTATTGGGTACAAGTGAAAAGTCTCCGTGCTGGAATTTTACAAGTCTCTACTGTGACTGGAGCCCAACTTTGTGATATGGTGCAACTCAAACTACCTGCGTCTCAATGTCACCAAGACCAAGGAGATGGTGGTGGACTTTAGGAGATCTAGGCCTCATATGGAGCCAGTGATCATTAATGGAGAATGTGTGGAGCAGGTTAAGACCTACAAGTATCTGGGAGTACAGTTGGACGAGAAGCTAGACTGGACTGCCAACACAGATGCCTTGTGCAGGAAGGCACAGAGTCGACTGTACTTCCTTAGAAGGTTGGCGTCATTCAATGTCTGCAGTGAGATGCTGAAGATGTTCTATAGGTCAGTTGTTGAGAGCGCCCTCTTCTTTGTGGTGGCGTGTTGGGGAGGAAGCATTAAGAAGAAGGACGCCTCACGTCTTAATAAGCTGATAAGGAAGGCGGGCTCTGTCGTGGGCAAAGTACTGGAGAGTTTAACATCGGTAGCTGAGCGAAGGGCGCTGAGTAGGCTACGGTCAATTATGGAAAACCCTGAACATCCTCTACATAGCACCATCCAGAGACAGAGAAGCAGTTTCAGCGACAGGTTACTGTCGATGCAATGCTCCTCAGACAGGATGAAGAGGTCAATACTCCCCAATGCCATTAGGCTTTACAATTCAACTGCCAGGACCTAAGAACTTTTTTTTAAAGCTATTATTAATGCTTTTTGAGTTAGTGATTTAGATGCATATCATATTATTACTGAGTTAAGTATTGTATGTAATGAGTTTTTGCTACAACAAGTGTATGGGACATTGGAAAAAATGTTGAATTTCCCCATGGGGATGAATAAAGTATCTATCTATCTATCTATCTATCTATCTATCTATCTATCTATCTATCTATCTATCTATCTATCTATCTATTGATGTAGCTACAAAGAAGGCATGGCAGCAATTATATTTCATTATGAGTTTGAGAAGACCTGGTATGTCACCAAAAACACTCAGAGATTTCTACAGACATACCGTGGAGAGCATTCTGACTGGCTGCATCACTGTCTGGTATGGGGGGTGGGCACTAGCCTGCATAGTATCCAGGACATCTTCAAGGAGCAATGCTTCAAAAAGGCAGCATCCACCATTAAGGACCCCCATCAGCCAGGCCATGCCCTGTTCTCATTGTTACCGTAAAGAAGGGGGTACAGAAGCCTGAAGCCACACACTCAACGATTCAGGAACAGCTTTTTCCCCTCTGCCATCCGATTTCTGAATGGACATTGAACACATAGACTCACTACTTCTTTATGTTTACTTTTTAATACATATCTATTTGATATATTTAACTACTTGATACATATTTACTGTAACGCATGTTTTTTCTCTATTATTGTACTGCTGCCACAACAAATTTTGTGACATACCGGTGATATTAAACCTGATTCTGTTCTCCTTACGGAAGGAGTATATCTTTAGAATGAAAGGGATACAACGAAGATTCACGACTTTAATTCTCGTTATTGTTATCCCTCTCTCTGCGCCTCAGGCGGCAACCTTGCTGCTCCTTTAGCACTTGGTTTGTTTTTAACCGAGATGCAAGCTCGATGCTCTAGGGATGGGAAGCATGCAAGGGGACGGCCGGATTCGAACCTGGGACCACTCACCTCGAAGTCCAGTGCTGATGCACCACTGGCCGGCTTACACTCTGATTCTTGGTCCTCTGAAAAAAAAAAAAATTTTGAATTCTTTAGAATTTAAAAGGATGGAACTCGCTGAATCATATAGCACCACAACAGGCCCTTCAGTCCATCAAGCTCATGCTGACCATCAACGACACCCTTATACTAATACTCCCCAATATTTTCATTCCCACATATGCCTATCAACACAGAAACTGTTGGAGAAACATGATGAAGCGGGAATCCTGATGAAGGATCTCTGCCGAAACATTGATTTTTTATTCTCTCCATAGACGCTGCCTGACCTGCTGAGTTCCTCCAATATTTTGTGTGTGTTACTCTGGATTTCCAACTTCTGCAGAATCTCCTGTGTTTACAATCCCACACCCATCAAGATTCCCACCTTATAAACACGAGAAAGTCTCCACATCCAAAGAAACACACACAAAGCGCTGGAAGAACTCAGCAATGTGGAAATGAATAAACAGTCGACGGTTCAGGCCAAGACCCTTCTTCAGGACTGAGAAGGAAGGGGGCAAATGTCAGAATAAAAAGGTGGGGGTGAGGGGAAGGAGGCTGGCCGGAAGGTGATAGGTGAAGCCAGGTGGATGGGAAAGGTCAAGGGCTCGAGAGGAAGGAATCTAATAGGACAGGAGAGTGGACCATGGGACAAAGGGGAAAAGGGGATCCAGGGGGAAGTGAGAAGAGGTGAAAGGTCAGAGTGGGGAATAGAGGAAGAGTGAAGGGGGATGATTTTTTTTACTGGAAGAAGAAATCGATATTCAGGCCAGCGGGTTGGAGGCTATCCACGCCCTCCTCTTGTACCCAGACAGAACATAACGTGTTTCTCCTCCATCCTGACAGTGGCCTCATCTTGGCACAAGAGGAGGCCATGGATTGACATGTTGGAACAGGAATAGGAATCAGAGTTAGAAGGTTTGGCCAGCAGGAAGTTGCGCTTGAGACGGACGGAGCGGAGGTGCTCAACGGAGCGGCCCCCCAATTTACAGCGGGTCTCACCGATGCAGAGGAGACAGCATCGGGATCACTGGTCACAAGAGATGACCCCACCTATGCACTAGGGGCAACCTACAGTGGCAAATTAGCCAGATCTTTGCAATGTGGGAGGAAACCAGAGCACTGGAGGTGGGGTGGTCACTGGAGGTGACACCTCACATGGTCACAGGGAGAACGTGCAAACTCCACCCAGACAGCACCCAAGGTCTGAACATGAATCACAGAAATTGTAAGTGCTGCCCAAGTTGCTGCCATGGGAAGAGGTACAAATTTCTTACATGGCTCGATGGGGTGGGGGCAGGGATGATATTTACCCTGGATGGGGGTTTCTGGAATTAGGAGTTACCGCCACACAATAAGAGATTAGTCATTTAGGACGACCTCTTCACCAGAAGGACGATGAGTATTTGGGATTCTCTACTCAAGACAACAGACAAGCCTCAGGTGCTGATTAGATCCAGGACAGATATCGATTCCTGGGAATTGATGGTATGAGATCAGTGCAGGAAATTGGAACTAAGATAAAAGATGAGCCTCGACTGTTTTGAATGGTGGAGTGGACATCAGCAATGAACATTCTCCTTCAGCCAGAGCTTTGTGTTTATAATGCATCCAATGGTCAGTAATGCAGCTCTATAGATGCTGATGGTCCATTTATCCAACTCGCGTGGAGTGATTCATGAGTAGAAAGTACATGGATTACCTGAAGACAACCGATTGACCTGCTTGTGAAGGGAGGAGGCAGACGGGAGGGATGGCGTGTTGTCATGTGGCTTACTTGCCGGTCGAAAGCCACTTCTGCCGCGTCGGTCGTTGATTGGCCCCTTTAAACGTTCTTTCCCACTGGTTGGCCTGCGTGCCACGACGCAGGTTCCGGGCACATGGGGTGGAGTACAAGGATAGCACATGCAGGAAGCTCACCCTCTCTGCCCTTCTGGGGCCCGCTTCAGGCTGAAAGACAATTGAGAAAGAGCATTGAAGACATAGAAAGCCCCCCCCCACCCCCATGTTTGTTTAGTTAAGTATCTGTTCGCAGCATGCTTAGTTCTTCAGTTTTATAACTTGGGGAGATTTAACGGGGTACCCATTCACTTCAAGGATAACTGAATGTCTAGTGTTGTGGTTTTGGGTAGTTGAGACAAACACTTACGTAGCTAGACACCCAGGTTAGTGTTTCACTATTCATTTTTTGTAAATAGTTAATATACCCATTTTAAATCTGTGCCATCTGTTTTTCACTCACGGGCTGCTCAGACCTACCCCCCAAGTTAAACGTGTGTGTGTGTGTGTGTGTGTGTGTGTGTGTGTGTGTGTGTGTGTGTGTGTGTGTGTGTGTGTGTGTGTGTGTGTGTGTGTGTGTGTGTGTGTGTGTGTGTGTGTGTGTGTGTGTGTGTGTGTGTGTGTGTACAGTACATCCACTGGCAGAGTGTTCTTCCCCAGCTCAGGGACTCGCTCCCTACCATGGGTTCCCAGCCTCGGGTCCACAGACCCATTGCTTAAAGGGATTAGCCATGGCATAAAAAAGGTTGGGAACCCCTTCTCACAACCCCCTGTCTTTAGAAAGGACCGAGAACAAAGCTCAGAAGGAGACCTGTCTTCACGTTTTACAGAGGGCCCCAAGGAAGGTAACACAGAAAATGGAACAGACAGGAGCTAATAGTTGTAATTAAATTCATCGAAGTTAATCCTAAGTGAGAAGGGTTGGGAGCTGAAAAGGAGCAGTGGGAACTGCGAGGCTCAGAGAAATTCATTAGAAGGTAGTAGGTTGCCGTCGATCCCAGGGTATTATTGGCTTGCACCTCTGGTGGACTGTGCCCTCTCCAGGTAGTAGGTTGCCGTCGATCCCAGGGTATTATTGGTTTGCGCCTCTGGTGGACCGTGTCCTCTCCAGAATGCAAGCGTAGGCGGGAAGATTTGAAGAACCGGCTGTTGCTCATGCAGCGGGTCCCCCCTCTCCACGTCACTGATGTCGTCCAAGGGAAGGGCAAACGCCGATACAGTTTGGCACCGGTGTCGTCGCAGAGGTTGCCGGAGTGAAGTTGTAAACAACATCAAACTGCCTCAGGGACCCCGGCTCCGGATTTCTTCCTCGGGGTTCACTCCCGAAGTCTTTCCCGTGGGCGGGTATGGCCGCAGGGCAGTGGAGGTTTAAAATCAGAGTTTCCCTTCTCCTAGGCGGCTGCCGTCCAAGGCTGACGAGCCCCACCTGCCCGAAGCAACTGGTTTTGAGGCGCCAGTGGTCTGCCGTTGCCCCTTGTCGGTAGAAACAGTTCCGCCAGGCTAGTAGCTAAGCCACACGTGAAGGCCAAGAGTTGGACTTGGTTGTCAGAGGCTGTTTGAGACACTTGTCATTTGGAGAACTTTATAGGTAGTGGGAGATTATCCCCACCACCAGCCCAGCTATGACACCCTTAGGAACCAGAGGCAGTGGACAGGTACAAAAATAAACTACACAGTAACACACACAAGCTGTTAGAGGAACTCAGCAGGTGAGCCAGCATCTATGCAGAGGAATGAACAATAGACGTTTCGGGCCAAGACCCTTCATCGGGATTGGACAGGAAGGTGACAGAACCCAATACAAGAAGTTGAGGGGAGGGGAAGGGGTACAAGGTGGAAGGTGGGTGGGTAGGGGAGGGGGATGACTTGAGAAACATGGAGGTAATAGGAGGATAACTACAAATAATATATTGGCTATTAATTCATGCTTGGATGGTGGGGGGGTTGGTGCTTTGGGCGTTGCAAGTGGGAGGGAGGGGCAATGCTTTTGTTGCTACTTGTGCATGGGAGGGGGTCTTTGGGGTTCTGATGTTGCTATCATTCATTCTATGTGGTTTTTTGTTTCGTGGGTGTCTGTGAAGAGTAAGAATTTCAGGTTGTACGCTGTATGCATTCTCTGATATTAAATTGAACCACTTAAAGTGGAATGGAACAGAATTACATTAAAGGCCTGCACTCATTTTTGGCCTGGCCATCAATGAAGGATGTTTTGTCCTTGTACTTGGGAGCTCTGTGGGATCACTGAAATATTACCAGACCATAAAACAAAGGGGCAGAAATAGGCCATTCAGCCCATCAAGTCTGCTCCTCCATTTCATCATGGCTGATCCATTTTTCCTCTCAACCCCATTCTCCTGCCTTCTCCACATGACCTTTCACGCTCTGACTAATCCAGAGCCTATCAACTCTGCCTCAAATGCACCCAGCCACCTGTCCTCCACAGCCGCCTGTGTAACAAATTTCACAGATTCACCACTCTCATCTCCATTATAAATGGACGTCCCTCTAATCTGAGACTGTGCTCTCTGGTCCTAGAACCCCACCCCCCCCACCCCCAACTATAGGAAACATCCTCTCCACATCCACTCTGTCTGGACCTTTCAATATCCAACCGGTTTCAATAAGATTCCTCCCCCATTCTCTAAATGTTTATTTATTTATTTGTTTATTTATTTGTTTCATTGGTTGTATATTTATTTATTGAGATACAGTGTGGAATCTACCCTTCCCAGCACACCACCCAGCAATCCCCAATTTTAATCTGAGCCTAATCACAGGACAGTTTACAATGACCAGTTAACCAACCCACGCAGTCACGGAGAGCACGCAAACTCCTTACAGGCAGCGGCAGGAATTGAACCCGGGTCGCGGGTAAAGCGTTGCACTAACCACTACGCTACCATGCCTTCCCCCCCCCCCCCACAAAAAAAGGTTTAATTGTGACGGCAGGTTCCATTGAGCAGGCTTGTAATCCCATGAGTGTAGAAGGCTTAATACTAGTCAAAGTTGGGCGTTGTTGCAATTAAGGAATGGGTAGGACTAAAAGGGTGGAACTATTCCCCTTAAACGTGCAGCAAGAGGCAACACCCTTCACGCACAGTGGTGGTAATGGAGAACCACTTACCCCACAAAGGTATTGGCCGGGGATCCGCTGGAAATTTCAGAAGTGAAATTCGTGGTGAACAAGACTTATAAAGCCAGGTGGAGTCCGGATCAAGGTCTGCCATGATTCAATTGAACAGGTGCACGAGGCCATCATTGCCCTCTACGTGTTCCTTTGCTAGAGCTGATGCTGATGGTAAGATGATCATTTGCGGGATAACCCAGCTCATTGTCCAATGGAGCTTCTGCAAAAGTTGATAGTGTGGAAGAACAGGGGGCTCTTGGAATCCAGATCCATAGACCCCTTAACGGTGTCAAGCAGGCTGATGAGGTGGCTAAGAAGGCAACTGGAGTGTTGGCCTTCGTTAGTCAAGGAGTAGTCAAAAGCTGTGAGGTAATGTAGTTCTGCAAATCTCCGGTTAGTCCACACTTGGAGTACCATGCTCAGTTCAGGTCAGTGGAAGATTTAGAGAGGGTGCAGAAAAGATTTACCGGGATGCTGTCCGGACTGCACTTACTACCTGTTACGCCACTGGTGTTTAGGGCCTCAGTGAAGGTCCTCCATCTCTGTTCAGGTCTTCATCGTGTCAGTAACTTCCTCTCGGTTTTCACTCCTGTCAGTCATGCAAGTCCCGGGTGGAGACTCAGGAATACCGTCACACTCAGATGTAGAACGATTCTTCATTGCTCTTTCTGCAACAATTTTGTTTGACCAGTCAGGGTTGTTAGCCCCGAGCTGAACCCCCGAACCTGGAGGACCGGTGGACCGCTATTACCCTTCGACCTGTTTGGCTGGGTGACCCTGACTCCAGCCAGCATCGCTCTCCAGGTCAATGAGGCTCGCAAGCCTCCAAACCACGACAAAGTTATGGTCCTCTTGGAAGGCCTGGATTGGAGAGCGTGTTCTTTGGGGACAGGGTGAGCGAGCTAGGGCTTTTCTCTTTGGAGCAGAGAAGGTTGAGATGTAGCATCTATGGTGGCAGGTTGGAGATACGTCTCTACCAAAGGAGGTGTAAGACGCTCCTTCCCTCCACTAGCCTGTAGGTCACCCTTAGGCAAGGTCTAGCCCCTTCCTCACCGATCAGGGTCACCTGGAGCCATGGGTGCAGGTAGTGGATGGTTGTTTGAGCCGCTGGTGCATATCACAAGTCCTGGTTGTACCACCACTGATGCCAGGCAGACAACCTTTGAAGAGTATTGACAATGGCTGGAGGTCCTCTGTCTTGTAAAGACACTGCCCAGATGAAGGTAATGGCAAATCACAGAAAAAATTGCCAAGGACAACCATGGTCATGAGACAGTGTTCGCCCATGTCATACGACAGGGCACATGATGACGATGATGATAGATCGATAGAGTCGCCAGCCAGCGCCTTTTTCCCCAAGACAGAAATAGCTCACTGAGGAAGCATGATTTTATGGTGACTGGAGAAAATTATTGGGGGGGAGGATGTTAGAGATAGGTTATTTTGTACAGAGATGTAAAGCACTGTTAGAGGTGGAGTTGAGATGAATACATTAAGGAGGTTTAAGAAAGGCACACGGATGAAAGAAAATTGGAGGGCCTGGTGGGAGGGAAATATTAGATTGATCTTGGAGTAGGTTAAGAGGTCAGCACAACAGGATGGGCTGAAGGGCCAGTACTGTGTTGTACTGCTCTCTGTTCTATTCTAGTCAGAGATGCACTGACATCAGGTCCCCGTCATCTCACCGGTGTGCCAACAGATTGCATTATCAATGTATAATTCAGAGTGGCGTCTGTGCAAAGAAAGTGGCTGCTGATGGTCCTCCCAGTGCATTTATCCATGTCAATAAAAGACCTTCCATTCAGTTTAGTAGAAGTTCCACTGTAGCGGTGTGCTACACGCAGCGCTGAAATAACGACACGGAGTCGGTAAATTGCAGTTAAAAAAGATTTTATTCGAACTTCGCGGCCTCGGTTTAAAGCCTCCCTGATCCCACCCTCCCCGGACGCGGATGCTGTAGGGGGCACATATTCACAGTCCTGTCCCGCGCGTGGATGCTGTAGGGGGCACGTATTCACAGTCCCGCGCGTGGATGCTGTAGGGGGCACGTATTCACAGTCCTGTCCCGCGCGTGGATGCTGTAGGGGGCACATATTCACAGTCCTGTCCCGCGCGTGGATGCTGTAGGGGGCACGTATTCACAGTCCCGCGCGTGGATGCTGTAGGGGGCACGTATTCACAGTCCTGTCCCGCGCGTGGATGCTGTAGGGGGCACGTATTCACAGTCCCGCGCGTGGATGCTGTAGGGGGCACGTATTCACAGTCCCGCGCGTGGATGCTGTAGGGGGCACATATTCACAGTCCTGTCCCGCGCGTGGATGCTGTAGGGGGCACGTATTCACAGTCCCGCGCGTGGATGCTGTAGGGGGCACGTATTCACAGTCCTGTCCCGCGCGTGGATGCTGTAGGGGGCACATATTCACAGTCCTGTCCCGCGCGTGGATGCTGTAGGGGGCACGTATTCACAGTCCCGCGCGTGGATGCTGTAGGGGGCACGTATTCACAGTCCTGTCCCGCGCGTGGATGCTGTAGGGGGCACATATTCACAGTCCTGTCCCGCGCGTGGATGCTGTAGGGGGCACATATTCACAGTCCTGTCCCGTGCGTGGATGCTGTAGGGGGCACATATTCACAGTCCTGTCCCGTGCGTGGATGCTGTAGGGGGCACGTATTCACAGTCCCGCGCGGGCTTTTCCCTTTGTTGGTGAAGCAGACTTGGCGCCCTTTTGGGACTGGCCTTTATGCCGGCACGCTGGCTATTTGTGAGCTGGTTCGAGTGCGCTAGGAAGTGGGTCGCCACACCACTAACTTTGTATCAAGCCTTGGTGAGGCTTTTTGCTGTGGTTCCTCTCCGCACCGTGTGGCGCATCAGGCGGCAGCCTTTGCCGTTTCTTTAGCGTTTGTTCTGTTTGTTTTCACGAGGCCGAGTTGCTAGCTTGATGATTGACCCGGCACGGATGGAAAGCGTGCCAGGAGCCGGCCGGATTCGAACTCAGGACCACTCGTCTTGAAGTCCGGTGCGGAAGTGTATCCAGAGAGCTGTGCCTGTCACGTGACAGCACTGCCCTCACCTGGTCGGAGGTCACACCACCTGCCTGTCACGTGACAGCACTGCCCTCACCTGGTCGGAGGTCACACCACCTGCCTGTCACGTGACAGCACTGCCCTCACCTGGTCGGAGGTCACACCACCTGCCTGTCACGTGACAGCACTGCCCTCACCTGGTCGGAGGTCACACCACCTGCCTGTCACGTGACAGCACTGCCCTCACCTGGTCGGAGGTCACACCACATGCCAGTCAACATTTCGCCCCTCCCAACTAACCAATGCACACTTAACCATTGGCCACCTTAATTGGATTAACCCGTCTATCACCAAGCCATTGGCCCTCCCCCCGGTGAATCACCTGGGCTGGACCCTCCAGCCCCCTGACCTATAAAGGGCGCTACATGTGCTTGGCTCGCTCTCTTTTTGCCATCCTCGAGGGACCACCCTGCTTCACTCCAGACTGAAGACTGCAGAACAGCGCTGGAGACACGTGGTGAGCCGTGCATTGAATAGGGTCGTGGGAGCGTTTATTGTTGTCCCTGTATCAGAGAGCTGTGCCTGCCCGTAGTCAAGGGGTGGCAGGTATCGTATTACTTTTCCCTTGCTTGTATGTGTACCTGTACTCTGTCCCCACACCGTTTTCCCGTGTATTGTACTGCTGACCCGACTTTTCCCACGCTCGTCTATTCTAAGTGCGTTGGTGCAAATATTGTAGCTGCTTGAGTTGTTCCCAAGCTCTTCTCCCCTTGTAAATAAACTCCTTCTTATTAAAATTGTGTGTCCAGAGCGCTTACCTTTGAGACCCAAAGAATCTGTCTGATTTCCATCACAGCAGGAAGTCACTACGCCTCTGGCAGGCTTTACTGAGACCTGATTGCAATATGTGTCAGGTACCCCTGTTCCCTGCCAGTTCTGCACTGGCGTTTCTGCTCATCAGCAGACGGTGGGTAAGAGTGACAGAGGTGACTGGACCACATTTCTAGAGGGCTTTACACATTGGTTCAAAAAGGCAGCGTCCATCGTTATGGACCCCTCTCTCCCAGGGCATGCCCTGATTTTATTGCTACCATCAGGAAGGAGGTACAGGAGCCTGGAGACACACAGTCAACTGTTCAGGAACAGCTTCTTCCCCTGTCATTTGATTTCGGAATGGATAATGAACCCATGAACATGATTTCACTAGTTCTTTATTTCTATTCTTGCACTACTTATTTAATTTAACTACTGAATATATATATTCTGTAATTTACTCTATATATAGATATAGATATATATATATATATATAGATATAGATAGATATATATATATATATATATCACTGTGTATTGCATTGTGTTGCTCCAACAGAGTTAACAAATTTTACAAAATATATGGGTGATATTAAACCAGACTCTGATTCAAACCTTGCTGAGACTTGATTGCAACTTTAACAGTCCTGTTGGCCTTATTTTCCACAGAATACTAATCCACAAGAGAATTAATTGCAGAAAAAAATATTTGCTGTGCGGTTAACTCTGCACAGCAAATATATATATTGAGACTTCGGCAGTTCCTGAAGGGTCATTGAACAGACTATTAATTATTTTTCTCTTCTTCGTAATTAGCATGGAATTAATGTCTGCTGATGTATCTCACTGAACCATTACGTTGTCTGGAAAAGTTGTAGCACAAGGTTAAATTTAAATATCTCCCTCGGCACATCGGGCAGGATTCACACTTCTAAGGTAGGGTGTTCTTAGGATTGTGTGATTCCTTTTTCTGGGTCGCACGTTCTCAGCAGGACCAATGGTCCAGTACCAATGGAGTGGTGTAACATCAAAGAGCCAGTCTTCATTTACGAGGCACTTAACTGAGACCATATCTCCTCTTTCAAGTGAATGAAGAGAAGCTATGCTAATCTAGATGGACAACCTCAGAAAGCGGCATTGTACTCTTCACCATATTGTAGAAAGGATATCGATCCACTAGAGAATTAATGGGCAGCGTAGGGTAACGTAATTGGTAGAAATGTATATAATTCACATCCACCGACATTGAGTTGGAGTAACACTTTAAGAGGCTGGTCTGATGTGATGATGTAATTACGTAAACTTTTTACCGCACTTTGTGTTCAGTGTTTGGAGTTCAATAAATGAGTCATTACAGCTTTTCTTAAACATAAAACACCTCCACCATTTTTATTTGTGAAAACCAATATTTGAGGTTCTCTGTTTAATTTCTGATCTTTAGGATTCTTCCGAGAGTCAGGAATGATGAGCAGTGTTAATTGCAAGATTTCAGTTTAGTTTAGAGTACAAACAAATATACAAATACTGAGCAAACTAAATAAAAAAGCTGAGAAATAATGCGAAGGAGTGTAAGACACAGGTAAAAAGCAGAAGCCAAGATGGCACTGGAAACATCTATCACTTTTATAGATAAGAGGAAATCCTTTGATAGGAATAAACTAGTTAATAGGTCACACAATTAAAACAATTACATCACACATACTACTACTTAGCCAATGAAAAATGAGAAAAGTGATAAACCGTTAGTTCTGCTGCCAGTGAGTGTGAGAAATATATGAGTTGGTTAAAAAGTACAAATCTTATAAAGGGCATTATTAAAATAGACAGTGACTTGCAACAGTGTCTTTACGGAATGGGTAACCCCAGCCATTATCAATACTCTTCAGAGACTGTCTGCCTGGTGTCAGTGGTCGCATAACCAGGACTTGTGATCTGCACCGGCTGCTCGTACGACCATCCACCACCTGCACCCATGGTTTCACGTAACCCGGTTCGGGGGGGGGCTACGTAGGTGTTGCATCTTGCCCAAGGGTGACCTGCAGGCTAGCAGGGGGAAGGAGCACCTCACACCTCCTTGGGCAAAGACGCATCTCCAACCCTCCACCCTAAAGGAGAATGAGAAAGCTTCTTACGGAGGGTGGTGGAAATTGTACGCCAATCACTGATCACTGGCTACTCTTCAATACCAAACTCTCAAGACACGTTTGGTTCCTTCTAAGAAAGCCGAATTAGAATCAGAATCAGGTTTAACATCTCGGCATATGGAGTGAATTTGTTCTTTGTGGCAGGAGTACAATGCAATGCATGATAAATATAGAAAAAACTGTGAATTGCAGTAACTATATATAATAGTTAAATTAAATAAATAGTGTAAAAACATAAATAAAAAAGTAGTGAGGTAATGTTTGGGTTCAGTGTCCATTCAGAAATCAGATGGCAGAGGGGAAGAAGCTGTTCCTGAATCACTGAGTGTGTGCCTGCAGGCTGCTGTACCTCCTTCCTGATGGTGACAATGAGAAGAAGGCATGTCCTGGGTGATGGGGTCTTTAACGATCGACGCCGCCTTTCTGAGGCACCGCTCCTTGAAGATGTCTTTGATTTTACAGAGGCTAGTACCCATGCTGGAGCCGACTAATTTTACAACTCTCTTCAGCTCATTTCAATCTTGTGCAGTCGCACCCCCTCCAATACCAGATGGTGGTATGGAGGTAGCGGGGGGGGGCACTATTGCCAGTCAGAATGCTCTCCATAGTACATCGGCAGAAATTTTCAAGGCTTTTAAATCTGAGTCAATGGATGTTTCTTTCTTGATGGAGTATTCACAGGAAGAATGTTACCATGACGATATTAGAGACCTTCAATACAAAGCCATCATGTGGAGATCAGATAGGGAATTCACTACCTTGTCAACGATGGGATCAACTGGTGGCGGCAATGGCGCAGAGATGGCGAAGGGGAAGCTTGGTAAGTGCAAGTGGAACCAAGGTTCCTGTATTTATATTGAAATGAGGAAATAGGAATGAGCAGGCTGGAGGCGGCTGAGGGTTGCAGGGCACTTCAGTGCCAGAGAAAGTCATGAACGTTCTGCTTCTCAGCTGAATGTTATATGCGAGATTCAACACACTATTCAGTAATGTAAACTACTATTCAGTAGTTTGCTCTGTATTTGTATATTTGTTTCTACTCTAAACTAAACTGAAATCTTGCAATTAACACTGCTCATCATTCCTGACTCTCGGAAGAATCCTAAAGATCAGAAATTAAACAGAGAACCTCAATAGTGGAGATACTTCCCTCCGCTAGCCTGCAGGTCACCCTTGGGCAAGGTGTAGCACCTGCTTAGCCCCCCGCCCCCTCCGGATCAGGGTCATGAATGCCACAGGAGAAGGTCACCCCTGGGCAAAGTACAGTGCCTGCTGAGCCCCCCAAAATCAGTCACGTGGAGCCACGGGAGCAGGTGGTGGATGGTCGTACGAGTGGCCGGTGCAGATCACAAGTCCCGGTTATGCGACCAGTGACACCAGGCAGACAATCTCTGAAGAGTATTGATAACGGCTGGGGCAGGGTCACCCGTCTTGTAAAGACACCGCCCAGAAGAAGACAATGGCAAACCAGTTCTGCACAAAAATTTGCCAAGAACAATCGTGTCCATGGAAAGACCATCATTGCTCACGTCCTACAACAGGGCACAAAATGATGACGGTGATACCGGAAACATGCAGTGAAATGCATCATTTGCGTCCAATGACATCAGCAAAAACTCGTGCTGGACAGCCCACTGTGTCTCCACGTTTCCAACGCCGTTCTCTTAGCATGCTCACAACTCACTAACCCGAACAGTAGCTCTTCGGAATGCAGGAGGGAACGCACGCGGTCACGGGGGGGGGAATGTATCCTTACAGACAGTGGCAGGATTCCAACCCCAATCTCACTGGCTGCACTACAAGTCGTTAGCTGGGGTGTGGCATTGCATCAAACGTGGCCAACAGTAGAAGCTTCGTGAAAAAAGATTAAAGGCCCTCCAATTGATCTGCAAATGTGCACGGTGAGCTCTGACAGAGTTAACTTCTTCACCAGTGTGCCAATAAACCGGACAATTACACAGAGGCAATGAACAAAAATGCTTGATGGGAAGAAAAGACATCATTGAATTCAGATCACTCACAAACAAGAGAAAATCTGGAAATCCAAGCAACACACACAAGATGCTGGAGGAACTCAGCAGGCCAGGCAGCATCTATGGAAAAGAGTACAGTCAACATTTTGAGTCCAGGCCCTTCATCGATATCCCAGTTATTAAGAAGACAAACAGAATGTGGGCCTTCATTGGTAGAGGGATTGAATTCAAGAGCAGGGAGGTCATGCTGCAACTGTACAGGGTACTGGTGAGGCCACACCTGGAGTATTGTGTGCAGTTCTGGTCTCTATACTTGAGGAAGAATATATTGGCTTGTGAGGCAGTGCAGAGGAGGTTCACCAGGTTGATTCCAGGGATGAAGGGGTTAACCTATGAGGAGAGATTGAGTCTCCTGGGACTGTACTCTCTGGAGTTCAGAAGAATGAGAGGGGATCTTATGGAAGCATACAAAATTTTGAAAAGGATGGATAAGATAGAAGTAGGAAGGTTGTTTCCATTGGTAGGTGAGACTAGAACTAGGGGACATTGCCTCAAGATTCAGGGGAGAAGATTTAGAACAGAGATGAGGAGAAACTCTTTTTCCCAGAGAGTGGTGAATCTGTGGAATCCTCTGCCCAGGGAAGCAGTTGAGGCTTCTTCACTAAATATATTTAAGATACAGTTCAATAAGTTTTTACATCGTAGGGGAATTAAGGGTTATGGAGAAAAGGCAGGTAGATGGAGCTGAGTTTACGGACACAGATCAGCCATGATCTTATTGAATGGCGGGGCAGGCTCGATGGGCCGGATGGCCTACTCCTGCTCCTATTTCTTATGTTCTTATGTTTTCCATAGATGTTGCCTGGCCTGCTGAGTTCCTCCAGCATTTTGTCATTGAATTTAGACCAAATCTTGGCACTGACTACATTTTGTATGCCTTTGCAGAGTTTTCCGATTCACTGAAAATTTCTACAAACAGAAGGATGTAATGGCCACGGGATCTCCTCCATCTCCTCAACTCTGCCACTTATTGATGGAACAAAAGCCTGGGCTACAACAACTAGAACGCCAGACTCGTGGCTGCACGATGTGGATGACATGTTTATCCAGTGGAAACGTGGTCAGGAAGTCTTAGGAGTATTTTCAATACACTTAAACAATCAGAACAAGGCAATACAGTTTACCATGGAGGTAGAAAGTGATAGTCTTTGCCATTTTTAGATGTTACGGTCAAACGGACGGTGAGATGAGCTGGAGTTGAGTGCTTACGGGAAGAAGGCTCACACAGACCGGTACCTGAATTTCCAGTCAAGTCATCCAAAGAAGACCATGCTTGGCATTGTTCGAGGCCCGGCACTAAGAGCAAATACCTTGTGCACGACTAGAGCCGCCAAGGAGGAAGAGGGCAAGAAGATCGAAGGTACGTTTAATGTCAGAGAAATGCGTACAATACACATCCTGAAACGCTTTTTCTTCGCAGCCATCCACGAAAAATAGAGGAGCGCCCCCAAAGAATGAATGACAGTCAAATTTTAGAATCCCAACGTCCCCCTGAAGCTCCCCTCCCTCTCGCGTGTAAGCGGCAACAAGCAACGACCCCCTCCCCCCTACCCATCGGCAAAAAAGAGCATCAGCACCCGCCACTGAGCACTCGAGCATGAGCAAAGCAAAGACGTAGACTTGTGATTACCCCAGAGGCTATGCGTTCACCCGGTATTCGTCATACCACAGGCTCTCTCCCTAATAAGGGAGAAAGGGATGTCTCCATTTCACAGCGAGAGGGGAGACATAACAAACTCGCTGGTTTATGATGTTACAAGTCTGTTGCGTCACTTTTTTTCCGAACTCTGCGCCCAAAGATCTTGGTTCTCTAAGCACACAGCCTTAGATCTTCCATCTCCACGACACACCGACCTCCTGCCCGGACACCGACCGCCGATCACCACCCCCACCCCCCCCCCCATCTCCAGAGCAATGAAATCTCGGCCCTCCAAAGGCGAGTGAAGCTCTTAGTCCGCGCCCTTGGTGTGCCGAACAACGGCCATTCGTGAAACCCCGAGAGCGGGTCCCATTCCCGCAAAGAACCATAGTCAGCGTGTGACTCCAGGTCAGGGTCGTCAAAAGAACCCCGAAAGGGGAAAAGCAGAGATATTAAAGATGGAAATAGAGCTGTTTCCGAAGATGCAAGCAAAGGAGTCGCCGTTAGGCGCCATTGATTCGCCTAAGCTCCTTGAATGCAAAGAAGCAGTGAAGAAAAATGGCTGCCCGATACACGCAATTGAGAAAGGAATGGAGTGTGTCACAACAACACAACAAAGACAAGCTCCAGATAGAACGGTCATTGTGCCAGACAGTGGCAACTTAACTAGAAGAAGAAGAAGAATAGCCCCTAACTCGGCAGCGGAGTTATCGGGGCACCGTCATGACGGTGTTTCCGCAGCAAGCTATTCTTGTTTTTACGAGGCCAAGTTGCCAGCTCGACGCTCAACCCGACTTGGATTCAAACTCGGGAACCTTCGCTCCGGAGTCCGGCGCTGATATTATTAAGCCGCCAAGCGGGACTAAACGGAAAAGCGAAGATGAATTTGCCAAAATAATAGCAAAAAGTGAGGACACAGTTGGAAAAAGGCTAAGCAAAGTGGCACCTGGAAGACCTAAAGAACTGAGTCGGGGAGTTGTGTACTCCATATCTCTATCACCATGTCGAAAAGTACATATTGGTGAGACTGGAAGGCCATTGAAGACCAGGATAACAGAACATAAGAGAGCCTTATAATCCTGAGAGCAGAACGAAGTGGGATTGCTGAACACTGCTTATTACGCTCGGGTAGACCAAGGATTGATGAGGCCGACATCCTTGGCAGGGAAGAGAATGCCTACAAGAGAAAGATTAGGAAATCACTGCAGATGTGGAATGTCGGGGACAGAAGTGTAAGTTCTCAGAGGGTAGAGATACCTCCAGTCTGGGACCACACATTCCTACTGACGGACTAGCCTAAACAATCGACTAATCGGAACAAGGCCAATTCAAACTAACCAATCAGGAATAGGCAATACAGATGCAGACAATCATGTACGAGCAATGAGACCCGCTCATGCCGTGGTAACTCGAGAGGGTTAAAAAGGAAGTGTCAGAAAGCATTTTGTCACTTCAGTACCTTGGAAATAAGGAAGCTGGTCAGATTAATCATCCAAATGCTATAATCAGTAATTGTAGATACGTGACTGCGAAGGCATGAGGATAGATTTCATAACCAGTCAAAAAGCTTCCGCAATCAGTTCTGTGACTCTCCCCCAACACTGTCTCTGTGACTCACCCCCAACACTGTCTCTGTGACTCACCCCCAACACTGTCTCTGTGACCAAACCCCACACTGTCTCTGTGACTAACCCCACACATTCTCTGGGACTCTCCCCCACACTGTCTCTGTGAATATCGCCCACACTGTCTCTATGAATATTCCCAACACTGTCTCGGTGACTCTCCCCCACACTGCCTCTGTGAATATCCCCAACACTGCCTCTGTGAATATCCCCAACACTGTCTCTGTGAATATCCCCAACACTGTCTCTGTGAATATCCCCCACACTGTCTCAGTGACCAACCCCCACACTGTCTCTGTGACTCTCCCCCACACTGTCTCTGTGATCAACCCCCACACTATCTCTGTGAATATCCCCCACACTGTCGCGGTGACTCTCCACCACACTGTCTCAGTGACCAACCCCACACTGTCTCTGTGACTCCCCCACACTGTCTCTGTGACCAACCCCACACTGACTCTGTGAATATCCCCACACTGTCTCTGTGAAACTGCCCCACACTGTCTCTGTGAATATCCCCCACACTGTCTCGGTGACTCTCCCCCACACTGTCTCAGTGACCAACCCCCACACTGTCTCTGTGAATATCCCCGAAACTGTCTCGGTGACTCTCCCCCACACTGTCTCTGTGACCAACCCCCACACTGTCTCTGTGACTAACCCCCACACTGTCTCTGTGAATATTCCCACACTGTCTCTGTGACTCTCCCCACACTGTCTCTGTGACCAACCCCCGCACTGTCTCTGTGACGAACCCCACACTGCCTCTGTGAATATCCCCACACTGTCTCTGTGATTATTCCCACACTGTCTCTGTGACTCTCCCCACACTGTCTCTGTGACCAACCCCCGCACTGTCTCTGTGACTAACCCCCACACTGTCTCTGTGAATATTCCCACACTGTCTCTGTGACCAACCCCCACACTGTCTCTGTGACTCTCCCCACACTGCCTCTGTGACCAACTCCACACTGTCTCTGTGACTCTCCCCCACACTGTCTCGGTGACTCTCCCCACACTGTCTCTGTGACTCTCCCCACACTGTCTCAGTGACTCTCCCCACAGTGTCTCTGTGAATATCCCCCACACTGTCTCTGTGACTCACCCCACACTGTCTCTATGATCAACCCCCACACTGTCTCTGTGACTCTCCCCACACTGTCTCTGTGACCAACCACATACTGTCTCTGTGACTCTCCCCCACACTGTCTCTGTGACTACCCCCACACACTCTCTGTGACTCTCCCCACACTGTCTCTGTGACTCACCCCACACTGTCTCTATGATCAACCCCCACACTGTCTCTGTGACTCTCCCCACACTGTCTCTCTGACCAACCACATACTGTCTCGGTGACTCTCCCCCACACTGTCTCTGTGACTACCCCCACACTGTCTCTGTGATCAACCCCCACACTGTCTCTGTGACTCTCCCCACACTATCTCAGTGACCAACCCCCACACTATCTCTGTGAATATCCCCCACACTATCTCTGTGAATATCCCCCACACTGTCTCTGTGACTAACCCCACACTGTCTCTGTGAATATCCCCACACTGTGTCTGTGATTCTCCCTACACTGTCTCTGTGAATATCCCCACACTGTGTCTGTGATTCTCCCTACACTGTCTCTGTGACTCTGCCCCACACTGTCTCTGTGACTAACCCCCACACTGTCTCAGTGACTCTCCCCACACAGTCTCAGTGACCAACCCCCACACTGTCTCTGTGAATATCCCCCACACAGCCTCAGTGACCAACCGCCACACTGTCTCAGTGACCAACCACCACACTGTCTCTGTGAATATCCCCACACTGTCTCTGTGAATATCCCCCACACTGTCTCTGTGAATATCCCCACACTGTCTCTGTGACTAACCCCACACTGTCTCTGTGAATATCCCCACACTGACTCTGTGACTAACCCCACACTGTCTCTGTGAATATCCCCACACTGTGTCTGTGACTCTCCCCACACTGTCTCTGTGACCAACCCCACACTGTCTCTGTGACTTTCCCCCACACTGTCTCTGTGATTCTCCCCACACTGTCTCTGTGACTAACCCCCACACTGTCTCTGTGACTAACCACACACTGTCTCTGTGACTCTCCCCACACTGTCTCTCTGAATATCCCCCACACTGTCTCAGTGACCAACCCCCATGATGTCTCTGTGACTCTCCCACACACTGTCTCTGTGACACTCCCCCACACCGTCTTGGTGACTCTCCCCACACTGTCTCTGTGAATATCCCCCACACTGTCTTGGTGACTCTCCCCACACTGTCTCTGTGACTCTCCCCCACACTGTCTCTGAGATCAACCCCCACACTGTCTCTGTGAATATCCCCCACACTGACTCTGCGAATATCCCCACACTGTCTCTGTGAATATCCCCCACACTGTCTCTTTGATTCTCCCTACACTGTCTCTGTGACTAACCCCACACTGCCTCTGTGAATATCCCCACACTATGTCTGTGATTCTCCCTACACTGTCTCAGTGACCAACCCCACACTGTCTTTGTGACTCTCCCCCACACTGTCTCTGTGAATATCCCCCACACTGTCTCTGTGATCAACCCCCACACTGTCTCTGTGACTCTCCCCACACTGTCTCTGTGACCAACCCCACACTGACTCTGTGAATATCCCCACACTGTCTCTGTGAATCTGCCCCACACTGTCTCTGTGAATATCCCCCACACTGTCTCGGTGACTCTCCCCCACACTGTCTCAGTGACCAACCCCCACACTGTCTCTGTGAATATCCCGCACACTGTCTCTGTGACTCTCCCCACACTGTCTCTGTGACCAACCCCACACTGACTCTGTGAATCTACCCCACACTGTCTCTGTGACTCTCCCCCACACTGTCTCAGTGACCAACCCCCACACTGTCTCTATGAATATCCCCCGCACTGTCTCTATGAATATCCCCACACTGTCTCTGTGAATATCCCCCACACAGCCTCAGTGACCAACCGCCACACTGTCTCAGTGACCAACCCCCACACTGCCTCTGTGAATATCCCCCACACTGTCTCGGTGACCAACCCCACACTGTCTCTATGAATATCCCCCACACTGTCTCTATGAATATCCCCACATTGTCTCTGTGAATATCCCCCACACTGTCTCAGTGACCAACCCCACACTGTCTCTGTGAATATCCCCACACTGTCTCTGTGACTAACCCCACACTGTCTCTGTGAATATCCCCACACTGTGTCTGTGACTCTCCCCACACTGTCTCTGTGACCAACCCCACACTGTCTCTGTAACCAACCCCCACACTGTCTCTGTGACTTTCCCCCACACTGTCTCTGTGAATATCCCCCACACTATCTCTGTGACTCTCCCCCACACTGTCTCTGTGAATATCACCCACACTGTCTCTCTGACCAACCCCCACACTGTCTCTGTGACCAACCCCACACTGTCTCTGTGAATATCCGCACACTGTCTCTGTGACTCTCCCCCACACTGTCTCTGAGATCAACCCCCACACTGTCTCTGTGAATATCCCCCACACTGACTCTGCGAATATCCCCACACTGTCTCTGTGAATATCCCCCACACTGTCTCTTTGATTCTCCCTACACTGTCTCTGTGACTAACCCCACACTGCCTCTGTGAATATCCCCACACTATGTCTGTGATTCTCCCTACACTGTCTCAGTGACCAACCCCACACTGTCTTTGTGACTCTCCCCCACACTGTCTCTGTGAATATCCCGCACACTGTCTCTGTGATCAACCCCCACACTGTCTCTGTGACTCTCCCCACACTGTCTCTGTGACCAACCCCACACTGACTCTGTGAATATCCTCACACTGTCTCTGTGACCAACACCACACTGACTCTGTGAATATCCTCACACTGTCTCTGTGACCAACACCACACTGACTCTGTGAATATCCTCACACTGTCTCTGTGAATCTGCCCCACACTGTCTCTGTGAATATCCCCCACACTGTCTCGGTGACTCTCCCCCACACTGTCTCAGTGACCAACCCCCACACTGTCTCTGTGAATATCCCGCACACTGTCTCTGTGACTCTCCCCACACTGTCTCTGTGACCAACCCCACACTGACTCTGTGAATATCCCCACACTGTCTCTGTGAATCTGCCCCACACTGTCTCTGTGAATATCCCCCACACTGTCTCGGTGACTCTCCCCCACACTGTCTCAGTGACCAACCCCCACACTGTCTCTGTGAATATCCCGCACACTGTCTCTGTGACTCTCCCCACACTGTCTCTGTGACCAACCCCACACTGACTCTGTGAATCTACCCCACACTGTCTCTGTGACTCTCCCCCACACTGTCTCAGTGACCAACCCCCACACTGTCTCTGTGAATATCCCCCACACTGTCTCGGTGACTCTCCCCCACACTGTCTCTATGAATATCCCCCGCACTGTCTCTATGAATATCCCCACACTGTCTCTGTGAATATCCCCCACACAGCCTCAGTGACCAACCGCCACACTGTCTCAGTGACCAACCCCCACACTGCCTCTGTGAATATCCCCCACACTGTCTCGGTGACCAACCCCACACTGTCTCTATGAATATCCCCCACACTGTCTCTATGGATATACCCACATTGTCTCTGTGAATATCCCCCACACTGTCTCAGTGACCAACCCCACACTGTCTCTGTGAATATCCCCACACTGTCTCTGTGACTAACCCCACACTGTCTCTGTGAATATCCCCACACTGTGTCTGTGACTCTCCCCACACTGTCTCTGTGACCAACCCCACACTGTCTCTGTAACCAACCCCCACACTGTCTCTGTGACTTTCCCCCACACTGTCTCTGTGAATATCCCCCACACTATCTCTGTGACTCTCCCCCACACTGTCTCTGTGAATATCACCCACACTGTCTCTCTGACCAACCCCCACACTGTCTCTGTGACCAACCCCACACTGTCTCTGTGAATATCCGCACACTGTCTCTGTGACTCTCCCCCACACTGTCTCTGAGATCAACCCCCACACTGTCTCTGTGAATATCCCCCACACTGACTCTGCGAATATCCCCACACTGTCTCTGTGAATATCCCCCACACTGTCTCTTTGATTCTCCCTACACTGTCTCTGTGACTAACCCCACACTGTCTCTATGAATATCCCCCACACTGTCTCTATGAATATCCCCACATTGTCTCTGTGAATATCCCCCACACTGTCTCAGTGACCAACCCCACACTGTCTCTATGAATATATACTAAATATATTTAAGATACAGTTCAATAAGTTTTTACATCGTAGGGGAATTAAGGGTTATGGAGAAAAGGCAGGTAGATGGAGCTGAGTTTACGGACACAGATCAGCCATGATCTTATTGAATGGCGGGGCAGGCTCGATGGGCCGGATGGCCTACTCCTGCTCCTATTTCTTATGTTCTTATGTTTTCCATAGATGTTGCCTGGCCTGCTGAGTTCCTCCAGCATTTTGTCATTGAATTTAGACCAAATCTTGGCGCTGACTACATTTTGTATGCCTTTGCAGAGTTTTCCGATTCACTGAAAATTTCTACAAACAGAAGGATGTAATGGCCACGGGATCTCCTCCATCTCCTCAACTCTGCCACTTATTGATGGAACAAAAGCCTGGGCTACAACAACTAGAACGCCAGACTCGTGGCTGCACGATGTGGATGACATGTTTATCCAGTGGAAACGTGGTCAGGAAGTCTTAGGAGTATTTTCAATACACTTAAACAATCAGAACAAGGCAATACAGTTTACCATGGAGGTAGAAAGTGATAGTCTTTGCCATTTTTAGATGTTACGGTCAAACGGACGGTGAGATGAGCTGGAGTTGAGTGCTTACGGGAAGAAGGCTCACACAGACCGGTACCTGAATTTCCGGTCAAGTCATCCAAAGAAGACCATGCTTGGCATTGTTCGAGGCCCGGCACTAAGAGCAAATACCTTGTGCACGACTAGAGCCGCCAAGGAGGAAGAGGGCAAGAAGATCGAAGGTACGTTTAATGTCAGAGAAATGCGTACAATACACATCCTGAAACGCTTTTTCTTCGCAGCCATCCACGAAAAATAGAGGAGCGCCCCCAAAGAATGAATGACAGTCAAATTTTAGAATCCCAACGTCCCCCTGAAGCTCCCCTCCCTCTCGCGTGTAAGCGGCAACAAGCAACGACCCCCTCCCCCCTACCCATCAGCAAAAAAGAGCATCAGCACCCGCCACTGAGCACTCGAGCATGAGCAAAGCAAAGACGTAGACTTGTGATTACCCCAGAGGCTATGCGTTCACCCGGTATTCGTCATACCACAGGCTCTCTCCCTAATAAGGGAGAAAGGGATGTCTCCATTTCACAGCGAGAGGGGAGACATAACAAACTCGCTGGTTTATGATGTTACAAGTCTGTTGCGTCACTTTTTTTCCGAACTCTGCGCCCAAAGATCTTGGTTCTCTAAGCACACAGCCTTAGATCTTCCATCTCCACGACACACCGACCTCCTGCCCGGACACCGACCGCCGATCACCACCCCCACCCCCCCCCCCATCTCCAGAGCAATGAAATCTCGGCCCTCCAAAGGCGAGTGAAGCTCTTAGTCCGCGCCCTTGGTGTGCCGAACAACGGCCATTCGTGAAACCCCGAGAGCGGGTCCCATTCCCGCAAAGAACCATAGTCAGCGTGTGACTCCAGGTCAGGGTCGTCAAAAGAACCCCGAAAGGGGAAAAGCAGAGATATTAAAGATGGAAATAGAGCTGTTTCCGAAGATGCAAGCAAAGGAGTCGCCGTTAGGCGCCATTGATTCGCCTAAGCTCCTTGAATGCAAAGAAGCAGTGAAGAAAAATGGCTGCCCGATACACGCAATTGAGAAAGGAATGGAGTGTGTCACAACAACACAACAAAGACAAGCTCCAGATAGAACGGTCATTGTGCCAAACAGTGGCAACTTAACTAGAAGAAGAAGAAGAATAGCCCCTAACTCGGCAGCGGAGTTATCGGGGCACCGTCATGACGGTGTTTCCGCAGCAAGCTATTCTTGTTTTTACGAGGCCAAGTTGCCAGCTCGACGCTCAACCCGACTTGGATTCAAACTCGGGAACCTTCGCTCCGGAGTCCGGCGCTGATATTATTAAGCCGCCAAGCGGGACTAAACGGAAAAGCGAAGATGAATTTGCCAAAATAATAGCAAAAAGTGAGGACACAGTTGGAAAAAGGCTAAGCAAAGTGGCACCTGGAAGACCTAAAGAACTGAGTCGGGGAGTTGTGTACTCCATATCTCTATCACCATGTCGAAAAGTACATATTGGTGAGACTGGAAGGCCATTGAAGACCAGGATAACAGAACATAAGAGAGCCTTATAATCCTGAGAGCAGAACGAAGTGGGATTGCTGAACACTGCTTATTACGCTCGGGTAGACCAAGGATTGATGAGGCCGACATCCTTGGCAGGGAAGAGAATGCCTACAAGAGAAAGATTAGGAAATCACTGCAGATGTGGAATGTCGGGGACAGAAGTGTAAGTTCTCAGAGGGTAGAGATACCTCCAGTCTGGGACCACACATTCCTACTGACGGACTAGCCTAAACAATCGACTAATCGGAACAAGGCCAATTCAAACTAACCAATCAGGAATAGGCAATACAGATGCAGACAATCATGTACGAGCAATGAGACCCGCTCATGCCGTGGTAACTCGAGAGGGTTAAAAAGGAAGTGTCAGAAAGCGTTTTGTCACTTCAGTACCTTGGAAATAAGGAAGCTGGTCAGATTAATCATCCAAATGCTATAATCAGTAATTGTAGATACGTGACTGCGAAGGCATGAGGATAGATTTCATAACCAGTCAAAAAGCTTCCGCAATCAGTTCTGTGACTCTCCCCCAACACTGTCTCTGTGACTCACCCCCAACACTGTCTCTGTGACTCACCCCCAACACTGTCTCTGTGACCAAACCCCACACTGTCTCTGTGACTAACCCCACACATTCTCTGGGACTCTCCCCCACACTGTCTCTGTGAATATCGCCCACACTGTCTCTATGAATATTCCCAACACTGTCTCGGTGACTCTCCCCCACACTGCCTCTGTGAATATCCCCAACACTGCCTCTGTGAATATCCCCAACACTGTCTCTGTGAATATCCCCCACACTGTCTCAGTGACCAACCCCCACACTGTCTCTGCTACCAACCCCCACACTGTCTCTGTGACTCTCCCCCACACTGTCTCTGTGATCAACCCCCACACTATCTCTGTGAATATCCCCCACACTGTCGCGGTGACTCTCCACCACACTGTCTCAGTGACCAACCCCACACTGTCTCTGTGACTCCCCCACACTGTCTCTGTGACCAACCCCACACTGACTCTGTGAATATCCCCACACTGTCTCTGTGAAACTGCCCCACACTGTCTCTGTGAATATCCCCCACACTGTCTCGGTGACTCTCCCCCACACTGTCTCAGTGACCAACCCCCACACTGTCTCTGTGAATATCCCCGAAACTGTCTCGGTGACTCTCCCCCACACTGTCTCTGTGACCAACCCCCACACTGTCTCTGTGACTAACCCCCACACTGTCTCTGTGAATATTCCCACACTGTCTCTGTGACTCTCCCCACACTGTCTCTGTGACCAACCCCCGCACTGTCTCTGTGACGAACCCCACACTGCCTCTGTGAATATCCCCACACTGTCTCTGTGATTATTCCCACACTGTCTCTGTGACTCTCCCCACACTGTCTCTGTGACCAACCCCCGCACTGTCTCTGTGACTAACCCCCACACTGTCTCTGTGAATATTCCCACACTGTCTCTGTGACCAACCCCCACACTGTCTCTGTGACTCTCCCCACACTGCCTCTGTGACCAACTCCACACTGTCTCTGTGACTCTCCCCCACACTGTCTCGGTGACACTCCCCACACTGTCTCTGTGACTCTCCCCACACTGTCTCAGTGACTCTCCCCACAGTGTCTCTGTGAATATCCCCCACACTGTCTCTGTGACTCACCCCACACTGTCTCTATGATCAACCCCCACACTGTCTCTGTGACTCTCCCCACACTGTCTCTGTGACCAACCACATACTGTCTCTGTGACTCTCCCCCACACTGTCTCTGTGACTACCCCCACACACTCTCTGTGACTCTCCCCACACTGTCTTTGTGACTCACCCCACACTGTCTCTATGATCAACCCCCACACTGTCTCTGTGACTCTCCCCACACTGTCTCTCTGACCAACCACATACTGTCTCGGTGACTCTCCCCCACACTGTCTCTGTGACTACCCCCACACTGTCTCTGTGATCAACCCCCACACTGTCTCTGTGACTCTCCCCACACTATCTCAGTGACCAACCCCCACACTATCTCTGTGAATATCCCCCACACTGTCTCTGTGACTAACCCCACACTGTCTCTGTGAATATCCCCACACTGTGTCTGTGATTCTCCCTACACTGTCTCTGTGAATATCCCCACACTGTGTCTGTGATTCTCCCTACACTGTCTCTGTGACTCTGCCCCACACTGTCTCTGTGACTAACCCCCACACTGTCTCAGTGACTCTCCCCACACAGTCTCAGTGACTAACCCCCACACTGTCTCTGTGAATATCCCCCACACAGCCTCAGTGACCAACCGCCACACTGTCTCAGTGACCAACCACCACACTGTCTCTGTGAATATCCCCACACTGTCTCTGTGAATATCCCCCACACTGTCTCTGTGAATATCCCCACACTGTCTCTGTGACTAACCCCACACTGTCTCTGTGAATATCCCCACACTGACTCTGTGACTAACCCCACACTGTCTCTGTGAATATCCCCACACTGTGTCTGTGACTCTCCCCACACTGTCTCTGTGACCATCCCCACACTGTCTCTGTGACTTTCCCCCACACTGTCTCTGTGATTCTCCCCACACTGTCTCTGTGACTAACCCCCACACTGTCTCTGTGACTAACCACACACTGTCTCTGTGACTCTCCCCACACTGTCTCTCTGAATATCCCCCACACTGTCTCAGTGACCAACCCCCATGATGTCTCTGTGACTCTCCCACACACTGTCTCTGTGACACTCCCCCACACCGTCTTGGTGACTCTCCCCACACTGTCTCTGTGAATATCCCCCACACTGTCTTGGTGACTCTCCCCACACTGTCTCTGTGACTCTCCCCCACACTGTCTCTGAGATCAACCCCCACACTGTCTCTGTGAATATCCCCCACACTGACTCTGCGAATATCCCCACACTGTCTCTGTGAATATCCCCCACACTGTCTCTTTGATTCTCCCTACACTGTCTCTGTGACTAACCCCACACTGCCTCTGTGAATATCCCCACACTATGTCTGTGATTCTCCCTACACTGTCTCAGTGACCAACCCCACACTGTCTTTGTGACTCTCCCCCACACTGTCTCTGTGAATATCCCCCACACTGTCTCTGTGATCAACCCCCACACTGTCTCTGTGACTCTCCCCACACTGTCTCTGTGACCAACCCCACACTGACTCTGTGAATATCCCCACACTGTCTCTGTGAATCTGCCCCACACTGTCTCTGTGAATATCCCCCACACTGTCTCGGTGACTCTCCCCCACACTGTCTCAGTGACCAACCCCCACACTGTCTCTGTGAATATCCCGCACACTGTCTCTGTGACTCTCCCCACACTGTCTCTGTGACCAACCCCACACTGACTCTGTGAATATCCCCACACTGACTCTGTGAATCTACCCCACACTGTCTCTGTGACTCTCCCCCACACTGTCTCAGTGACCAATCCCCACTCTGTCTCTGTGAATATCCCCCACACTGTCTCGGTGACTCTCCCCCACACTGTCTCTATGAATATCACCCGCACTGTCTCTATGAATATCCCCACACTGTCTCTGTGAATATCCCCCACACAGCCTCAGTGACCAACCGCCACACTGTCTCAGTGAACAACCCCCACACTGTCTCTATGAATATCCCCCACACTGTCTCTATGAATATCCCCACACTGTCTCTGTGAATATCCCCCACACTGTCTCAGTGACCAACCCCACACTGTCTCTGTGAATATCCCCACACTGTCTCTGTGACTAACCCCACACTGTCTCTGTGAATATCCCCAAACTGTGTCTGTGACTTTCCCCACACTGTCTCTGTGACCAACCCCACACTGTCTCTGTAACCAACCCCCACACTGTCTCTGTGACTTCCCCCACACTGTCTCTGTGAATATCCCCCACACTATCTCTGTGACTCTCCCCCACACTGTCTCTGTGAATATCCCCCACACTGTCTCTGTGACTAACCCCACACTGTCTCTGTGACTAACCCCACACTGTCTCTGTGAATATCCCCACACTGTGTCTGTGATTCTCCCCACACTGTCTCTGTGACTAACCCCAAACTGTCTCTGTGACCAACCCCACACTGTCTCTGTGACGCTCCACACACTATCTCAGTGACCAACCCCCACACTATCTCTCTGAATATCCCCCACACTGTCTCTGTGACTAACCCCACACTGTCTCTGTGAATATCCCCACACTGTGTCTGTGATTCTCCCTACACTGTCTCTGTGAATATCCCCACACTGTGTCTGTGATTCTCCCTACACTGTCTCTGTGACTCTGCCCCACACTGTCTCTGTGACTAACCCCCACACTGTCTCAGTGACTCTCCCCACACAGTCTCAGTGACCAACCCCCACACTGTCTCTGTGAATATCCACACACTGTCTCTGTGACTAACCCCACACTGTCTCTGTGAACATCCCCACACTGTGTCTGTGACTCTCCCCACACTGTCTCTGTGAATATCCCCCACACTGTCTTGGTGACTCTCCCCACACTGTCTCTGTGACTCTCCCCCACACTGTCTCTGAGATCAACCCCCACACTGTCTCTGTGAATATCCCCCACACTGACTCTGCGAATATCCCCACACTGTCTCTGTGAATATCCCCCACACTGTCTCTTTGATTCTCCCTACACTGTCTCTGTGACTAACCCCACACTGCCTCTGTGAATATCCCCACACTATGTCTGTGATTCTCCCTACACTGTCTCAGTGACCAACCCCACACTGTCTTTGTGACTCTCCCCCACACTGTCTCTGTGAATATCCCCCACACTGTCTCTGTGATCAACCCCCACACTGTCTCTGTGACTCTCCCCACACTGTCTCTGTGACCAACCCCACACTGACTCTGTGAATATCCCCACACTGTCTCTGTGAATCTGCCCCACACTGTCTCTGTGAATATCCCCCACACTGTCTCGGTGACTCTCCCCCACACTGTCTCAGTGACCAACCCCCACACTGTCTCTGTGAATATCCCGCACACTGTCTCTGTGACTCTCCCCACACTGTCTCTGTGACCAACCCCACACTGACTCTGTGAATCTACCCCACACTGTCTCTGTGACTCTCCCCCACACTGTCTCAGTGACCAACCCCCACACTGTCTCTGTGAATATCCCCCACACTGTCTCGGTGACTCTCCCCCACACTGTCTCTATGAATATCCCCCGCACTGTCTCTATGAATATCCCCACACTGTCTCTGTGAATATCCCCCACACAGCCTCAGTGACCAACCGCCACACTGTCTCAGTGACCAACCCCCACACTGCCTCTGTGAATATCCCCCACACTGTCTCGGTGACCAACCCCACACTGTCTCTATGAATATCCCCCACACTGTCTCTATGAATATCCCCACATTGTCTCTGTGAATATCCCCCACACTGTCTCAGTGACCAACCCCACACTGTCTCTGTGAATATCCCCACACTGTCTCTGTGACTAACCCCACACTGTCTCTGTGAATATCCCCACACTGTGTCTGTGACTCTCCCCACACTGTCTCTGTGACCAACCCCACACTGTCTCTGTAACCAACCCCCACACTGTCTCTGTGACTTTCCCCCACACTGTCTCTGTGAATATCCCCCACACTATCTCTGTGACTCTCCCCCACACTGTCTCTGTGAATATCACCCACACTGTCTCTCTGACCAACCCCCACACTGTCTCTGTGAATATCCCCCACACTGACTCTGCGAATATCCCCACACTGTCTCTGTGAATATCCCCCACACTGTCTCTTTGATTCTCCCTACACTGTCTCTGTGACTAACCCCACACTGCCTCTGTGAATATCCCCACACTATGTCTGTGATTCTCCCTACACTGTCTCAGTGACCAACCCCACACTGTCTTTGTGACTCTCCCCCACACTGTCTCTGTGAATATCCCCCACACTGTCTCTGTGATCAACCCCCACACTGTCTCTGTGACTCTCCCCACACTGTCTCTGTGACCAGCCCCACACTGACTCTGTGAATATCCCCACACTGTCTCTGTGAATCTGCCCCACACTGTCTCTGTGAATATCCCCCACACTGTCTCGGTGACTCTCCCCCACACTGTCTCAGTGACCAACCCCCACACTGTCTCTGTGAATATCCCGCACACTGTCTCTGTGACTCTCCCCACACTGTCTCTGTGACCAACCCCACACTGACTCTGTGAATCTACCCCACACTGTCTCTGTGACTCTCCCCCACACTGTCTCAGTGACCAACCCCCACACTGTCTCTGTGAATATCCCCCACACTGTCTCGGTGACTCTCCCCCACACTGTCTCTATGAATATCCCCCGCACTGTCTCTATGAATATCCCCACACTGTCTCTGTGAATATCCCCCACACAGCCTCAGTGACCAACCGCCACACTGTCTCAGTGACCAACCCCCACACTGCCTCTGTGAATATCCCCCACACTGTCTCGGTGACCAACCCCACACTGTCTCTATGAATATCCCCCACACTGTCTCTATGGATATACCCACATTGTCTCTGTGAATATCCCCCACACTGTCTCAGTGACCAACCCCACACTGTCTCTGTGAATATCCCCACACTGTCTCTGTGACTAACCCCACACTGTCTCTGTGAATATCCCCACACTGTGTCTGTGACTCTCCCCACACTGTCTCTGTGACCAACCCCACACTGTCTCTGTAACCAACCCCCACACTGTCTCTGTGACTTTCCCCCACACTGTCTCTGTGAATATCCCCCACACTATCTCTGTGACTCTCCCCCACACTGTCTCTGTGAATATCACCCACACTGTCTCTCTGACCAACCCCCACACTGTCTCTGTGACCAACCCCACACTGTCTCTGTGAATATCCGCACACTGTCTCTGTGACTCTCCCCCACACTGTCTCTGAGATCAACCCCCACACTGTCTCTGTGAATATCCCCCACACTGACTCTGCGAATATCCCCACACTGTCTCTGTGAATATCCCCCACACTGTCTCTTTGATTCTCCCTACACTGTCTCTGTGACTAACCCCACACTGTCTCTATGAATATCCCCCACACTGTCTCTATGAATATCCCCACATTGTCTCTGTGAATATCCCCCACACTGTCTCAGTGACCAACCCCACACTGTCTCTATGAATATATACTAAATATATTTAAGATACAGTTCAATAAGTTTTTACATCGTAGGGGAATTAAGGGTTATGGAGAAAAGGCAGGTAGATGGAGCTGAGTTTACGGACACAGATCAGCCATGATCTTATTGAATGGCGGGGCAGGCTCGATGGGCCGGATGGCCTACTCCTGCTCCTATTTCTTATGTTCTTATGTTTTCCATAGATGTTGCCTGGCCTGCTGAGTTCCTCCAGCATTTTGTCATTGAATTTAGACCAAATCTTGGCGCTGACTACATTTTGTATGCCTTTGCAGAGTTTTCCGATTCACTGAAAATTTCTACAAACAGAAGGATGTAATGGCCACGGGATCTCCTCCATCTCCTCAACTCTGCCACTTATTGATGGAACAAAAGCCTGGGCTACAACAACTAGAACGCCAGACTCGTGGCTGCACGATGTGGATGACATGTTTATCCAGTGGAAACGTGGTCAGGAAGTCTTAGGAGTATTTTCAATACACTTAAACAATCAGAACAAGGCAATACAGTTTACCATGGAGGTAGAAAGTGATAGTCTTTGCCATTTTTAGATGTTACGGTCAAACGGACGGTGAGATGAGCTGGAGTTGAGTGCTTACGGGAAGAAGGCTCACACAGACCGGTACCTGAATTTCCGGTCAAGTCATCCAAAGAAGACCATGCTTGGCATTGTTCGAGGCCCGGCACTAAGAGCAAATACCTTGTGCACGACTAGAGCCGCCAAGGAGGAAGAGGGCAAGAAGATCGAAGGTACGTTTAATGTCAGAGAAATGCGTACAATACACATCCTGAAACGCTTTTTCTTCGCAGCCATCCACGAAAAATAGAGGAGCGCCCCCAAAGAATGAATGACAGTCAAATTTTAGAATCCCAACGTCCCCCTGAAGCTCCCCTCCCTCTCGCGTGTAAGCGGCAACAAGCAACGACCCCCTCCCCCCTACCCATCAGCAAAAAAGAGCATCAGCACCCGCCACTGAGCACTCGAGCATGAGCAAAGCAAAGACGTAGACTTGTGATTACCCCAGAGGCTATGCGTTCACCCGGTATTCGTCATACCACAGGCTCTCTCCCTAATAAGGGAGAAAGGGATGTCTCCATTTCACAGCGAGAGGGGAGACATAACAAACTCGCTGGTTTATGATGTTACAAGTCTGTTGCGTCACTTTTTTTCCGAACTCTGCGCCCAAAGATCTTGGTTCTCTAAGCACACAGCCTTAGATCTTCCATCTCCACGACACACCGACCTCCTGCCCGGACACCGACCGCCGATCACCACCCCCACCCCCCCCCCCATCTCCAGAGCAATGAAATCTCGGCCCTCCAAAGGCGAGTGAAGCTCTTAGTCCGCGCCCTTGGTGTGCCGAACAACGGCCATTCGTGAAACCCCGAGAGCGGGTCCCATTCCCGCAAAGAACCATAGTCAGCGTGTGACTCCAGGTCAGGGTCGTCAAAAGAACCCCGAAAGGGGAAAAGCAGAGATATTAAAGATGGAAATAGAGCTGTTTCCGAAGATGCAAGCAAAGGAGTCGCCGTTAGGCGCCATTGATTCGCCTAAGCTCCTTGAATGCAAAGAAGCAGTGAAGAAAAATGGCTGCCCGATACACGCAATTGAGAAAGGAATGGAGTGTGTCACAACAACACAACAAAGACAAGCTCCAGATAGAACGGTCATTGTGCCAGACAGTGGCAACTTAACTAGAAGAAGAAGAAGAATAGCCCCTAACTCGGCAGCGGAGTTATCGGGGCACCGTCATGACGGTGTTTCCGCAGCAAGCTATTCTTGTTTTTACGAGGCCAAGTTGCCAGCTCGACGCTCAACCCGACTTGGATTCAAACTCGGGAACCTTCGCTCCGGAGTCCGGCGCTGATATTATTAAGCCGCCAAGCGGGACTAAACGGAAAAGCGAAGATGAATTTGCCAAAATAATAGCAAAAAGTGAGGACACAGTTGGAAAAAGGCTAAGCAAAGTGGCACCTGGAAGACCTAAAGAACTGAGTCGGGGAGTTGTGTACTCCATATCTCTATCACCATGTCGAAAAGTACATATTGGTGAGACTGGAAGGCCATTGAAGACCAGGATAACAGAACATAAGAGAGCCTTATAATCCTGAGAGCAGAACGAAGTGGGATTGCTGAACACTGCTTATTACGCTCGGGTAGACCAAGGATTGATGAGGCCGACATCCTTGGCAGGGAAGAGAATGCCTACAAGAGAAAGATTAGGAAATCACTGCAGATGTGGAATGTCGGGGACAGAAGTGTAAGTTCTCAGAGGGTAGAGATACCTCCAGTCTGGGACCACACATTCCTACTGACGGACTAGCCTAAACAATCGACTAATCGGAACAAGGCCAATTCAAACTAACCAATCAGGAATAGGCAATACAGATGCAGACAATCATGTACGAGCAATGAGACCCGCTCATGCCGTGGTAACTCGAGAGGGTTAAAAAGGAAGTGTCAGAAAGCGTTTTGTCACTTCAGTACCTTGGAAATAAGGAAGCTGGTCAGATTAATCATCCAAATGCTATAATCAGTAATTGTAGATACGTGACTGCGAAGGCATGAGGATAGATTTCATAACCAGTCAAAAAGCTTCCGCAATCAGTTCTGTGACTCTCCCCCAACACTGTCTCTGTGACTCACCCCCAACACTGTCTCTGTGACTCACCCCCAACACTGTCTCTGTGACCAAACCCCACACTGTCTCTGTGACTAACCCCACACATTCTCTGGGACTCTCCCCCACACTGTCTCTGTGAATATCGCCCACACTGTCTCTATGAATATTCCCAACACTGTCTCGGTGACTCTCCCCCACACTGCCTCTGTGAATATCCCCAACACTGCCTCTGTGAATATCCCCAACACTGTCTCTGTGAATATCCCCAACACTGTCTCTGTGAATATCCCCCACACTGTCTCAGTGACCAACCCCCACACTGTCTCTGCTACCAACCCCCACACTGTCTCTGTGACTCTCCCCCACACTGTCTCTGTGATCAACCCCCACACTATCTCTGTGAATATCCCCCACACTGTCGCGGTGACTCTCCACCACACTGTCTCAGTGACCAACCCCACACTGTCTCTGTGACTCCCCCACACTGTCTCTGTGACCAACCCCACACTGACTCTGTGAATATCCCCACACTGTCTCTGTGAAACTGCCCCACACTGTCTCTGTGAATATCCCCCACACTGTCTCGGTGACTCTCCCCCACACTGTCTCAGTGACCAACCCCCACACTGTCTCTGTGAATATCCCCGAAACTGTCTCGGTGACTCTCCCCCACACTGTCTCTGTGACCAACCCCCACACTGTCTCTGTGACTAACCCCCACACTGTCTCTGTGAATATTCCCACACTGTCTCTGTGACTCTCCCCACACTGTCTCTGTGACCAACCCCCGCACTGTCTCTGTGACGAACCCCACACTGCCTCTGTGAATATCCCCACACTGTCTCTGTGATTATTCCCACACTGTCTCTGTGACTCTCCCCACACTGTCTCTGTGACCAACCCCCGCACTGTCTCTGTGACTAACCCCCACACTGTCTCTGTGAATATTCCCACACTGTCTCTGTGACCAACCCCCACACTGTCTCTGTGACTCTCCCCACACTGCCTCTGTGACCAACTCCACACTGTCTCTGTGACTCTCCCCCACACTGTCTCGGTGACACTCCCCACACTGTCTCTGTGACTCTCCCCACACTGTCTCAGTGACTCTCCCCACAGTGTCTCTGTGAATATCCCCCACACTGTCTCTGTGACTCACCCCACACTGTCTCTATGATCAACCCCCACACTGTCTCTGTGACTCTCCCCACACTGTCTCTGTGACCAACCACATACTGTCTCTGTGACTCTCCCCCACACTGTCTCTGTGACTACCCCCACACACTCTCTGTGACTCTCCCCACACTGTCTCTGTGACTCACCCCACACTGTCTCTATGATCAACCCCCACACTGTCTCTGTGACTCTCCCCACACTGTCTCTCTGACCAACCACATACTGTCTCGGTGACTCTCCCCCACACTGTCTCTGTGACTACCCCCACACTGTCTCTGTGATCAACCCCCACACTGTCTCTGTGACTCTCCCCACACTATCTCAGTGACCAACCCCCACACTATCTCTGTGAATATCCCCCACACTGTCTCTGTGACTAACCCCACACTGTCTCTGTGAATATCCCCACACTGTGTCTGTGATTCTCCCTACACTGTCTCTGTGAATATCCCCACACTGTGTCTGTGATTCTCCCTACACTGTCTCTGTGACTCTGCCCCACACTGTCTCTGTGACTAACCCCCACACTGTCTCAGTGACTCTCCCCACACAGTCTCAGTGACCAACCCCCACACTGTCTCTGTGAATATCCCCCACACAGCCTCAGTGACCAACCGCCACACTGTCTCAGTGACCAACCACCACACTGTCTCTGTGAATATCCCCACACTGTCTCTGTGAATATCCCCCACACTGTCTCTGTGAATATCCCCACACTGTCTCTGTGACTAACCCCACACTGTCTCTGTGAATATCCCCACACTGACTCTGTGACTAACCCCACACTGTCTCTGTGAATATCCCCACACTGTGTCTGTGACTCTCCCCACACTGTCTCTGTGACCATCCCCACACTGTCTCTGTGACTTTCCCCCACACTGTCTCTGTGATTCTCCCCACACTGTCTCTGTGACTAACCCCCACACTGTCTCTGTGACTAACCACACACTGTCTCTGTGACTCTCCCCACACTGTCTCTCTGAATATCCCCCACACTGTCTCAGTGACCAACCCCCATGATGTCTCTGTGACTCTCCCACACACTGTCTCTGTGACACTCCCCCACACCGTCTTGGTGACTCTCCCCACACTGTCTCTGTGAATATCCCCCACACTGTCTTGGTGACTCTCCCCACACTGTCTCTGTGACTCTCCCCCACACTGTCTCTGAGATCAACCCCCACACTGTCTCTGTGAATATCCCCCACACTGACTCTGCGAATATCCCCACACTGTCTCTGTGAATATCCCCCACACTGTCTCTTTGATTCTCCCTACACTGTCTCTGTGACTAACCCCACACTGCCTCTGTGAATATCCCCACACTATGTCTGTGATTCTCCCTACACTGTCTCAGTGACCAACCCCACACTGTCTTTGTGACTCTCCCCCACACTGTCTCTGTGAATATCCCCCACACTGTCTCTGTGATCAACCCCCACACTGTCTCTGTGACTCTCCCCACACTGTCTCTGTGACCAACCCCACACTGACTCTGTGAATATCCCCACACTGTCTCTGTGAATCTGCCCCACACTGTCTCTGTGAATATCCCCCACACTGTCTCGGTGACTCTCCCCCACACTGTCTCAGTGACCAACCCCCACACTGTCTCTGTGAATATCCCGCACACTGTCTCTGTGACTCTCCCCACACTGTCTCTGTGACCAACCCCACACTGACTCTGTGAATATCCCCACACTGACTCTGTGAATCTACCCCACACTGTCTCTGTGACTCTCCCCCACACTGTCTCAGTGACCAATCCCCACTCTGTCTCTGTGAATATCCCCCACACTGTCTCGGTGACTCTCCCCCACACTGTCTCTATGAATATCACCCGCACTGTCTCTATGAATATCCCCACACTGTCTCTGTGAATATCCCCCACACAGCCTCAGTGACCAACCGCCACACTGTCTCAGTGAACAACCCCCACACTGTCTCTATGAATATCCCCCACACTGTCTCTATGAATATCCCCACACTGTCTCTGTGAATATCCCCCACACTGTCTCAGTGACCAACCCCACACTGTCTCTGTGAATATCCCCACACTGTCTCTGTGACTAACCCCACACTGTCTCTGTGAATATCCCCAAACTGTGTCTGTGACTTTCCCCACACTGTCTCTGTGACCAACCCCACACTGTCTCTGTAACCAACCCCCACACTGTCTCTGTGACTTCCCCCACACTGTCTCTGTGAATATCCCCCACACTATCTCTGTGACTCTCCCCCACACTGTCTCTGTGAATATCCCCCACACTGTCTCTCTGACCAACCCCCACACTGTCTCTGTGACTAACCCCACACTGTCTCTGTGAATATCCCCACACTGTGTCTGTGATTCTCCCCACACTGTCTCTGTGACTAACCCCAAACTGTCTCTGTGACCAACCCCACACTGTCTCTGTGACTCTCCACACACTATCTCAGTGACCAACCCCCACACTATCTCTCTGAATATCCCCCACACTGTCTCTGTGACTAACCCCACACTGTCTCTGTGAATATCCCCACACTGTGTCTGTGATTCTCCCTACACTGTCTCTGTGAATATCCCCACACTGTGTCTGTGATTCTCCCTACACTGTCTCTGTGACTCTGCCCCACACTGTCTCTGTGACTAACCCCCACACTGTCTCAGTGACTCTCCCCACACAGTCTCAGTGACCAACCCCCACACTGTCTCTGTGAATATCCACACACTGTCTCTGTGACTAACCCCACACTGTCTCTGTGAATATCCCCACACTGTGTCTGTGACTCTCCCCACACTGTCTCTGTGAATATCCCCCACACTGTCTTGGTTACTCTCCCCACACTGTCTCTGTGACTCTCCCCCACACTGTCTCTGAGATCAACCCCCACACTGTCTCTGTGAATATCCCCCACACTGACTCTGCGAATATCCCCACACTGTCTCTGTGAATATCCCCCACACTGTCTCTTTGATTCTCCCTACACTGTCTCTGTGACTAACCCCACACTGCCTCTGTGAATATCCCCACACTATGTCTGTGATTCTCCCTACACTGTCTCAGTGACCAACCCCACACTGTCTTTGTGACTCTCCCCCACACTGTCTCTGTGAATATCCCCCACACTGTCTCTGTGATCAACCCCCACACTGTCTCTGTGACTCTCCCCACACTGTCTCTGTGACCAACCCCACACTGACTCTGTGAATATCCCCACACTGTCTCTGTGAATCTGCCCCACACTGTCTCTGTGAATATCCCCCACACTGTCTCGGTGACTCTCCCCCACACTGTCTCAGTGACCAACCCCACACTGTCTCTGTGAATATCCCCCACACTGTCTCTCTGACCAACCCCCACACTGTCTCTGTGACTATCCCCACACTGTCTCTGTGAATATCCCCACACTGTGTCTGTGATTCTCCCCACACTGTCTCTGTGACTAACCCCAAACTGTCTCTGTGACCAACCCCACACTGTCTCTGTGACTCTCCACACACTATCTCAGTGACCAACCCCCACACTATCTCTCTGAATATCCCCCACACTGTCTCTGTGACTAACCCCACACTGTCTCTGTGAATATCCCCACACTGTGTCTGTGATTCTCCCTACACTGTCTCTGTGACTCTGCCCCACACTGTCTCTGTGACTAACCCCCACACTGTCTCAGTGACTCTCCCCACACAGTCTCAGTGACCAACCCCCACACTGTCTCTGTGAATATCCACACACTGTCTCTGTGACTAACCCCACACTGTCTCTGTGAATATCCCCACACTGTGTCTGTGACTCTCCCCACACTGTCTCTGTGAATATCCCCCACACTGTCTTGGTGACTCTCCCCACACTGTCTCTGTGACTCTCCCCCACACTGTCTCTGAGATCAACCCCCACACTGTCTCTGTGAATATCCCCCACACTGACTCTGCGAATATCCCCACACTGTCTCTGTGAATATCCCCCACACTGTCTCTTTGATTCTCCCTACACTGTCTCTGTGACTAACCCCACACTGCCTCTGTGAATATCCCCACACTATGTCTGTGATTCTCCCTACACTGTCTCAGTGACCAACCCCACACTGTCTTTGTGACTCTCCCCCACACTGTCTCTGTGAATATCCCCCACACTGTCTCTGTGATCAACCCCCACACTGTCTCTGTGACTCTCCCCACACTGTCTCTGTGACCAACCCCACACTGACTCTGTGAATATCCCCACACTGTCTCTGTGAATCTGCCCCACACTGTCTCTGTGAATATCCCCCACACTGTCTCGGTGACTCTCCCCCACACTGTCTCAGTGACCAACCCCCACACTGTCTCTGTGAATATCCCGCACACTGTCTCTGTGACTCTCCCCACACTGTCTCTGTGACCAACCCCACACTGACTCTGTGAATCTACCCCACACTGTCTCTGTGACTCTCCCCCACACTGTCTCAGTGACCAACCCCCACACTGTCTCTGTGAATATCCCCCACACTGTCTCGGTGACTCTCCCCCACACTGTCTCTATGAATATCCCCCGCACTGTCTCTATGAATATCCCCACACTGTCTCTGTGAATATCCCCCACACAGCCTCAGTGACCAACCGCCACACTGTCTCAGTGACCAACCCCCACACTGCCTCTGTGAATATCCCCCACACTGTCTCGGTGACCAACCCCACACTGTCTCTATGAATATCCCCCACACTGTCTCTATGAATATCCCCACATTGTCACTGTGAATATCCCCCACACTGTCTCAGTGACCAACCCCACACTGTCTCTGTGAATATCCCCACACTGTCTCTGTGACTAACCCCACACTGTCTCTGTGAATATCCCCACACTGTGTCTGTGACTCTCCCCACACTGTCTCTGTGACCAACCCCACACTGTCTCTGTAACCAACCCCCACACTGTCTCTGTGACTTTCCCCCACACTGTCTCTGTGAATATCCCCCACACTATCTCTGTGACTCTCCCCCACACTGTCTCTGTGAATATCACCCACACTGTCTCTCTGACCAACCCCCACACTGTCTCTGTGAATATCCCCCACACTGTCTCTGTGAATATCCCCCACACTGACTCTGCGAATATCCCCACACTGTCTCTGTGAATATCCCCCACACTGTCTCTTTGATTCTCCCTACACTGTCTCTGTGACTAACCCCACACTGTCTCTTTGATTCTCCCTACACTGTCTCTGTGACTAACCCCACACTGCCTCTGTGAATATCCCCACACTATGTCTGTGATTCTCCCTACACTGTCTCAGTGACCAACCCCACACTGTCTTTGTAACTCTCCCCCACACTGTCTCTGTGAATATCCCCCACACTGTCTCTGTGATCAACCCCCACACTGTCTCTGTGACTCTCCCCACACTGTCTCTGTGACCAACCCCACACTGACTCTGTGAATATCCCCACACTGTCTCTGTGAATCTGCCCCACACTGTCTCTGTGAATATCCCCCACACTGTCTCGGTGACTCTCCCCCACACTGTCTCAGTGACCAACCCCACACTGTCTCTGTGAATATCCCCCACACTGTCTCTCTGACCAACCCCCACACTGTCTCTGTGACTAACCCCACACTGTCTCTGTGAATATCCCCACACTGTGTCTGTGATTCTCCCCACACTGTCTCTGTGACTAACCCCAAACTGTCTCTGTGACCAACCCCACACTGTCTCTGTGACTCTCCACACACTATCTCAGTGACCAACCCCCACACTATCTCTCTGAATATCCCCCACACTGTCTCTGTGACTAACCCCACACTGTCTCTGTGAATATCCCCACACTGTGTCTGTGATTCTCCCTACACTGTCTCTGTGACTCTGCCCCACACTGTCTCTGTGACTAACCCCCACACTGTCTCAGTGACTCTCCCCACACAGTCTCAGTGACCAACCCCCACACTGTCTCTGTGAATATCCACACACTGTCTCTGTGACTAACCCCACACTGTCTCTGTGAATATCCCCACACTGTGTCTGTGACTCTCCCCACACTGTCTCTGTGAATATCCCCCACACTGTCTTGGTGACTCTCCCCACACTGTCTCTGTGACTCTCCCCCACACTGTCTCTGAGATCAACCCCCACACTGTCTCTGTGAATATCCCCCACACTGACTCTGCGAATATCCCCACACTGTCTCTGTGAATATCCCCCACACTGTCTCTTTGATTCTCCCTACACTGTCTCTGTGACTAACCCCACACTGCCTCTGTGAATATCCCCACACTATGTCTGTGATTCTCCCTACACTGTCTCAGTGACCAACCCCACACTGTCTTTGTGACTCTCCCCCACACTGTCTCTGTGAATATCCCCCACACTGTCTCTGTGATCAACCCCCACACTGTCTCTGTGACTCTCCCCACACTGTCTCTGTGACCAACCCCACACTGACTCTGTGAATATCCCCACACTGTCTCTGTGAATCTGCCCCACACTGTCTCTGTGAATATCCCCCACACTGTCTCGGTGACTCTCCCCCACACTGTCTCAGTGACCAACCCCCACACTGTCTCTGTGAATATCCCGCACACTGTCTCTGTGACTCTCCCCACACTGTCTCTGTGACCAACCCCACACTGACTCTGTGAATCTACCCCACACTGTCTCTGTGACTCTCCCCCACACTGTCTCAGTGACCAACCCCCACACTGTCTCTGTGAATATCCCCCACACTGTCTCGGTGACTCTCCCCCACACTGTCTCTATGAATATCCCCCGCACTGTCTCTATGAATATCCCCACACTGTCTCTGTGAATATCCCCCACACAGCCTCAGTGACCAACCGCCACACTGTCTCAGTGACCAACCCCCACACTGCCTCTGTGAATATCCCCCACACTGTCTCGGTGACCAACCCCACACTGTCTCTATGAATATCCCCCACACTGTCTCTATGAATATCCCCACATTGTCACTGTGAATATCCCCCACACTGTCTCAGTGACCAACCCCACACTGTCTCTGTGAATATCCCCACACTGTCTCTGTGACTAACCCCACACTGTCTCTGTGAATATCCCCACACTGTGTCTGTGACTCTCCCCACACTGTCTCTGTGACCAACCCCACACTGTCTCTGTAACCAACCCCCACACTGTCTCTGTGACTTTCCCCCACACTGTCTCTGTGAATATCCCCCACACTATCTCTGTGACTCTCCCCCACACTGTCTCTGTGAATATCACCCACACTGTCTCTCTGACCAACCCCCACACTGTCTCTGTGAATATCCCCCACACTGACTCTGCGAATATCCCCACACTGTCTCTGTGAATATCCCCCACACTGTCTCTTTGATTCTCCCTACACTGTCTCTGTGACTAACCCCACACTGCCTCTGTGAATATCCCCACACTATGTCTGTGATTCTCCCTACACTGTCTCAGTGACCAACCCCACACTGTCTTTGTGACTCTCCCCCACACTGTCTCTGTGAATATCCCCCACACTGTCTCTGTGATCAACCCCCACACTGTCTCTGTGACTCTCCCCACACTGTCTCTGTGACCAGCCCCACACTGACTCTGTGAATATCCCCACACTGTCTCTGTGAATCTGCCCCACACTGTCTCTGTGAATATCCCCCACACTGTCTCGGTGACTCTCCCCCACACTGTCTCAGTGACCAACCCCCACACTGTCTCTGTGAATATCCCGCACACTGTCTCTGTGACTCTCCCCACACTGTCTCTGTGACCAACCCCACACTGACTCTGTGAATCTACCCCACACTGTCTCTGTGACTCTCCCCCACACTGTCTCAGTGACCAACCCCCACACTGTCTCTGTGAATATCCCCCACACTGTCTCGGTGACTCTCCCCCACACTGTCTCTATGAATATCCCCCGCACTGTCTCTATGAATATCCCCACACTGTCTCTGTGAATATCCCCCACACAGCCTCAGTGACCAACCGCCACACTGTCTCAGTGACCAACCCCCACACTGCCTCTGTGAATATCCCCCACACTGTCTCGGTGACCAACCCCACACTGTCTCTATGAATATCCCCCACACTGTCTCTATGGATATACCCACATTGTCTCTGTGAATATCCCCCACACTGTCTCAGTGACCAACCCCACACTGTCTCTGTGAATATCCCCACACTGTCTCTGTGACTAACCCCACACTGTCTCTGTGAATATCCCCACACTGTGTCTGTGACTCTCCCCACACTGTCTCTGTGACCAACCCCACACTGTCTCTGTAACCAACCCCCACACTGTCTCTGTGACTTTCCCCCACACTGTCTCTGTGAATATCCCCCACACTATCTCTGTGACTCTCCCCCACACTGTCTCTGTGAATATCACCCACACTGTCTCTCTGACCAACCCCCACACTGTCTCTGTGACCAACCCCACACTGTCTCTGTGAATATCCGCACACTGTCTCTGTGACTCTCCCCCACACTGTCTCTGAGATCAACCCCCACACTGTCTCTGTGAATATCCCCCACACTGACTCTGCGAATATCCCCACACTGTCTCTGTGAATATCCCCCACACTGTCTCTTTGATTCTCCCTACACTGTCTCTGTGACTAACCCCACACTGTCTCTATGAATATCCCCCACACTGTCTCTATGAATATCCCCACATTGTCTCTGTGAATATCCCCCACACTGTCTCAGTGACCAACCCCACACTGTCTCTATGAATATATACTAAATATATTTAAGATACAGTTCAATAAGTTTTTACATCGTAGGGGAATTAAGGGTTATGGAGAAAAGGCAGGTAGTTGGAGCTGAGTTTACGGACACAGATCAGCCATGATCTTATTGAATGGCGGGGCAGGCTCGATGGGCCGGATGGCCTACTCCTGCTCCTATTTCTTATGTTCTTATGTTTTCCATAGATGTTGCCTGGCCTGCTGAGTTCCTCCAGCATTTTGTCATTGAATTTAGACCAAATCTTGGCGCTGACTACATTTTGTATGCCTTTGCAGAGTTTTCCGATTCACTGAAAATTTCTACAAACAGAAGGATGTAATGGCCACGGGATCTCCTCCATCTCCTCAACTCTGCCACTTATTGATGGAACAAAAGCCTGGGCTACAACAACTAGAACGCCAGACTCGTGGCTGCACGATGTGGATGACATGTTTATCCAGTGGAAACGTGGTCAGGAAGTCTTAGGAGTATTTTCAATACACTTAAACAATCAGAACAAGGCAATACAGTTTACCATGGAGGTAGAAAGTGATAGTCTTTGCCATTTTTAGATGTTACGGTCAAACGGACGGTGAGATGAGCTGGAGTTGAGTGCTTACGGGAAGAAGGCTCACACAGACCGGTACCTGAATTTCCAGTCAAGTCATCCAAAGAAGACCATGCTTGGCATTGTTCGAGGCCCGGCACTAAGAGCAAATACCTTGTGCACGACTAGAGCCGCCAAGGAGGAAGAGGGCAAGAAGATCGAAGGTACGTTTAATGTCAGAGAAATGCGTACAATACACATCCTGAAACGCTTTTTCTTCGCAGCCATCCACGAAAAATAGAGGAGCGCCCCCAAAGAATGAATGACAGTCAAATTTTAGAATCCCAACGTCCCCCTGAAGCTCCCCTCCCTCTCGCGTGTAAGCGGCAACAAGCAACGACCCCCTCCCCCCTACCCATCGGCAAAAAAGAGCATCAGCACCCGCCACTGAGCACTCGAGCATGAGCAAAGCAAAGACGTAGACTTGTGATTACCCCAGAGGCTATGCGTTCACCCGGTATTCGTCATACCACAGGCTCTCTCCCTAATAAGGGAGAAAGGGATGTCTCCATTTCACAGCGAGAGGGGAGACATAACAAACTCGCTGGTTTATGATGTTACAAGTCTGTTGCGTCACTTTTTTTCCGAACTCTGCGCCCAAAGATCTTGGTTCTCTAAGCACACAGCCTTAGATCTTCCATCTCCACGACACACCGACCTCCTGCCCGGACACCGACCGCCGATCACCACCCCCACCCCCCCCCCATCTCCAGAGCAATGAAATCTCGGCCCTCCAAAGGCGAGTGAAGCTCTTAGTCCGCGCCCTTGGTGTGCCGAACAACGGCCATTCGTGAAACCCCGAGAGCGGGTCCCATTCCCGCAAAGAACCATAGTCAGCGTGTGACTCCAGGTCAGGGTCGTCAAAAGAACCCCGAAAGGGGAAAAGCAGAGATATTAAAGATGGAAATAGAGCTGTTTCCGAAGATGCAAGCAAAGGAGTCGCCGTTAGGCGCCATTGATTCGCCTAAGCTCCTTGAATGCAAAGAAGCAGTGAAGAAAAATGGCTGCCCGATACACGCAATTGAGAAAGGAATGGAGTGTGTCACAACAACACAACAAAGACAAGCTCCAGATAGAACGGTCATTGTGCCAGACAGTGGCAACTTAACTAGAAGAAGAAGAAGAATAGCCCCTAACTCGGCAGCGGAGTTATCGGGGCACCGTCATGACGGTGTTTCCGCAGCAAGCTATTCTTGTTTTTACGAGGCCAAGTTGCCAGCTCGACGCTCAACCCGACTTGGATTCAAACTCGGGAACCTTCGCTCCGGAGTCCGGCGCTGATATTATTAAGCCGCCAAGCGGGACTAAACGGAAAAGCGAAGATGAATTTGCCAAAATAATAGCAAAAAGTGAGGACACAGTTGGAAAAAGGCTAAGCAAAGTGGCACCTGGAAGACCTAAAGAACTGAGTCGGGGAGTTGTGTACTCCATATCTCTATCACCATGTCGAAAAGTACATATTGGTGAGACTGGAAGGCCATTGAAGACCAGGATAACAGAACATAAGAGAGCCTTATAATCCTGAGAGCAGAACGAAGTGGGATTGCTGAACACTGCTTATTACGCTCGGGTAGACCAAGGATTGATGAGGCCGACATCCTTGGCAGGGAAGAGAATGCCTACAAGAGAAAGATTAGGAAATCACTGCAGATGTGGAATGTCGGGGACAGAAGTGTAAGTTCTCAGAGGGTAGAGATACCTCCAGTCTGGGACCACACATTCCTACTGACGGACTAGCCTAAACAATCGACTAATCGGAACAAGGCCAATTCAAACTAACCAATCAGGAATAGGCAATACAGATGCAGACAATCATGTACGAGCAATGAGACCCGCTCATGCCGTGGTAACTCGAGAGGGTTAAAAAGGAAGTGTCAGAAAGCATTTTGTCACTTCAGTACCTTGGAAATAAGGAAGCTGGTCAGATTAATCATCCAAATGCTATAATCAGTAATTGTAGATACGTGACTGCGAAGGCATGAGGATAGATTTCATAACCAGTCAAAAAGCTTCCGCAATCAGTTCTGTGACTCTCCCCCAACACTGTCTCTGTGACTCACCCCCAACACTGTCTCTGTGACTCACCCCCAACACTGTCTCTGTGACCAAACCCCACACTGTCTCTGTGACTAACCCCACACATTCTCTGGGACTCTCCCCCACACTGTCTCTGTGAATATCGCCCACACTGTCTCTATGAATATTCCCAACACTGTCTCGGTGACTCTCCCCCACACTGCCTCTGTGAATATCCCCAACACTGCCTCTGTGAATATCCCCAACACTGTCTCTGTGAATATCCCCAACACTGTCTCTGTGAATATCCCCCACACTGTCTCAGTGACCAACCCCCACACTGTCTCTGCTACCAACCCCCACACTGTCTCTGTGACTCTCCCCCACACTGTCTCTGTGATCAACCCCCACACTATCTCTGTGAATATCCCCCACACTGTCGCGGTGACTCTCCACCACACTGTCTCAGTGACCAACCCCACACTGTCTCTGTGACTCCCCCACACTGTCTCTGTGACCAACCCCACACTGACTCTGTGAATATCCCCACACTGTCTCTGTGAAACTGCCCCACACTGTCTCTGTGAATATCCCCCACACTGTCTCGGTGACTCTCCCCCACACTGTCTCAGTGACCAACCCCCACACTGTCTCTGTGAATATCCCCGAAACTGTCTCGGTGACTCTCCCCCACACTGTCTCTGTGACCAACCCCCACACTGTCTCTGTGACTAACCCCCACACTGTCTCTGTGAATATTCCCACACTGTCTCTGTGACTCTCCCCACACTGTCTCTGTGACCAACCCCCGCACTGTCTCTGTGACGAACCCCACACTGCCTCTGTGAATATCCCCACACTGTCTCTGTGATTATTCCCACACTGTCTCTGTGACTCTCCCCACACTGTCTCTGTGACCAACCCCCGCACTGTCTCTGTGACTAACCCCCACACTGTCTCTGTGAATATTCCCACACTGTCTCTGTGACCAACCCCCACACTGTCTCTGTGACTCTCCCCACACTGCCTCTGTGACCAACTCCACACTGTCTCTGTGACTCTCCCCCACACTGTCTCGGTGACTCTCCCCACACTGTCTCTGTGACTCTCCCCACACTGTCTCAGTGACTCTCCCCACAGTGTCTCTGTGAATATCCCCCACACTGTCTCTGTGACTCACCCCACACTGTCTCTATGATCAACCCCCACACTGTCTCTGTGACTCTCCCCACACTGTCTCTGTGACCAACCACATACTGTCTCTGTGACTCTCCCCCACACTGTCTCTGTGACTACCCCCACACACTCTCTGTGACTCTCCCCACACTGTCTCTGTGACTCACCCCACACTGTCTCTATGATCAACCCCCACACTGTCTCTGTGACTCTCCCCACACTGTCTCTCTGACGAACCACATACTGTCTCGGTGACTCTCCCCCACACTGTCTCTGTGACTACCCCCACACTGTCTCTGTGATCAACCCCCACACTGTCTCTGTGACTCTCCCCACACTATCTCAGTGACCAACCCCCACACTATCTCTGTGAATATCCCCCACACTGTCTCTGTGACTAACCCCACACTGTCTCTGTGAATATCCCCACACTGTGTCTGTGATTCTCCCTACACTGTCTCTGTGAATATCCCCACACTGTGTCTGTGATTCTCCCTACACTGTCTCTGTGACTCTGCCCCACACTGTCTCTGTGACTAACCCCCACACTGTCTCAGTGACTCTCCCCACACAGTCTCAGTGACCAACCCCCACACTGTCTCTGTGAATATCCCCCACACAGCCTCAGTGACCAACCGCCACACTGTCTCAGTGACCAACCACCACACTGTCTCTGTGAATATCCCCACACTGTCTCTGTGAATATCCCCCACACTGTCTCTGTGAATATCCCCACACTGTCTCTGTGACTAACCCCACACTGTCTCTGTGAATATCCCCACACTGACTCTGTGACTAACCCCACACTGTCTCTGTGAATATCCCCACACTGTGTCTGTGACTCTCCCCACACTGTCTCTGTGACCAACCCCACACTGTCTCTGTGACTTTCCCCCACACTGTCTCTGTGATTCTCCCCACACTGTCTCTGTGACTAACCCCCACACTGTCTCTGTGACTAACCACACACTGACTCTGTGACTAACCCCACACTGTCTCTGTGAATATCCCCACACTGTGTCTGTGACTAACCCCACACTGCCTCTGTGAATATCCCCACACTATGTCTGTGATTCTCCCTACACTGTCTCAGTGACCAACCCCACACTGTCTTTGTGACTCTCCCCCACACTGTCTCTGTGAATATCCCCCACACTGTCTCTGTGATCAACCCCCACACTGTCTCTGTGACTCTCCCCACACTGTCTCTGTGACCAACCCCACACTGACTCTGTGAATATCCCCACACTGTCTCTGTGAATCTGCCCCACACTGTCTCTGTGAATATCCCCCACACTGTCTCGGTGACTCTCCCCCACACTGTCTCAGTGACCAACCCCCACACTGTCTCTGTGAATATCCCGCACACTGTCTCTGTGACTCTCCCCACACTGTCTCTGTGACCAACCCCACACTGACTCTGTGAATCTACCCCACACTGTCTCTGTGACTCTCCCCCACACTGTCTCAGTGACCAACCCCCACACTGTCTCTGTGAATATCCCCCACACTGTCTCGGTGACTCTCCCCCACACTGTCTCTATGAATATCCCCCGCACTGTCTCTATGAATATCCCCACACTGTCTCTGTGAATATCCCCCACACAGCCTCAGTGACCAACCGCCACACTGTCTCAGTGACCAACCCCCACACTGCCTCTGTGAATGTCCCCCACACTGTCTCGGTGACCAACCCCACACTGTCTCTATGAATATCCCCCACACTGTCTCTATGAATATCCCCACATTGTCTCTGTGACTATCCCCCACACTGTCTCAGTGACCAACCCCACACTGTCTCTGTGAATATCCCAACACTGTCTCTGTGACTAACCCCACACTGTCTCTGTGAATATCCCCACACTGTGTCTGTGACTCTCCCCACACTGTCTCTGTGACCAACCCCACACTGTCTCTGTAACCAACCCCCACACTGTCTCTGTGACTTTCCCCCACACTGTCTCTGTGAATATCCCCCACACTATCTCTGTGACTCTCCCCCACACTGTCTCTGTGAATATCACCCACACTGTCTCTCTGACCAACCCCCACACTGTCTCTGTGAATATCCCCCACACTGACTCTGCGAATATCCCCACACTGTCTCTGTGAATATCCCCCACACTGTCTCTTTGATTCTCCCTACACTGTCTCTGTGACTAACCCCACACTGCCTCTGTGAATATCCCCACACTATGTCTGTGATTCTCCCTACACTGTCTCAGTGACCAACCCCACACTGTCTTTGTGACTCTCCCCCACACTGTCTCTGTGAATATCCCCCACACTGTCTCTGTGATCAACCCCCACACTGTCTCTGTGACTCTCCCCACACTGTCTCTGTGACCAACCCCACACTGACTCTGTGAATATCCCCACTCTGTCTCTGTGAATCTGCCCCACACTGTCTCTGTGAATATCCCCCACACTGTCTCGGTGACTCTCCCCCACACTGTCTCAGTGACCAACCCCCACACTGTCTCTGTGAATATCCCGCACACTGTCTCTGTGACTCTCCCCACACTGTCTCTGTGACCAACCCCACACTGACTCTGTGAATCTACCCCACACTGTCTCTGTGACTCTCCCCCACACTGTCTCAGTGACCAACCCCCACACTGTCTCTGTGAATATCCCCCACACTGTCTCGGTGACTCTCCCCCACACTGTCTCTATGAATATCCCCCGCACTGTCTCTATGAATATCCCCACACTGTCTCTGTGAATATCCCCCACACAGCCTCAGTGACCAACCGCCACACTGTCTCAGTGACCAACCCCCACACTGCCTCTGTGAATATCCCCCACACTGTCTCGGTGACCAACCCCACACTGTCTCTATGAATATCCCCCACACTGTCTCTATGAATATCCCCACATTGTCTCTGTGAATATCCCCCACACTGTCTCAGTGACCAACCCCACACTGTCTCTGTGAATATCCCCACACTGTCTCTGTGACTAACCCCACACTGTCTCTGTGAATATCCCCACACTGTGTCTGTGACTCTCCCCACACTGTCTCTGTGACCAACCCCACACTGTCTCTGTAACCAACCCCCACACTGTCTCTGTGACTTTCCCCCACACTGTCTCTGTGAATATCCCCCACACTATCTCTGTGACTCTCCCCCACACTGTCTCTGTGAATATCACCCACACTGTCTCTCTGACCAACCCCCACACTGTCTCTGTGACCAACCCCACACTGTCTCTGTGAATATCCGCACACTGTCTCTGTGACTCTCCCCCACACTGTCTCTGAGATCAACCCCCACACTGTCTCTGTGAATATCCCCCACACTGACTCTGCGAATATCCCCACACTGTCTCTGTGAATATCCCCCACACTGTCTCTTTGATTCTCCCTACACTGTCTCTGTGACTAACCCCACACTGCCTCTGTGAATATCCCCACACTATGTCTGTGATTCTCCCTACACTGTCTCAGTGACCAACCCCACACTGTCTTTGTGACTCTCCCCCACACTGTCTCTGTGAATATCCCGCACACTGTCTCTGTGATCAACCCCCACACTGTCTCTGTGACTCTCCCCACACTGTCTCTGTGACCAACACCACACTGACTCTGTGAATATCCCCACACTGTCTCTGTGAATCTGCCCCACACTGTCTCTGTGAATATCCCCCACACTGTCTCGGTGACTCTCCCCCACACTGTCTCAGTGACCAACCCCCACACTGTCTCTGTGAATATCCCGCACACTGTCTCTGTGACTCTCCCCACACTGTCTCTGTGACCAACCCCACACTGACTCTGTGAATATCCCCACACTGACTCTGTGAATCTACCCCACACTGTCTCTGTGACTCTCCCCCACACTGTCTCAGTGACCAATCCCCACTCTGTCTCTGTGAATATCCCCCACACTGTCTCGGTGACTCTCCCCCACACTGTCTCTATGAATATCACCCGCACTGTCTCTATGAATATCCCCACACTGTCTCTGTGAATATCCCCCACACAGCCTCAGTGACCAACCGCCACACTGTCTCTGTGACTAACCCCACACTGTCTCTGTGAATATCCCCACACTGTGTCTGTGATTCTCCCCACACTGTCTCTGTGACTAACCCCAAACTGTCTCTGTGACCAACCCCACACTGTCTCTGTGACTCTCCACACACTATCTCAGTGACCAACCCCCACACTATCTCTCTGAATATCCCCCACACTGTCTCTGTGACTAACCCCACACTGTCTCTGTGAATATCCCCACACTGTGTCTGTGATTCTCCCTACACTGTCTCTGTGAATATCCCCACACTGTGTCTGTGATTCTCCCCACACTGTCTCTGTGACTAACCCCCACACTGTCTCAGTGACTCTCCCCACACAGTCTCAGTGACCAACCCCCACACTGTCTCTGTGAATATCCACACACTGTCTCTGTGACTAACCCCACACTGTCTCTGTGAATATCCCCACACTGTGTCTGTGACTCTCCCCACACTGTCTCTGTGAATATCCCCCACACTGTCTTGGTGACTCTCCCCACACTGTCTCTGTGACTCTCCCCCACACTGTCTCTGAGATCAACCCCCACACTGTCTCTGTGAATATCCCCCACACTGACTCTGCGAATATCCCCACACTGTCTCTGTGAATATCCCCCACACTGTCTCTTTGATTCTCCCTACACTGTCTCTGTGACTAACCCCACACTGCCTCTGTGAATATCCCCACACTATGTCTGTGATTCTCCCTACACTGTCTCAGTGACCAACCCCACACTGTCTTTGTGACTCTCCCCCACACTGTCTCTGTGAATATCCCCCACACTGTCTCTGTGATCAACCCCCACACTGTCTCTGTGACTCTCCCCACACTGTCTCTGTGACCAACCCCACACTGACTCTGTGAATATCCCCACACTGTCTCTGTGAATCTGCCCCACACTGTCTCTGTGAATATCCCCGACACTGTCTCGGTGACTCTCCCCCACACTGTCTCAGTGACCAACCCCCACACTGTCTCTGTGAATATCCCGCACACTGTCTCTGTGACTCTCCCCACACTGTCTCTGTGACCAACCCCACACTGACTCTGTGAATCTACCCCACACTGTCTCTGTGACTCTCCCCCACACTGTCTCAGTGACCAACCCCCACACTGTCTCTGTGAATATCCCCCACACTGTCTCGGTGACTCTCCCCCACACTGTCTCTATGAATATCCCCCGCACTGTCTCTATGAATATCCCCACACTGTCTCTGTGAATATCCCCCACACAGCCTCAGTGACCAACCGCCACACTGTCTCAGTGACCAACCCCCACACTGCCTCTGTGAATATCCCCCACACTGTCTCGGTGACCAACCCCACACTGTCTCTATGAATATCCCCCACACTGTCTCTATGGATATACCCACATTGTCTCTGTGAATATCCCCCACACTGTCTCAGTGACCAACCCCACACTGTCTCTGTGAATATCCCCACACTGTCTCTGTGACTAACCCCACACTGTCTCTGTGAATATCCCCACACTGTGTCTGCGACTCTCCCCACACTGTCTCTGTGACCAACCCCACACTGTCTCTGTAACCAACCCCCACACTGTCTCTGTGACTTTCCCCCACACTGTCTCTGTGAATATCCCCCACACTATCTCTGTGACTCTCCCCCACACTGTCTCTGTGAATATCACCCACACTGTCTCTCTGACCAACCCCCACACTGTCTCTGTGACCAACCCCACACTGTCTCTGTGAATATCCGCACACTGTCTCTGTGACTCTCCCCCACACTGTCTCTGAGATCAACCCCCACACTGTCTCTGTGAATATCCCCCACACTGACTCTGCGAATATCCCCACACTGTCTCTGTGAATATCCCCCACACTGTCTCTTTGATTCTCCCTACACTGTCTCTGTGACTAACCCCACACTGCCTCTGTGAATATCCCCACACTATGTCTGTGATTCTCCCTACACTGTCTCAGTGACCAACCCCACACTGTCTTTGTGACTCTCCCCCACACTGTCTCTGTGAATATCCCCCACACTGTCTCTGTGATCAACCCCCACACTGTCTCTGTGACTCTCCCCACACTGTCTCTGTGACCAACACCACACTGACTCTGTGAATATCCTCACACTGTCTCTGTGAATCTGCCCCACACTGTCTCTGTGAATATCCCCCACACTGTCTCGGTGACTCTCCCCCACACTGTCTCAGTGACCAACCCCCACACTGTCTCTGTGAATATCCCGCACACTGTCTCTGTGACTCTCCCCACACTGTCTCTGTGACCAACCCCACACTGACTCTGTGAATATCCCCACACTGACTCTGTGAATCTACCCCACACTGTCTCTGTGACTCTCCCCCACACTGTCTCAGTGACCAATCCCCACACTGTCTCTGTGAATATCCCCCACACTGTCTCGGTGACTCTCCCCCACACTGTCTCTATGAATATCACCCGCACTGTCTCTATGAATATCCCCACACTGTCTCTGTGAATATCCCCCACACAGCCTCAGTGACCAACCGCCACACTGTCTCAGTGAACAACCCCCACACTGTCTCTATGAATATCCCCCACACTGTCTCTATGAATATCCCCACACTGTCTCTGTGAATATCCCCCACACTGTCTCAGTGACCAACCCCACACTGTCTCTGTGAATATCCCCACACTGTCTCTGTGACTAACCCCACACTGTCTCTGTGAATATCCCCAAACTGTGTCTGTGACTCTCCCCACACTGTCTCTGTGACCAACCCCACACTGTCTCTGTAACCAACCCCCACACTGTCTCTATGACTTCCCCCACACTGTCTCTGTGAATATCCCCCACACTATCTCTGTGACTCTCCCCCACACTGTCTCTGTGAATATCCCCCACACTGTCTCTCTGACCAACCCCCACACTGTCTCTGTGACTAACCCCACACTGTCTCTGTGAATATCCCCACACTGTGTCTGTGATTCTCCCCACACTGTCTCTGTGACTAACCCCAAACTGTCTCTGTGACCAACCCCACACTGTCTCTGTGACTCTCCACACACTATCTCAGTGACCAACCCCCACACTATCTCTCTGAATATCCCCCACACTGTCTCTGTGACTAACCCCACACTGTCTCTGTGAATATCCCCACACTGTGTCTGTGATTCTCCCTACACTGTCTCTGTGAATATCCCCACACTGTGTCTGTGATTCTCCCTACACTGTCTCTGTGACTCTGCCCCACACTGTCTCTGTGACTAACCCCCACACTGTCTCAGTGACTCTCCCCACACAGTCTCAGTGACCAACCCCCACACTGTCTCTGTGAATATCCACACACTATCTCTGTGACTAACCCCACACTGTCTCTGTGAATATCCCCACACTGTGTCTGTGATTCTCCCCACACTGTCTCTGTGACTAACCCCAAACTGTCTCTGTGACCAACCCCACACTGTCTCAGTGACTCTCCACACACGATCTCAGTGACCAATCCCCACACTATCTCTGTGAATATCCCCCACACTGTCTCTGTGACTAACCCCACACTGTCTCTGTGAATATCCCCACACTGTGTCTGTGATTCTCCCTACACTGTCTCTGTGAATATCCCCACACTGTGTCTGTGATTCTCCCTACACTGTCTCAGTGACCAACCACCACACTGTCTCAGTGACCAACCCCCACACTGTCTCTGTGAATATCCCCCACACTGTCTCGGTGACCAACCCCACACTGTCTCTATGAATATCCCCCACACTGTCTCTATGAATATCCCCACACTGTCTCTGTGAATATCCCCCACACTGTCTCAGTGACCAACCCCACACTGTCTCTGTGAATATCCCCACACTGTCTCTGTGACTAACCCCACAATGTCTCTGTGAATATCCCCCACACTGTCTCTGTGACTCTCCCCACACTGTCTCAGTGACCAACCCCACACTGTCTCTGTGAATATCCCCACACTGTCTCTGTGACTAACCCCACAATGTCTCTGTGAATATCCCCCACACTGTCTCTGTGACTCTCCCCACACTGTCTCAGTGACCAACCCCACACTGTCTCTGTGAATATCCCCACACTGTCTCTGTGACTAACCCCACACTGTCTCTGTGAATATCCCCACACTGTCAGTGACTCTCCCCACACTGTCTCTGTGACCAACCCCACACTGTCTCTGTGATTCTCCCCACACTGTCTCTGTGACTAAACCCCACACTGTCTCTGTGACTAACCCCACACTGTCTCTGTGACTCTCCCCACACTGTCTCTCTGAATATCCCCCACACTGTCTCAGTGACCAACCCCCACACTGTCTCTGTGAACAACCCCACACTGTCTCTGTGAATATCCCCAACACTGTCTCTGTGACTCTTCCCCACACTGTCTCTGTGACCAACCCCCATGATGTCTCTGTGACACTCCCACACACTGTCTCGGTGACTCTCCCAACACTGTCTCTGGGAATATCCCCCACACTGTCTCTGTGACACTCCCCCACACCGTCTTGGTGACTCTCCCCACACTGTCTCTGTGAATATCCCCCACACTGTCTCTATGAATATCCCCACACTGTCTCTGTGAATATCCCCCACACTGTCTCTGTGACCAACCGCACACTGTCTCTGTGAATATCCCCACACTGTCTCTGTGACTAACCCCACACTGTCTCTGTGAATATCCCCAAACTGTGTCTGTGACTCTCCCCACACTGTCTCTGTGACCAACCCCACACTGTCTCTGTAACCAACCCCCACACTGTCTCTGTGACTTTCCGCCACACTGTCTCTGTGAATATCCCCCACACTGTCTCTGTGACTCTCCCCCACACTGTCTCTGTGACTAACCCCACACTGTCTCTGTGAATATCCCCACACTGTGTCTGTGATTCTCCCCACACTGTCTCTGTGACTAACCCCAAACTGTCTCTGTGACCAACCCCACACTGTCTCAGTGACTCTCCACACACTATCTCAGTGACCAACCCCCACACTATCTCTCTGAATATCACCCACACTGTCTCTGTGACTAACCCCACACTGTCTCTGTGAATATCCCCACACTGTGTCTATGATTCTCCCTACACTGTCTCTGTGAATATCCCCACACTGTGTCTGTGATTCTCCCCACACTGTCTCTGTGACTAACCCCAAACTGTCTCTGTGACCAACCCCACACTGTCTCAGTGACTCTCCACACACGATCTCAGTGACCAACCCCCACACTATCTCTGTGAATATCCCCCACACTGTCTCTGTGACTAACCCCACACTGTCTCTGTGAATATCCCCACACTGTGTCTGTGATTCTCCCTACACTGTCTCTGTGAATATCCCCACACTGTGTCTGTGATTCTCCCTACACTGTCTCAGTGACCAACCACCACACTGTCTCAGTGACCAACCCCCACACTGTCTCTGTGAATATCCCCCACACTGTCTCGGTGACCAACCCCACACTGTCTCTATGAATATCCCCCACACTGTCTCTATGAATATCCCCACACTGTCTCTGTGAATATCCCCCACACTGTCTCAGTGACCAACCCCACACTGTTTCTGTGAATATCCCCACACTGTCTCTGTGATTAACCCCACAATGTCTCTGTGAATATCCCCCACACTGTCTCTGTGACTCTCCCCACACTGTCTCAGTGACCAACCCCACACTGTCTCTGTGAATATCCCCACACTGTCTCTGTGACTAACCCCACACTGTCTCTGTGAATATCCCCACACTGTCTGTGACTCTCCCCACACTGTCTCTGTGACCAACCCCACACTGTCTCTGTGACTTTCCCCCACACTGTCTCTGTGATTCTCCCCACACTGTCTCTGTGACTAACCCCCACACTGTCTCTGTGACTAACCCCACACTGTCTCTGTGAATATCCCCCACACTGTCTCAGTGACCGTCCCCCACACTGTCTCTGTGAACAACCCCACACTGTCTCTGTGAATATCCCCAACACTGTCTCTGTGACTCTCCCCCACACTGTCACTGTGACCAACCCCCATGTTGTCTCTGTGACTCTCCCACACACTGTCTCGGTGACTCTCCCAACACTGTCTCTGGGAATATCCCCCACACTGTCTCTGTGACACTCCCCCACACCGTCTTGGTGACTCTCCCCACACTGTCTCTGTGAATATCCCCCACACTGTCTTGGTGACTCTCCCCACACTGTCTCTGTGAATATCCCCACACTGTCTCTGTGACTCTCCCCACACTGTCTCTATGAATATCCCCACACTGTCTCTGTGAATATCCCCACACTGTCTCAGTGACTCTCCCAACACTGTCTCAGTGACCTACCCCCACACTGCCTCTGTGAATATCCCCCACACTGTCTCGGTGACCAACCCCACACTGTCTCTATGAATATCCCCCACACTGTCTCTATGAATATCCCCACACTGTCTCTGTGAATATCCCCCACACTGTCTCAGTGACCAACCCCACACTGTCTCTGTGAATATCCCCACACTGTCTCTGTGACTAACCCCACACTGTCTCTGTGAATATCCCCACACTGTGTCTGTGACTCTCCCCACACTGTGTCTGTGACTCTCCCCACACTGTCTCTGTGACCAACCCCACACTGTCTCTGTAACCAACCCCCACACTGTCTCTGTGAATATCCCCACACTGTGTCTGTGATTCTCCCCACACTGTCTCTGTGACTAACCCCAAACTGTCTCTGTGACCAACCCCACACTGTCTCAGTGACTCTCCACACACTATCTCAGTGACCAACCCCCACACTATCTCTCTGAATATCACCCACACTGTCTCTGTGACTAACCCCACACTGTCTCTGTGAATATCCCCACACTGTGTCTATGATTCTCCCTACACTGTCTCTGTGAATATCCCCACACTGTGTCTGTGATTCTCCCCACACTGTCTCTGTGACTAACCCCAAACTGTCTCTGTGACCAACCCCACACTGTCTCAGTGACTCTCCACACACGATCTCAGTGACCAACCCCCACACTATCTCTGTGAATATCCCCCACACTTTTTCTGTGACTAACCCCACACTGTCTCTGTGAATATCCCCACACTGTGTCTGTGATTCTCCCTACACTGTCTCTGTGAATATCCCCACACTGTGTCTGTGATTCTCCCTACACTGTCTCAGTGACCAACCACCACACTGTCTCAGTGACCAACCCCCACACTGTCTCTGTGAATATCCCCCACACTGTCTCGGTGACCAACCCCACACTGTCTCTATGAATATCCCCCACACTGTCTCTATGAATATCCCCACACTGTCTTTGTGAATATCCCCCACACTGTCTCAGTGACCAACCCCACACTGTTTCTGTGAATATCCCCACACTGTCTCTGTGATTAACCCCACAATGTCTCTGTGAATATCCCCCACACTGTCTCTGTGACTCTCCCCACACTGTCTCAGTGACCAACCCCACACTGTCTCTGTGAATATCCCCACACTGTCTCTGTGACTAACCCCACACTGTCTCTGTGAATATCCCCACACTGTCTGTGACTCTCCCCACACTGTCTCTGTGACCAACCCCACACTGTCTCTGTGACTTTCCCCCACACTGTCTCTGTGATTCTCCCCACACTGTCTCTGTGACTAACCCCCACACTGTCTCTGTGACTAACCCCACACTGTCTCTGTGAATATCCCCCACACTGTCTCAGTGACCAACCCCCACACTGTCTCTGTGAACAACCCCACACTGTCTCTGTGAATATCCCCAACACTGTCTCTGTGACTCTCCCCCACACTGTCACTGTGACCAACCCCCATGTTGTCTCTGTGACTCTCCCACACACTGTCTCGGTGACTCTCCCAACACTGTCTCTGGGAATATCCCCCACACTGTCTCTGTGACACTCCCCCACACCGTCTTGGTGACTCTCCCCACACTGTCTCTGTGAATATCCCCCACACTGTCTTGGTGACTCTCCCCACACTGTCTCTGTGAATATCCCCACACTGTCTCTGTGACTCTCCCCACACTGTCTCTATGAATATCCCCACACTGTCTCTGTGAATATCCCCACACTGTCTCAGTGACTCTCCCAACACTGTCTCAGTGACCTACCCCCACACTGCCTCTGTGAATATCCCCCACACTGTCTCGGTGACCAACCCCACACTGTCTCTATGAATATCCCCCACACTGTCTCTATGAATATCCCCACACTGTCTCTGTGAATATCCCCCACACTGTCTCAGTGACCAACCCCACACTGTCTCTGTGAATATCCCCACACTGTCTCTGTGACTAACCCCACACTGCCTCTGTGAATATCCCCACACTGTGTCTGTGACTCTCCCCACACTGTGTCTGTGACTCTCCCCACACTGTCTCTGTGACCAACCCCACACTGTCTCTGTAACCAACCCCCACACTGTCTCTGTGACTTTCCCCCACACTGTCTCTGTGAATATCCCCCACACGATCTCTGTGACTCTCCCCCACACTGTCTCTGTGAATATCCCCCACACTGTCTCTCTGACCAACCCCCACACTGTCTCTGTGACCAACCCCACACTGTCTCTGTGAATATCCCCACACTATCTCTGTGATTCTCCCCACACTGTCTCTGTGAATATCCCCTACACTGTCTCAGTGACCAACCCCACACTGTCTCTGTGAATATCCCCACACTGTGTCTGTGATTCTCCCCACACTGTCTCTGTGACCAACCCCACACTGTCTCTGTGACTCTCCACACACTATCTCAGTGACCAACCCCCACACTATCTCTCTGAATATCCCCCACACTGTCTCTGTGACTAACCCCAAACTGTCTCTGTGACCAACCCCACACTGTCTCTGTGACTCTCCACACACGATCTCAGTGACCAACCCCCACACTATCTCTGTGAATATCCCCCACACTGTCTCTGTGACTAACCCCACACTGTCTCTGTGAATATCCCCACACTGTATCTGTGATTCTCCCTACACTGTCTCTGTGAATATCCCCACACTGTGTCTGTGATTCTCCCTACACTGTCTCAGTGACCAACCACCACACTGTCTCAGTGACCAACCCCCACACTGTCTCTGTGAATATCCCCCACACTGTCTCGGTGACCAACCCCACACTGTCTCTATGAATATCCCCCACACTGTCTCTATGAATATCCCCACACTGTCTCTGTGAATATCCCCCACACTGTCTCAGTGACCAACCCCACACTGTCTCTGTGAATATCCCCACACTGTCTCTGTGACTAACCCCACACTGACTCTGTGAATATCCCCACACTGACTCTGTGAATCTACCCCACACTGTCTCTGTGACTCTCCCCCACACTGTCTCAGTGACCAACCCCCACACTGTCTCTGTGAATATCCCCCACACTGTCTCGGTGACTCTCCCCCACACTGTCTCTATGAATATCCCCCGCACTGTCTCTATGAATATCCCCACACTGTCTCTGTGAATATCCCCCACACAGCCTCAGTGACCAACCGCCACACTGTCTCAGTGACCAACCCCCACACTGCCTCTGTGAATATCCCCCACACTGTCTCGGTGACCAACCCCACACTGTCTCTATGAATATCCCCCACACTGTCTCTATGAATATCCCCCACACTGTCTCAGTGACCAACCCCACACTGTCTCTGTGAATATCCCCAAACTGTCTCTGTGACTAACCCCACACTGTCTCTGTGAATATCCCCACACTGTGTCTGTGACTCTCCCCACACTGTCTCTGTGACCAACCCCACACTGTCTCTGTAACCAACCCCCACACTGTCTCTGTGACTTTCCCCCACACTGTCTCTGTGAATATCCCCCACACTATCTCTGTGACTCTCCCCCACACTGTCTCTGTGAATATCCCCACACTGTCTCTGTGACTAACCCCACACTGTCTCTGTGAATATCCCCACACTGTGTCTGTGATTCTCCCCACACTGTCTCTGTGACTAACCCCAAACTGTCTCTGTGACTAACCCCACACTGTCTCAGTGACCAACCACCACACTGTCTCTGTGACCAACCCCGCACTGTCTCTGTAACCAACCCCCACACTGTCTCTGTGAATATCCCCCACACTGTCCCTGTGACACTCCCCCACACTGTCTCGGTGACCAAACCAAACACTGTCTCAGTGACCAACCCACACACTGTCTCTGTGAATATCCCCCACACTGTCTCGGTGACCAACCCCACACTGTCTCTATTAATATCCCCCACACTGTCTCTGTGAATATCCCCGACACTGTCTCTATGAATATCCCCCACACTGTCTCTGTGAATATCCCCTACACTGTCTCAGTGACCAACCCCACACTGTCTCTGTGAATATCCCCACACTGTCTCTGTGACTAACCCCACACTGTCTCAGTGACCAACCCCCACACTGTCTCAGTGACCAACCCCCACACTGTCTCTGTGAATATTCCCACACTGTCTCTGTGAATATCCCCCACACTATCTCTGTGACTCTCCCCCACACTGTCTCTGTGAATATCCCCCACACTGTCTCTGTGACCAACCCCCACACTGTCTCAGTGACTAACCCCCACAGTGTCTCTGTGAATATTCCCACAATGTCTCTGTGACTCTCCCCACACTGTCTCTGTGACCAACCCCCGCACTGTCTCAGTGACTAACCCCCGCACTGTCTCTGTGACTAACCCCCACACTGTCTCTGTGAATATTCCCACACTGTCTCTGTCACTCTCCCCACACTGTTTCTGTGACCAACCCCTACACTGTTTCAGTGAATATCCCGCACACTGTCTCTGTGACCAACCCCCACCCTGTCTCTGTGAATATCCCCCACAATGTCTCTGTGACTCTCCCCCACACTGTCTCTGTGACCAACCCCCACACTGTCTCTGTGAATATCCGGCACACTGTCTCTGTGACCAACCACACACTGTTTCTGTGAATATCCCCCACACTGTCTCCATGACTGTCCCCACACTGTCTCAGTGACAAACCCCACACCGTCTCAGTGACTCTCCCCACACTGTCTCAGTGACTCTCCCCACACTGTCTCTGTGACTCTCCCCACACTGTCTCAGTGACCAACCCCACACTGTCTCTGTGAATATCCCCCACACTGTCTCGGTGACTCTCCCCACACTGTCTCTGTGACCAACCCTCACACTGTCTCTGTGACCAACCCCCACACTGTCTCTGTGAATATCCCCCACACTGTCTCGGTGACTCTCCCCACACTGTCTCGGTGACCAACCCCACACTGTCTCTGTGATTCTCCCTACACTGTCTCTGTGACTAACCCCAAACGTTCTCTGTGACCAAACCCACACTGTCTCTGTGACTCTCCCCAAACTGTCTCTGTGACTCTCCCCCACACTTTCTCTGTGACTCTCCCAACACTGTCTCTGTGACCAACCCCACATTGTCTCTGTGACTCTCCCCACACTGTCTCTGTGACCAACCCCACACTGTTTCTGTGACTCTCCCCACACTGTCTCTGTGACTAACCCCACACTGTCTCAGTGACCAACCCCCACACTGTCTCAGTAACCAACCCCCACACTGTCTCTGTGAATATCCCCCACACTATCTCTGTGACTCTCCCCCACACTGTCTCTGTGAATATCCCCCACACTGTCTCTGTGACCAACCCCCACACTGTCTCAGTGACTAACCCCCACAGTGTCTCTGTGAATATTCCCACAATGTCTCTGTGACTCTCCCCACACTGTCTCTGTGACCAACCCCCGCACTGTCTCAGTGACTAACCCCCGCACTGTCTCTGTGACTAACCCCCACACTGACTCTGTGAATCTACCCCACACTGTCTCTGTGACTCTCCCCCACACTGTCTCAGTGACCAACCCCCACACTGTCTCTGTGAATATCCCCCACACTGTCTCGGTGACTCTCCCCCACACTGTCTCTATGAATATCCCCCGCACTGTCTCTATGAATATCCCCACACTGTCTCTGTGAATATCCCCCACACAGCCTCAGTGACCAACCGCCACACTGTCTCAGTGACCAACCCCCACACTGACTCTGTGAATATCCCCCACACTGTCTCGGTGACCAACCCCACACTGTCTCTATGAATATCCCCCACACTGTCTCTATGAATATCCCCCACACTGTCTCAGTGACCAACCCCACACTGTCTCTGTGAATATCCCCAAACTGTCTCTGTGACTAACCCCACACTGTCTCTGTGAATATCCCCACACTGTCTCTGTGACTCTCCCCACACTGTCTCTGTGACCAACCCCACACTGTCTCTGTAACCAACCCCCACACTGTCTCTGTGACTTTCCCCCACACTGTCTCTGTGAATATCCCCCACACTATCTCTGTGACTCTCCCCCACACTGTCTCTGTGAATATCCCCACACTGTCTCTGTGACTAACCCCACACTGTCTCTGTGAATATCCCCACACTGTGTCTGTGATTCTCCCCACACTGTCTCTGTGACTAACCCCAAACTGTCTCTGTGAATATCCCCACACTATCTCTGTGATTCTCCCCACACTGTCTCTGTGAATATCCCCTACACTGTCTCAGTGACCAACCCCACACTGTCTCTGTGAATATCCCCACACTGTGTCTGTGATTCTCCCCACACTGTCTCTGTGACCAACCCCACACTGTCTCTGTGACTCTCCACACACTATCTCAGTGACCAACCCCCACACTATCTCTCTGAATATCCCCCACACTGTCTCTGTGACTAACCCCAAACTGTCTCTGTGACCAACCCCACACTGTCTCTGTGACTCTCCACACACGATCTCAGTGACCAACCCCCACACTATCTCTGTGAATATCCCCCACACTGTCTCTGTGACTAACCCCACACTGTCTCTGTGAATATCCCCACACTGTATCTGTGAATATCCCCACACTGTCTTTGTGAATATCCCCCACACTGTCTCAGTGACCAACCCCACACTGTTTCTGTGAATATCCCCACACTGTCTCTGTGATTAACCCCACAATGTCTCTGTGAATATCCCCCACACTGTCTCTGTGACTCTCCCCACACTGTCTCAGTGACCAACCCCACACTGTCTCTGTGAATATCCCCACACTGTCTCTGTGACTAACCCCACACTGTCTCTGTGAATATCCCCACACTGTCTGTGACTCTCCCCACACTGTCTCTGTGACCAACCCCACACTGTCTCTGTGACTTTCCCCCACACTGTCTCTGTGATTCTCCCCACACTGTCTCTGTGACTAACCCCCACACTGTCTCTGTGACTAACCCCACACTGTCTCTGTGAATATCCCCCACACTGTCTCAGTGACCAACCCCCACACTGTCTCTGTGAACAACCCCACACTGTCTCTGTGAATATCCCCAACACTGTCTCTGTGACTCTCCCCCACACTGTCACTGTGACCAACCCCCATGTTGTCTCTGTGACTCTCCCACACACTGTCTCGGTGACTCTCCCAACACTGTCTCTGGGAATATCCCCCACACTGTCTCTGTGACACTCCCCCACACCGTCTTGGTGACTCTCCCCACACTGTCTCTGTGAATATCCCCCACACTGTCTTGGTGACTCTCCCCACACTGTCTCTGTGAATATCCCCACACTGTCTCTGTGACTCTCCCCACACTGTCTCTATGAATATCCCCACACTGTCTCTGTGAATATCCCCACACTGTCTCAGTGACTCTCCCAACACTGTCTCAGTGACCTACCCCCACACTGCCTCTGTGAATATCCCCCACACTGTCTCGGTGACCAACCCCACACTGTCTCTATGAATATCCCCCACACTGTCTCTATGAATATCCCCACACTGTCTCTGTGAATATCCCCCACACTGTCTCAGTGACCAACCCCACACTGTCTCTGTGAATATCCCCACACTGTCTCTGTGACTAACCCCACACTGCCTCTGTGAATATCCCCACACTGTGTCTGTGACTCTCCCCACACTGTGTCTGTGACTCTCCCCACACTGTCTCTGTGACCAACCCCACACTGTCTCTGTAACCAACCCCCACACTGTCTCTGTGACTTTCCCCCACACTGTCTCTGTGAATATCCCCCACACGATCTCTGTGACTCTCCCCCACACTGTCTCTGTGAATATCCCCCACACTGTCTCTCTGACCAACCCCCACACTGTCTCTGTGACCAACCCCACACTGTCTCTGTGAATATCCCCACACTATCTCTGTGATTCTCCCCACACTGTCTCTGTGAATATCCCCTACACTGTCTCAGTGACCAACCCCACACTGTCTCTGTGAATATCCCCACACTGTGTCTGTGATTCTCCCCACACTGTCTCTGTGACCAACCCCACACTGTCTCTGTGACTCTCCACACACTATCTCAGTGACCAACCCCCACACTATCTCTCTGAATATCCCCCACACTGTCTCTGTGACTAACCCCAAACTGTCTCTGTGACCAACCCCACACTGTCTCTGTGACTCTCCACACACGATCTCAGTGACCAACCCCCACACTATCTCTGTGAATATCCCCCACACTGTCTCTGTGACTAACCCCACACTGTCTCTGTGAATATCCCCACACTGTATCTGTGATTCTCCCTACACTGTCTCTGTGAATATCCCCACACTGTGTCTGTGATTCTCCCTACACTGTCTCAGTGACCAACCACCACACTGTCTCAGTGACCAACCCCCACACTGTCTCTGTGAATATCCCCCACACTGTCTCGGTGACCAACCCCACACTGTCTCTATGAATATCCCCCACACTGTCTCTATGAATATCCCCACACTGTCTCTGTGAATATCCCCCACACTGTCTCAGTGACCAACCCCACACTGTCTCTGTGAATATCCCCACACTGTCTCTGTGACTAACCCCACACTGACTCTGTGAATATCCCCACACTGACTCTGTGAATCTACCCCACACTGTCTCTGTGACTCTCCCCCACACTGTCTCAGTGACCAACCCCCACACTGTCTCTGTGAATATCCCCCACACTGTCTCGGTGACTCTCCCCCACACTGTCTCTATGAATATCCCCCGCACTGTCTCTATGAATATCCCCACACTGTCTCTGTGAATATCCCCCACACAGCCTCAGTGACCAACCGCCACACTGTCTCAGTGACCAACCCCCACACTGCCTCTGTGAATATCCCCCACACTGTCTCGGTGACCAACCCCACACTGTCTCTATGAATATCCCCCACACTGTCTCTATGAATATCCCCCACACTGTCTCAGTGACCAACCCCACACTGTCTCTGTGAATATCCCCAAACTGTCTCTGTGACTAACCCCACACTGTCTCTGTGAATATCCCCACACTGTGTCTGTGACTCTCCCCACACTGTCTCTGTGACCAACCCCACACTGTCTCTGTAACCAACCCCCACACTGTCTCTGTGACTTTCCCCCACACTGTCTCTGTGAATATCCCCCACACTATCTCTGTGACTCTCCCCCACACTGTCTCTGTGAATATCCCCACACTGTCTCTGTGACTAACCCCACACTGTCTCTGTGAATATCCCCACACTGTGTCTGTGATTCTCCCCACACTGTCTCTGTGACTAACCCCAAACTGTCTCTGTGACTAACCCCACACTGTCTCAGTGACCAACCACCACACTGTCTCTGTGACCAACCCCGCACTGTCTCTGTAACCAACCCCCACACTGTCTCTGTGAATATCCCCCACACTGTCCCTGTGACACTCCCCCACACTGTCTCGGTGACCAAACCAAACACTGTCTCAGTGACCAACCCACACACTGTCTCTGTGAATATCCCCCACACTGTCTCGGTGACCAACCCCACACTGTCTCTATTAATATCCCCCACACTGTCTCTGTGAATATCCCCGACACTGTCTCTATGAATATCCCCCACACTGTCTCTGTGAATATCCCCTACACTGTCTCAGTGACCAACCCCACACTGTCTCTGTGAATATCCCCACACTGTCTCTGTGACTAACCCCACACTGTCTCAGTGACCAACCCCCACACTGTCTCTGTGAATATTCCCACACTGTCTCTGTGAATATCCCCCACACTATCTCTGTGACTCTCCCCCACACTGTCTCTGTGAATATCCCCCACACTGTCTCTGTGACCAACCCCCACACTGTCTCAGTGACTAACCCCCACAGTGTCTCTGTGAATATTCCCACAATGTCTCTGTGACTCTCCCCACACTGTCTCTGTGACCAACCCCCGCACTGTCTCAGTGACTAACCCCCGCACTGTCTCTGTGACTAACCCCCACACTGTCTCTGTGAATATTCCCACACTGTCTCTGTCACTCTCCCCACACTGTTTCTGTGACCAACCCCTACACTGTTTCAGTGAATATCCCGCACACTGTCTCTGTGACCAACCCCCACCCTGTCTCTGTGAATATCCCCCACAATGTCTCTGTGACTCTCCCCCACACTGTCTCTGTGACCAACCCCCACACTGTCTCTGTGAATATCCCCCACACTGTCTCTGTGACTCTCCCCACACTGTCTCAGTGACCAACCCCACACTGTCTCTGTGAATATCCCCACACTGTCTCTGTGACTAACCCCACACTGTCTCTGTGAATATCCCCACACTGTCTGTGACTCTCCCCACACTGTCTCTGTGACCAACCCCACACTGTCTCTGTGACTTTCCCCCACACTGTCTCTGTGATTCTCCCCACACTGTCTCTGTGACTAACCCCCACACTGTCTCTGTGACTAACCCCACACTGTCTCTGTGAATATCCCCCACACTGTCTCAGTGACCAACCCCCACACTGTCTCTGTGAACAACCCCACACTGTCTCTGTGAATATCCCCAACACTGTCTCTGTGACTCTCCCCCACACTGTCACTGTGACCAACCCCCATGTTGTCTCTGTGACTCTCCCACACACTGTCTCGGTGACTCTCCCAACACTGTCTCTGGGAATATCCCCCACACTGTCTCTGTGACACTCCCCCACACCGTCTTGGTGACTCTCCCCACACTGTCTCTGTGAATATCCCCCACACTGTCTTGGTGACTCTCCCCACACTGTCTCTGTGAATATCCCCACACTGTCTCTGTGACTCTCCCCACACTGTCTCTATGAATATCCCCACACTGTCTCTGTGAATATCCCCACACTGTCTCAGTGACTCTCCCAACACTGTCTCAGTGACCTACCCCCACACTGCCTCTGTGAATATCCCCCACACTGTCTCGGTGACCAACCCCACACTGTCTCTATGAATATCCCCCACACTGTCTCTATGAATATCCCCACACTGTCTCTGTGAATATCCCCCACACTGTCTCAGTGACCAACCCCACACTGTCTCTGTGAATATCCCCACACTGTCTCTGTGACTAACCCCACACTGCCTCTGTGAATATCCCCACACTGTGTCTGTGACTCTCCCCACACTGTGTCTGTGACTCTCCCCACACTGTCTCTGTGACCAACCCCACACTGTCTCTGTAACCAACCCCCACACTGTCTCTGTGACTTTCCCCCACACTGTCTCTGTGAATATCCCCCACACGATCTCTGTGACTCTCCCCCACACTGTCTCTGTGAATATCCCCCACACTGTCTCTCTGACCAACCCCCACACTGTCTCTGTGACCAACCCCACACTGTCTCTGTGAATATCCCCACACTATCTCTGTGATTCTCCCCACACTGTCTCTGTGAATATCCCCTACACTGTCTCAGTGACCAACCCCACACTGTCTCTGTGAATATCCCCACACTGTGTCTGTGATTCTCCCCACACTGTCTCTGTGACCAACCCCACACTGTCTCTGTGACTCTCCACACACTATCTCAGTGACCAACCCCCACACTATCTCTCTGAATATCCCCCACACTGTCTCTGTGACTAACCCCAAACTGTCTCTGTGACCAACCCCACACTGTCTCTGTGACTCTCCACACACGATCTCAGTGACCAACCCCCACACTATCTCTGTGAATATCCCCCACACTGTCTCTGTGACTAACCCCACACTGTCTCTGTGAATATCCCCACACTGTATCTGTGATTCTCCCTACACTGTCTCTGTGAATATCCCCACACTGTGTCTGTGATTCTCCCTACACTGTCTCAGTGACCAACCACCACACTGTCTCAGTGACCAACCCCCACACTGTCTCTGTGAATATCCCCCACACTGTCTCGGTGACCAACCCCACACTGTCTCTATGAATATCCCCCACACTGTCTCTATGAATATCCCCACACTGTCTCTGTGAATATCCCCCACACTGTCTCAGTGACCAACCCCACACTGTCTCTGTGAATATCCCCACACTGTCTCTGTGACTAACCCCACACTGACTCTGTGAATATCCCCACACTGACTCTGTGAATCTACCCCACACTGTCTCTGTGACTCTCCCCCACACTGTCTCAGTGACCAACCCCCACACTGTCTCTGTGAATATCCCCCACACTGTCTCGGTGACTCTCCCCCACACTGTCTCTATGAATATCCCCCGCACTGTCTCTATGAATATCCCCACACTGTCTCTGTGAATATCCCCCACACAGCCTCAGTGACCAACCGCCACACTGTCTCAGTGACCAACCCCCACACTGCCTCTGTGAATATCCCCCACACTGTCTCGGTGACCAACCCCACACTGTCTCTATGAATATCCCCCACACTGTCTCTATGAATATCCCCCACACTGTCTCAGTGACCAACCCCACACTGTCTCTGTGAATATCCCCAAACTGTCTCTGTGACTAACCCCACACTGTCTCTGTGAATATCCCCACACTGTGTCTGTGACTCTCCCCACACTGTCTCTGTGACCAACCCCACACTGTCTCTGTAACCAACCCCCACACTGTCTCTGTGACTTTCCCCCACACTGTCTCTGTGAATATCCCCCACACTATCTCTGTGACTCTCCCCCACACTGTCTCTGTGAATATCCCCACACTGTCTCTGTGACTAACCCCACACTGTCTCTGTGAATATCCCCACACTGTGTCTGTGATTCTCCCCACACTGTCTCTGTGACTAACCCCAAACTGTCTCTGTGACTAACCCCACACTGTCTCAGTGACCAACCACCACACTGTCTCTGTGACCAACCCCGCACTGTCTCTGTAACCAACCCCCACACTGTCTCTGTGAATATCCCCCACACTGTCCCTGTGACACTCCCCCACACTGTCTCGGTGACCAAACCAAACACTGTCTCAGTGACCAACCCACACACTGTCTCTGTGAATATCCCCCACACTGTCTCGGTGACCAACCCCACACTGTCTCTATTAATATCCCCCACACTGTCTCTGTGAATATCCCCGACACTGTCTCTATGAATATCCCCCACACTGTCTCTGTGAATATCCCCTACACTGTCTCAGTGACCAACCCCACACTGTCTCTGTGAATATCCCCACACTGTCTCTGTGACTAACCCCACACTGTCTCAGTGACCAACCCCCACACTGTCTCTGTGAATATTCCCACACTGTCTCTGTGAATATCCCCCACACTATCTCTGTGACTCTCCCCCACACTGTCTCTGTGAATATCCCCCACACTGTCTCTGTGACCAACCCCCACACTGTCTCAGTGACTAACCCCCACAGTGTCTCTGTGAATATTCCCACAATGTCTCTGTGACTCTCCCCACACTGTCTCTGTGACCAACCCCCGCACTGTCTCAGTGACTAACCCCCGCACTGTCTCTGTGACTAACCCCCACACTGTCTCTGTGAATATTCCCACACTGTCTCTGTCACTCTCCCCACACTGTTTCTGTGACCAACCCCTACACTGTTTCAGTGAATATCCCGCACACTGTCTCTGTGACCAACCCCCACCCTGTCTCTGTGAATATCCCCCACAATGTCTCTGTGACTCTCCCCCACACTGTCTCTGTGACCAACCCCCACACTGTCTCTGTGAATATCCGGCACACTGTCTCTGTGACCAACCACACACTGTTTCTGTGAATATCCCCCACACTGTCTCCATGACTGTCCCCACACTGTCTCAGTGACAAACCCCACACCGTCTCAGTGACTCTCCCCACACTGTCTCAGTGACTCTCCCCACACTGTCTCTGTGACTCTCCCCACACTGTCTCAGTGACCAACCCCACACTGTCTCTGTGAATATCCCCCACACTGTCTCGGTGACTCTCCCCACACTGTCTCTGTGACCAACCCTCACACTGTCTCTGTGACCAACCCCCACACTGTCTCTGTGAATATCCCCCACACTGTCTCGGTGACTCTCCCCACACTGTCTCGGTGACCAACCCCACACTGTCTCTGTGATTCTCCCTACACTGTCTCTGTGACTAACCCCAAACGTTCTCTGTGACCAAACCCACACTGTCTCTGTGACTCTCCCCAAACTGTCTCTGTGACTCTCCCCCACACTTTCTCTGTGACTCTCCCAACACTGTCTCTGTGACCAACCCCACATTGTCTCTGTGACTCTCCCCACACTGTCTCTGTGACCAACCCCACACTGTTTCTGTGACTCTCCCCACACTGTCTCTGTGACTAACCCCACATTGTCTCAGTGACCAACCCCCACACTGTCTCAGTAACCAACCCCCACACTGTCTCTGTGAATATCCCCCACACTATCTCTGTGACTCTCCCCCACACTGTCTCTGTGAATATCCCCCACACTGTCTCTGTGACCAACCCCCACACTGTCTCAGTGACTAACCCCCACAGTGTCTCTGTGAATATTCCCACAATGTCTCTGTGACTCTCCCCACACTGTCTCTGTGACCAACCCCCGCACTGTCTCAGTGACTAACCCCCGCACTGACTCTGTGACTAACCCCCACACTGACTCTGTGAATCTACCCCACACTGTCTCTGTGACTCTCCCCCACACTGTCTCAGTGACCAACCCCCACACTGTCTCTGTGAATATCCCCCACACTGTCTCGGTGACTCTCCCCCACACTGTCTCTATGAATATCCCCCGCACTGTCTCTATGAATATCCCCACACTGTCTCTGTGAATATCCCCCACACAGCCTCAGTGACCAACCGCCACACTGTCTCAGTGACCAACCCCCACACTAACTCTGTGAATATCCCCCACACTGTCTCGGTGACCAACCCCACACTGTCTCTATGAATATCCCCCACACTGTCTCTATGAATATCCCCCACACTGTCTCAGTGACCAACCCCACACTGTCTCTGTGAATATCCCCAAACTGTCTCTGTGACTAACCCCACACTGTCTCTGTGAATATCCCCACACTGTCTCTGTGACTCTCCCCACACTGTCTCTGTGACCAACCCCACACTGTCTCTGTAACCAACCCCCACACTGTCTCTGTGACTTTCCCCCACACTGTCTCTGTGAATATCCCCCACACTATCTCTGTGACTCTCCCCCACACTGTCTCTGTGAATATCCCCACACTGTCTCTGTGACTAACCCCACACTGTCTCTGTGAATATCCCCACACTGTGTCTGTGATTCTCCCCACACTGTCTCTGTGACTAACCCCAAACTGTCTCTGTGAATATCCCCACACTATCTCTGTGATTCTCCCCACACTGTCTCTGTGAATATCCCCTACACTGTCTCAGTGACCAACCCCACACTGTCTCTGTGAATATCCCCACACTGTGTCTGTGATTCTCCCCACACTGTCTCTGTGACCAACCCCACACTGTCTCTGTGACTCTCCACACACTATCTCAGTGACCAACCCCCACACTATCTCTCTGAATATCCCCCACACTGTCTCTGTGACTAACCCCAAACTGTCTCTGTGACCAACCCCACACTGTCTCTGTGACTCTCCACACACGATCTCAGTGACCAACCCCCACACTATCTCTGTGAATATCCCCCACACTGTCTCTGTGACTAACCCCACACTGTCTCTGTGAATATCCCCACACTGTATCTGTGATTCTCCCTACACTGTCTCTGTGAATATCCCCACACTGTGTCTGTGATTCTCCCTACACTGTCTCAGTGACCAACCACCACACTGTCTCAGTGACCAACCCCCACACTGTCTCTGTGAATATCCCCCACACTGTCTCGGTGACCAACCCCACACTGTCTCTATGAATATCCCCCACACTGTCTCTATGAATATCCCCACACTGTCTCTGTGAATATCCCCCACACTGTCTCAGTGACCAACCCCACACTGTCTCTGTGAATATCCCCACACTGTCTCTGTGACTAACCCCACACTGACTCTGTGAATATCCCCACACTGACTCTGTGAATCTACCCCACACTGTCTCTGTGACTCTCCCCCACACTGTCTCAGTGACCAACCCCCACACTGTCTCTGTGAATATCCCCCACACTGTCTCGGTGACTCTCCCCCACACTGTCTCTATGAATATCCCCCGCACTGTCTCTATGAATATCCCCACACTGTCTCTGTGAATATCCCCCACACAGCCTCAGTGACCAACCGCCACACTGTCTCAGTGACCAACCCCCACACTGCCTCTGTGAATATCCCCCACACTGTCTCGGTGACCAACCCCACACTGTCTCTATGAATATCCCCCACACTGTCTCTATGAATATCCCCCACACTGTCTCAGTGACCAACCCCACACTGTCTCTGTGAATATCCCCAAACTGTCTCTGTGACTAACCCCACACTGTCTCTGTGAATATCCCCACACTGTGTCTGTGACTCTCCCCACACTGTCTCTGTGACCAACCCCACACTGTCTCTGTAACCAACCCCCACACTGTCTCTGTGACTTTCCCCCACACTGTCTCTGTGAATATCCCCCACACTATCTCTGTGACTCTCCCCCACACTGTCTCTGTGAATATCCCCACACTGTCTCTGTGACTAACCCCACACTGTCTCTGTGAATATCCCCACACTGTGTCTGTGATTCTCCCCACACTGTCTCTGTGACTAACCCCAAACTGTCTCTGTGACTAACCCCACACTGTCTCAGTGCCCAACCACCACACTGTCTCTGTGACCAACCCCGCACTGTCTCTGTAACCAACCCCCACACTGTCTCTGTGAATATCCCCCACACTGTCCCTGTGACACTCCCCCACACTGTCTCGGTGACCAAACCAAACACTGTCTCAGTGACCAACCCACACACTGTCTCTGTGAATATCCCCCACACTGTCTCGGTGACCAACCCCACACTGTCTCTATTAATATCCCCCACACTGTCTCTGTGAATATCCCCGACACTGTCTCTATGAATATCCCCCACACTGTCTCTGTGAATATCCCCTACACTGTCTCAGTGACCAACCCCACACTGTCTCTGTGAATATCCCCACACTGTCTCTGTGACTAACCCCACACTGTCTCAGTGACCAACCCCCACACTGTCTCAGTGACCAACCCCCACACTGTCTCTGTGAATATTCCCACACTGTCTCTGTGAATATCCCCCACACTATCTCTGTGACTCTCCCCCACACTGTCTCTGTGAATATCCCCCACACTGTCTCTGTGACCAACCCCCACACTGTCTCAGTGACTAACCCCCACAGTGTCTCTGTGAATATTCCCACAATGTCTCTGTGACTCTCCCCACACTGTCTCTGTGACCAACCCCCGCACTGTCTCAGTGACTAACCCCCGCACTGTCTCAGTGACTAACCCCCACACTGTCTCTGTGACTAACCCTCGCACTGTCTCTGTGAATATTCCCACACTGTCTCTGTCACTCTCCCCACAATGTCTCTATAACCAATCCCCACACTGCCTCAGTGACTAACCCCACACTGTCTCTGTGACCAACCCCCACACTGTCTCTGTGAATATTCCCACACTGTCTCTGTCACTCTCCCCACACTGTTTCTGTGACCAACCCCTACACTGTTTCAGTGAATATCCCGCACACTGTCTCTGTGACCAACCCCCACCCTGTCTCTGTGAATATCCCCCACAATGTCTCTGTGACTCTCCCCCACACTGTCTCTGTGACCAACCCCCACACTGTCTCTGTGAATATCCGGCACACTGTCTCTGTGACCAACCACACACTGTTTCTGTGAATATCCCCCACACTGTCTCCATGACTGTCCCCACACTGTCTCAGTGACAAACCCCACACCGTCTCAGTGACTCTCCCCACACTGTCTCAGTGACTCTCCCCACACTGTCTCTGTGACTCTCCCCACACTGTCTCAGTGACCAACCCCACACTGTCTCTGTGAATATCCCCCACACTGTCTCGGTGACTCTCCCCACACTGTCTCTGTGACCAACCCTCACACTGTCTCTGTGACCAACCCCCACACTGTCTCTGTGAATATCCCCCACACTGTCTCGGTGACTCTCCCCACACTGTCTCGGTGACCAACCCCACACTGTCTCTGTGATTCTCCCTACACTGTCTCTGTGACTAACCCCAAACGTTCTCTGTGACCAAACCCACACTGTCTCTGTGACTCTCCCCAAACTGTCTCTGTGACTCTCCCCCACACTTTCTCTGTGACTCTCCCAACACTGTCTCTGTGACCAACCCCACATTGTCTCTGTGACTCTCCCCACACTGTCTCTGTGACCAACCCCACACTGTTTCTGTGGCTCTCCCCACACTGTCTCTGTGACTAACCCCACACTGTCTCAGTGACCAACCCCCACACTGTCTCAGTAACCAACCCCCACACTGTCTCTGTGAATATCCCCCACACTATCTCTGTGACTCTCCCCCACACTGTCTCTGTGAATATCCCCCACACTGTCTCTGTGACCAACCCCCACACTGTCTCAGTGACTAACCCCCACAGTGTCTCTGTGAATATTCCCACAATGTCTCTGTGACTCTCCCCACACTGTCTCTGTGACCAACCCCCGCACTGTCTCAGTGACTAACCCCCGCACTGTCTCTGTGACTAACCCCCACACTGACTCTGTGAATCTACCCCACACTGTCTCTGTGACTCTCCCCCACACTGTCTCAGTGACCAACCCCCACACTGTCTCTGTGAATATCCCCCACACTGTCTCGGTGACTCTCCCCCACACTGTCTCTATGAATATCCCCCGCACTGTCTCTATGAATATCCCCACACTGTCTCTGTGAATATCCCCCACACAGCCTCAGTGACCAACCGCCACACTGTCTCAGTGACCAACCCCCACACTGACTCTGTGAATATCCCCCACACTGTCTCGGTGACCAACCCCACACTGTCTCTATGAATATCCCCCACACTGTCTCTATGAATATCCCCCACACTGTCTCAGTGACCAACCCCACACTGTCTCTGTGAATATCCCCAAACTGTCTCTGTGACTAACCCCACACTGTCTCTGTGAATATCCCCACACTGTGTCTGTGACTCTCCCCACACTGTCTCTGTGACCAACCCCACACTGTCTCTGTAACCAACCCCCACACTGTCTCTGTGACTTTCCCCCACACTGTCTCTGTGAATATCCCCCACACTATCTCTGTGACTCTCCCCCACACTGTCTCTGTGAATATCCCCACACTGTCTCTGTGACTAACCCCACACTGTCTCTGTGAATATCCCCACACTGTGTCTGTGATTCTCCCCACACTGTCTCTGTGACTAACCCCAAACTGTCTCTGTGACTAACCCCACACTGTCTCAGTGACCAACCACCACACTGTCTCTGTGACCAACCCCGCACTGTCTCTGTAACCAACCCCCACACTGTCTCTGTGAATATCCCCCACACTGTCCCTGTGACTCTCCCCCACACTGTCTCGGTGACCAAACCAAACACTGTCTCAGTGACCAACCCACACACTGTCTCTGTGAATATCCCCCACACTGTCTCGGTGACCAACCCCACACTGTCTCTATTAATATCCCCCACACTGTCTCTGTGAATATCCCCGACACTGTCTCTATGAATATCCCCCTCACTGTCTCTGTGAATATCCCCTACACTGTCTCAGTGACCAACCCCACACTGTCTCTGTGAATATCCCCACACTGTCTCTGTGACTAACCCCACACTGTCTCAGTGACCAACCCCCACACTGTCTCAGTGACCAACCCCCACACTGTCTCTGTGAATATTCCCACACGGTCTCTGTGAATATCCCCCACACTATCTCTGTGACTCTCCCCCACACTGTCTCTGTGAATATCCCCCACACTGTCTCTGTGACCAACCCCCACACTGTCTCAGTGACTAACCCCCACAGTGTCTCTGTGAATATTCCCACAATGTCTCTGTGACTCTCCCCACACTGCCTCTGTGACCAACCCCCGCACTGTCTCAGTGACTAACCCCCGCACTGTCTCTGTGACTAACCCCCACACTGTCTCTGTGACTCTCCCCACACTGTCTCTGTGACTAACCCTCGCACTGTCTCTGTGAATATTCCCACACTGTCTCTGTCACTCTCCCCACAATGTCTCTATAACCAATCCCCACACTGTCTCAGTGACTAACCCCACACTGTCTCTGTGACCAACCCCCACACTGTCTCTGTGAATATTCCCACACTGTCTCTGTCACTCTCCCCACACTGTTTCTGTGACCAACCCCTACACTGTTTCAGTGAATATCCCGCACACTGTCTCTGTGACCAACCCCCACCCTGTCTCTGTGAATATCCCCCACAATGTCTCTGTGACTCTCCCCCACACTGTCTCTGTGACCAACCCCCACACTGTCTCTGTGAATATCCGGCACACTGTCTCTGTGACCAACCACACACTGTTTCTGTGAATATCCCCCACACTGTCTCCATGACTGTCCCCACACTGTCTCAGTGACAAACCCCACACCGTCTCAGTGACTCTCCCCACACTGTCTCAGTGACTCTCCCCACACTGACTCTGTGACTCTCCCCACACTGTCTCAGTGACCAACCCCACACTGTCTCTGTGAATATCCCCCACACTGTCTCGGTGACTCTCCCCACACTGTCTCTGTGACCAACCCTCACACTGTCTCTGTGACCAACCCCCACACTGTCTCTGTGAATATCCCCCACACTGTCTCGGTGACTCTCCCCACACTGTCTCGGTGACCAACCCCACACTGTCTCTGTGATTCTCCCTACACTGTCTCTGTGACTAACCCCACACTGTCTCTGTGACTCTCCCCAAACTGTCTCTGTGACTCTCCCCCACACTTTCTCTGTGACTCTCCCAACACTGTCTCTGTGACCAATCCCACATTGTCTCTGTGACTCTCCCCACACTGTCTCTGTGACCAACCCCACACTGTTTCTGTGACTCTCCCCACACTGTCTCTGTGACTAACCCCACACTGTCTCAGTGACCAACCCCCACACTGTCTCAGTAACCAACCCCCACACTGTCTCTGTGAATATTCCCACACTGTCTCTGTGAATATCCCCCACACTATCTCTGTGACTCTCCCCACACTGTCTCTGTGAATATCCCCCACACTGTCTCTGTGACCAACCCCCACACTGTCTCAGTGACTAACCCCCACAGTGTCTCTGTGAATATTCCCACAATGTCTCTGTGACTCTCCCCACACTGTCTCTGTGACCAACCCCCGCACTGTCTCAGTGACTAACCCCCGCACTGTCTCTGTGACTAACCCCCACACTGTCTCTGTGACTCTCCCCACACTGTCTCTGTGACCAACCCACGCACTGTCTCTGTGAATATTCCCACACTGTCTCTGTCACTCTCCCCACACTGTCTCTGTGACTAACCCCACACTGTCTCAGTGACCAACCCCCACACTGTCTCAGTAACCAACCCCCACACTGTCTCTGTGAATATCCCCCACACTATCTCTGTGACTCTCCCCCACACTGTCTCTGTGAATATCCCCCACACTGTCTCTGTGACCAACCCCCACACTGTCTCAGTGACTAACCCCCACAGTGTCTCTGTGAATATTCCCACAATGTCTCTGTGACTCTCCCCACACTGTCTCTGTGACCAACCCCCGCACTGTCTCAGTGACTAACCCCCGCACTGTCTCTGTGACTAACCCCCACACTGACTCTGTGAATCTACCCCACACTGTCTCTGTGACTCTCCCCCACACTGTCTCAGTGACCAACCCCCACACTGTCTCTGTGAATATCCCCCACACTGTCTCGGTGACTCTCCCCCACACTGTCTCTATGAATATCCCCCGCACTGTCTCTATGAATATCCCCACACTGTCTCTGTGAATATCCCCCACACAGCCTCAGTGACCAACCGCCACACTGTCTCAGTGACCAACCCCCACACTGACTCTGTGAATATCCCCCACACTGTCTCGGTGACCAACCCCACACTGTCTCTATGAATATCCCCCACACTGTCTCTATGAATATCCCCCACACTGTCTCAGTGACCAACCCCACACTGTCTCTGTGAATATCCCCAAACTGTCTCTGTGACTAACCCCACACTGTCTCTGTGAATATCCCCACACTGTGTCTGTGACTCTCCCCACACTGTCTCTGTGACCAACCCCACACTGTCTCTGTAACCAACCCCCACACTGTCTCTGTGACTTTCCCCCACACTGTCTCTGTGAATATCCCCCACACTATCTCTGTGACTCTCCCCCACACTGTCTCTGTGAATATCCCCACACTGTCTCTGTGACTAACCCCACACTGTCTCTGTGAATATCCCCACACTGTGTCTGTGATTCTCCCCACACTGTCTCTGTGACTAACCCCAAACTGTCTCTGTGACTAACCCCACACTGTCTCAGTGACCAACCACCACACTGTCTCTGTGACCAACCCCGCACTGTCTCTGTAACCAACCCCCACACTGTCTCTGTGAATATCCCCCACACTGTCCCTGTGACTCTCCCCCACACTGTCTCGGTGACCAAACCAAACACTGTCTCAGTGACCAACCCACACACTGTCTCTGTGAATATCCCCCACACTGTCTCGGTGACCAACCCCACACTGTCTCTATTAATATCCCCCACACTGTCTCTGTGAATATCCCCGACACTGTCTCTATGAATATCCCCCTCACTGTCTCTGTGAATATCCCCTACACTGTCTCAGTGACCAACCCCACACTGTCTCTGTGAATATCCCCACACTGTCTCTGTGACTAACCCCACACTGTCTCAGTGACCAACCCCCACACTGTCTCAGTGACCAACCCCCACACTGTCTCTGTGAATATTCCCACACGGTCTCTGTGAATATCCCCCACACTATCTCTGTGACTCTCCCCCACACTGTCTCTGTGAATATCCCCCACACTGTCTCTGTGACCAACCCCCACACTGTCTCAGTGACTAACCCCCACAGTGTCTCTGTGAATATTCCCACAATGTCTCTGTGACTCTCCCCACACTGCCTCTGTGACCAACCCCCGCACTGTCTCAGTGACTAACCCCCGCACTGTCTCTGTGACTAACCCCCACACTGTCTCTGTGACTCTCCCCACACTGTCTCTGTGACTAACCCTCGCACTGTCTCTGTGAATATTCCCACACTGTCTCTGTCACTCTCCCCACAATGTCTCTATAACCAATCCCCACACTGTCTCAGTGACTAACCCCACACTGTCTCTGTGACCAACCCCCACACTGTCTCTGTGAATATTCCCACACTGTCTCTGTCACTCTCCCCACACTGTTTCTGTGACCAACCCCTACACTGTTTCAGTGAATATCCCGCACACTGTCTCTGTGACCAACCCCCACCCTGTCTCTGTGAATATCCCCCACAATGTCTCTGTGACTCTCCCCCACACTGTCTCTGTGACCAACCCCCACACTGTCTCTGTGAATATCCGGCACACTGTCTCTGTGACCAACCACACACTGTTTCTGTGAATATCCCCCACACTGTCTCCATGACTGTCCCCACACTGTCTCAGTGACAAACCCCACACCGTCTCAGTGACTCTCCCCACACTGTCTCAGTGACTCTCCCCACACTGACTCTGTGACTCTCCCCACACTGTCTCAGTGACCAACCCCACACTGTCTCTGTGAATATCCCCCACACTGTCTCGGTGACTCTCCCCACACTGTCTCTGTGACCAACCCTCACACTGTCTCTGTGACCAACCCCCACACTGTCTCTGTGAATATCCCCCACACTGTCTCGGTGACTCTCCCCACACTGTCTCGGTGACCAACCCCACACTGTCTCTGTGATTCTCCCTACACTGTCTCTGTGACTAACCCCACACTGTCTCTGTGACTCTCCCCAAACTGTCTCTGTGACTCTCCCCCACACTTTCTCTGTGACTCTCCCAACACTGTCTCTGTGACCAATCCCACATTGTCTCTGTGACTCTCCCCACACTGTCTCTGTGACCAACCCCACACTGTTTCTGTGACTCTCCCCACACTGTCTCTGTGACTAACCCCACACTGTCTCAGTGACCAACCCCCACACTGTCTCAGTAACCAACCCCCACACTGTCTCTGTGAATATTCCCACACTGTCTCTGTGAATATCCCCCACACTATCTCTGTGACTCTCCCCACACTGTCTCTGTGAATATCCCCCACACTGTCTCTGTGACCAACCCCCACACTGTCTCAGTGACTAACCCCCACAGTGTCTCTGTGAATATTCCCACAATGTCTCTGTGACTCTCCCCACACTGTCTCTGTGACCAACCCCCGCACTGTCTCAGTGACTAACCCCCGCACTGTCTCTGTGACTAACCCCCACACTGTCTCTGTGACTCTCCCCACACTGTCTCTGTGACCAACCCACGCACTGTCTCTGTGAATATTCCCACACTGTCTCTGTCACTCTCCCCACACTGTCTCTGTAACCAATCCCCACACTGTCTCAGTGACCAACCCCACACTGTCTCTGTGATCAACCCCACACTGTCTCTGTGACTCTCCCCACACTGTCTCAGTGACCAACCCCACACTGTCTCTGTGACTCTCCCCACACTGTCTCTGTGAATATCCCCCACACTGTCTCTGTGACTCTCCCCCACACTATCTCTGTGACTCCCCCAGACTGTCTCTGTGACTCTCCCTACACTGTCTCTGTGACTAACCCCACACTTTCTCTGTGACCAACCACACACTGTCTCTGTGACTCTCCCCCACACTGTCTCAGTGACCAACCCCCACACTGTCTCTGTGAATATTCCCACACTGTCTCTGTGAATATCCCCCACACTATCTCTGTGACTCTCCCCCACACTGTCTCTGTGAATATCCCCCACACTGTCTCTGTGACCAACCCCCACACTGTCTCAGTGACTAACCCCCACAGTGTCTCTGTGAATATTCCCACAATGTCTCTGTGACTCTCCCCACACTGTCTCTGTGACCAACCCCCGCACTGTCTCAGTGACTAACCCCCGCACTGTCTCTGTGACTAACCCCCACACTGTCTCTGTGAATATTCCCACACTGTCTCTGTCACTCTCCCCACACTGTTTCTGTGACCAACCCCTACACTGTTTCAGTGAATATCCCGCACACTGTCTCTGTGACCAACCCCCACCCTGTCTCTGTGAATATCCCCCACAATGTCTCTGTGACTCTCCCCCACACTGTCTCTGTGACCAACCCCCACACTGTCTCTGTGAATATCCGGCACACTGTCTCTGTGACCAACCACACACTGTTTCTGTGAATATCCCCCACACTGTCTCCATGACTGTCCCCACACTGTCTCAGTGACAAACCCCACACCGTCTCAGTGACTCTCCCCACACTGTCTCAGTGACTCTCCCCACACTGTCTCTGTGACTCTCCCCACACTGTCTCAGTGACCAACCCCACACTGTCTCTGTGAATATCCCCCACACTGTCTCGGTGACTCTCCCCACACTGTCTCTGTGACCAACCCTCACACTGTCTCTGTGACCAACCCCCACACTGTCTCTGTGAATATCCCCCACACTGTCTCGGTGACTCTCCCCACACTGTCTCGGTGACCAACCCCACACTGTCTCTGTGATTCTCCCTACACTGTCTCTGTGACTAACCCCAAACGTTCTCTGTGACCAAACCCACACTGTCTCTGTGACTCTCCCCAAACTGTCTCTGTGACTCTCCCCCACACTTTCTCTGTGACTCTCCCAACACTGTCTCTGTGACCAACCCCACATTGTCTCTGTGACTCTCCCCACACTGTCTCTGTGACCAACCCCACACTGTTTCTGTGACTCTCCCCACACTGTCTCTGTGACTAACCCCACACTGTCTCAGTGACCAACCCCCACACTGTCTCAGTAACCAACCCCCACACTGTCTCTGTGAATATCCCCCACACTATCTCTGTGACTCTCCCCCACACTGTCTCTGTGAATATCCCCCACACTGTCTCTGTGACCAACCCCCACACTGTCTCAGTGACTAACCCCCACAGTGTCTCTGTGAATATTCCCACAATGTCTCTGTGACTCTCCCCACACTGTCTCTGTGACCAACCCCCGCACTGTCTCAGTGACTAACCCCCGCACTGTCTCTGTGACTAACCCCCACACTGACTCTGTGAATCTACCCCACACTGTCTCTGTGACTCTCCCCCACACTGTCTCAGTGACCAACCCCCACACTGTCTCTGTGAATATCCCCCACACTGTCTCGGTGACTCTCCCCCACACTGTCTCTATGAATATCCCCCGCACTGTCTCTATGAATATCCCCACACTGTCTCTGTGAATATCCCCCACACAGCCTCAGTGACCAACCGCCACACTGTCTCAGTGACCAACCCCCACACTGACTCTGTGAATATCCCCCACACTGTCTCGGTGACCAACCCCACACTGTCTCTATGAATATCCCCCACACTGTCTCTATGAATATCCCCCACACTGTCTCAGTGACCAACCCCACACTGTCTCTGTGAATATCCCCAAACTGTCTCTGTGACTAACCCCACACTGTCTCTGTGAATATCCCCACACTGTCTCTGTGACTCTCCCCACACTGTCTCTGTGACCAACCCCACACTGTCTCTGTAACCAACCCCCACACTGTCTCTGTGACTTTCCCCCACACTGTCTCTGTGAATATCCCCCACACTATCTCTGTGACTCTCCCCCACACTGTCTCTGTGAATATCCCCACACTGTCTCTGTGACTAACCCCACACTGTCTCTGTGAATATCCCCACACTGTGTCTGTGATTCTCCCCACACTGTCTCTGTGACTAACCCCAAACTGTCTCTGTGAATATCCCCACACTATCTCTGTGATTCTCCCCACACTGTCTCTGTGAATATCCCCTACACTGTCTCAGTGACCAACCCCACACTGTCTCTGTGAATATCCCCACACTGTGTCTGTGATTCTCCCCACACTGTCTCTGTGACCAACCCCACACTGTCTCTGTGACTCTCCACACACTATCTCAGTGACCAACCCCCACACTATCTCTCTGAATATCCCCCACACTGTCTCTGTGACTAACCCCAAACTGTCTCTGTGACCAACCCCACACTGTCTCTGTGACTCTCCACACACGATCTCAGTGACCAACCCCCACACTATCTCTGTGAATATCCCCCACACTGTCTCTGTGACTAACCCCACACTGTCTCTGTGAATATCCCCACACTGTATCTGTGAATATCCCCACACTGTCTTTGTGAATATCCCCCACACTGTCTCAGTGACCAACCCCACACTGTTTCTGTGAATATCCCCACACTGTCTCTGTGATTAACCCCACAATGTCTCTGTGAATATCCCCCACACTGTCTCTGTGACTCTCCCCACACTGTCTCAGTGACCAACCCCACACTGTCTCTGTGAATATCCCCACACTGTCTCTGTGACTAACCCCACACTGTCTCTGTGAATATCCCCACACTGTCTGTGACTCTCCCCACACTGTCTCTGTGACCAACCCCACACTGTCTCTGTGACTTTCCCCCACACTGTCTCTGTGATTCTCCCCACACTGTCTCTGTGACTAACCCCCACACTGTCTCTGTGACTAACCCCACACTGTCTCTGTGAATATCCCCCACACTGTCTCAGTGACCAACCCCCACACTGTCTCTGTGAACAACCCCACACTGTCTCTGTGAATATCCCCAACACTGTCTCTGTGACTCTCCCCCACACTGTCACTGTGACCAACCCCCATGTTGTCTCTGTGACTCTCCCACACACTGTCTCGGTGACTCTCCCAACACTGTCTCTGGGAATATCCCCCACACTGTCTCTGTGACACTCCCCCACACCGTCTTGGTGACTCTCCCCACACTGTCTCTGTGAATATCCCCCACACTGTCTTGGTGACTCTCCCCACACTGTCTCTGTGAATATCCCCACACTGTCTCTGTGACTCTCCCCACACTGTCTCTATGAATATCCCCACACTGTCTCTGTGAATATCCCCACACTGTCTCAGTGACTCTCCCAACACTGTCTCAGTGACCTACCCCCACACTGCCTCTGTGAATATCCCCCACACTGTCTCGGTGACCAACCCCACACTGTCTCTATGAATATCCCCCACACTGTCTCTATGAATATCCCCACACTGTCTCTGTGAATATCCCCCACACTGTCTCAGTGACCAACCCCACACTGTCTCTGTGAATATCCCCACACTGTCTCTGTGACTAACCCCACACTGCCTCTGTGAATATCCCCACACTGTGTCTGTGACTCTCCCCACACTGTGTCTGTGACTCTCCCCACACTGTCTCTGTGACCAACCCCACACTGTCTCTGTAACCAACCCCCACACTGTCTCTGTGACTTTCCCCCACACTGTCTCTGTGAATATCCCCCACACGATCTCTGTGACTCTCCCCCACACTGTCTCTGTGAATATCCCCCACACTGTCTCTCTGACCAACCCCCACACTGTCTCTGTGACCAACCCCACACTGTCTCTGTGAATATCCCCACACTATCTCTGTGATTCTCCCCACACTGTCTCTGTGAATATCCCCTACACTGTCTCAGTGACCAACCCCACACTGTCTCTGTGAATATCCCCACACTGTGTCTGTGATTCTCCCCACACTGTCTCTGTGACCAACCCCACACTGTCTCTGTGACTCTCCACACACTATCTCAGTGACCAACCCCCACACTATCTCTCTGAATATCCCCCACACTGTCTCTGTGACTAACCCCAAACTGTCTCTGTGACCAACCCCACACTGTCTCTGTGACTCTCCACACACGATCTCAGTGACAAACCCCCACACTATCTCTGTGAATATCCCCCACACTGTCTCTGTGACTAACCCCACACTGTCTCTGTGAATATCCCCACACTGTATCTGTGATTCTCCCTACACTGTCTCTGTGAATATCCCCACACTGTGTCTGTGATTCTCCCTACACTGTCTCAGTGACCAACCACCACACTGTCTCAGTGACCAACCCCCACACTGTCTCTGTGAATATCCCCCACACTGTCTCGGTGACCAACCCCACACTGTCTCTATGAATATCCCCCACACTGTCTCTATGAATATCCCCACACTGTCTCTGTGAATATCCCCCACACTGTCTCAGTGACCAACCCCACACTGTCTCTGTGAATATCCCCACACTGTCTCTGTGACTAACCCCACACTGACTCTGTGAATATCCCCACACTGACTCTGTGAATCTACCCCACACTGTCTCTGTGACTCTCCCCCACACTGTCTCAGTGACCAACCCCCACACTGTCTCTGTGAATATCCCCCACACTGTCTCGGTGACTCTCCCCCACACTGTCTCTATGAATATCCCCCGCACTGTCTCTATGAATATCCCCACACTGTCTCTGTGAATATCCCCCACACAGCCTCAGTGACCAACCGCCACACTGTCTCAGTGACCAACCCCCACACTGCCTCTGTGAATATCCCCCACACTGTCTCGGTGACCAACCCCACACTGTCTCTATGAATATCCCCCACACTGTCTCTATGAATATCCCCCACACTGTCTCAGTGACCAACCCCACACTGTCTCTGTGAATATCCCCAAACTGTCTCTGTGACTAACCCCACACTGTCTCTGTGAATATCCCCACACTGTGTCTGTGACTCTCCCCACACTGTCTCTGTGACCAACCCCACACTGTCTCTGTAACCAACCCCCACACTGTCTCTGTGACTTTCCCCCACACTGTCTCTGTGAATATCCCCCACACTATCTCTGTGACTCTCCCCCACACTGTCTCTGTGAATATCCCCACACTGTCTCTGTGACTAACCCCACACTGTCTCTGTGAATATCCCCACACTGTGTCTGTGATTCTCCCCACACTGTCTCTGTGACTAACCCCAAACTGTCTCTGTGACTAACCCCACACTGTCTCAGTGACCAACCACCACACTGTCTCTGTGACCAACCCCGCACTGTCTCTGTAACCAACCCCCACACTGTCTCTGTGAATATCCCCCACACTGTCCCTGTGACACTCCCCCACACTGTCTCGGTGACCAAACCAAACACTGTCTCAGTGACCAACCCACACACTGTCTCTGTGAATATCCCCCACACTGTCTCGGTGACCAACCCCACACTGTCTCTATTAATATCCCCCACACTGTCTCTGTGAATATCCCCGACACTGTCTCTATGAATATCCCCCACACTGTCTCTGTGAATATCCCCTACACTGTCTCAGTGACCAACCCCACACTGTCTCTGTGAATATCCCCACACTGTCTCTGTGACTAACCCCACACTGTCTCAGTGACCAACCCCCACACTGTCTCTGTGAATATTCCCACACTGTCTCTGTGAATATCCCCCACACTATCTCTGTGACTCTCCCCCACACTGTCTCTGTGAATATCCCCCACACTGTCTCTGTGACCAACCCCCACACTGTCTCAGTGACTAACCCCCACAGTGTCTCTGTGAATATTCCCACAATGTCTCTGTGACTCTCCCCACACTGTCTCTGTGACCAACCCCCGCACTGTCTCAGTGACTAACCCCCGCACTGTCTCTGTGACTAACCCCCACACTGTCTCTGTGAATATTCCCACACTGTCTCTGTCACTCTCCCCACACTGTTTCTGTGACCAACCCCTACACTGTTTCAGTGAATATCCCGCACACTGTCTCTGTGACCAACCCCCACCCTGTCTCTGTGAATATCCCCCACAATGTCTCTGTGACTCTCCCCCACACTGTCTCTGTGACCAACCCCCACACTGTCTCTGTGAATATCCGGCACACTGTCTCTGTGACCAACCACACACTGTTTCTGTGAATATCCCCCACACTGTCTCCATGACTGTCCCCACACTGTCTCAGTGACAAACCCCACACCGTCTCAGTGACTCTCCCCACACTGTCTCAGTGACTCTCCCCACACTGTCTCTGTGACTCTCCCCACACTGTCTCAGTGACCAACCCCACACTGTCTCTGTGAATATCCCCCACACTGTCTCGGTGACTCTCCCCACACTGTCTCTGTGACCAACCCTCACACTGTCTCTGTGACCAACCCCCACACTGTCTCTGTGAATATCCCCCACACTGTCTCGGTGACTCTCCCCACACTGTCTCGGTGACCAACCCCACACTGTCTCTGTGATTCTCCCTACACTGTCTCTGTGACTAACCCCAAACGTTCTCTGTGACCAAACCCACACTGTCTCTGTGACTCTCCCCAAACTGTCTCTGTGACTCTCCCCCACACTTTCTCTGTGACTCTCCCAACACTGTCTCTGTGACCAACCCCACATTGTCTCTGTGACTCTCCCCACACTGTCTCTGTGACCAACCCCACACTGTTTCTGTGACTCTCCCCACACTGTCTCTGTGACTAACCCCACACTGTCTCAGTGACCAACCCCCACACTGTCTCAGTAACCAACCCCCACACTGTCTCTGTGAATATCCCCCACACTATCTCTGTGACTCTCCCCCACACTGTCTCTGTGAATATCCCCCACACTGTCTCTGTGACCAACCCCCACACTGTCTCAGTGACTAACCCCCACAGTGTCTCTGTGAATATTCCCACAATGTCTCTGTGACTCTCCCCACACTGTCTCTGTGACCAACCCCCGCACTGTCTCAGTGACTAACCCCCGCACTGACTCTGTGACTAACCCCCACACTGACTCTGTGAATCTACCCCACACTGTCTCTGTGACTCTCCCCCACACTGTCTCAGTGACCAACCCCCACACTGTCTCTGTGAATATCCCCCACACTGTCTCGGTGACTCTCCCCCACACTGTCTCTATGAATATCCCCCGCACTGTCTCTATGAATATCCCCACACTGTCTCTGTGAATATCCCCCACACAGCCTCAGTGACCAACCGCCACACTGTCTCAGTGACCAACCCCCACACTAACTCTGTGAATATCCCCCACACTGTCTCGGTGACCAACCCCACACTGTCTCTATGAATATCCCCCACACTGTCTCTATGAATATCCCCCACACTGTCTCAGTGACCAACCCCACACTGTCTCTGTGAATATCCCCAAACTGTCTCTGTGACTAACCCCACACTGTCTCTGTGAATATCCCCACACTGTCTCTGTGACTCTCCCCACACTGTCTCTGTGACCAACCCCACACTGTCTCTGTAACCAACCCCCACACTGTCTCTGTGACTTTCCCCCACACTGTCTCTGTGAATATCCCCCACACTATCTCTGTGACTCTCCCCCACACTGTCTCTGTGAATATCCCCACACTGTCTCTGTGACTAACCCCACACTGTCTCTGTGAATATCCCCACACTGTGTCTGTGATTCTCCCCACACTGTCTCTGTGACTAACCCCAAACTGTCTCTGTGAATATCCCCACACTATCTCTGTGATTCTCCCCACACTGTCTCTGTGAATATCCCCTACACTGTCTCAGTGACCAACCCCACACTGTCTCTGTGAATATCCCCACACTGTGTCTGTGATTCTCCCCACACTGTCTCTGTGACCAACCCCACACTGTCTCTGTGACTCTCCACACACTATCTCAGTGACCAACCCCCACACTATCTCTCTGAATATCCCCCACACTGTCTCTGTGACTAACCCCAAACTGTCTCTGTGACCAACCCCACACTGTCTCTGTGACTCTCCACACACGATCTCAGTGACCAACCCCCACACTATCTCTGTGAATATCCCCCACACTGTCTCTGTGACTAACCCCACACTGTCTCTGTGAATATCCCCACACTGTATCTGTGATTCTCCCTACACTGTCTCTGTGAATATCCCCACACTGTGTCTGTGATTCTCCCTACACTGTCTCAGTGACCAACCACCACACTGTCTCAGTGACCAACCCCCACACTGTCTCTGTGAATATCCCCCACACTGTCTCGGTGACCAACCCCACACTGTCTCTATGAATATCCCCCACACTGTCTCTATGAATATCCCCACACTGTCTCTGTGAATATCCCCCACACTGTCTCAGTGACCAACCCCACACTGTCTCTGTGAATATCCCCACACTGTCTCTGTGACTAACCCCACACTGACTCTGTGAATATCCCCACACTGACTCTGTGAATCTACCCCACACTGTCTCTGTGACTCTCCCCCACACTGTCTCAGTGACCAACCCCCACACTGTCTCTGTGAATATCCCCCACACTGTCTCGGTGACTCTCCCCCACACTGTCTCTATGAATATCCCCCGCACTGTCTCTATGAATATCCCCACACTGTCTCTGTGAATATCCCCCACACAGCCTCAGTGACCAACCGCCACACTGTCTCAGTGACCAACCCCCACACTGCCTCTGTGAATATCCCCCACACTGTCTCGGTGACCAACCCCACACTGTCTCTATGAATATCCCCCACACTGTCTCTATGAATATCCCCCACACTGTCTCAGTGACCAACCCCACACTGTCTCTGTGAATATCCCCAAACTGTCTCTGTGACTAACCCCACACTGTCTCTGTGAATATCCCCACACTGTGTCTGTGACTCTCCCCACACTGTCTCTGTGACCAACCCCACACTGTCTCTGTAACCAACCCCCACACTGTCTCTGTGACTTTCCCCCACACTGTCTCTGTGAATATCCCCCACACTATCTCTGTGACTCTCCCCCACACTGTCTCTGTGAATATCCCCACACTGTCTCTGTGACTAACCCCACACTGTCTCTGTGAATATCCCCACACTGTGTCTGTGATTCTCCCCACACTGTCTCTGTGACTAACCCCAAACTGTCTCTGTGACTAACCCCACACTGTCTCAGTGCCCAACCACCACACTGTCTCTGTGACCAACCCCGCACTGTCTCTGTAACCAACCCCCACACTGTCTCTGTGAATATCCCCCACACTGTCCCTGTGACACTCCCCCACACTGTCTCGGTGACCAAACCAAACACTGTCTCAGTGACCAACCCACACACTGTCTCTGTGAATATCCCCCACACTGTCTCGGTGACCAACCCCACACTGTCTCTATTAATATCCCCCACACTGTCTCTGTGAATATCCCCGACACTGTCTCTATGAATATCCCCCACACTGTCTCTGTGAATATCCCCTACACTGTCTCAGTGACCAACCCCACACTGTCTCTGTGAATATCCCCACACTGTCTCTGTGACTAACCCCACACTGTCTCAGTGACCAACCCCCACACTGTCTCAGTGACCAACCCCCACACTGTCTCTGTGAATATTCCCACACTGTCTCTGTGAATATCCCCCACACTATCTCTGTGACTCTCCCCCACACTGTCTCTGTGAATATCCCCCACACTGTCTCTGTGACCAACCCCCACACTGTCTCAGTGACTAACCCCCACAGTGTCTCTGTGAATATTCCCACAATGTCTCTGTGACTCTCCCCACACTGTCTCTGTGACCAACCCCCGCACTGTCTCAGTGACTAACCCCCGCACTGTCTCAGTGACTAACCCCCACACTGTCTCTGTGACTAACCCTCGCACTGTCTCTGTGAATATTCCCACACTGTCTCTGTCACTCTCCCCACAATGTCTCTATAACCAATCCCCACACTGCCTCAGTGACTAACCCCACACTGTCTCTGTGACCAACCCCCACACTGTCTCTGTGAATATTCCCACACTGTCTCTGTCACTCTCCCCACACTGTTTCTGTGACCAACCCCTACACTGTTTCAGTGAATATCCCGCACACTGTCTCTGTGACCAACCCCCACCCTGTCTCTGTGAATATCCCCCACAATGTCTCTGTGACTCTCCCCCACACTGTCTCTGTGACCAACCCCCACACTGTCTCTGTGAATATCCGGCACACTGTCTCTGTGACCAACCACACACTGTTTCTGTGAATATCCCCCACACTGTCTCCATGACTGTCCCCACACTGTCTCAGTGACAAACCCCACACCGTCTCAGTGACTCTCCCCACACTGTCTCAGTGACTCTCCCCACACTGTCTCTGTGACTCTCCCCACACTGTCTCAGTGACCAACCCCACACTGTCTCTGTGAATATCCCCCACACTGTCTCGGTGACTCTCCCCACACTGTCTCTGTGACCAACCCTCACACTGTCTCTGTGACCAACCCCCACACTGTCTCTGTGAATATCCCCCACACTGTCTCGGTGACTCTCCCCACACTGTCTCGGTGACCAACCCCACACTGTCTCTGTGATTCTCCCTACACTGTCTCTGTGACTAACCCCAAACGTTCTCTGTGACCAAACCCACACTGTCTCTGTGACTCTCCCCAAACTGTCTCTGTGACTCTCCCCCACACTTTCTCTGTGACTCTCCCAACACTGTCTCTGTGACCAACCCCACATTGTCTCTGTGACTCTCCCCACACTGTCTCTGTGACCAACCCCACACTGTTTCTGTGGCTCTCCCCACACTGTCTCTGTGACTAACCCCACACTGTCTCAGTGACCAACCCCCACACTGTCTCAGTAACCAACCCCCACACTGTCTCTGTGAATATCCCCCACACTATCTCTGTGACTCTCCCCCACACTGTCTCTGTGAATATCCCCCACACTGTCTCTGTGACCAACCCCCACACTGTCTCAGTGACTAACCCCCACAGTGTCTCTGTGAATATTCCCACAATGTCTCTGTGACTCTCCCCACACTGTCTCTGTGACCAACCCCCGCACTGTCTCAGTGACTAACCCCCGCACTGTCTCTGTGACTAACCCCCACACTGACTCTGTGAATCTACCCCACACTGTCTCTGTGACTCTCCCCCACACTGTCTCAGTGACCAACCCCCACACTGTCTCTGTGAATATCCCCCACACTGTCTCGGTGACTCTCCCCCACACTGTCTCTATGAATATCCCCCGCACTGTCTCTATGAATATCCCCACACTGTCTCTGTGAATATCCCCCACACAGCCTCAGTGACCAACCGCCACACTGTCTCAGTGACCAACCCCCACACTGACTCTGTGAATATCCCCCACACTGTCTCGGTGACCAACCCCACACTGTCTCTATGAATATCCCCCACACTGTCTCTATGAATATCCCCCACACTGTCTCAGTGACCAACCCCACACTGTCTCTGTGAATATCCCCAAACTGTCTCTGTGACTAACCCCACACTGTCTCTGTGAATATCCCCACACTGTGTCTGTGACTCTCCCCACACTGTCTCTGTGACCAACCCCACACTGTCTCTGTAACCAACCCCCACACTGTCTCTGTGACTTTCCCCCACACTGTCTCTGTGAATATCCCCCACACTATCTCTGTGACTCTCCCCCACACTGTCTCTGTGAATATCCCCACACTGTCTCTGTGACTAACCCCACACTGTCTCTGTGAATATCCCCACACTGTGTCTGTGATTCTCCCCACACTGTCTCTGTGACTAACCCCAAACTGTCTCTGTGACTAACCCCACACTGTCTCAGTGACCAACCACCACACTGTCTCTGTGACCAACCCCGCACTGTCTCTGTAACCAACCCCCACACTGTCTCTGTGAATATCCCCCACACTGTCCCTGTGACTCTCCCCCACACTGTCTCGGTGACCAAACCAAACACTGTCTCAGTGACCAACCCACACACTGTCTCTGTGAATATCCCCCACACTGTCTCGGTGACCAACCCCACACTGTCTCTATTAATATCCCCCACACTGTCTCTGTGAATATCCCCGACACTGTCTCTATGAATATCCCCCTCACTGTCTCTGTGAATATCCCCTACACTGTCTCAGTGACCAACCCCACACTGTCTCTGTGAATATCCCCACACTGTCTCTGTGACTAACCCCACACTGTCTCAGTGACCAACCCCCACACTGTCTCAGTGACCAACCCCCACACTGTCTCTGTGAATATTCCCACACGGTCTCTGTGAATATCCCCCACACTATCTCTGTGACTCTCCCCCACACTGTCTCTGTGAATATCCCCCACACTGTCTCTGTGACCAACCCCCACACTGTCTCAGTGACTAACCCCCACAGTGTCTCTGTGAATATTCCCACAATGTCTCTGTGACTCTCCCCACACTGCCTCTGTGACCAACCCCCGCACTGTCTCAGTGACTAACCCCCGCACTGTCTCTGTGACTAACCCCCACACTGTCTCTGTGACTCTCCCCACACTGTCTCTGTGACTAACCCTCGCACTGTCTCTGTGAATATTCCCACACTGTCTCTGTCACTCTCCCCACAATGTCTCTATAACCAATCCCCACACTGTCTCAGTGACTAACCCCACACTGTCTCTGTGACCAACCCCCACACTGTCTCTGTGAATATTCCCACACTGTCTCTGTCACTCTCCCCACACTGTTTCTGTGACCAACCCCTACACTGTTTCAGTGAATATCCCGCACACTGTCTCTGTGACCAACCCCCACCCTGTCTCTGTGAATATCCCCCACAATGTCTCTGTGACTCTCCCCCACACTGTCTCTGTGACCAACCCCCACACTGTCTCTGTGAATATCCGGCACACTGTCTCTGTGACCAACCACACACTGTTTCTGTGAATATCCCCCACACTGTCTCCATGACTGTCCCCACACTGTCTCAGTGACAAACCCCACACCGTCTCAGTGACTCTCCCCACACTGTCTCAGTGACTCTCCCCACACTGACTCTGTGACTCTCCCCACACTGTCTCAGTGACCAACCCCACACTGTCTCTGTGAATATCCCCCACACTGTCTCGGTGACTCTCCCCACACTGTCTCTGTGACCAACCCTCACACTGTCTCTGTGACCAACCCCCACACTGTCTCTGTGAATATCCCCCACACTGTCTCGGTGACTCTCCCCACACTGTCTCGGTGACCAACCCCACACTGTCTCTGTGATTCTCCCTACACTGTCTCTGTGACTAACCCCACACTGTCTCTGTGACTCTCCCCAAACTGTCTCTGTGACTCTCCCCCACACTTTCTCTGTGACTCTCCCAACACTGTCTCTGTGACCAATCCCACATTGTCTCTGTGACTCTCCCCACACTGTCTCTGTGACCAACCCCACACTGTTTCTGTGACTCTCCCCACACTGTCTCTGTGACTAACCCCACACTGTCTCAGTGACCAACCCCCACACTGTCTCAGTAACCAACCCCCACACTGTCTCTGTGAATATTCCCACACTGTCTCTGTGAATATCCCCCACACTATCTCTGTGACTCTCCCCACACTGTCTCTGTGAATATCCCCCACACTGTCTCTGTGACCAACCCCCACACTGTCTCAGTGACTAACCCCCACAGTGTCTCTGTGAATATTCCCACAATGTCTCTGTGACTCTCCCCACACTGTCTCTGTGACCAACCCCCGCACTGTCTCAGTGACTAACCCCCGCACTGTCTCTGTGACTAACCCCCACACTGTCTCTGTGACTCTCCCCACACTGTCTCTGTGACCAACCCACGCACTGTCTCTGTGAATATTCCCACACTGTCTCTGTCACTCTCCCCACACTGTCTCTGTAACCAATCCCCACACTGTCTCAGTGACCAACCCCACACTGTCTCTGTGATCAACCCCACACTGTCTCTGTGACTCTCCCCACACTGTCTCAGTGACCAACCCCACACTGTCTCTGTGACTCTCCCCACACTGTCTCTGTGAATATCCCCCACACTGTCTCTGTGACTCTCCCCCACACTATCTCTGTGACTCCCCCAGACTGTCTCTGTGACTCTCCCTACACTGTCTCTGTGACTAACCCCACACTTTCTCTGTGACCAACCACACACTGTCTCTGTGACTCTCCCCCACACTGTCTCAGTGACCAACCCCCACACTGTCTCTGTGACTCCCCCACACTGTCTCTGTGACTCTCCCCACACTCTCTCAGTGACCAACCCCACACTGTCTCTGTGATCAACCCCACACTGTCTCTGTGACTCTCCCCACACTGTCTCTGTGAATATCCCCCACACTGTCTCTGTGACTCTCCCCCACACTATCTCTGTGACTCCCCCAGACTGTCTCTGTGACTCTCCCTACACTGTCTCTGTGACTAACCCCACACTTTCTCTGTGACCAACCACACACTGTCTCTGTGACTCTCCCCCACACTGTCTCAGTGACCAACCCCCACACTGTCTCTGTGACTCCCCCACACTGTCTCTGTGACTCTCCCCACACTCTCTCAGTGACCAACCCCACACTGTCTCTGTGATCAACCCCACACTGTCTCTGTGACTCTCCCCACACTGTCTCAGTGACCAACCCCACACTGTCTCTGTGACTCTCCCCACACTGCCTCTGTGACCAACCCCACACTGTCTCTGTGACTCTCCCCCACACTGTCTCTGTGACTCTCCCCACACTGCCTCTGTGACCAACTCCACACTGTCTCTGTGACCAACCCCTACACTGTCTCTGTGACTCTCCCCCACACTGTCTCGGTGACTCTCCCCACACTGCCTCTGTGACCAACTCCACACTGTCTCTGTGACTCTCCCCCACACTGTCTCTGTGACTCTCCCCCACACTGTCTCGGTGACTCTCCCCACACTGTCTCAGTGACCAACCCCCACACTGTGACCAACCACACACTGTCTCTGTGACTCTCCCCCAGACTGTCTCTATGACTCTCCCCCACGCTGTCTCTGTGAATATCCACCACACTGTCTCTGGAACCAACCCCACACTGTCTCTGTGACTCTCCCCCACACTGTCTCGGTGACTCTCCCCACACTGTCTCAGTGACCAACCCCCACACTGTGACCAACCACACACTGTCTCTGTGACTCTCCCCCACACTGTCTCTATGACTCTCCCCCACACTGTCTCTGGAACCAACCCCACACTGTCTCTGTGACTCTCCCCACACTGTCTCTGTGACCAACCCCACACTGTCTCTGTGACTCTCCCCACACTGTCTCTGTGAATATCCCCCACACTGTCTCTGTGAATAACCCCCACACTGTCTCTGTGACTCTCCCCACACTGTCTCTGTGACCAACCCCACACTGTCTCGGTGACTCTCCCTACACTGTCTCTGTGAATATCCCCCACACTGTCTCGGTGACTCTCCCCACACTGTCTCTGTGACCAACCCTCACACTGTCTCTGTGACCAACCCCCACACTGTCTCTGTGAATATCACCCACACTGTCTCTGTGACCAACCCCCACACTGTCTCTGTGACTCTCCCCACACTGCCTCTGTGACCAACTCCACACTGTCTCTGTGACCAACCACACACTGTCTCTGTGACTCTCCCCACACTGTCTCCGTGACTCTCCCCCACACTGTTTCTGTGAATAACCCCCACACTGTCTCTGTGACTAACCCCACACTGCCTCTGTGAATATCCCCACACTGTGTCTGTGATTCTCCCCGACACTGTCTCTGTGACTAACCCCACACTGTCTCAGTGACCAACCCCCACACTGTCTCAGTGACCAACCCCCACACTGTCTCTGTGAATATCCCCCACACTATCTCTGTGACTCTCCCCCACACTGTCTCTGTGAATATCCCCACACTGTGTCTGTGATTCTCCCCACACTGTCTCTGTGACTAACCCCAAACTGTCTCTGTGACCAACCCCACACTGTCTCTGTGACTCTCCACACACTATCTCAGTGACCAACCCCCACACTATCTCTCAGAATATCCCCCACACTGTCTCTGTGACTAACCCCACACTGTCTCTGTGAATATCCCCACACTGTGTCTGTGATTCTCCCTACACTGTCTCTGTGAATATCCCCACACTGTGTCTGTGATTCTCCCTACACTGTCTCTGTGACTCTGCCCCACACTGTCTCTGTGACTAACCCCCACACTGTCTCAGTGACTCTCCCCACACAGTCTCAGTGACCAACCCCCACACTGTCTCTGTGAATATCCCCACACTGTCTCTCTGACTAACCCCACACTGTCTCTGTGAATATCCCCACACTGTGTCTGTGATTCTGCCCACACTGTCTCTGTGACTAACCCCAAACTGTCTCTGTGACCAACCCCACACTGTCTCAGTGACTCTCCACACACGATCTCAGTGACCAACCCCCACACTATCTCTGTGAATATCCCCCACACTGTCTCTGTGACTAACCCCACACTGTCTCAGTGAATATCCCCACACTGTGTCTGTGATTCTCCCTACACTGTCTCTGTGAATATCCCCACACTGTGTCTGTGATTCTCCCTACACTGCCTCAGTGACCAACCACCACACTGTCTCAGTGACCAACCCCCACACTGTCTCTGTGAATATCCCCCACACTGTCTCGGTGACCAACCCCACACTGTCTCTATGAATATCCCCCACACTGTCTCTATGAATATCCCCCACACTGTCTCTATGAATATCCCCACACTGTCTCTGTGAATATCCCCCACACTGTCTCAGTGACCAACCCCACACTGTCTCTGTGAATATCCCCACACTGTGTCTGTGACTAACCTCACAATGTCTCTGTGAATATCACCCACACTGTCTCTGTGACTCTTCCCAAACTGTCTCAGTGACCAACCCCACACTGTCTCTGTGAATATCCCCACACTGTCTCTGTGACTAACCCCACAATGTCTCTGTGAATATCCCCCACACTGTCTCTGTGACTCTCCCCACACTGTCTCAGTGACCAACCCCACACTGTCTCTGTGAATATCCCCACACTGTCTCTGTGACTAACCCCACACTGTCTCTGTGAATATCCCCACACTGTGTCTGTGACTCTCCCCACACTGTCTCTGTGACCAACCCCACACTGTCTCTGTGACTTTCCCCCACACTGTCTCTGTGATTCTCCCCACACTGTCTCTGTGACTAACCCCCACACTGTCTCTGTGACTAACCCCACACTGTCTCTGTGACTCTCCCCACACTGTCTCTCTGAATATTCCCCACACTGTCTCAGTGACCAACCCCCACACTGTCTCTGTGAACAACCCCACACTGTCTCTGTGAATATCCCCAACACTGTCTCTGTGACTCTCCCCCACACTGTCTCTGTGACCAACCCCCATGATGTCTCTGTGACTCTCCCACACACTGTCTCGGTGACTCTCCCAACAATGTCTCTGGGAATATCCCCCACACTGTCTCTGTGACACTCCCCCACACCGTCTTGGTGACTCTCCCCACACTGTCTTTGTGAATATCCCCCACACTGTCTTGGTGACTCTCCCCACACTGTCTCTGTGAATATGCCCACACTGTCTCTGTGACTCTCCCCACACTGTCTCTGTGACTCTCCCCCACACTGTCTCTGAGATCAACCCCCACACTGTCTCTGTGAATATCCCCCACACTGACTCTGCGAATATCCCCACACTGTCTCTGTGAATATCCCTCACACTGTCTCTGTGATCAACCCCCACACTGTCTCTGTGACTCTCCCCACACTGTCTCTGTGACCAACCCCACACTGACTCTGTGACTATCCCCACACTGTCTCTGTGAATCTGCCCCACACTGTCTCTGTGAATATCCCCCACACTGTCTCGGTGACTCTCCCCCACACTGTCTCAGTGACCAACCCCCACACTGGCTCTGTGAATATCCCGCACACTGTCTCTGTGACTCTCCCCACACTGTCTCTGTGACCAACCCCACACTGACTCTGTGAATATCCCCACACTGACTCTGTGAATCTACCCCACACTGTCTCTGTGACTCTACCCCACACTGTCTCAGTGACCAACCCCCACACTGTCTCTGTGAATATCCCCCACACTGTCTCGGTGACTCTCCCCCACACTGTCTCTATGAATATCCCCCGCACTGTCTCTATGAATATCCCCACACTGTCTCTGTGAATATCCCCCACACAGCCTCAGTGACCAACCGCCACACTGTCTCAGTGACCAACCCCCACACTGCCTCTGTGAATATCCCCCACACTGTCTCGGTGACCAACCCCACACTGTCTCTATGAATATCCCCCACACTGTCTCTATGAATATCCCCCACACTGTCTCAGTGACCAACCCCACACTGTCTCTGTGAATATCCCCACACTGTCTCTGTGACTAACCCCACACTGTCTCTGTGAATATCCCCACACTGTGTCTGTGACTCTCCCCACACTGTCTCTGTGACCAACCCTCACACTGTCTCAGTGACCAACCCCCACACTCTCTCTGTGAATATCCCCCACACTATCTCTGTGACTCTCCCCCACACTGTCTCTGTGAATATCCCCACACTGTGTCTGTGATTCTCCCCACACTGTCTCTGTGACTAACCCCAAACTGTCTCTGTGACCAACCCCACACTGTCTCTGTGACTCTCCACACACTATCTCAGATACCAACCCCCACACTATCTCTCAGAATATCCCCCACACTGTCTCTGTGACTAACACCACACTGTCTCTGTGAATATCCCCACACTGTGTCTGTGATTCTCCCTACACTGTCTCTGTGAATATCCCCACACTGTGTCTGTGATTCTCCCTACACTGTCTCTGTGACTCTGCCCCACACTGTCTCTGTGACTAACCCCCACACTGTCTCAGTGACTCTCCCTACACAGTCTCAGTGACCAACCCCCACACTGTCTCTGTGAATATCCCCACACTGTCTCTGTGACTAACCCCACACTGTCTCTGTGACTAACCCTCGCACTGTGTCTGTGATTCTGCCCACACTGTCTCTGTGACTAACCCCAAAATGTCTCTGTGACCAACCCCACACTGCCTCACTGACCAACCACCACACTGTCTCAGTGACCAACCCCCACACTGTCTCTGTGAATATCCCCCACACTGTCTCGGTGACCAACCCCACACTGTCTCTATGAATATCCCCCACACTGTCTCTATGAATATCCCCACACTGTCTCTGTGAATATCCCCCACACTGTCTCAGTGACCAACCCCACACTGTCTCTATGAATATCCCCACACTGTGTCTGTGACTAACCTCACAATGTCTCTGTGAATATCCCCCACACTGTCTCTGTGACTCTCCCCACACTGTCTCAGTGACCAACCCCACACTGTCTCTGTGAATATCCCCACACTGTCTCTGTGACTAACCCCACAATGTCTCTGTGAATATCCCCCACACTGTCTCTGTGACTCTCCCCACACTGTCTCAGTGACCAACCCCACACTGTCTCTGTGAATATCCCCACACTGTCTCTGTGACTAACCCCACACTGTCTCTGTGAATATCCCCACACTGTGTCTGTGACTCTCCCCACACTGTCTCTGTGACCAACCCCACACTGTCTCTGTGACTTTCCCCCACACTGTCTCTGTGATTCTCCCCACACTGTCTCTGTGACTAACCCCCACACTGTCTCTGTGAATATGCCTACACTGTCTCTGTGACTCTCCCCACACTGTCTCTGTGACTCTCCCCCACACTGTCTCTGAGATCAACCCCCACACTGTCTCTGTGAATATCCCCCACACTGACTCTGCGAATATCCCCACACTGTCTCTGTGAATATCCCTCACACTGTCTCTGTGATCAACCCCCACACTGTCTCTGTGACTCTCCCCACACTGTCTCTGTGACCAACCCCACACTGACTCTGTGACTATCCCCACACTGTCTCTGTGAATCTGCCCCACACTGTCTCTGTGAATATCCCCCACACTGTCTCGGTGACTCTCCCCCACACTGTCTCAGTGACCAACCCCCACACTGTCTCTGTGAATATCCCGCACACTGTCTCTGTGACTCTCCCCACACTGTCTCTGTGACCAACCCCACACTGACTCTGTGAATATCCCCACACTGACTCTGTGAATCTACCCCACACTGTCTCTGTGACTCTACCCCACACTGTCTCAGTGACCAACCCCCACACTGTCTCTGTGAATATCCCCCACACTGTCTCGGTGACTCTCCCCCACACTGTCTCTATGAATATCCCCCGCACTGTCTCTATGAATATCCCCACACTGTCTCTGTGAATATCCCCCACACAGCCTCAGTGACCAACCGCCACACTGTCTCAGTGACCAACCCCCACACTGCCTCTGTGAATATCCCCCACACTGTCTCGGTGACCAACCCCACACTGTCTCTATGAATATCCCCCACACTGTCTCTATGAATATCCCCCACACTGTCTCAGTGACCAACCCCACACTGTCTCTGTGAATATCCCCACACTGTCTCTGTGACTAACCCCACACTGTCTCTGTGAATATCCCCACACTGTGTCTGTGACTCTCCCCACACTGTCTCTGTGACCAACCCTCACACTGTCTCAGTGACCAACCCCCACACTCTCTCTGTGAATATCCCCCACACTATCTCTGTGACTCTCCCCCACACTGTCTCTGTGAATATCCCCACACTGTGTCTGTGATTCTCCCCACACTGTCTCTGTGACTAACCCCAAACTGTCTCTGTGACCAACCCCACACTGTCTCTGTGACTCTCCACACACTATCTCAGATACCAACCCCCACACTATCTCTCAGAATATCCCCCACACTGTCTCTGTGACTAACACCACACTGTCTCTGTGAATATCCCCACACTGTGTCTGTGATTCTCCCTACACTGTCTCTGTGAATATCCCCACACTGTGTCTGTGATTCTCCCTACACTGTCTCTGTGACTCTGCCCCACACTGTCTCTGTGACTAACCCCCACACTGTCTCAGTGACTCTCCCTACACAGTCTCAGTGACCAACCCCCACACTGTCTCTGTGAATATCCCCACACTGTCTCTGTGACTAACCCCACACTGTCTCTGTGACTAACCCTCGCACTGTGTCTGTGATTCTGCCCACACTGTCTCTGTGACTAACCCCAAAATGTCTCTGTGACCAACCCCACACTGCCTCACTGACCAACCACCACACTGTCTCAGTGACCAACCCCCACACTGTCTCTGTGAATATCCCCCACACTGTCTCGGTGACCAACCCCACACTGTCTCTATGAATATCCCCCACACTGTCTCTATGAATATCCCCACACTGTCTCTGTGAATATCCCCCACACTGTCTCAGTGACCAACCCCACACTGTCTCTATGAATATCCCCACACTGTGTCTGTGACTAACCTCACAATGTCTCTGTGAATATCCCCCACACTGTCTCTGTGACTCTCCCCACACTGTCTCAGTGACCAACCCCACACTGTCTCTGTGAATATCCCCACACTGTCTCTGTGACTAACCCCACAATGTCTCTGTGAATATCCCCCACACTGTCTCTGTGACTCTCCCCACACTGTCTCAGTGACCAACCCCACACTGTCTCTGTGAATATCCCCACACTGTCTCTGTGACTAACCCCACACTGTCTCTGTGAATATCCCCACACTGTGTCTGTGACTCTCCCCACACTGTCTCTGTGACCAACCCCACACTGTCTCTGTGACTTTCCCCCACACTGTCTCTGTGATTCTCCCCACACTGTCTCTGTGACTAACCCCCACACTGTCTCTGTGACTAACCCCACACTGTCTCTGTGACTCTCCCCACACTGTCTCTCTGAATATTCCCCACACTGTCTCAGTGACCAACCCCCACACTGTCTCTGTGAACAACCCCACACTGTCTCTGTGACCAACCCCACATTGTCTCTGTGACTCTCCCCACACTGTCTCTGTGACCAACCCCACACTGTTTCTGTGACTCTCCCGACACTGTCTCTGTGACTAACCCCACACTGTCTCAGTGACCAACCCCCACACTGTCTCAGTAACCAACCCCCACACTGTCTCTGTGAATATTCCCACACTGTCTCTGTGAATATCCCCCACACTATCTCTGTGACTCTCCCCCACACTGTCTCTGTGAATATCCCCCACACTGTCTCTGTGACCAACCCCCACACTGTCTCAGTGACTAACCCCCACAGTGTCTCTGTGAATATTCCCACAATGTCTCTGTGACTCTCCCCACACTGTCTCTGTGACCAACCCCCGCACTGTCTCAGTGACTAACCCCCGCACTGTCTCTGTGACTAACCCCCACACTGTCTCTGTGACTCTACCCACACTGTCTCTGTGACCAACCCACGCACTGTCTCTGTGAATATTCCCACACTGTCTCTGTCACTCTCCCCACACTGTCTCTGTAACCAATCCCCACACTGTCTCAGTGACCAACCCCACACTGTCTCTGTGATCAACCCCACACTGTCTCTGTGACTCTCCCCACACTGTCTCAGTGACCAACCCCACACTGTCTCTGTGACTCTCCCCACACTGTCTCTGTGAATATCCCCCACACTGTCTCTGTGACTCTCCCCCACACTATCTCTGTGACTCCCCCAGACTGTCTCTGTGACTCTCCCTACACTGTCTCTGTGACTAACCCCACACTTTCTCTGTGACCAACCACACACTGTCTCTGTGACTCTCCCCCACACTGTCTCAGTGACCAACCCCCACACTGGCTCTGTGACTCCCCCACACTGTCTCTGTGACTCTCCCCACACTCTCTCAGTGACCAACCCCACACTGTCTCTGTGATCAACCCTACACTGTCTCTGTGACTAACCCCACACTTTCTCTGTGACCAACCACACACTGTCTCTGTGACTCTCCCCCACACTGTCTCAGTGACCAACCCCCACACTGTCTCTGTGACTCCCCCACACTGTCTCTGTGACTCTCCCCACACTCTCTCAGTGACCAACCCCACACTGTCTCTGTGATCAACCCCACACTGTCTCTGTGACTCTCCCCACACTGTCTCAGTGACCAACCCCACATTGTCTCTGTGACTCTCCCCACACTGCCTCTGTGACCAACTCCACACTGTCTCTGTGACTCTCCCCCACACTGTCTCTGTGACTCTCCCCCACACTGTCTCGGTGACTCTCCCCACACTGTCTCAGTGACCAACCCCCACACTGTGACCAACCACACACTGTCTCTGTGACTCTCCCCCAGACTGTCTCTATGACTCTCCCCCACGCTGTCTCTGTGAATATCCACCACACTGTCTCTGGAACCAACCCCACACTGTCTCTGTGACTCTCCCCCACACTGTCTCTGTGACTCTCCCCCACACTGTCTCGGTGACTCTCCCCACACTGTCTCAGTGACCAACCCCCACACTGTGACCAACCACACACTGTCTCTGTGACTCTCCCCCACACTGTCTCTATGACTCTCCCCCACACTGTCTCTGGAACCAACCCCACACTGTCTCTGTGACTCTCCCCACACTGTCTCTGTGACCAACCCCACACTGTCTCTGTGACTCTCCCCACACTGTCTCTGTGAATATCCCCCACACTGTCTCTGTGAATAACCCCCACACTGTCTCTGTGACTCTCCCCACACTGTCTCTGTGACCAACCCCACACTGTCTCGGTGACTCTCCCCACACTGTCTCTGTGACCAACCCCACACTGTCTCGGTGACTCTCCCTACACTGTCTCTGTGAATATCCCCCACACTGTCTCGGTGACTCTCCCCACACTGTCTCTGTGACCAACCCTCACACTGTCTCTGTGACCAACCCCCACACTGTCTCTGTGAATATCACCCACACTGTCTCTGTGACCAACCCCCACACTGTCTCTGTGACCAACCACACACTGTCTCTGTGACTCTCCCCACACTGTCTCCGTGACTCTCCCCCACACTGTTTCTGTGAATAACCCCCACACTGTCTCTGTGACTAACCCCACACTGCCTCTGTGAATATCCCCACACTGTGTCTGTGATTCTCCCCGACACTGTCTCTGTGACTAACCCCACACTGTCTCAGTGACCAACCCCCACACTGTCTCAGTGACCAACCCCCACACTGTCTCTGTGAATATCCCCCACACTATCTCTGTGACTCTCCCCCACACTGTCTCTGTGAATATCCCCACACTGTGTCTGTGATTCTCCCCACACTGTCTCTGTGACTAACCCCAAACTGTCTCTGTGACCAACCCCACACTGTCTCTGTGACTCTCCACACACTATCTCAGTGACCAACCCCCACACTATCTCTCAGAATATCCCCCACACTGTCACTGTGACTAACCCCACATTGTCTCTGTGAATATCCCCACACTGTGTCTGTGATTCTCCCTACACTGTCTCTGTGAATATCCCCACACTGTGTCTGTGATTCTCCCTACATTGTCTCTGTGACTCTCCCCACACTGTCTCTGTGACCAACCCCACACTGTTTCTGTGACTCTCCCGACACTGTCTCTGTGACTAACCCCACACTGTCTCAGTGACCAACCCCCACACTGTCTCAGTAACCAACCCCCACACTGTCTCTGTGAATATTCCCACACTGTCTCTGTGAATATCCCCCACACTATCTCTGTGACTCTCCCCCACACTGTCTCTGTGAATATCCCCCACACTGTCTCTGTGACCAACCCCCACACTGTCTCAGTGACTAACCCCCACAGTGTCTCTGTGAATATTCCCACAATGTCTCTGTGACTCTCCCCACACTGTCTCTGTGACCAACCCCCGCACTGTCTCAGTGACTAACCCCCGCACTGTCTCTGTGACTAACCCCCACACTGTCTCTGTGACTCTCCCCACACTGTCTCTGTGACCAACCCACGCAGTGTCTCTGTGAATATTCCCACACTGTCTCTGTCACTCTCCCCACACTGTCTCTGTAACCAATCCCCACACTGTCTCAGTGACCAACCCCACACTGTCTCTGTGATCAACCCCACACTGTCTCTGTGACTCTCCCCACACTGTCTCAGTGACCAACCCCACACTGTCTCTGTGACTCTCCCCACACTGTCTCTGTGAATATCCCCCACACTGTCTCTGGAACCAACCCCACACTGTCTCTGTGACCAACCCCCACACTGTGACCAACCACACACTGTCTCTGTGACTCTCCCCCACACTGTCTCTATGACTCTCCCCCACACTGTCTCTGGAACCAACCCCACACTGTCTCTGTGACTCTCCCCACACTGTCTCTGTGACCAACCCCACACTGTCTCTGTGACTCTCCCCACACTGTCTCTGTGAATATCCCCCACACTGTCTCTGTGAATAACCCCCACACTGTCTCTGTGACTCTCCCCACACTGTCTCTGTGACCAACCCCACACTGTCTCGGTGACTCTCCCCACACTGTCTCTGTGACCAACCCCACACTGTCTCGGTGACTCTCCCTACACTGTCTCTGTGAATATCCCCCACACTGTCTCGGTGACTCTCCCCACACTGTCTCTGTGACCAACCCTCACACTGTCTCTGTGACCAACCCCCTCACTGTCTCTGTGAATATCACCCACACTGTCTCTGTGACCAACCCCCACACTGTCTCTGTGACTCTCCCCACACTGCCTCTGTGACCAACTCCACACTGTCTCTGTGACCAACCACACACTGTCTCTGTGACTCTCCCCACACTGTCTCCGTGACTCTCCCCCACACTGTTTCTGTGAATAACCCCCACACTGTCTCTGTGACTAACCCCACACTGCCTCTGTGAATATCCCCACACTGTGTCTGTGATTCTCCCCGACACTGTCTCTGTGACTAACCCCACACTGTCTCAGTGACCAACCCCCACACTGTCTCAGTGACCAACCCCCACACTGTCTCTGTGAATATCCCCCACACTATCTCTGTGACTCTCCCCCACACTGTCTCTGTGAATATCCCCACACTGTGTCTGTGATTCTCCCCACACTGTCTCTGTGACTAACCCCAAACTGTCTCTGTGACCAACCCCACACTGTCTCTGTGACTCTCCACACACTATCTCAGTGACCAACCCCCACACTATCTCTCAGAATATCCCCCACACTGTCACTGTGACTAACCCCACATTGTCTCTGTGAATATCCCCACACTGTGTCTGTGATTCTCCCTACACTGTCTCTGTGAATATCCCCACACTGTGTCTGTGATTCTCCCTACATTGTCTCTGTGACTCTCCCCACACTGTCTCTGTGACCAACCCCACACTGTTTCTGTGACTCTCCCGACACTGTCTCTGTGACTAACCCCACACTGTCTCAGTGACCAACCCCCACACTGTCTCAGTAACCAACCCCCACACTGTCTCTGTGAATATTCCCACACTGTCTCTGTGAATATCCCCCACACTATCTCTGTGACTCTCCCCCACACTGTCTCTGTGAATATCCCCCACACTGTCTCTGTGACCAACCCCCACACTGTCTCAGTGACTAACCCCCACAGTGTCTCTGTGAATATTCCCACAATGTCTCTGTGACTCTCCCCACACTGTCTCTGTGACCAACCCCCGCACTGTCTCAGTGACTAACCCCCGCACTGTCTCTGTGACTAACCCCCACACTGTCTCTGTGACTCTCCCCACACTGTCTCTGTGACCAACCCACGCAGTGTCTCTGTGAATATTCCCACACTGTCTCTGTCACTCTCCCCACACTGTCTCTGTAACCAATCCCCACACTGTCTCAGTGACCAACCCCACACTGTCTCTGTGATCAACCCCACACTGTCTCTGTGACTCTCCCCACACTGTCTCAGTGACCAACCCCACACTGTCTCTGTGACTCTCCCCACACTGTCTCTGTGAATATCCCCCACACTGTCTCTGTGACTCTCCCCCACACTATCTCTGTGACTCCCCCAGACTGTCTCTGTGACTCTCCCTACACTGTCTCTGTGACTAACCCCACACTTTCTCTGTGACCAACCACACACTGTCTCTGTGACTCTCCCCCACACTGACTCAGTGACCAACCCCCACACTGTCTCTGTGACTCCCCCACACTGTCTCTGTGACTCTCCCCACACTCTCTCAGTGACCAACCCCACACTGTCTCTGTGATCAACCCCACACTGACTCTGTGACTCTCCCCACACTGTCTCAGTGACCAACCCCACACTGTCTCTGTGACTCTCCCCACACTGCCTCTGTGACCAACCCCACACTGTCTCTGTGACTCTCCCCCACACTGTCTCTGTGACCAACCCCCACACTGTCTCTGTGACTCTCCCCACACTGCCTCTGTGACCAACTCCACACTGTCTCTGTGACTCTCCCCCACACTGTCTCTGTGACTCTCCCCCACACTGTCTCGGTGACTCTCCCCACACTGTCTCAGTGACCAACCCCCACACTGTGACCAACCACACACTGTCTCTGTGACTCTCCCCCAGACTGTCTCTATGACTCTCCCCCACACTGTCTCTGTGAATATCCACCACACTGTCTCTGGAACCAACCCCACACTGTCTCTGTGACCAACCCCCACACTGTGACCAACCACACACTGTCTCTGTGACTCTCCCCCACACTGTCTCTATGACTCTCCCCCACACTGTCTCTGGAACCAACCCCACACTGTCTCTGTGACTCTCCCCACACTGTCTCTGTGACCAACCCCACACTGTCTCTGTGACTCTCCCCACACTGTCTCTGTGAATATCCCCCACACTGTCTCTGTGAATAACCCCCACACTGTCTCTGTGACTCTCCCCACACTGTCTCTGTGACCAACCCCACACTGTCTCGGTGACTCTCCCCACACTGTCTCTGTGACCAACCCCACACTGTCTCGGTGACTCTCCCTACACTGTCTCTGTGAATATCCCCCACACTGTCTCGGTGACTCTCCCCACACTGTCTCTGTGACCAACCCTCACACTGTCTCTGTGACCAACCCCCTCACTGTCTCTGTGAATATCACCCACACTGTCTCTGTGACCAACCCCCACACTGTCTCTGTGACTCTCCCCACACTGCCTCTGTGACCAACTCCACACTGTCTCTGTGACCAACCACACACTGTCTCTGTGACTCTCCCCACACTGTCTCCGTGACTCTCCCCCACACTGTTTCTGTGAATAACCCCCACACTGTCTCTGTGACTAACCCCACACTGCCTCTGTGAATATCCCCACACTGTGTCTGTGATTCTCCCCGACACTGTCTCTGTGACTAACCCCACACTGTCTCAGTGACCAACCCCCACACTGTCTCAGTGACCAACCCCCACACTGTCTCTGTGAATATCCCCCACACTATCTCTGTGACTCTCCCCCACACTGTCTCTGTGAATATCCCCACACTGTGTCTGTGATTCTCCCCACACTGTCTCTGTGACTAACCCCAAACTGTCTCTGTGACCAACCCCACACTGTCTCTGTGACTCTCCACACACTATCTCAGTGACCAACCCCCACACTATCTCTCAGAATATCCCCCACACTGTCTCTGTGACTAACCCCACACTGTCTCTGTGAATATCCCCACACTGTCTCTGTGACTAACCCCACACTGTCTCTGTGAATATCCCCACACTGTGTCTGTGATTCTCCCTACACTGTCTCTGTGACTCTGCCCCACACTGTCTCTGTGACTAACCCCCACACTGTCTCAGTGACTCTCCCCACACAGTCTCAGTGACCAACCCCCACACTGTCTCTGTGAATATCCCCACACTGTCTCTCTGACTAACCCCACACTGTCTCTGTGAATATCCCCACACTGTGTCTGTGATTCTGCCCACACTGTCTCTGTGACTAACCCCAAACTGTCTCTGTGACCAACCCCACACTGTCTCAGTGACTCTCCACACACGATCTCAGTGACCAACCCCCACACTATCTCTGTGAATATCCCCCACACTGTCTCTGTGACTAACCCCACACTGTCTCAGTGAATATCCCCACACTGTGTCTGTGATTCTCCCTACACTGTCTCTGTGAATATCCCCACACTGTGTCTGTGATTCTCCCTACACTGCCTCAGTGACCAACCACCACACTGTCTCAGTGACCAACCCCCACACTGTCTCTGTGAATATCCCCCACACTGTCTCGGTGACCAACCCCACACTGTCTCTATGAATATCCCCCACACTGTCTCTATGAATATCCCCACACTGTCTCTGTGAATATCCCCCACACTGTCTCAGTGACCAACCCCACACTGTCTCGGTGAATATCCCCACACTGTGTCTGTGACTAACCTCACAATGTCTCTGTGAATATCACCCACACTGTCTCTGTGACTCTTCCCAAACTGTCTCATTGACCAACCACACACTGTCTCTGTGAATATCCCCACACTGTCTCTGTGACTAACCCCACAATGTCTCTGTGAATATCCCCCACACTGTCTCTGTGACTCTCCCCACACTGTCTCAGTGACCAACCCCACACTGTCTCTGTGAATATCCCCACACTGTCTCTGTGACTAACCCCACACTGTCTCTGTGAATATCCCCACACTGTGTCTGTGACTCTCCCCACACTGTCTCTGTGACCAACCCCACACTGTCTCTGTGACTTTCCCCCACACTGTCTCTGTGATTCTCCCCACACTGTCTCTGTGACTAACCCCCACACTGTCTCTGTGACTAACCCCACACTGTCTCTGTGACTCTCCCCACACTGTCTCTCTGAATATTCCCCACACTGTCTCAGTGACCAACCCCCACACTGTCTCTGTGAACAACCCCACACTGTCTCTGTGAATATCCCCAACACTGTCTCTGTGACTCTCCCCCACACTGTCTCTGTGACCAACCCCCATGATGTCTCTGTGACTCTCCCACACACTGTCTCGGTGACTCTCCCAACACTGTCTCTGGGAATATCCCCCACACTCTCTCTGTGACACTCCCCCACACCGTCTTGGTGACTCTCCCCACACTGTCTTTGTGAATATCCCCCACACTGTCTTGGTGACTCTCCCCACACTGTCTCTGTGAATATGCCCACACTGTCTCTGTGACTCTCCCCACACTGTCTCTGTGACTCTCCCCCACACTGTCTCTGAGATCAACCCCCACACTGTCTCTGTGAATATCCCCCACACTGACTCTGCGAATATCCCCACACTGTCTCTGTGAATATCCCTCACACTGTCTCTGTGATCAACCCCCACACTGTCTCTGTGACTCTCCCCACACTGTCTCTGTAACCAACCCCACACTGACTCTGTGACTATCCCCACACTGTCTCTGTGAATCTGCCCCACACTGTCTCTGTGAATATCCCCCACACTGTCTCGGTGACTCTCCCCCACACTGTCTCAGTGACCAACCCCCACACTGTCTCTGTGAATATCCCGCACACTGTCTCTGTGACTCTCCCCACACTGTCTCTGTGACCAACCCCACACTGACTCTGTGAATATCCCCACACTGACTCTGTGACTCTACCCCACACTGTCTCAGTGACCAACCCCCACACTGTCTCTGTGAATATCCCCCACACTATCTCTGTGACTCTCCCCCACACTGTCTCTGTGAATATCCCCACACTGTGTCTGTGATTCTCCCCACACTGTCTCTGTGACTAACCCCAAACTGTCTCTGTGACCAACCCCACACTGTCTCTGTGACTCTCCACACACTATCTCAGTGACCAACCCCCACACTATCTCTCAGAATATCCCCCACACTGTCACTGTGACTAACCCCACATTGTCTCTGTGAATATCCCCACACTGTGTCTGTGATTCTCCCTACACTGTCTCTGTGAATATCCCCACACTGTGTCTGTGATTCTCCCTACATTGTCTCTGTGACTCTCCCCACACTGTCTCTGTGACCAACCCCACACTGTTTCTGTGACTCTCCCGACACTGTCTCTGTGACTAACCCCACACTGTCTCAGTGACCAACCCCCACACTGTCTCAGTAACCAACCCCCACACTGTCTCTGTGAATATTCCCACACTGTCTCTGTGAATATCCCCCACACTATCTCTGTGACTCTCCCCCACACTGTCTCTGTGAATATCCCCCACACTGTCTCTGTGACCAACCCCCACACTGTCTCAGTGACTAACCCCCACAGTGTCTCTGTGAATATTCCCACAATGTCTCTGTGACTCTCCCCACACTGTCTCTGTGACCAACCCCCGCACTGTCTCAGTGACTAACCCCCGCACTGTCTCTGTGACTAACCCCCACACTGTCTCTGTGACTCTCCCCACACTGTCTCTGTGACCAACCCACGCAGTGTCTCTGTGAATATTCCCACACTGTCTCTGTCACTCTCCCCACACTGTCTCTGTAACCAATCCCCACACTGTCTCAGTGACCAACCCCACACTGTCTCTGTGATCAACCCCACACTGTCTCTGTGACTCTCCCCACACTGTCTCAGTGACCAACCCCACACTGTCTCTGTGACTCTCCCCACACTGTCTCTGTGAATATCCCCCACACTGTCTCTGTGACTCTCCCCCACACTATCTCTGTGACTCCCCCAGACTGTCTCTGTGACTCTCCCTACACTGTCTCTGTGACTAACCCCACACTTTCTCTGTGACCAACCACACACTGTCTCTGTGACTCTCCCCCACACTGACTCAGTGACCAACCCCCACACTGTCTCTGTGACTCCCCCACACTGTCTCTGTGACTCTCCCCACACTCTCTCAGTGACCAACCCCACACTGTCTCTGTGATCAACCCCACACTGACTCTGTGACTCTCCCCACACTGTCTCAGTGACCAACCCCACACTGTCTCTGTGACTCTCCCCACACTGCCTCTGTGACCAACCCCACACTGTCTCTGTGACTCTCCCCCACACTGTCTCTGTGACCAACCCCCACACTGTCTCTGTGACTCTCCCCACACTGCCTCTGTGACCAACTCCACACTGTCTCTGTGACTCTCCCCCACACTGTCTCTGTGACTCTCCCCCACACTGTCTCGGTGACTCTCCCCACACTGTCTCAGTGACCAACCCCCACACTGTGACCAACCACACACTGTCTCTGTGACTCTCCCCCAGACTGTCTCTATGACTCTCCCCCACACTGTCTCTGTGAATATCCACCACACTGTCTCTGGAACCAACCCCACACTGTCTCTGTGACCAACCCCCACACTGTGACCAACCACACACTGTCTCTGTGACTCTCCCCCACACTGTCTCTATGACTCTCCCCCACACTGTCTCTGGAACCAACCCCACACTGTCTCTGTGACTCTCCCCACACTGTCTCTGTGACCAACCCCACACTGTCTCTGTGACTCTCCCCACACTGTCTCTGTGAATATCCCCCACACTGTCTCTGTGAATAACCCCCACACTGTCTCTGTGACTCTCCCCACACTGTCTCTGTGACCAACCCCACACTGTCTCGGTGACTCTCCCCACACTGTCTCTGTGACCAACCCCACACTGTCTCGGTGACTCTCCCTACACTGTCTCTGTGAATATCCCCCACACTGTCTCGGTGACTCTCCCCACACTGTCTCTGTGACCAACCCTCACACTGTCTCTGTGACCAACCCCCTCACTGTCTCTGTGAATATCACCCACACTGTCTCTGTGACCAACCCCCACACTGTCTCTGTGACTCTCCCCACACTGCCTCTGTGACCAACTCCACACTGTCTCTGTGACCAACCACACACTGTCTCTGTGACTCTCCCCACACTGTCTCCGTGACTCTCCCCCACACTGTTTCTGTGAATAACCCCCACACTGTCTCTGTGACTAACCCCACACTGCCTCTGTGAATATCCCCACACTGTGTCTGTGATTCTCCCCGACACTGTCTCTGTGACTAACCCCACACTGTCTCAGTGACCAACCCCCACACTGTCTCAGTGACCAACCCCCACACTGTCTCTGTGAATATCCCCCACACTATCTCTGTGACTCTCCCCCACACTGTCTCTGTGAATATCCCCACACTGTGTCTGTGATTCTCCCCACACTGTCTCTGTGACTAACCCCAAACTGTCTCTGTGACCAACCCCACACTGTCTCTGTGACTCTCCACACACTATCTCAGTGACCAACCCCCACACTATCTCTCAGAATATCCCCCACACTGTCTCTGTGACTAACCCCACACTGTCTCTGTGAATATCCCCACACTGTCTCTGTGACTAACCCCACACTGTCTCTGTGAATATCCCCACACTGTGTCTGTGATTCTCCCTACACTGTCTCTGTGAATATCCCCACACTGTGTCTGTGATTCTCCCTACACTGTCTCTGTGACTCTGCCCCACACTGTCTCTGTGACTAACCCCCACACTGTCTCAGTGACTCTCCCCACACAGTCTCAGTGACCAACCCCCACACTGTCTCTGTGAATATCCCCACACTGTCTCTCTGACTAACCCCACACTGTCTCTGTGAATATCCCCACACTGTGTCTGTGATTCTGCCCACACTGTCTCTGTGACTAACCCCAAACTGTCTCTGTGACCAACCCCACACTGTCTCAGTGACTCTCCACACACGATCTCAGTGACCAACCCCCACACTATCTCTGTGAATATCCCCCACACTGTCTCTGTGACTAACCCCACACTGTCTCAGTGAATATCCCCACACTGTGTCTGTGATTCTCCCTACACTGTCTCTGTGAATATCCCCACACTGTGTCTGTGATTCTCCCTACACTGCCTCAGTGACCAACCACCACACTGTCTCAGTGACCAACCCCCACACTGTCTCTGTGAATATCCCCCACACTGTCTCGGTGACCAACCCCACACTGTCTCTATGAATATCCCCCACACTGTCTCTATGAATATCCCCACACTGTCTCTGTGAATATCCCCCACACTGTCTCAGTGACCAACCCCACACTGTCTCGGTGAATATCCCCACACTGTGTCTGTGACTAACCTCACAATGTCTCTGTGAATATCACCCACACTGTCTCTGTGACTCTTCCCAAACTGTCTCATTGACCAACCACACACTGTCTCTGTGAATATCCCCACACTGTCTCTGTGACTAACCCCACAATGTCTCTGTGAATATCCCCCACACTGTCTCTGTGACTCTCCCCACACTGTCTCAGTGACCAACCCCACACTGTCTCTGTGAATATCCCCACACTGTCTCTGTGACTAACCCCACACTGTCTCTGTGAATATCCCCACACTGTGTCTGTGACTCTCCCCACACTGTCTCTGTGACCAACCCCACACTGTCTCTGTGACTTTCCCCCACACTGTCTCTGTGATTCTCCCCACACTGTCTCTGTGACTAACCCCCACACTGTCTCTGTGACTAACCCCACACTGTCTCTGTGACTCTCCCCACACTGTCTCTCTGAATATTCCCCACACTGTCTCAGTGACCAACCCCCACACTGTCTCTGTGAACAACCCCACACTGTCTCTGTGAATATCCCCAACACTGTCTCTGTGACTCTCCCCCACACTGTCTCTGTGACCAACCCCCATGATGTCTCTGTGACTCTCCCACACACTGTCTCGGTGACTCTCCCAACACTGTCTCTGGGAATATCCCCCACACTCTCTCTGTGACACTCCCCCACACCGTCTTGGTGACTCTCCCCACACTGTCTTTGTGAATATCCCCCACACTGTCTTGGTGACTCTCCCCACACTGTCTCTGTGAATATGCCCACACTGTCTCTGTGACTCTCCCCACACTGTCTCTGTGACTCTCCCCCACACTGTCTCTGAGATCAACCCCCACACTGTCTCTGTGAATATCCCCCACACTGACTCTGCGAATATCCCCACACTGTCTCTGTGAATATCCCTCACACTGTCTCTGTGATCAACCCCCACACTGTCTCTGTGACTCTCCCCACACTGTCTCTGTGACCAACCCCACATTGACTCTGTGACTATCCCCACACTGTCTCTGTGAATCTGCCCCACACTGTCTCTGTGAATATCCCCCACACTGTCTCGGTGACTCTCCCCCACACTGTCTCAGTGACCAACCCCCACACTGTCTCTGTGAATATCCCGCACACTGTCTCTGTGACTCTCCCCACACTGTCTCTGTGACCAACCCCACACTGACTCTGTGAATATCCCCACACTGACTCTGTGACTCTACCCCACACTGTCTCAGTGACCAACCCCCACACTGTCTCTGTGAATATCCCCCACACTGTCTCGGTGACTCTCCCCCACACTGTCTCTATGAATATCCCCCGCACTGTCTCTATGAATATCCCCACACTGTCTCTGTGAATATCCCCCACACAGCCTCAGTGACCAACCGCCACACTGTCTCAGTGACCAACCCCCACACTGCCTCTGTGAATATCCCCCACACTGTCTCGGTGACCAACCCCACACTGTCTCTATGAATATCCCCCACACTGTCTCTATGAATATCCCCCACACTGTCTCAGTGACCAACCCCACACTGTCTCTGTGAATATCCCCACACTGTCTCTGTGACTAACCCCACACTGTCTCTGTGAATATCCGCACACTGTGTCTGTGACTCTCCCCACACTGTCTCTGTGACCAACCCTCACACTGTCTCAGTGACCAACCCTCACACTGTCTCTGTGAATATCCCCCACACTATCTCTGTGACTCTCCCCCACACTGTCTCTGTGAATATCCCCACACTGTGTCTGTGATTCTCCCCACACTGTCTCTGTGACTAACCCCAAACTGTCTCTGTGACCAACCCCACACTGTCTCTGTGACTCTCCACACACTATCTCAGTGACCAACCCCCACACTATCTCTCAGAATATCCCCCACACTGTCTCTGTGACTAACCCCACACTGTCTCTGTGAATATCCCCACACTGTGTCTGTGATTCTCCCTACACTGTCTCTGTGAATATCCCCACACTGTGTCTGTGATTCTCCCTACACTGTCTCTGTGAATATCCCCACACTGTGTCTGTGATTCTCCCTACACTGTCTCTGTGACTCTGCCCCACACTGTCTCTGTGACTAACCCCCACACTGTCTCAGTGACTCTCCCCACACAGTCTCAGTGACCAACCCCCACACTGTCTCTGTGAATATCCCACACTGTCTCTGTGACTAACCCCACACTGTCTCTGTGAATATCCCCACACTGTGTCTGTGATTCTGCCCACGCTGTCTCTGTGACTAACCCCAAACTGTCTCTGTGACCAACCCCACACTGCCTCACTGACCAACCACCACACTGTCTCAGTGACCAACCCCCACACTGTCTCTGTGAATATCCCCCACACTGTCTCGGTGACCAACCCCACACTGTCTCTATGAATATCCCCCACACTGTCTCTATGAATATCCCCACACTGTCTCTGTGAATATCCCCCACACTGTCTCAGTGACCAACCCCACACTGTCTCTGTGAATATCCCCACAACGTGTCTGTGACTAACCTCACAATCTCTCTGTGAATATCCCCCACACTGTCTCTGTGACTCTCCCCACACTGTCTCAGTGACCAACCCCACACTGTCTCTGTGAATATCCCCACACTGTCTCTGTGACTAACCCAACAATGTCTCTGTGAATATCCCCCACACTGTCTCTGTGACTCTCCCCACACTGTCTCAGTGACCAACCCCACACTGTCTCTGTGAATATCCCCACACTGTCTCTGTGACTAACCCCACACTGTCTCTGTGAATATCCCCACACTGTGTCTGTGACTCTCCCCACACTGTCTCTGTGACCAACCCCACACTGTCTCTGTGACTTTCCCCCACACTGTCTCTGTGATTCTCCCCACACTGTCTCTGTGAATATCCCCAACACTGTCTCTGTGACTCTCCCCCACACTGTCTCTGTGACCAACCCCCATGATGTCTCTGTGACTCTCCCACACACTGTCTCGGTGACTCTCCCAACACTGTCTCTGGAAATATCCCCCACACTGTCTCTGTGACACTCCCCCACACCGTCTTGGTGACTCTCCCCACACTGTCTCTGTGAATATCCCCCACACTGTCTTGGTGACTCTCCCCACACTGTCTCTGTGAATATCCCCACACTGTCTCTGTGACTCTCCCCACACTGTCTCTGTGACTCTCCCCCACACTGTCTCTGAGATCAACCCCCACACTGTCTCTGTGAATATCCCCCACACTGACTCTGCGAATATCCCCACACTGTCTCTGAGAATATCCCCCACACTGTCTCTTTGATTCTCCCGACACTGTCTCTGTGACCAACCCCACACTGACTCTGTGACTATCCCCACACTGTCTCTGTGAATCTGCCCCACACTGTCTCTGTGAATATCCCCCACACTGTCTCGGTGACTCTCCCCCACACTGTCTCAGTGACCAACCCCCACACTGTCTCTGTGAATATCCCGCACACTGTCTCTGTGACTCTCCCCACACTGTCTCTGTGACCAACCCCACACTGACTCTGTGAATATCCCCACACTGACTCTGTGAATCTACCCCACACTGTCTCTGTGACTCTCCCCCACACTGTCTCAGTGACCAACCCCCACACTGTCTCTGTGAATATCCCCCACACTGTCTCGGTGACTCTCCCCCACACTGTCTCTATGAATATCCCCCGCACTGTCTCTATGAATATCCCCACACTGTCTCTGTGAATATCCCCCACACAGCCTCAGTGACCAACCGCCACACTGTCTCAGTGACCAACCCCCACACTGCCTCTGTGAATATCCCCCACACTGTCTCGGTGACCAACCCCACACTGTCTCTATGAATATCCCCCACACTGTCTCTATGAATATCCCTCACACTGTCTCAGTGACCAACCCCACACTGTCTCTGTGAATATCCCCAAACTGTCTCTGTGACTAACCCCACACTGTCTCTGTGAATATCCCCACACTGTGTCTGTGACTCTCCCCACACTGTCTCTGTGACCAACCCCACACTGTCTCTGTAACCAACCCCCACACTGTCTCAGTGACCAACCACCACACTGTCTCTGTGACCAACCCCGCACTGTCTCTGTAACCAACCCCCACACTGTCTCTGTGAATATCCCCCACACTGTCCCTGTGACTCTCCCCCACACTGTCTCGGTGACCAAACCAAACACTGTCTCAGTGACCAACCCACACACTGTATCTGTGAATATCCCCCACACTCTCTCGGTGACCAACCCCACACTGTCTCTATTAATATCCCCCACACTGTCTCTGTGAATATCCCCGACACTGTCTCTATGAATATCCCCCACACTGTCTCTGTGAATATCCCCTACACTGTCTCAGTGACCAACCCCACACTGTCTCTGTGAATATCCCCACACTGTCTCTGTGACTAACCCCACACTGTCTCAGTGACCAACCCCCACACTGTCTCAGTGACCAACCCCCACACTGTCTCTGTGAATATTCCCACACTGTCTCTGTGAATATCCCCCACACTATCTCTGTGACTCTCCCCCACACTGTCTCTGTGAATATCCCCCACACTGTCTCTGTGACCAACCCCCACACTGTCTCAGTGACTAACCCCCACAGTGTCTCTGTGAATATTCCCACAATGTCTCTGTGACTCTCCCCACACTGTCTCTGTGACCAACCCCCGCACTGTCTCAGTGACTAACCCCCGCACTGTCTCTGTGACTAACCCCCACACTGTCTCTGTGACTCTCCCCACACTGTCTCTGTGACTAACCCTCGCACTGTCTCTGTGAATATTCCCACACTGTCTCTGTCACTCTCCCCACAATGTCTCTATAACCAATCCCCACACTGTCTCAGTGACTAACCCCACACTGTCTCTGTGACCAACCCCCACACTGTCTCTGTGAATATTCCCACACTGTCTCTGTCACTCTCCCCACACTGTTTCTGTGACCAACCCCTACACTGTTTCAGTGAATATCCCGCACACTGTCTCTGTGACCAACCCCCACCCTGTCTCTGTGAATATCCCCCACAATGTCTCTGTGACTCTCCCCCACACTGTCTCTGTGACCAACCCCCACACTGTCTCTGTGAATATCCGGCACACTGTCTCTGTGACCAACCACACACTGTTTCTGTGAATATCCCCCACACTGTCTCCATGACTGTCCCCACACTGTCTCAGTGACAAACCCCACACCGTCTCAGTGACTCTCCCCACACTGTCTCAGTGACTCTCCCCACACTGTCTCTGTGACTCTCCCCACACTGTCTCAGTGACCAGCCAAACACTGTCTCTGTGAATATCCCCCACACTGTCTCGGTGACTCTCCCCACACTGTCTCTGTGACCAACCCTCACACTGTCTCTGTGACCAACCCCCACACTGTCTCTGTGAATATCCCCCACACTGTCTCGGTGACTCTCCCCACACTGTCTCGGTGACCAACCCCACACTGTCTCTGTGATTCTCCCTACACTGTCTCTGTGACTAACCCCAAACGTTCTCTGTGACCAAACCCACACTGTCTCTGTGACTCTCCCCAAACTGTCTCTGTGACTCTCCCCCACACTTTCTCTGTGACTCTCCCAACACTGTCTCTGTGACCAACCCCACATTGTCTCTGTGACTCTCCCCACAATGTCTCTGTGACCAACCCCACACTGTTTCTGTGACTCTCCCCACACTGTCTCTGTGACTAACCCCACACTGTCTCAGTGACCAACCCCCACACTGTCTCAGTAACCAACCCCCACACTGTCTCTGTGAATATTCCCACACTGTCTCTGTGAATATCCCCCACACTATCTCTGTGACTCTCCCCCACACTGTCTCTGTGAATATCCCCCACACTGTCTCTGTGACCAACCCCCACACTGTCTCAGTGACTAACCCCCACAGTGTCTCTGTGAATATTCCCACAATGTCTCTGTGACTCTCCCCACACTGTCTCTGTGACCAACCCCCGCACTGTCTCAGTGACTAACCCCCGCACTGTTTCTGTGACTAACCCCCACACTGACTCTGTGAATCTACCCCACACTGTCTCTGTGACTCTCCCCCGCACTGTCTCAGTGACCAACCCCCACACTGTCTCTGTGAATATCCCCCACACTGTCTCGGTGACTCTCCCCCACACTGTCTCTATGAATATCCCCCGCACTGTCTCTATGGATATCCCCACACTGTCTCTGTGAATATCCCCCACACAGCCTCAGTGACCAACCGCCACACTCTCTCAGTGACCAACCCCCACACTGACTCTGTGAATATCCCCCACACTGTCTCGGTGACCAACCCCACACTGTCTCTATGAATATCCCCCACACTGTCTCTATGAATATCCCCCACACTGTCTCAGTGACCAACCCCACACTGTCTCTGTGAATATCCCCAAACTGTCTCTGTAACTAACCCCACACTGTCTCTGTGAATATCCCCACACTGTGTCTGTGACTCTCCCCACACTGTCTCTGTGACCAACCCCACACTGTCTCTGTAACCAACCCCCACACTGTCTCTGTGACTTTCCCCCACACTGTCTCTGTGAATATCCCCCACACTATCTCTGTGACTCTCCCCCACACTGTCTCTGTGAATATCCCCACACTGTCTCTGTGACTAACCCCACACTGTCTCTGTGAATATCCCCACACTGTGTCTGTGATTCTCCCCACACTGTCTCTGTGACTAACCCCAAACTGTCTCTGTGACTAACCCCACACTGTCTCAGTGACCAACCACCACACTGTCTCTGTGACCAACCCCACACTGTCTCTGTAACCAACCCCCACACTGTCTCTGTGAATATCCCCCACACTGTCCCTGTGACTCTCCCCCACACTGTCTCGGTGACCAAACCAAACACTGTCTCAGTGACCAACCCACACACTGTCTCTGTGAATATCCCCCACACTGTCTCGGTGACCAACCCCACACTGTCTCTATTAATATCCCCCACACTGACTCTGTGAATATCCCCGACACTGTCTCTATGAATATCCCCCACACTGTCTCTGTGAATATCCCCTACACTGTCTCAGTGACCAACCCCACACTGTCTCTGTGAATATCCCCACACTGTCTCTGTGACTAACCCCACACTGTCTCAGTGACCAACCCCCACACTGTCTCAGTGACCAACCCCCACACTTTCTCTGTGAATATTCCCACACTGTCTCTGTGAATATCCCCCACACTATCTCTGTGACTCTCCCCCACACTGTCTCTGTGACCAACCCCCACACTGTCTCAGTGACTAACCCCCACAGTGTCTCTGTGAATATTCCCACAATGTCTCTGTGACTCTCCCCACACTGTCTCTGTGACCAACCCCCGCACTGTCTCAGTGACTAACCCCCGCACTGTCTCTGTGACTAACCCCCACACTGTCTCTGTGACTCTCCCCACACTGTCTCTGTGACTCTCCCCCACACTGTCTCTGTGAATATTCCCACACTGTCTCTGTGAATATTCCCACACTGTCTCTGTCACTCTCCCCACAATGTCTCTATAACCAATCCCCACACTGTCTCAGTGACTAACCCCACACTGTCTCTGTGACCAACCCCCACACTGTCTCTGTGAATATTCCCACACTGTCTCTGTCACTCTCCCCACACTGTTTCTGTGACCAACCCCTACACTGTTTCAGTGAATATCCCGCACACTGTCTCTGTGACCAACCCCCACCCTGTCTCTGTGAATATCCCCCACAATGTCTCTGTGACTCTCCCCCACACTGTCTCTGTGACCAACCCCCACACTGTCTCTGTGAATATCCGGCACACTGTCTCTGTGACCAACCACACACTGTTTCTGTGAATATCCCCCACACTGTCTCAGTGACAAACCCCACACCGTCTCAGTGACTCTCCCCACACTGTCTCAGTGACTCTCCCCACACTGTCTCTGTGACTCTCCCCACACTCTCAGTGACCAACCCCACACTGTCTCTGTGAATATCCCCCACACTGTCTCTGTGACCAACCCTCACACTGTCTCTGTGACCAACCCCCACACTGTCTCTGTGAATATCCCCCACACTGTCTCGGTGACTCTCCCCACACTGTCTCGGTGACCAACCCCACACTGTCTCTGTGATTCTCCCTACACTGTCTCTGTGACTAACCCCACACTGTCTCTGTGACTCTCCCCAAACTGTCTCTGTGACTCTCCCCCACACTTTCTCTGTGACTCTCCCAACACTGTCTCTGTGACCAACCCCACATTGTCTCTGTGACTCTCCCCACACTGTCTCTGTGACCAACCCCACACTGTTTCTGTGACTCTCCCCACACTGTCTCTGTGACTAACCCCACACTGTCTCAGTGACCAACCCCCACACTGTCTCAGTAACCAACCCCCACACTGTCTCTGTGAATATTCCCACACTGTCTCTGTGAATATCCCCCACACTATCTCTGTGACTCTCCCCCACACTGTCTCTGTGAATATCCCCCACACTGTCTCTGTGACCAACCCCCACACTGTCTCAGTGACTAACACCCGCACTGTCTCTGTGACTAACCCCCACACTGTCTCTGTGACTCTCCCCACACTGTCTCTGTGACCAACCCACGCACTGTCTCTGTGAATATTCCCACACTGTCTCTGTCACTCTCCCCACACTGTCTCTGTAACCAATCCCCACACTGTCTCAGTGACCAACCCCACACTGTCTCTGTGATCAACCCCACACTGTCTCTGTGACTCTCCCCACACTGTCTCAGTGACCAACCCCACACTGTCTCTGTGACTCTCCCCACACTGTCTCTGTGAATATCCCGCACACTGTCTCTGTGACCAACCCCCACCCTGTCTCTGTGAATATCCCCTACAATGTCTCTGTGACTCTCCCCCACACTGTCTCTGTGACCAACCCCCACACTGTCTCTGTGAATATCCGGCACACTGTCTCTGTGACCAACCACACACTGTTTCTGTGAATATCCCCCACACTGTCTCCATGACTGTCCCCACACTGTCTCAGTGACAAACCCCACACCGTCTCAGTGACTCTCCCCACACTGTCTCAGTGACTCTCCCCACACTGTCTCTGTGACTCTCCCCACACTCTCAGTGACCAACCCCACACTGTCTCTGTGAATATCCCCCACACTGTCTCTGTGACCAACCCTCACACTGTCTCTGTGACCAACCCCCACACTGTCTCTGTGAATATCCCCCACACTGTCTCGGTGACTCTCCCCACACTGTCTCGGTGACCAACCCCACACTGTCTCTGTGATTCACCCTACACTGTCTCTGTGACTAACCCCACACTGTCTCTGTGACTCTCCCCAAACTGTCTCTGTGACTCTCCCCCACACTTTCTCTGTGACTCTCCCAACACTGTCTCTGTGACCAACCCCACATTGTCTCTGTGACTCTCCCCACACTGTCTCTGTGACCAACCCCACACTGTTTCTGTGACTCTCCCCACACTGTCTCTGTGACTAACCCCACACTGTCTCAGTGACCAACCCCCACACTGTCTCAGTAACCAACCCCCACACTGTCTCTGTGAATATTCCCACACTGTCTCTGTGAATATCCCCCACACTATCTCTGTGACTCTCCCCCACACTGTCTCTGTGAATATCCCCCACACTGTCTCTGTGACCAACCCCCACACTGTCTCAGTGACTAACCCCCACAGTGTCTCTGTGAATATTCCCACAATGTCTCTGTGACTCTCCCCACACTGTCTCTGTGACCAACCCCCGCACTGTCTCAGTGACTAACCCCCGCACTGTCTCTGTGACTAACCCCCACACTGTCTCTGTGACTCTCCCCACACTGTCTCTGTGACCAACCCACGCACTGTCTCTGTGAATATTCCCACACTGTCTCTGTCACTCTCCCCACACTGTCTCTGTAACCAATCCCCACACTGTCTCAGTGACCAACCCCACACTGTCTCTGTGATCAACCCCACACTGTCTCTGTGACTCTCCCCACACTGTCTCAGTGACCAACCCCACACTGTCTCTGTGACTCTCCCCACACTGTCTCTGTGAATATCCCCCACACTGTCTCTGTGACTCTCCCCCACACTATCTCTGTGACTCCCCCAGACTGTCTCTGTGACTCTCCCTACACTGTCTCTGTGACTAACCCCACACTTTCTCTGTGACCAACCACACACTGTCTCTGTGACTCTCCCCCACACTGTCTCAGTGACCAACCCCCACACTGTCTCTGTGACTCCCCCACACTGTCTCTGTGACTCTCCCCACACTCTCTCAGTGACCAACCCCACACTGTCTCTGTGATCAACCCCACACTGTCTCTGTGACTCTCCCCACACTGTCTCAGTGACCAACCCCACACTGTCTCTGTGACTCTCCCAACACTGCCTCTGTGACCAACCCCACACTGTCTCTGTGACTCTCCCCCACACTGTCTCTGTGACCAACCCCCACACTGTCTCTGTGACTCTCCCCACACTGCCTCTGTGACCAACTCCACACTGTCTCTGTGACTCTCCCCCACACTGTCTCTGTGACTCTCCCCCACACTGTCTCGGTGACTCTCCCCACACTGTCTCAGTGACCAACCCCCACACTGTGACCAACCACACACTGTCTCTGTGACTCTCCCCAAGACTGTCTCTATGACTCTCCCCCACGCTGTCTCTGTGAATATCCACCACACTGTCTCTGGAACCAACCCCACACTGTCTCTGTGACTCTCCCCCACACTGTCTCGGTGACTCTCCCCACACTGTCTCAGTGACCAACCCCACACTGTGACCAACCACACACTGTCTCTGTGACTCTCCCCCACACTGTCTCTATGACTCTCCCCCACACTGTCTCTGGAACCAACCCCACACTGTCTCTGTGACTCTCCCCACACTGTCTCTGTGACCAATCCCCACACTGTCTCAGTGACCAACCCCACACTGTCTCTGTGATCAACCCCACACTGTCTCTGTGACTCTCCCCACACTGTCTCAGTGACCAACCCCACACTGTCTCTGTGACTCTCCCCACACTGTCTCTGTGAATATCCCCCACACTGTCTCTGTGACTCTCCCCCACACTATCTCTGTGAATCCCCCAGACTGTCTCTGTGACTCTCCCTACACTGTCTCTGTGACTAACCCCACACTTTCTCTGTGACCAACCACACACTGTCTCTGTGACTCTCCCCCACACTGTCTCAGTGACCAACCCCCACACTGTCTCTGTGACTCCCCCACACTGTCTCTGTGACTCTCCCCACACTCTCTCAGTGACCAACCCCACACTGTCTCTGTGATCAACCCCACTCTGTCTCTGTGACTCTCCCCACACTGTCTCAGTGACCAACCCCACACTGTCTCTGTGACTCTCCCAACACTGCCTCTGTGACCAACCCCACACTGTCTCTGTGACTCTCCCCCACACTGTCTCTGTGACCAACCCCCACACTGTCTCTGTGACTCTCCCCACACTGCCTCTGTGACCAACTCCACACTGTCTCTGTGACTCTCCCCCACACTGTCTCTGTGACTCTCCCCCACACTGTCTCGGTGACTCTCCCCACACTGTCTCAGTGACCAACCCCCACACTGTGACCAACCACACACTGTCTCTGTGACTCTCCCCCAGACTGTCTCTATGACTCTCCCCCACGCTGTCTCTGTGAATATCCACCACACTGTCTCTGGAACCAACCCCACACTGTCTCTGTGACTCTCCCCCACACTGTCTCGGTGACTCTCCCCACACTGTCTCAGTGACCAACCCCCACACTGTGACCAACCACACACTGTCTCTGTGACTCTCCCCCACACTGTCTCTATGACTCTCCCCCACACTGTCTCTGGAACCAACCCCACACTGTCTCTGTGACTCTCCCCACACTGACTCTGTGA